>NC_058137.1:4593430-5290091 GCF_011075055.1 Mangifera indica
CCCTTCAATAGCGAAAGCGATCGGTTAAAGTTGCGTACAAACATAGCTAAATCCAATCTACTTTTTAATCACATTCGACTCACTCTCGAGGACCCCAGTGCCTTCGCCATATCTCTCAGCATAAACTTCTTAATTTTCCCAGTTGAAGTTTTAGGCAATTCATCCTTAAACACCACCGTTTTCGGCACCATAAAGTGCGGCAACCTCGCCCGGCAGAATTCCATTATCTCCTCCTCACCTGGCCTTTTCTTCAACTCAGCCTTCAAGCTTACAAAGGCGCACGGTGTCTCACCCCAAAACTCATCAGGTCTCGCTACAACTGACGCCTCATTCACCGCTGGGTGCATGTACAACACCGACTCGACCTCCACGCTGCTCAAATTCTCTCCACCGCTGATTATAACATCCTTTGATCGATCTTTAATCTCTATATAGCCATCAGGATGCATCACGCCAACATCACCGGTGTAAAACCATCCATCATCGCCCATACACTTGCGGCTGCCCTCTGGATCTTTGAGATAACCCAGCATAACACACCCTCCTCTCAAAACAATTTCACCGAGCGTTGAACCGTCGCGTTTCACACTCTCTCCAGACGCACCATTCACCACATCAATCTCAGTAAAACCCACGATTTTTACTCCTTGTCTCGATTTTAACCTCGCCCTCTCTGTCGCCGGCAACACGTTCCATTTTTGTTTCCAAGCGCATGACACCACTAGGCCCGCTGTTTCAGTTAACCCATATCCGTGACTCACTATAAAACCCAGTGACTCAGTCCTCGAGAGAATCGCTGCAGGCGGTGGGGCCCCAGCGGTAAGGATGTGAACCGGGGTTTTAAGGGGCTCTTTATTAGGGATATTTGAAAGCATGTTGAGCACGACAGGGGCACCACACATGTGAGTGACACCGTGTCGTTTAATCAAACCGTAGATTATAGAAGCGTCGAATTTTCTAAGGCAGATATTGGTCCCGCCAACAGCGGCTATGCCCCACGGGTAACTCCATCCGTTGGCGTGAAACATAGGTAGGGTCCATAAATAAACAGCTTCTTTGGGTACGGACCAATCAATCAAAGATCCAACGGTGATCGTGAAGATCCCACGGTGACAATGAACTACACCTTTCGGAGCCGATGTTGTCCCTGATGTATAATTTATTATCATCGGATCCCACTCACTCCGAGGCCTGATCCACTTGAAATTCGGGTCACCTTTCTCTACCAGGTTCTCATAAGTGCAACAAAAATTAGAATCAACTGGGGCTGATGAGCTATCATCATCATCATCTGTGATGAGGATCAAGCGAGGAGGATTCGTATTACACGGGAACAAAGAGATGGCTTCAAGAACAAGAGAACTGAACTGATGATCCACCAAAACGAGCTTCGATTCGCTGTGCTGCAGGAGTATAGCGACAGTGCGCGCATCCAGGCGTGTGTTGACGTTATTGAGGATGGCGCCGGTAAAGGGTACGGCAAAGTGGACCTCGTACATGGAAGGAATATTGGCGGCCACAACAGAGACGACGTGGCCTGGATAGACACCGTAGGATGAGAGAGAAGAAGCTACCTGGAGACATCGACGGCGGGTTTGCGACCACGTGTAGGTGGTGTTGTTGTAAATGATAGAGGGGCAATCACCGTAAACAGTGGCTGCTCTTTCTAAGAAATCAAGTGGAGTGAGAGGGGATGAATTCGCAGGGCGTGGCTTCAGATCATCCATCTCTGGAATGGAGATAGTGTTTTGGAGAAAAAGGGTTGGATTAGAAGTGAAGTTATAAAGCAAAGGTAGGTTGAGATTGTCATGTGTATTTGGGATGATTTTATTTTATGGGATGCACAATGGAGATAAGATAAGGATGCAAATTTCTTGGACGTTTGCATGAAAGATTTAAGTCAATGCGTGATATTGAAAAAAATTCCGTCCAACGGAAGTAACTAATCTTAATTTTTTAACCGGGGATGGAGACCTGTTCCGTGAACCACTTGTAATAATCGTCTGGGTTTTCTAAAAATTTAATTTTTTATATTATATATTAAATATTATATTATATAATATGAGTGTTAAAAAAATAAAATAATAATTAAAATAATTAACAATTTATTATTTTAAAAAATATCCCAAATTTTTTTAAAAATTTATATATATTTATTATATCATATTTTTATAAAAAATATATTAATTTGTATTAATAATATATATTATATTATAGATTATATTTATTATATTATATTAATATAATATATCTTATTATGTGTGTATATATATATATATATATATATATATATATATATATATATATATATATATATATTAATTTTTATTTATATTATATTATGTGTGTAATAGTCATAGAATATTATAAAATAAGGAGCCTGCACCGCCCCAAAAACAAAGGTCAAAGGAGAATGAGTATTTCCTCCTCAAACTTACTTGAATGAGCGGGCCAAATTTTCCTTTTAAGATTGAATTAGATAGGACAATTTGTGTCATCATCTAAAATTATCAATTATTTTAATTAAATATGAATTTGTATACAAATAATAATATAATACTGTATGGTTGGGTGATTTTAAATAAAAAATCAAATAACATTTAATTATATAATGATATATCATTATTTGTGTGTAAGTTTATGTTCATTATTTGTATGTATAATATTACTCTAAATAAAATAAGATTTTTAAACAAAAATCAATACTAATCTAAGTAGGGTTTTAAGCTTAACTACTACTTATACTTGTCCTTAAACATTGCTTCAATCTACCTTAACAAATTCCACTATAATAACATTTATCTAAACATTTGAATCAATTTAAATTAGTTTGAATTAGTTTCATGTAACCCAAACATAACTAGATTTAGCTTCGAATTGTGTCAAATTGATTTGAACTAAATTTCATGTTTACAAAAAAAAAAAAAAAACACTCAATCCTAATTTCATTTTTTTCATATGAGGTTGACAAGCCATATTTTAGGATTTGAATTTTTTTGGTAAAAAAAGTTATTTATTGAGAGAAAATTTCAAAACAAAAAGTTGATTTCATTTGATTTAGTATATTATAGCCTTTTGTTTTATGGTTTGAAGCAGGGTTGGATTTGAACCGAGTTCGTTTGAGCTCGATTTGAACGAGTCCAAAACGAGCTAAGCTCAAACAAGCTCAAGTCTGAAACTTTAATATTTTCGAGTTCAAGTTTTGGAGTGTTTATCTCATCAAACTCGTAAGTTAAAAATTTTAATACAAAATAATATTGTTTTAATAATGAGCTAGTTAAGAGCTTGAGCTCAAACTGAGCTAGTTAATAATAAGCTCAAACTGAACTTTAATAATGAGCTATAAAATGATAATCAATACAAATTTATCTTTTTTGAAACAAGTCAAATTTGAGCTTATTTGAAGCTAGTTCAACGAGCTGAGCTGAGTTTGAACTCAAGCTTGGCTCAGCTCAATTTAAAGCAAATCGAGTTTAACTCGGTTTGAATCTAACCCTTTTTTTAAGATGGAGTGAAAATAAAGGGGCAAAGATAGAGTTGGTTGTAAAAACTTTTGGTTAGGGAGAGAGTGAATAGGGTTTTGTTTACCGCGAAGGAATAAATTGTAATGCACAAAAAATTTGTATAAATTTATGCATAAATTATAATATATCATCATACGATTGAATGCTATTTTATTTTTAATTTAAAATCATTAAATCACATGATAACATATCATAGTTTATGTATAAATTTATTAGTATTATTTATGTGTATAATATTACTCTTAACTAAGAAATAAAATTAAAAGTGTCATTATTAAATTCAAAAAACAAATAATATCATCAAATATAACTATTTATTTTAAAATTAAAAAAAAAAGAAACCCATAATGCTAGAAGCTTTTTATTTTCATTTAAAAAAAAAAAAAGGTAAATCATTTTGACCTCAAACTTGAATGGCACTATTCGAAGGCAGTAACACCTTTAAAACTAATTATATAAACCTTTACAAGAAACTAGTGAAAAAATTGATACTATTAAATTTTGTTAACAATGGTGGGTTTAGTGAAGAGGTCATAGTTTCTCAAGGGATTCATTCATCAATGAAGGTGGTGATGATATAGTTTTGAGAAACGGTTCAATTACGGATGATTTTATTATAACTTTAGATAATAAAAAGGTGGGTTAGGTGAAGGTGAAAGTGATAGAGGACAAGAAATAATAAAGTGTTATGCAAATCTAAAGGGTTCTTTTTTGTGATATAACAATTTTAAAACGTGAAATAATTGAAAGTGATATGTTAAATCGGTAATGCTGTATGAATCGATAATTAGTCTAGAAATTTGTATCGATTGAATATTTTTAAACAAAAAATTAATTTTATGTGACATTATAGTGAAGTGGTTGATAAAATAACAATTAATACGTGAATGACACATTAGTCGATGCTAATTTCGACACATTTGATCGGTTTTCATAGCATTACTCATATTAAATTATGTTGTAGGATACTTTGACAAGTTTAAGTTTTAGGAATGAAAGTGAATTTATATTCTTGTGAAGGGGTGGAAAAGCTTTTTCCAGAAAAAGTAATTTACTCTTTGGCCAAAGTATTATTTCCCACCCAAGGTTTAGTGGAAGGATAAATTTTCATCCGTTAACTTTTAAAAGCCCAAATACCCACCCATCTGTTAAAATTTTTTGTTAAGGTAAAGGGTAAAATTGTTATTTAATAAAAAATATTTAAAAAATTAAAAATCTATCACATTTCTTCCCTAAGTTTAAAAATATGACAATTCTGCCTTAGTTTAGCTTTAAAATATAACTTTTTCCCCATCTAGGGCTTCTTCTTTTTCTCATTCAACTACCCCTCAAACTTTTGAAAACTTCATTTGGCCCCCTCTCCTTCAACTTCATATTTTCCAGCTAGGGTTTTGAAATTTCGACAACTTCTCCCATCATATTCGACGTCATCCTTTGCTTAAGACTAAGTTTTCGTCGACCTTGCCTTCTCTCCGATGCTCGAGTGATCCTCCAGTGATGACGCGATGCTATTTTTCTTCTCTCAAGTTCATCGTGCATCTCCTCTCTATAGGAATTTCATCCAGTTAGTCACTAACTTCAAGCACAATGCCTACAGAGGGAGAAGTTATTGCTGACAAGGGGAGCCAAAGAGAACTCAGACGTCATGGTTGAATAACGACACATTTTCTCTCGATGATTTCATGTTCGTCGATTTGTTAATAATGTCATCAGGAAGAAAATGTGCCCAAAAGGAAGAATAGAAGCGATAACGAATCTGTCTGAAGCAATGGTTATCATCGGAGATAGAGGAAGGATGGTCACCGAAAAGTTATTTGTAGAATGAAACTCAAAAAGGGGTGAAACTAAAAGTTTCAAAAAACTAGGGGTGATTGAAAAGTGAATAATATGGGGGAAACCTTAATTCGAGGGTGAAAAAAATTTGGTAGAGGGAAATGTTAGTTTTTAAACATTGAGGCGAATGTGAAAATTTTTTAGTTTTTCAAATATTTTAGCTAATGACAATTTTACCCTTAATCTAACATTGAATTTTAATAGGTGGATAAGTATTTGAGTTTTTAAAAGTTAACCATGAGAATTTGTTCTTTCACTAAACCTTGGGTGGGACATAGTCCTTTGGCCTTACTCTTTCAATAAGACGCCGAGAGGGAAAGTGGTAAAAATAAAAAGGCCGTCTTCAAGTGTTGGTCGCCCCCTGTAATGCATTCACTTTTCGCCTTTGAAAGTTAATTAAGTTATTGTTTATCCAAGATGGTGTGGGTTACCTTTCCGATTGATCCTCTCTCAGGTTTGTTACATATTCTTCTTCAATTATCTCTTATCTTTGACTTAAGCATTATGTATTTGGAAAATCGAAGAAACTTGGGAATTATTGGAGAAAGAAAGCCAAGTTGATAAGTTAAAAAACATTATATTGTGTGACTGAAGTTTTCATTGAGCTAAATGATATATACATATTTTTTATATATAATTTAAATATATAAATGATGTATTATTATGTAATTAAATGTTATTTTATCTTTAATTTAAAATTATTTAATCCATAATAATATATTATTTATATATTTAAATTATATATAAAAGTGTATATATATATATATATATATATATATATATATATATATATATATATATATATATATATATATATATATATATATATTTAAGCAGAACTAGATTGACCACCAAAACTAGACTGATCCAGTTCTATTTAATATGACTGATTGGCTGGTTTCCGTGTGAAGGGTCAATTTGTTAAGCATGATACTTTCCTGAAGTGTCAAGAACAGAGACTCTACAAGTAAATGCAGTGCTCATGGGCAAATAGTATCTTTTGTTTTTTTGTTATCTCGGCCGCATGGTGTACAGCCAACTGCACCATGGTTACTTATTTTGTAACCTGCAAAAGACTACAGATTTACGGTTCACTGCTATTGGTGATTGCATAAATTCGAATTTACATCTGGCTTCTTGTTACACGTGTGTACAAGTTTAGGGTTTGATATCTTAGTTGTGTGTAATTTGTTGGGCAGTGGATTTTTTTTAATAATGGAAAACCCTATTTTGGGACAAAATCATCCATATCGAGCAAATCCAATCTCAAGTATAATGATTAGAGATATAATTACTACATCAAATAAATTAATAATTTAATTTTAAAATATCAGCGAAAAAGATTTAAAATCATATTCTTTTATATATAGATTTTTTTTTAATTGTCACTCAAATAACTTTTTGGAGGCCTGGGCAGTAGATTTTTCTTTTGTTAAGCAAGAAAGTATAAAAGACAAAGCAAAATGTAACCTTACGGAAGACAACGAAAAAAGGAACAACCAAAACTAACAACCTAAAGAAGGCTGCAAGTGAAGGAAAACACAGAGACAAGCCGCCCATCCATCTCTACGGCACGTCCTAGTGTGTGGACCGACACACCGCTACAACCAAGCAGGACCGAAAGCTACCATCTCTCCCTAGTTGGGCAGCGGCTGTTGCAAGGAAGAAATTTATATCCTTGTTCTTAATTAATACTAGTAAAGGATGAGTGCACCAATATTCCGACCAAATTGCCTTTCAACGTATTATAATATCAACAGAATCACCAACTTCAACCACCATTCCTCAAAATCTATTCCATTCTTCACATGAATAAAAGAACATTAAGCATCGACAAATCTGGCAAATGCATTGTAAATATACAATCAGTGTTAACACATGCAGCCAAATAATCAAATATATCAAAATCATTGGAATTTTGAAAATAATGGTTACCCGAATTCAGAGAGCTTAAGCTGAGCCTCTGCATAATCAGCAAAGAATGCCTAGATCCCATTTCTACTGCCCACCTTTGGGTTAGTTATCAATAAAATCACACGACTAGACAAATACTATTCTCCCAATTACTCCAGCAGAGTAGCAACTCCCTATGGATTGATTTGATATAATTCAAACAGATCTAAGATGGCCTGTTACTTTTATTTTGGTGAATGACTTTAGTATTTCAATTTCTTTCGTTGATTACTTTAATATACCAACTGATCCAATAAATTATATAACTAACCAAATATCATTCTCACCACTAAACATAAGGTTTTTAAATAAAAAGCAATAATAATTTGATTAAGTAGGATTTTAGTTACTATTAATATTTGCCTTTTTAACATTTTTCAATCCACCCCAACAAATGTCACTGTAATAATATTTTTATAAATATTTGAGTCAATTTATGTTATTTTAAATTAGTTTTGTGTTAAATCAAACATAATCTAATTTAATTTTGAATCATGTCAAATTGATTCAAACTAAAATTTTTTTGTATTAGGTTGATAAGTCATACTTTTAGGGATTTAACATGTTTTTTAGTCAAAAATATTGTTTATTAAGGGAAAATTTTAAAACAAAAAGATGATTTTATTTGGTTCAATCAAGACGAACTTTATTCTGATCTATTGTTTTATGGTTTGAAGATGGAGTGAATATGGAGAGACAAAAATAGAATTTGTAGTATAAACTTTTTGGGTGAGGAGAGAAGGAATAGGGTTTTGTTTAATTCAGAAAATAAATAATACTATCAAATATATATATATATATATATATATATATATATATATATATATATATATATATATATATATATATTTAATTTAAAAACCCCCGTGATAAAAACTTTTCGTTTGCATATAAAATGACGTAAAAAGAAGGTAAATGGCACAATCCAAACACAAAAATACCTTTTAAATCTAATTATATAAATCTATATAAGAAGTTAACAAAGAAATTGATGCTATTAGATTTTGTCAACAATGATGGGTTTAGTGAAGAAGTCGTAGTTTCAAAAGGGATCCAATCATCGATGAAGGCAGTGGCATAGCTTTGAGAGCGGTTTAATCATCTATAATTTTGTTATAACTTTGGGACAAAATATGGGCTGGTTAGGCGAAAAAGAAAGTGGAAGTGAAAGTCAGTGAAAGTTGTGCAAATTAGATATTTAAAGAGTACTTTTTAAAATTTCGTTAATTTTTTCTTAGTAAAAATAAAATTAGGGGGGACAATGAGTTAATTCAATAATCTTTTAGGATGCTTTTCACTTAAAGAAGTTAGATTTAGCAGTATGTCCCATTTGGAAAAAGTAATATACTCTTTCAATAATGACGCCGAGTGGGCGAGTGGAGTGGTAAAACAAAAGCCCGTGTTTAACTGTTGCTCACCTCCTGTAATGCATTCCCTTTCGTCTTTAGAAGTTTATCAAGTTATCGAAAAAGTGTTATCGTTTATCCAAGATGGTATGGGGTCTCTTTCCAATCGATCCTCTTTCAGGTTAGTATATATTCTTCTTCAAACTATCTCTTCTCTTGGACTTACGGATTGAAGAAGAAAATTCTGTTTATTTGTAACAAGGGATTTATTGTTGATGGCACAGGCGAAGATAAATACTACATTTTCAGCGGGGGGAGCTACAAAGTGGGTCGCAAAGGTAATTGATTAATTCTCTTAATTTATGTTGTTTTTTTTTTTGTAATTTTTTTGTCTCTTTAATCGAATTAACATGTAGTTCATGTTTGCACTTTAAGAACTAAATGAGTTTACGCTTTTTCAATTACATTTTTTTTTTTGTTCTTTTAAATTATATTCTAGTTGGTTTACGATAACAAATGCTGCGATAAAATGGTAATGGTTTTTTTAATTGCATTTTAATACATCTAATGCAAGTTTGTTATAATGCATCAATCTAAACTTAATCTCTCCTTTTAGGTTGTGATGTAATTATCAATAAAGACAAAGGAGTTTCTCGAATCCATGCGGAGATATTTGTTGATGAAATGATTTCATTGAATCCTCTTCAAAGAGATTCTTCTAACATAAACTCCAAGGTTCGGATTCGAGATTGCTCAAAGTATGGAACATTTATTAACAAGACTGGTGAATCAAAGGAAAAACTTCATGAATTTCCGGGTAAAGAAAAAACACTCAAAGATGGTGACTTAATTTCATTTGGAACTGGTAGTGCAACCTACAGGTAATTTGCGTTTTCTTCTGTCTTAAGATTGGCTTAAGTTTCTTCTTTAAAGTTTAATTTTATGGAAACTTACTCGGGCATTTTTTTAGCTTAATTATGATGAAAATTTGTCATTAGGGATGACTCTTTTGTTCGTATTAGTTTATTGTTAGATGAAGCACTGTCATGTATAGGTTCATATTAAATGTAGGTTACATTTATGCTATCACCTTGCCTACTGCCTTGTTTTTATTTTGGTATAGTTATATTCCGTGCAATTAAAATTTTACAGGTTTTCTTATGCTCCTCTCTTACTTTTTGTCTACCGCTCTGACATTATGCAAGTAAATGCTTCCATTCAAGAAAAAGTTTCATCAATAGGTCAGTGAGACTCATTTTTAAGCAGGGAACTTCTACATGTATTTGCTTATATGTTATGAAGGTTATTCTTTATTTTTTTACCCCTAAGACTGTATATTTTAAACACTTATTTGAATTATGCTTAAGAAAGAGTTCAGAGGATTAAAAGGAAAGTATTGAGAATGCTAAGAATGGAACACTATAGGCTTTTTATTATGATGTGACAAAAAAGCATGTATCTGAGAGTTGCATATGGACTTTGATAGACCTTTTGTTCTAATGTATGTGATTTTGGAATTGTATTCTAAAGCGAGTCTAATGTATGCATTGTTTCACCCAAATAATCTCTTAGATTTAAGCATTCAATTGAGTAATTAGAGAATTTATTTTCCCGAGAAATCTGTTACTCTTCCTAGATTTTGGCATAGCAGATCTCTAATTCAAATCTGAGGTTGAATGCAGCTCTCATTGTTGTATCAAACCTACTGCTCTGAGATTAACAGAAAGAGATTCTTAATGCTGCTTGTATATTTTATTGCTTGTAATCTCAGTAGCTGATCTCTTCAGTATTCACTTTGCTCTACTAATTCTGTTTCCATTATTCCAAAATAATTGGACATTGTTATCACACCTTTCAACAAAATTTTTATGATGTCTCTGTGGGGGACTATCATAACGTAGTTTGAAGCTCCTTCTCACAATTGTAAACTTTAATTTTTTTCCTTAATATATTTGTAAATACTCTCTTTCACTCTGCTTTAGGGAGTTTATGATACTTGTAAGAGGAATTAGCCTTCTGCTTTTGAAGTAATTTATTTGTTTTATGATACTGTGTTACATTACATGGTTAATAAATACATGCTTTTACAACAGGTGCTTGTCTTACAAGTAATTTCTGTATGGAGTGCACACATGTTCTTGTTCATAGTCAGATGCCTGTAACAGAAGATCTCCTTGATGCTATTTTGGCTAAAAAACCTCTGGTTACTGATAGCTGGCTTGAGGTATACCATTACTGACTGTATCTGCTATCTATGGGAATTAGCTTGCTGCTTAGTTAGTTATAATATGAAGTTATCAGTAGAGGTTCTAAACGTAAATGAGTATTGAGATACTCCTCTTGCTTGCACATTCTTAACTCAATCTTGGAGTTTTGTTTTCTTCTGTGCCAGATTTTCTTTGCTATAAATTTTTTATTTGATGCAAGAAAACCAATAAGAAATACTGGATTTTTATTGCTTAGATCAATGCATCATATCATTTGTTAAAGCATTTAACAGAGTGTTATGGTTGTAGCATTACAGAAGCATTAAGAATTTTTTACACATAAAATGGGATATAAGTTCTGTTGCTATGAAAATAATGGGGTTTGCTTGTCATGTGTGTTCTGAAGTTGAGATTATTCACTCCACAACTCTCAAATTGTGCTTGGAAGACTAGAAATACCGATCAAATTATGATATATGACATAACATATAGCTCTTTATCGAGTTTGGTTTTACTGTGACTTCTTTTTTGACCCAACTTTAATACTTTTCATTTCTGGTAACAACTGAACAAGATTAATCTATCTTTCAAGAAGATTAGGATTTATAGTTGCAAAGATGAATCTTGTCTTGTTAAGTTTCTAAAGAGTCTGAAACACTTCCACAGTGCTGAAACTACGTGCAAGTTTCATGTTCCATTGATAACGATTCATTAAGACTAAGGTGGTGTTTGGTTCTGAGTTCAATTTTTTCTTTTCCTGTTTCCTCTCATAATATGCTGAATACATGTTTGGACTTGTTCTCATTTTTGAATTATAGAAAGTACAAAGTACTGTTTTCATCTGTCTTAGCTAAAATGTAAAAAGAATCAATAAAACTATGTGCACAAACAATGACATATCACCTTGTGATTGGGTGTTGGTTTATCTTTAATTTTCAACTATTTAATCATATAGTGACATATCGTTGTTTGTGTATGAAGTTGTGCACATAGCATTACTAAAAAAGAATAGTGGAAACAACTTTTAATGGTTTTCTTTATTTGTGGTAATCATTTTTGGAAATCAGAGAGGAGTTCTAGTTTGTTTTATTCTTTTTAAGTAATTTTGATGTAACATTAAGTTTTTTTTATTTTTAATTATTTAAATATATTAATGAAGAAGAGAAGTTATACCGAGCAAAAGTTGTTACCCACGACAACTTATCATCATAGTCATAGTTTATGATTTGATAGTTTGGGGGCTTATACTTTTTTATATCAATATATTTGGTTAAAACATCAGTCCAAGGAGAAGTTTTATGAGCGTTTTCATTATACGTTGTGTTTCAATGAAAAGGCTCAATCAGCTTGTCTGATTATATATCATCTTTAAAGTGCTTTAATTAGATTCAATTTAAGTGCTAAGGATGCGATGATTTTTGCTGTTTTGTTAGTTACCAAGTAAGTGGTGGAGGAATGTATTTAAAAGAAAGAGGTGGTGGTGATCAAAATTTGCTTCAAAAAGGCTTAAGACCATATCCATTGGTAGATTTTTCGTTTAATGCATTAGGGTCCAATAGAGAAGGTAGATGGAGGACAGATGTACATGATAAATTTTCAGTCTTATAAATGGGTGCCCAAGGGATTGTTTTGATGTCTTAAGAGGGTTAAGTTGAGGGGCAAAGTGGGTGAAGTGGATCTAGTGAGTTGCATTCAGGTTGGTTATGATGAAGAGTGAGGTGTATCACTTTCAACTAGTTGACAATATTTATTTCTTCTTCATTAGGGAAGTGTTTAAGACAGTCAAGTTGCTAAGAGTTGAGTGTTTTAGCGTTTTTTGGATTCAAAGCGAGGCACCGTAGTAGGGATTATTTATTTGAGAAGAAAATCAAGCATCTGACACTCAGAATTTTAATATTATTTTTCTGGTGTTTGGTCACATTGTACATCTCTAGCTAATGAGATTTTGACCTAGTTTATAAACTTTTTGGGTTGGCTTAACTAATTAGAAACATATTAGGTGAAGGAACCTTATGTGAAGCTTGAACAAGACAAAATCTTTTGTTGAGCTCAGACTATTACACATTTCTTTCTTGTGATTCTCAAGTTATGCTATTTTGTAAGAATAATGCCTGATTGGATTCCTGTTTGGACAATGCTCATTTTCTCATCACCAGTATGGTATTTGACATGTTCATAAAACTTATTGTTTGTTTCTTGCTTAGTGAACAAATTTTGCAATTCATTCTCATTTTAAAATGACAGGTTTAGGATGTGCTTCTTTATTATGTTCATTAGCATGCATAAATTTGATAATAATATGAATGATTATTTTCTAGGAGTATTATTCTTGAGGTCATGACCTTTATGCCTTAAAGTTACTAGAGCCCTTTTTTTCTTTTCTCAAATTTCAATTCAAATTTCTTGATACTAAATATTGCTAATTTTAATACCTCATTGGTGATGAAATGTTATGTTAAACGGCAGTGTTCTGGTAACATAGAAGGTTTCCATTCTTATAATTTTATTGTGTTTTTTCTTTAATTATGAGTTTGATTTAGGTTTGGGGTATCAAAGACATTTGAAGGTTGTGCATGTGTTAGATTGTAGAATTAGACAGACAGTTTTAATTGGTGAATCTCTAGTGTTGATTTTGAAATTACGGGCCCTGCCATTTCTTTAAGCCAAAGAACAGTGATCTTAGTTTAATTATTTCTCTCTAAAATTTTGAACAGAAGTGAAGCATGGCTACTGTAAAGATATTGTTGAATATTAATACTAATTGTTGTTATACATTTAGTCTGTTGCAGAGAAAAGCATTTGCACTGAATTTCCTAGCTGCAATTTGTAAGTTAATTTCATTCTATCCTCTGCTGTGAATTTTTTTTATATTTTTGACATTTTTCCTGGATTAATAGTGATTAAGATATTGAGTATATTGTGGTTTACAGCTAGTGAATAAATAAAGAAAGATGTTTTATGAAATGATTCCTTATTTATTCAATTCAACAAGGGACATATAGAAAACATTAATAAATAACATATTGCATGATCTTACCTTAGCCATACACTGGTTGAATTGTATGCAATAATTCATCTCTTTAGATGGTGTCAATGTTGGATCATGGAATAAAATAATGGAGGTCAGTCTAGAGATAGATGTAGGCATAGAATCTATTTCTTAAAATGCAATATCTTGCTAGTTTGGGACATTCATATTGTTAGTAGATTAGGTTTCCTTCACTTCTGTAAGTTAGACTGGGTTTCTTTCAATTTTTTAAGTTAGATTAGGTTTCTTTCTTCAAGCATAATTCAGTCTGCTTTTTGTTTCTTATATGGCCTCATTATATTTTCTTGAAGACACGGATTGGCTTAATTTGAGGCATACAAAACCCCAATTGTTCCTCTTCCCTCCTTTCCCTCGTCTTTTTCTCCCTTTTTTCTTCATGCTATGCATTATGACATAACTTAAAAATCATGTTAAAGCTTCTCCAATTAGTTAATCTTTGGGTTCTGTTCCCATATTGTGAAAGATGCTCATTTCATTTACTGAAACAGAATACATAACTTGCTTACATGGGGATTTATTAAAAGTTCAGAACTGCTTTTGGACCTTTTTGCATAAACTTTTAGGATTAATGATTATTGAACAATAAAATCAGAGTGTTGGCAGAGGGAGGGCAGAGAGGTAAATGTTATCTTAATGCTTTTCTTTATTATTTTCTCCTGCAGTTCTGTTATGACATTGATGGTAGAGGGAGTACCAATAGAACTTGCAAACTCGGAAAATCGTAAGAACTGTTTGGAAGCATATACTTTTCTGTTGGAGTCAACAGACAAGGTGAAATTCTATTCCTTTCATCACTTTGAAGATTTTGAATTTCAATCTTAAATTCTCTGAAATTTTATGTCATTGATGATTAAATTGGTGAAGGAAAATAATATTCTTTTACTTTTTACTTCTTTTCTGAATTTTATTTTGATATTTAAATGTGTAGTACACACTAAATGCTCACATAGTCAAGAAAAATGAAAGAAAACTTTACTTCTAGTATTATAATAACATAAATTGTTGATTTGTCAAGGAGATGTAATGAGTCATGAAACTGTGGTTTCTTGGTTTGAATGATTTCATCACGCTTTCTATTCATTAATCAAAGGAATTTATACAAAGCTGTGGCACAAATTTAAGGAAATACAGTCTATACAAAAAGGAAATAAAATCAAAGATTAAAAAAAGGAAATACAATATTGCAATAGATAATTATATTCTTGTGCTAGTAACAATTCATGTTGAATCTCTTTAGGAAGAATCCAGAAAAAAGCTTTTGATGTTTACCTATTCATATACTTCATGCAGTATAAATATGGGTATCGATTACCGTCACTGTTGGAAGTGTGTGGTTCAAAGACACTTTGCATTGAAAGATTTTGTTCAACCAGCCAAGTATGTTTTTCTTGAACTTCAAAAAATTAGAATACTATTTCATCATATGTTTTTGAATGCCATGCTTATAATGCAATCAAATGGTTAAATTTATTTAAATGAAGTTCTGTTCTTTTAGAAAAGAACAATTATCTTTTCATTTCTTTAAAGTGTAGTCAGCTGTTTGACAGGTTTTAGTAATTTTGTTGAACAGCTGAGAGTTTTTTTCCCCTCATTGAGATAAGATTGCAAGCAAGGTTTGGAAATTGTTTCCTCTTTCACTCCCAATTTTTGCCTCGTTTCTTTCACTGCCATGATCTTTGAGCGTTCCTTGAGTCATCATCTACTTCAGTTCTTAAGGCCGAGATCTCTTGGGAATTTGGATCCATATTTACTTTTCTACGGTCTTCCTCAACAACTATGAAAGGAAAAAGAAACATCTTTAAGGCTAGAGATAGGTTTTTTTTAATACTCAATACTTGAACTCTTGTTTCACCAAATTCAGGTCTCTCTACCTTTTAGGAAGTCAGAAACTTGCTCATGTTCCAGTTTCTTAGCAAACTCGATTGCATCTTGATGGGCTAACCTCAAAGTGTTGAAGCAAGTCTAACTCTTGCCACAGAACCATTGCTTGCTGTAGTAGACTATAAATGGTTATGAGTTATGAGTTGCCTTCCTCAACTCATAAATACAAGATGCATTCTGTTTCTTGGAATAGTTACATCAAATTTATATAGAGCAATGCTATGCGTATTCACTTTTGGATGCACATATGATATGTCATCATATGATTGGGTGTTATTTTATCTTTAATTTAAAATCACTCAATCATTTGATGATATATATCAAGTATGTACTTATTTGTATACCTAAGTGGATATGCATAGTTGTATTGATTTATATATTGATGTCTGGTTTTAGAATTGGGTTAAATTGAAAAACCTTGTATATTGATGTTGTAGTTGAATTCATGTAGAAAGCAGACTTTCTATTCTACCTAAACTAGGAGACTAATTAACTATTTTTTTACAATTAAGGAGAATTGTTCTGCACTTATAACTTGGCTAAATGAGGAAAGAAATAAGGAAAAGAATAATGTACAATCAAATTAAATACAAGTATGTCGTCACTCAGATTTGTCATCCATGTTTTTTAAAATGAACACCCCTATGGCTTGTAATTTGGAGAAATCAAATGTTGGGGAGTCAGATTCTTTTATATATAAAGAAGCACCATGACAACAATACTTGCAATGGAGACTTTACTTTGTTATGACATTCGACACACCTTTGTACTTTTTTGCAAGATCTTCAAAAACAATAATAGAACAAGCACACTATGCTTGCAATAGAGACTTTACCTCAACTCTATAGAGATATTGTTGCCTTCAATAATTTTCCTTCCTAACTTCCATCAATAGGGTTGAATTTAAGCCGAGCTGAGCTCGAGTTCATATATGGTTGACTCGAGTTCGAGCTCGAGCTCGGCTAAGACCGGCTCGTTTCGGGCTCGAATTCGGCTCGGCTCGGCTCGACTTGTTTTTCGTTATTAAAACGACATCGTTTTTAATATATATTGGTCAAAATGACATCGTTTTGTATCAAATATTTTAATTAGAAAATCTGACGAGTAGCTCGAGCTTGAGCTCGAGCTCGGCTAAGGCTGACTCGTTTAGGGCTCGACCGAGCCAAGCTTGAGCTGGCTCGGCTCGAATCCAACCCTATCCATCAATATCAAACAACCATCACTGTAAACTAAATGCATTAAGATTGGATGACTAAACATTAATGTCCAACAACAATTACAAAAAAAAAAAATGGTGGTGGTTTTTGGCACATAAATGCTTGAAAACCCTTCAAAACTTGAAACCCTCACAAAATTCATAGAACTTGACACAAACCACTAAAATACCTAACTAAGCAACTCATTGTCATCGTGAAAATTACTAAAATGCCCTTTCCATACAAATGGAATTCACCCTATTTAAGGCATTGCACACTTTTTTTCTTTCTCCATTCTCTTACTATCTTATCTTAAATCTCTATCCTCTCTTTTGATGTTAATAAAAAGATAAACTCTTATCTCCCTTTTATTCACTGATGGCAAAAGAGTTTGGGATATGTATTTTTATTTTAATTGATTTAAATTGGGAAAATTTGGTTCTTTATGATGGTTTTCATGTTCAAGCTTTCTAGTAGACACTCTATTTGGATTTTCCTTGTATTCTTAATATTGTTCTTCTTTAGTGGAATTCTTGTTAACTTTTGTATAGCATTTTTTTATTCAACTTCCTTATTAAAAAAAATATATTTTTCTCTTTTAATCCCTGCTAACTTATTTGTAACACTCCTAGAGAAATCTTACATTAGCAAAACATGAGAGAAATGTTGGAAATGTATGAACATTCCACATTGCTTAGGAATGCTAAGACAAGATTGGTTAAATAATCTATGAGCTCTTAAGTTGTCAACATCTTTTTTGGGTTATAAAAGTAAAATCATAATGGACTATGCTTCTAAAGTAGACAATATTTTGATAGTGAGTTTGACTATTTGGACCATGATGTTATAAATGATATCACAATCACTCCACATATCTTCTTGAGCGATGGTAGGACAAACCTCAGTGAGAACGTTGAATCTTGTAATGGGGGATGAATGTAACACTTTTAAACAAATCCTATGTTGGCAAAATACATGAGAGATGTTAGGTATGTATGGGCATCCCACATTACTTGAGGATACTAAGACAAAACTAGTTAAATAGTTTGTACAAAGATTAGAAACTTTATAATTTATATTAAGAATTTAGGGATTGTTTCTTTTAGATGGATTTGTTGGTTTTGTAAGTCACATGTTGGTTTTTCTAAATCAGATTCTGTTATGCGAGTAGGATTTTATGACTTGTTAAAAGTAAAATCCTAGATTCTTGTTGTTTTATGACTTGACACTATAATAGGACTAAATATTTTCTCTGGATTGATGAATGAAATATTCTGATGAAAATTATCTTTCTAATTTCATTCTCCCCTTTAGCTCTATCGGCTCTCTAATTTCTATTAGATTCCTAATGTGTTCTTCTTCATCTGATTTGTCTCTTAACTGATTTTTGTTCTCTCTTATGTTCTATTGACTTGTTTTGAATGGACCAAATTGTGAGATGACTGTACCACCTCAAACACAATGGGCTCTCCAGATCTTCACTTGATTTAGGTTTTTAGTTTCTAATTTAGGCCTGAAAACATTATAAAAAAAAACTATAAAGTTCATCCAGTTGAATAATTCAGTGACTGGTAGTAGCCTATTGCTTTGCTAGCAATAGGCACAATATAAAATGTAGTAGTCATGACTCATGTTTTGTTACATTAGACAAGAAGTCTGATGTTTTTAGGGTCTTTTTTCTGACCTTTGTTCAGTAAATTATTTCTTGTAGGACTTGGAGCATGGAGACCATCATCGTGTGGTATTTGTCATCCCAAGGAAATCCAAAGATGAATCTAGTTGCTTCCATAAACTCAGTTCACTACCCAGAGTGGATGAAATGGATTTGATATATGCTGTTTTATCTGGACATCTGGATCCATCTATTTTGACATCACCATCTGGTAATATTTCTAGTTATATTCACGATGTGTGAGTCTTGCATCTTGGTTAAGTGAATATCTACTATATGAACATTTGTTTCTCTAATATGTTTTAAGCATTATAATTTGGAATGTTGATACTTAAAATTGGCCTCGTCTCCAAATTATTAATTCATGTATTTTGAGCAAATTAGTTTCAAGTTTTGGCTAGTGTTCTAAACCATGCTTAGGCCATCCTTGTTAAAAAATGTAGCCAAGCTAGAATCAAAGTTTATGTCTCAACTCTTCTTCCTCACTTGGAAGCTGAAACTGAAACTTTAAAATGAAATTTGGAGAGAGTTTGTCAGGCTTATATATCTTAGGGGGCTGCTTGACTATGTTTCAGTTAATAAGCCAAGAGAAGAGTCGAGAAAATGGAAGCTCGACTCAGGTTAAACTTTCGAATCATCCTTTAAATGTTATGTGAAGAACGTGATAGTTGATTGCCAAAGATTCACTAAAAGTTCTAGTTGCTGCATGGACTTTGCAATGTAGGAATGATAGAGAGAAAGGAGACAAATATAAGAGAGAGAGAGAGAGAGAGATAATAGAGGAGAAACTGGAGAAAAGTGATAGTAAAATCATAAATGAGAAATAAAGAGATTGAAGAATTAAGGAGAAATTAAAAATAATAGAGATAATTTAGAACCAATTTATTCGTTCACAATTTCTACTTTAAACAAGAGGTTTAGTATATCTGACCTTAGTTGTGGTTTATGGAAATATTATGAAACCCCAGAAGTATTAAAATTCATCTGCTGCCTTTCCTCACATTTCACAATATCATTGTTTACCTTGCTTGACTATGTTAATTTGACCTTCAGATTTCATGGTCAAAGGAGGTAAACGATGATTTTGTCAAATCTGAAGGGGGTTACATACTTTTTCATACTTTAGGGATATTCTTCAATTCGGACATTGCTCTAGATCACATAAACAATGCCTCAAATTGTTTTTTTTCAAGACCATAGAACCTTTCAAAGATGGTGCATCAGATTATGAACCAGCCCAAAATACTGCTTTTGTTATATGTCAGAAAAAAATTATCAGTATTGAGAGACGAAGACTTGTTCATCCGTATTATTTCTCTCTTATGTATAGAGTTTGTGTTGATACTCAGGAGCTAATATAAACTGAAATTGAGCTCGGATATCAAATTGGTCTAGGTTAGATAAAAGGAAAGGAGAGAAAAAATTGGGGAGAAAGATTTAAGGAGAATATGAAAAAAGAATAGAAAGAAAATGACAGAGATGATCATGAACCAGTTTTATTTCAAGGTTTTTTTTATTTTTATAATGACCAAATTGTAACCTAAATAATATATCTTATAGTTACTTGAAGTCTCTGAGGTTTTGAAAGTAATCAGCTGCCACTCTCTGTTAACCGATCAATCAACATATCGTTGACAGGAAATATGTATTATACCTTTATTGTCACCTATTAAAAATTTCCGCCCTTTTTCTCCCCTTTTCTCCTTTTTATCTCATAACTTAAAAAAACCCTAGTTATAAAAAATCATGCCAAAGGCACGTAGCCCTCCAACCGCCACTATCAACACCCTTACAGTGTCCAAATGTGTCTACTGAGTTAATATTACAAGGACCCAAGACTAATAAACTGACTGGTGTAAATGACTGTATAAGATGTGAGATCCTCATTTTTTCTGGATCTCCTTTGTAAGGAGTTGGGTGGGATTTCAAATGACAGCTTCAATCTATCAATCAAGCTTTTCGACACCTTCTTTATGAAGTTACCTAAGTAAACTTAAACAGAATATGTGGTTTGACTGGTATAATTTAAGAAAATTATTTTGCTAAGTCATTTGTCATCATCTTTGACTGTCTTTAGATTAATTACAAGGGCTTTCAGCACCAACATCTTAAAATTAAAATTGTTACTTAATCATAGTATTGTTTCATTCGTGGTTGCTTGGAGAAAACTTAATTGTTTAATATTTATTCTAATTTACTTATTCATTTAATTTATAAATTATTGATAGATGATTCGTTTCTCTACTACATCAAACTAATTTGATTGGAAGTATGCACTTTTGCAGTGATTATTTCATCTTCATGCTCCACGGATGAGACAGTGGTTGCAGACTCTGATGTTGAAGCAGAGACATCCTCATTGGTTAATGCAACATCTACTGCCACTACTAGGGAAGCCCCCAAATATCCAAGTAAAGATGAAATATCTGTCAATTATGCAAACAATAGTATATCAGGAAGCATGGAGAAGGCTGATGTGGTCCTTACCGAGGAAGCCCCCAAATATCTGACAAAAGGGGAAATATCTATCAGCCATGCGAGCCCTTGTATGACAGGAAGCAGAAAGAAGGCAGATGAGGCTGATGCTCCAGGCGTTAATAAAGAAGCCCCCAAATATCTGAAAAAAGAGGAAATATCAATCAATCATGCAAACAATAGTATGACACGATGCAGAGAGAAAGCTGATGAGTCAGAATGTGAACATTCGGTTGTTATTTACAACCAAGATTTAGTTGTCCGAGATTTGAACTTAAGTGCAACTTTTAGCTCTACAGCAAATAATGGAGTTATAAATTTCAAATGCTTCAGAAAGGTATTGCTTCAAAATTTTATATTCCAGCTGACACCATAAATATCTCTTCAAATCAGACTAAAAGGTGTGAGTTTCCACAACAAAATCATGCATGCATTGTGCCTATTTTTTCACATTTTTATGTTGGCTTTCTTACAAATGATCTGACAACTCTATTATATTCAATTGATTTTAATATGTGAATCCTGTGTTGACTGTTTTCTTTTTTAAAAAGTTTTAAAATTTAAATTTTCTGATTATCATCTTATTCTTATATTGATTTGTGAGATCTGCTTGTGCTTAAAATTCAATGGCAAGTTCATATTGATGTTTTTGAGTGCATCTAAATATTTCATGTCAAAGTACTCTCAGTATAGGATAACTGATCTTTTTCACAAATTTTCATTTACTTGTAGATAAATACTCAGTCAGGAAATAGCTTCAGCCGTCTTATTCCATTTTCAAAGTACCCGTATAAGTAAGATCTATGTTCAACAACCAATCTGATTGCTAATAGCATTCTAAATTCCATGTAATAATTCTATTTGTTTTTGTCTCTAAATGCTAGAGAATCAAACTATGAAACTGAGGAAATGGTCGAGTCTGTTAAAGAAGAGAAGAAGAGAAAGCAACTGGAGGCTATTGCAGAAGACTTGTTTAACAATGAAAGGGTGAGCACTGAAATTTATTTTGAGGTAAATTGAAATTAATAAGGTTCACTGGAAATGATCTTTTATTTATTTATTTTTTCAATTTAGGGAAGAAAGCGTGGAGTAGCTGGTACCCTTCATGGACTTCTTACTCGATGAGAAGGTAAACTGCTTGTGGCATTGCTATCTTTTACATTGTTTCAGAATTATTGAGATTTTAATGGTAAGTCTAGCTTTTGTTTTGCTTCATAATGGCATGGATAAGAAAAGAAGCATTTTCAAACTCCAATCTTATAGGCCAAAAGGTATTTAGTCCTGAGTGATTCTAAACATTAGGTTGAGCAGTGTGAATGTGTATGACTACTTACTTCCATATGCCCAGTTTTCGGATAACAACACATGTTTCCCCTTCAAAAATTATATCAGTTTAGAATTAAATCCAATTCTGCCATGAAAAGTATTAAATAAATAATTAATTAGAGGATGGAAATTTCTTCATATATTTGAGTTGTTCAAAGGGCACCGACGAATTAATATATTTTTTTCTCTGCTTTTCTAGAGAAAACCTAAATTGCTACATTTTTTCCCTACTAAGCATATAGCTCACTGATGCTATTCGGGTTTTGGCTATACTTGGATGAAGATGGTGCAACTTGTTGATACTTGTGTTTTTGTTAGCATTTGAGATGTATCAGTTCCGAGAAGGCCATAGTATTCATATATAGATTGGAATTTTGAGGGCTGTACACAGCTATGTAGACCTTAACAGCATTTTGTCTAGAGATCCTGGGTTACATTATTCTTAGGGAATTGACTATTTTGTAAATATGTAAATCTCCTGTGTGTTTATAACCATGGATGTATTGTATATTTGATTAACCATTGAATTTGGCCGCCTAATCTCGGCACATTTTTTCTTTAGGTAATTTATTGTGTGCTCAAGATTGACAATGAGATCCTCTAGGGTCATACTTGATAGAGCATCAACATTTTCTCATCCAAAGTTTGGTCTTAAAACATTTTTATTTTTTTCATAGATCGCATAAATCACAATTTTTCATCTAAAATCTAATATCTCATCTAATGATCGGTTGATTTCATGTCGATGAGAATACAACATCAAATTTTTGCTTGATTTGACTCATCCTAATTGGGTCGGCATGCTATCAACCCATCACGCCACACATGTTGAGACATGTATGGTGGGTATTTTTTAAATTTCTTTTAAAATAGATAATGTAAAATGAATCATTATTAAATAATTAAGAGTTGGAACAAGTAAAGTGGCATTACCCGAAAAAAAAGCCTAGATATATATAATCTAATTTGTAAACTTGATTTTTCAAAATATGAAGGTGTAATTTAAAAGAGTTTAAACATGCACAGTTAATTCAATAATTTGTTTTTCTAAATTGTATAGGTTTTATTAAAGGACAAATGTTGTCCTAAAATCCAATTTTCTAGTTAGACCATAAAAGATTAAATAGTCCAGTATTTATGTGTGATAGTCTAATGGCCAAAAGTATATTCCCCAGCTTTCACCCATCAAATTTTAAAAATTTAAATTTAAAAATTTATTTTTCCGTTAAAATTTTTTATTATAATTACAGATAAAATTATTATTTAACAAAAAAATTTTAAAAATTAAAATTTTATCTCATTTTTCTTATCCGAATTTAAAAAGCTAACAGTTTTTTTTTATCTAAGGTTTAAAAAATTATCATTTTCCCTTAAGGTTTTTTTTTTATCTCCAGCCACCTCCTCTGTTTCGGCCAACAACCATCTTCCTATTTTGGCTATTTGGCGAGACATCATCGACGGCTGAAGAAATGAACAAAGACAATTTGTCTTGGTTCACGGACATCCTTTAAAGACGATTCTTTTTTTAGACAGATAACCACATTATTAATTGAACAATTGGATAATACTTTTAGGAGTACATAATAAGAACCATAAATATCATTCCTGTTGTACCAAATCATTATAATAATGAAGGAAAAAAAACGTGTGAATAACAGACCGCACAAAACCTGACCAGACCACGTTAAATGAATGTGCATATATATGCACTATTATCTAGCATGCCAAGATTGAAACAAATTGCTGGAGCAAAGCTGAAACTATTGAACTTGTCTAAAGTTTTGTCCTGATTCCTACAGGCGAGAGAAACTAATGAGGTTTACACTGGCCTTATACTTGCTACAGGTCATTCAGTATTTTGGTATTACAATTACTCATTGGTTCGAAACAGTTAACTCTGAGCAACAAATTGCACGACAAATTCTACAAAATAAACTCATCAATTATAGAGACAGTACCTTGGAGGAATGAATATAAACTGGTGGCTAGAGCATAATCTAGTAGAGGCCATCACAAACCGTGTAAAATTCAGATGATGTTCAGGTCCCAGTTTAGGTATTCAGACAGAAGTACTATTGCTCAGAAGTTGACTCCATTGTCTGTGTTGGTGGAGCCGTGACAACAGCTAATGTGAGATCAGGGGGATTGGAATCACCAGCCCTTTCGCGAATCTCCCTGTATTCTTGACAAATGGCACACAAATGGCAAAAGAAATGCGTAACAAAGTCTCCACATGGTGCTTCCTGGATTAGACATCAACATGCAGTGAATCAGGGGCAACTCTTTAGAACAAAAATATCATCATAAACCATATATCAGACAGCAATTCTTTTATCATGACAACAGTAAATATGAACAGAACTGGTCATTATAAACAACATTTAGAATCCAACCGAAAGGGCATTAGTATGAATCTCCACAAATTTTTTCTAAGCAGAAAGTAGTTAATTGCCCACAGAAAACTATTCTGACACCTTTACACCAATGTGCAAAGGAAAAAAAACTCAGCAGGTTCTAGAAATCTTAGATGACAACACAAGATAAAGAATCAAATCTGTTACAAGAATCAGGGGTAAATCCAAAAATTTATTTTTGAACCTGTCTAAACCATTATTAAAGTGGCAAACAGTCATGAATAACTATTAGTGCAGAAGTATTAGATAACTTATTTAGTTATTGACAGAGTACGGAAGTTGATAATCAAATTTTCAGTTTGGTCTCTAGTTCTTGCAACACACAAGAAAAGTTATTCACTCATCCTCAAATAGGGTGGTTGCAAAAGAACAACCCACCAGACTTATGAGCTAACAGCATCAAACCGTGAGAACTAGAAAATAGAAATAAAAAAAATAACTAAAACAGAAAAACATGTCTGTTCTTTCAAAATTACTGAAGTTGATTAATGAGAATCTGAGAACATGTGGGTCTTTCAAAGTAACTTTCTTCTCCTGTTCTTGTTCATAGTTTTCCCCTCATAGCCCAAAGTTTTAGCTTATTTTCTTTCGATAAGAAACTGATTGATATATTCAATGAAAGAAATTTACAGAAATTGAAAACATTTGCCACAAATACACTTGATCTGCTGATAGGGGGGCACTTGCCCTTATCTTATAGGTTAGGTTTTATTATAAAATAAATAAATAGGGTTGTCAAGAAAAAAGGGAGAAAATTAGGGAATTTTGAGCAACTTTAGGGTTCTAGGTAACCTTAGGTTGATTGTGGGACGACCCTGGCTTCTCGTATAGCCAGAAATGGGATGAACAAGAAAGTCAAATCTAGGGACTTAGATGACACCAAAGCCCACAAAGAAGCCAAAAACTTGGCTTTGTCCCATTAAGAATGAGTGTCCTCTTGACTTTTGCCTTAAAAAAATTCTTCTACTTCTTTCTAGGAAAATTATCCCCAAAACAAACAAACACGCACAACCCCACAAAATTTTCGCCTTTTAATTACCCTTAAGAACATGACATCTTTCTTTAAAATAAGAACAAGAGGAAGAGGCTACCCATCAAAGATTAAGGCATAAATCATATTCATCCACGTGTCAAGCAATAGGACATTGCAAAAAGAGGTGGGCTACACTTTTATGCATATAAGAGAGAAAGGAAAACAATATTAATTTTGCAAGGAGCCATAGACCAAGCCAAAATCTTTACCTTACCAGAAATTTTAGCTTCCAAATTAAAGTGTAAATTACTGCAATGACTATTAACAATTACTATTTATGTCACTATTTAAAGCAACTAATTACTTAAAAATTCTCAAATGCGCCATTAAATAATTGACTTTTGAAATCCGAGCTGAATGTCAAATGTAGTTGTTTACCAATCTAAATTTTTTAAAACTACTAATTTTTCAAAACTGTCATCCATTACCTTCGTGCAACATCAGTTGCTTCACTAGATGCATAGTTAAAATATAAATACCATAATTACATCAGTTCAAAGTGATGGTTCAAAAGAAGCTCTTCACAAGATCAGACTGTGTATGATGACCTTGTGGTGGTTTAAAGCTGCAGGTTTAATAGTATTGCTGTTATTTTCCTGCTTTGGGTGCTTTTTGATAAAGATCAATAGAAGAACTTCTAAAAAAAATTTAACTGATTGGAGAAATCCAGTGGGAGAAAGTATTTCTTAGAATCTTAGTTAGCAAAGGAATTTTTCCTTCATCTACAGACACTAGTCAGCTGTGTTGATTTTAGATAGGTATTAATTTCAATATTTGTTCCTAGTATTTTATAGGTCTTTTTCCTGGACTACCGGTTCATTTATTTGTAATCTATTCAGCATTAATTTATATATTTTTATACATTTAAAAATATGAGACTACATAAAAAATATGCCTCAAAATAATACCTGCAGATTATACTTTGCCCGTAGTGCCCTGCGGTAACCACAAGCATAACAAGCAACAAAGCATCCAGGCAAACCCAACAAAATGCCATCAGTCAACAAACAACATATAGTATTGACAAAAGCCCACAAAATAAAATGGGTCATGCATGATCCAGCAAAAGTTCCTGAACCCAAGAACTCTGCATTCTTTCCAAACACAAAACAAGGGCAGAATAGAACTAAGCAACCTGTACAAAGAAAACAAATTAGTCAGTTAAGGATTCTTACTTTGGATTACAATATTGTAATACTTTCATATGAATGACAAGCAGAAAATATATACGTGTCCATTGATGATTAAAAGTCTTCAAAAGAGATCATTTGGGCATAGACTAGGTTCAGGCTGAACTCACCCAAATTTTCAATGCCTAAAAGCTAAACAATTAAAGTTGAAAAGTGTAATGTTGGGAAAAAAATACTTAAGGTGTAAAACAGATTATAGAGTAAAAATGATATTGCAGCAAGAAAAGGAAAAAACATCAAAGCACACAGCCTTCATCCATCAAAATACTTCGCATCAACCAAATGGTAACCTCTTCTTTATCCCAAATTTCACATGCAACAAACAAACAAAGCACAATATAATCCACATAGACGCAAAACAGTAAAAAGACAAGGCCACATAATATACTAACCAAACAATAGAGTAAAATATGATTCACAGTCTCTCTATATTCTTTACACATCTAACATCTTTTTAATTACAAGCTTGTTTTTATTAATAAATATCCGATAGGCAATCACACTTCTTAACAACAAATTTAAAAAGGGAAAAAAACGAGTTACTTTTGTGACTCAAAATGCAAAAGAAAATAGTTCAAAAACCGTTTTATTTGTTCATTTTTAAACTTAAGTGGCACCTTCATAATTTTCCTTCTGATAAAATCAAGGTCACAGGGCATAAAGTAGCATACAGCTCTGCATATCATCGCAGCAAGCGCAGATGCCAGATGCCCACTGTACAGGTGAATCGTTCAGGTGATGAGAAACTGCAAGCCCTTTGTGCGGAACAATCTCAGCTTCTGAATCCGACTGTCCCAACGGAATATAAGGAGGTGGCACATAACCACCTTGGCTTTTCATCTTTTTTCAACTAGCAAAACAGATACGTGTGTTAACAATTCCTCCAATTGCTTCAGTAATGTTCTGAAAAGACAATAAAAACCTAGTTGATAAAAAATAAAACATATAGAATCTGAAATCATGACATAACTGAATCAAATTATCAAAGCATAAAATCAATGCCCAATAATCTAACAGCAGGTAATAGGAAACATTAAAATTATAGAATTATTCAAACTTTTGTCTAAAAAAATAGAACCAAAAAATACAAATGACTTCAGTTCCTCCAAAAATTCAGTGTTAATAATTGACCTCCATAACTTGATCACAGATGACATCGTGAACATGAGTATCAAGACCCATACGACAACGTCCAGTAAATTTCTCAAAACAAGATTCAAATGCATCATACACAATCACTGAATAATACTAAATTACAAATTCATAAAAAAAAAAATTATATAGAACCAAATATGCGATACGAACCCGAAGAATTCAAGAAAATAGTTTGTTGAGAAATAAAGGGGAGCGTAGTCTCGGAGGTCTTACCGCAATTCGCAGACGATAATTCCGATCGTAGTAAGAAATAAGCAAAAATAAAATATTACTTATATAATATTTTGAGTAAATTACATAATGACACCCAAGGTTTTGCCTTAGAAATGTTACTCCTCAGTTATAATAAATAACCATTTTTTCACCCAAAATCAAATTCAATAAATAAAATTATCATTCTATCTTAATTATTTTATTTTTCAAAATTATCATATAATCTTAAATTAAAATAACAAAAATAACTCTTTAAATATTTAAATTACATAAGAATCTACTAAATTCTTTTTCCTTGCACTCTCATCCCCTTTTTTTCTCTTCCTATAAGGAAGAGAAACTATAATATATAATTTATATTTAAAGGGTAATTTATACTTTATAAAAATAATATTAAAGGTGTTAATAAATTTTAAAAACAGGAAGGAGTGTTTTTAAAATTTAAAAGAAAAATAACAGTTTCACTTTTAAATAATCGAACATAATATAACAAATTAGTAATATAAATTTTATATTATATACTATTAAAACTATAAAATAATTTTAAAATATATGAAGACAAATATGATAATTTTCAAAAGAGTGACGAGTTTTAAAAGATTTCAACGATTGATTTACAAGTTTTCAAATGTTTTTAAAATTTAAATTGTTATATTTAAAATATTTGAATCTGATCTATATAAAAGTTATCTTTCTATTTATTCTTAAATTTAAAATGATAGAGATGAAATGTTAATTGCACATACGGGTGTTGTTATTATGTAAACAATTGATAGTATTTGAATCATTTATCAATCATGGGTTTAGGTGTAGAGCACAGAGTAATTGGATTTGGATTTTGAGAATATTTGATACCATATATGCACCTTGATTAACATTCATGGTCACATCAAACCCAAGTTCGTCGACCGGAATATTATCCAATTCATCACCATGATTGGAGCATCCTCAATTGATACGTTTGATACGTTTTCCTTCTGTCTATAAACTCACTCCTGTGTAGTTTCTGGCACTTTCAACTCCATTCTCCTCAAAGATGAGAGCAATATTTGTCTGGGCAGTTCTCTCAACAGCGACTAAGGCTGTTTCATTTCTCCTGTTGGCTGCTGTATCTGTTTCACTTTTTGTTGGTATCAGCTTTGCGGTCTGCACAAACAGAAAATATATATATATATATATATATATATATTGGTAGTTTCGTCTCTCATCTGACATTTTTTACGGTGAATCTTTACTTTCTTACTTGGAATTTCACTTTTTACCACTCTTTAGAGGCATCATAATTTACTTGCATTAAACTCTGCCAAACTGACCACCATAATCTGAAATCCTCACATTTCTCCCATTTAGGAAAATTGGTATGTAACTTTTCCAGAAAGAGGCTGTTCTCACATCTTATAAACCTATGCAAGGAATTTGAAAAATCGCAAACTGACATCAGGATTGTGATATTAGTACCACATCATTCTGCTATATTAAGGAAAAGAAGGATATTAGACGTATTTATTTTAAAAATATAATAAATACGTATTTATATATATATATTATTGTGTGATTAAGTATATATAATTTTATTATAAGAGATTATTAGAAACTAGCATTTTTATTATTTTGTTAAAACTTCTCTATGCGGCAGCTTAAAATGGAATTCTTAAGTAATTTCTATGAAGCTTTCAAACCAATCAATGCAAGTGAATTTCTGAATGAAATGGTGAACTATGATCTATAAAAGATGATTATATTTTTGATGTTGTTATTGATTGATCAATAAGGTAGAATAAAATCGGTACACCAAACTATTTTGCAAACCAAATCGTGTTTTTTGAACGATTTAATCCAATTTTATGGTTTGAATTTATTTCATACACTGCTATTTAATACTCTCACTCATTGTACAATGTGAGATTTATCTAAAGTGTTACATTCATCTCCTTTTTTTCACATGAGTTAATGTCTTTATAAAAGTTTATTTTACTATAGTTCAAGATGACACGCAGATTAACTCTGATAACAATTAAGACTTGCTCTATCATAACTCAAAATAACTAATTCGCCCTCTTATAGGACTCATCATCTTCATTGAGGTTTGTTTTGCCATAACTCAAAATGACATGTAGAATAATTCTGATATTATTTATAATATTTCTGATCTGATAGTTTATTTCACCATTAAGATATTATTCATTTTAGATATACTGTTTATCATAATTTTATTTTTCAATTTTATAATAAAAGACACATCTCCATATCCCAAGGGTTCACAAATTGTTTAACAAGTGGTTTTTTAACATCCTCACGCAATGTAGATAGAATAGACATGTATACCTGATGTCTCTATTTTATTTTGACAAGATAAAATTTACATAAAAATGTCACATTTATTAAGCCTAGATTTCGGTATTGTTAATCGGCAAGTTTTAAACTTTGTTTATTTTCAAATTTTTATTTAATATTTTTAAATAATTTAATTCTCTAATTATAATATTTGTAGTTAAATAATTACTAACTAATGCGAAGAATCAATCCGGTCTATTAAGGCAACCCCAAACACGACCGTTGAAGGAGCCTGTGATGTTTGGAATTATAATATATTAAGAGTTGGTTTCTGTCGCCTGTGTTGATCAAGTCCCACCAACTTCACTATCATATTAGTTTTTATTACTCCTTCCCCCAAAGAATACGATAATTATTTATATATACTAATTTAATAAAATATAAGAATAATTTATATTAATAATGATAATCTATGTAGCATAAAAAAAAAAAAAAACGCTCAACGGAAGCACCCTAAAAATTACACCAATCCCTCAATACCTGTAATTTAAAGCCTGAGCTTAAACTTACAGCTACTACTTTGAATACTAATGGAGTTATCTGCGGTTAAGCTATCTACCACCAGATTGCACCTCACTGCAAATTTGACCTTCATCAGCTTCAATTTCCCAAGTTTAACCCTCACGGGCTGATCAACCTTCAGATCCAATGGCACATTCCCACTCTGTTGCTGCTGCTGCTGTATTGATGTAGCCAAAGCTGTGGCGTTTTGCGTTTGCCCTGTCAATGGCAAATTAAGCACCGTTGTGTTTTGATGGCCCTGGTAGAATTTTGGAATGGAGCCTTCACATAGTTGCGTGTCTGAGTACCACACAGTTATATGGCTCCCCCCTTCGTAATATATTCCTATTTTCTTGTTCGGATTTGTTGCAGTAATGGTGACATTAAACGTCGCCTCTAAGCTCGAATCGCTGGAAAAATTGAACTCGGTTATTTGCATTCGGTCGACCGAATATTTTGGTATCTTCGGCTGGAAGACAAGGTACAAGATTCCAAGAGTAATTGCGATGGCGATTATGAGGAGAAGAAGAAGAGAAATAGTCCAACAGAAGAACTTGCAGCAGCAACTTCTTTTCTTTTTGGGAGGTCTTGAGTGAACCACAGGAAGAGTTCTTTGAATTAATGGAGGAACATGTGGATCATCTTGGGGAGCTGATTGATCAGATTTTGAAGAGCCTCGTGGTACCAACGGAACCGTTGGTGGTGTGTGCTGGGCCTCGACGTCTTCTTGCACTGGATGGATTTTCTGTTGATGATCCGCCATTGATGAGTTTAAGGAAGAAAGCTGCAGAAAATATCTGTCTGTTTGTTAGATGCCGTAATGAATTTATAGAAGAAAAGCTTGAAGCTTTTGTCGATTAAGTCAAATACGCGGATGGTTAAGGCTTCCTTTGTACGACTTCAATTTGGAGGTTTTATATTCAAGGCACGTATTTTCATACGTTTCTTAAAATCCAATAATGCGTCTTTCGCCAAAGTCCTTTCATACACCCTCACAAATTACGATTCAACATTGACCTTTTTTAATGCAGTCCCGACACGTGTGAATGAGACCCAAATGTTTGCAATTTTCCTTTCCTTCTTTGAATCATGTATTGCCTTCTTCCGTCATTATTACAATCATTATCAAATATGAAAATAGTCATGTTTTAACTAATCTTAGGTTGTAGTGCTCAATTTTTACAAAAACAAGTATGCTTGCAACGCCACGTGGCTTAAGAATAAATTAAATAAAAATTTGTATAGATCGCAAATGGGAAAATAACGCCTTTCGGACTACGAACTATCGTATTTTTTAATTAAAATAATCAAAGTTTATTTTTTTTTAAGATTTAAAATTTTTTATTAGATGAATTGAATTTTTATTTTTTATTTAAAACATTGAATAAATATAATTAGATTAAAAACAAGAAAAATAATTTGATACATTCAAAGAAAATAATAAAAGCTTAAATAATTTAATAAAAAAAATCTAAAAATTAGATTATCTTATTAGAAAATTTCGAAATTTAAATTATTTTAATAAAAAAATAATATCTTCAATTAAAAAAATAAATGATAATTCGTTATCTCCATATATTATTATCATGATTGGAGGTGTTAAACTACACGTATAACAACCAATCGTCACCATTGGTGGTTGTGGTCGACAGGGGCACATTTGTAACTATATCAATATTTTTTGTTTTATAAATAATTAAAAATCTATTTTATTAAACATAAATTCTAGATTTTGATAATAAAAAATTTTGAAAAATATGTTTGATCAAATAAGAATAGTATATATACAAAATTATATTCCAACTTTAAGATTCTTTAATAAGATCTTAATCACTTATTAAATAAATTTTTTTGGTTTTATTTTTTTTTTCCGTTTAAAGGCGCATGTTTTTCATTTTTTAAACTAATGACCTGTAAATCTGATTAAACGTTTTTTTTAATAATTATAAAGAAATTTAATCATTTACACGGCACGCAACACGTGTAGCTTTCTAGAAGTGTTACAATTTCAAAATTAGACTTTACAAACCACGCTGCCGCTTTATTATAAATTATTGTCTTACAAGTATAATCATAAATAATCTTAATTAAAATTATAATAAAAAATTATCTAATCATAAAATATAAATAAAATTCTAAACCCCTTTTGGCGCATTCGGTTTGAGTAGAAAGGATAAAAAATTGATTTAAAGATATATTATTTTAAAGATTATTAGGTATAAATTATAATAAATAATTATTATATTTAGTTAAAAATAATAAAAATATTAAAATATTATTTTACTAAATTTTTTATGTTATTTGTTATGTTATTTAAAAACAAGATTATATTTATCATAAAAAATTAATAAATAAAAAATATAATTATAATATAATCAAGATTATATTAGTAGTATTTTAATATTTAAAATAGAGGTGATAATAAAATTTATTTCTTATATTATATGTTATATCATTATTGATAATAAAAAATTACAAGAATCTTTTATGATCTATCAACTAAACATCTTCTAAAAATAATAAATTATAAAAAATAAATTGTCAGATAATCTTTTTTATACCTCAACCAAACCTACCTTTGTTGTAATCAACCAAAGAAATATATTTGAATCGAAAGTTCCTTTGATGTTTTAATAATAAGACATTAGAGGTATTCAAAATTATTCGATAATCGAACCAAACTGGGTTTTGAACCAAAAACCTAACCCAAAAATATGTTATTTGAAAAACAAGTTTGGATATCGATTCAAAAATATAGAAAAACCAATTTTTTTGTTCAGTTACTAATTTGTTTAATTTTTAAAACTAGTTAATCGGATGGAATTAGTTTTTAAAAAGTTGAATAAAATTTTAATAAAATATTAAATATATTTTTAAAAAAATTAGAAAAATAATAAAATTAGATAATTTTTTAAAATTCAATTTAAAAATTAATTAACTGAAAATTTTATTCTATTAATTGTTATTTTTAATTCAATTCAAAATTAATTAATCTTTAAATCAACTTACTTTCTATTCATAATTTTTTTTTTCAAATAAAAAATTTAATTCAATTTAAAAAAATTTTCGAACCCCAGCGGGACATGAGAGGGGTGAGTGAAATTGCCAATTTAAAAGAAAAAGCCAAAGTCAAAGTCAATGTTGTGGTCTGCAGAAACTTTACATAATTCAATGACTGAGTCAATGTTTGTTTTATCTATTTTGATTTTACTTTTCTTTTCAACCAATAGTTCCTAATTCTCTTGGTTTTTTAAAGGGTGGGCAACTAACTCTTGTTGATCTCATCTCATCCATGTCGTCACCAATTCATTATTATACAACATACTGAAAAATAAACAAAGCCGAGTCTCCCACGTGGATATAAATTAAACCAAATTACAACATTTATTAACTCAAGTCTAATTTAAATAAAAAATATTTTGATTTAAATTTAATTTAAATTTATTAAATCAAAATTAAAATAATTTGGATTCAACGAAAATAAAAAATAGTCGATTTGAATTTTATTTAAGTTTATAGTTTAAATTTATAATTTAAAATTATGGTTTGAGTATGTGACTCTAGTTCACGATTATTAACAAAATAACATTATTTTATTCAATAATAACTAAATAGTATTGTTTTATTAATTGTTTGATATAACTCAAATCAAATGACATGTCAAAATAGAGTTGGATCGAGTCATCCCTAATAGGACTGGACTCGAGCCGAGCCAGCTTGAGCTCGAGCTCGGCTCGGCTCGGTTTGAGCCCGAAACGAGCTGGCTCGGGTTGGCTCGGTATATATTTTTTTAAAATTTTTTTATATAAAACGATGTCGTTTTGATCCATATATATACAAAACGGTGTCGTTTTAATATGAAAAATGAGCCGAGCGAGCCATAACCGAGCCGAGCTGAAAACGAACCTAACTCGAACCGGCTATTAAAAAACCGAACTGAGCCCGAGCTGGCTACGAGCTGAGCTCGGCTCGGCTCGAATCCAGCCCTAATCCCTAGCTCACGAATCGGCTCAAGTTGAACTCCTTATAATTTAAATTCGATTTAGTTTTAAAAATAAATTGACTTTCTCAATTCAATTTTAATTTAAATTTAAATTAAATGAATTTAAGATGAACCAACTTTTAAAATTAGGATAATTAAATTATAATGCATCCTAGTTATGATGGTATGTCATCTGAAACTTTAATAAAACGATAATTTTTATAATTTTAAATTAAAAAACTTATTTATTTATGCGCATCTACCTTTATGGATAAAAATTATTACATGGAAAAGATAAGGTAATCATTTTCACTGATTTAAAAAAAAAAAAGTGAATTATATTTTTTCACTCAAGATTAACCTTAAAACATTTATTTATCTTTAGTTGATATAAATAATATTTTTTATTTAAAAATTAATTATATTAATAAAATAATATTATTAAAGAGTAAAATTATTATTTTATTTTTCTAAATTATTATGTAATCTTAAGTAAACAAAAATTAAAAATACTATTATAAATATCTTAAATGACTTAAGAAGTCCCTTATTTCATTTTCCTTTCACTCTAATTCTTTCCTTTCTTCCTATAAAGATGAGTCTCTTTATTATATAATTGTATATTAAAAAGATAAACTATAATTTAAAAAGAAATGGGAGTCTTTATAAAATTTTTAGGGGCTATAAAAAATTTTAAAAAGTTTTAGATCTTTTGGAAATATTTTTGTCCTTTAATAGTTTAAAAAATGATAATTACACCCCTAATGCAACAAAGTTTTTAAATTGTTAAATTATTATATTTGAAACATTTGGATATGATAAAAATTTTAGTTTTTTAATTTTATTTTTAATATTAATCGATAGTATAATTACTATTTTGTTTTTATACTGTTAAATTATTTTAACAAAATTAAAGTTTGGGTAGAAAAATATTGCTTGTGCCAAATAAAGGTGAAAAAGTATAAAGTGTTTTTAGATCAAACTTTAGGTGCGAAAATGTTGTTTACTCAAAAAAATCATCTCAAAGTGCTATTCTTACCAATCACAATCATTTTTTAATTATTTTTCCATTTCTTGTGCTCTCTCCTGTAAAACCTAATTCGAAAGAGAAAACAACCATGGACTTTTCCTTGAATTGGTCTTCGTTATAAAGGTCAACGCCTTAAAGGGGATCAATAAGTCTGCAATGTTATGAATGTTGGATAGGATTTTAGGTCTTATGCTCGAAAGCACCTTGTTATTGTCTTCATTAGAGGAGCCCTTAAAAGGAATAAGTAGATCCATGGTATGATGCACATTATTGAGGATGTTGGATCTTTTACCCAAAGGCACCATGGCGTTGCCCTTGATAACAAAAATGAGAGATGGTTGTATGACATGTTTGAGACCTTATAATAGCCAACAGTTGAGAGGAAATTAAAGTCTTTGTCATGGCTATTGGGGCAATAATTTTAAATCATTGGATCAGCATATTAATTAGGGTTTGATTCAAGTGAGTTTGTTTAGGCTCAAAACAAATTTTGCTTGAACACACTTAAATATGAATATAAGATAACAGACCTAAACTCGAATATGAGCTTGGGAGTACAAATGAAAATGAACCCAAACCCAAACCAAAACAAGTGTCTTGCTTAGCTCGCTCGAATTAGTTTTGTTAATAAATAAACTCTGAAAAGATGTCATATAGTTGAGCTTGAAATGCGAGCCTAAAGTCGATCAAAGTGAATCCGAGCTAAGTGTGAGTCAATCACGAACACAAAAATAATGAAATGAGTCAAACATGAACACATGTTCGTGAGTTTGAGCCTCAACTCATCAAAAACTAGTGAAAAATGAGTTGGGACCTTTTTGGGCTTGACTCGACTTGTATTTAGCCCTATCAATGATATTCGTTATATCACTAATAGTGTTCTTTAGTCGTGTTATTGTCCCAAGTGTTGGTGGTTGTATTTCTGTTTCTGGTGTAGGTTGATCTTAAACAACATGTTTATATTGTTCTTTAGGGATGACATTTTGATTGGCCTTGAGGACCTCACCATTGAGGGTCTTCTTTATTCTTCTTCCACGAAAATGTTGAGAAGGATGTCTCGACTATGATTAACAGAAGAACAAAGAATGACTTTCTTTGATAAATTTTTCTTTGATAAATTTTTCTTTTGTGAGAGGCTTTTGAAAAAAGGACTTGTTGAAGATAGATGAAATAGGAGATATTTTCAAAATTTCTTGAAGAGCTTGTTTATGTCTTTCTTCTAGTACTAAAATATTGATATAAAAATTTGTACCAATAAGTAGTATGTAAGATCAAGGATATGACCTTATACAATGAATTAAATTGAATAGTAAAGTTTAATGTAGAGATTATAGAGATAATAATGTTTTAACATGGTTCAAACCGATGTTCGAGAATCTATGTTTATGGATATTTTATTTGCGTTTCTGGAAGATATAACATTACATTGATATGAGTTAAAAAAGAATTGTAAGGTAAAATTGTGTAGATAAGATTGTGCATATATCAATAATATCTAGTACAATAAATTTAAACTTCAAATCTTATTCTTCCATAAGATAATTAAGTAATTTCAATTTGGTAGAAAACAATTACTTTCCTATAGATGAGGGATGGAATATACAAATAATCTTTATTAATAAAAAAAATTGAGTTTATCACATTGAAGATATCCTAAGGATTTACATTTCACTCTTAGAAGGCGTTTGGTTAAGAGACATTAAAAATTACTCCGGTAATTTATCTTTTATTACTTATATTATTTGGTTTATAAGTAATAAAATATTCTGATAATATTCTATTACCAATAGTAATGTGATAGATAATATAAAAAACAATCTGATTACTATCTTTATCTTAAATATTAAAAAATTATTAAGATAATCTTTATTTTATTATAACTATATCGTTATTTATTAATTGTTTAAGGCAAAAATAATCTCATTTTTAATTAATATAACAAATAACATAAATAAATATTTTAAAATAATTATATGCAAAAGTATTTAAATAAAATAATATACTAGTATTCATTTATTATCCTTAACCAAACACAATAATTATTTATATCTATTCAATTTATCAAATTTTATCAAACATAATAATAATTTATATTCAATAATCTATCTTTAAAATAATTCTCAAATTTTAATAATAAAATATTCTCATAACTAAACATCTTAGTGTTTGATTATTTTAACACTTAAATTAGAGGGTCATAATTTTATTTTTGAATTTCAAAAACCTCAAGAAGAATCTTGTTGCTTAATCGCAAGAGGCAAAATATTAACCGATGTGAAAAATGACAACATACCATAGAATCCCTGAGCCACTACAAGTTCATGGAATAATATATAAGGGTGATGATCAAATTGTAAGTTTAAGGCATTTGCCTACCACTATTTTGTCAGTATGCTTTAGTTTTTCACTTCAAGATGATCGACTTCAACACTAGAAACTAACACAATTACTGGTGAACGAATAAGGAGAACTGGAAAATTTGAACCATTGATACCAATAAAAAGAAAAAATAAAATAAACAAACTAATCTCCGAGAATAGACTATATATTATCCTCAACATCTATTTAAGAATACAATTATGAATAAACTATCGACAACAAAAGTGAAGCTCACAACATCATCGCATACAAAGAAAATGTAGTCCACAATATTGCTCTCCTTCCAATTTTGGTAAATACATTCAAAGTCTGTTCACAGTTATTCCCAAATTTATGTTCTAGTATTGCTTTCAGTTGCTGCCTACTACCTGCCTTGGCACTACATTCATGTGAAAACCAAAACTCTGCTAGATCTGAGTACTCCAACAGCATGCACTTTTGATCAACAGAGGCAACTTGCATCCTGTATAAAACATGAAAACATACCACTTTGCCCCGTCAATCCAGATTACTAAAAAAATATTTGATTATTCAACATCAAAGTTTGTTTGCACCGAAAAAATCCTACTTGATGAAAGCAGTTTTTTAAGCTGGATATTATCATAGAAATGGGGTCTACAATGAAAATGTGTGTAGCATAGCGAATAAACAAATTTGGTTCTTTCTTACAGTTGTGTTTTTCTTAATAAATTGCACATGGGGAAGAGGGGGATCAGGAGGCTGTCGGGGAAACTGCCAGGTTTGCAGCCCTCCCTACAGTACTACATTATTTGTCCCCAAAAGCACAACCTAAGCAACTTCTAAATTTTAATCTCAATGTCGAAATCCCCACTAATTTTGATTATATATGCAACAGAATCTAAAATACAGTATAATTCAAACAAACAAATGATACTGTTAGGCAATATTAAAAGAGCAATGTTATGTACATTTATAATGAGTATCAAATTGTGTATCAATGATGATGTGTTATCATATAGTGACAAATCATCATTGGTATCCAATCTGATATACATTTTAAGTACAAAATGTTTTATTGATATCAGAAACAAGAAGTATGATACTCATAGAGATATTCAGAAAAGAAAGGGAGCAAAATACATATCAGTACATCGTTTCTACAGAAAAGGGGGGGAAAAGGCTTACTTTCAATGAAGTTAGAATGAATTTCGTCCACTATTCTGGTTGTCATCAGTTGTGTTTTTTCCAAAGCTGCCAAAAGGACTAGAATAGGAATCGCTGTAACCCCCACTAGTCCGCCTTGACTGATTTCCACCAAACTCCCCAAATCTGCCTGAACGATCTGACCTATTGGACTCCCCAAATCCACTCGAACGACTAGACCCAGGACCACTAAAGTTCCCAGGTCGATTTCCATAAGAACCAAAGCGGCCAGAGCTAGAGCCACCATATTCACTACCTTTACCAAAACGGCTAAACCCAGAACCCCTGTACCCTCCAGAGCGCCCAAACGCAGAATCCCCCATGCCACTAGAGCGGCCAAAACCCATATCACCATTACGACGATCTCTCATACCCCCATAGCTCCCAGATGGGCCATCCATGTCGCTAAATCCACTTCCTCCCTCAACAGCAATTCTTGGGAGCTGTAAAATTAAAAAGGTAATCGGACAATTAGTCATTTAAGCTGTGGTCATTTTTTATCCAAATTAAACAAGTAACATAAGTGAGACAATTAAATAATCATCGGAGAAGACAAGAAAAACATGTACTGGAGCACAAGATTATAATGCTATCGACAAGTATAAGAATTATCAAGAAGGATCTATATACATCGGCTGATCTTATTATTCTATTCTAATTACACCTGAAATTATACCATGTCAGGCTTAAAATTCCAAAAACAACAAATCAATGCCCCTTAATCAAATTAAAATTCATTTACACTACAAAAAACTTCAAATACAAGAAGTATTTTCATGCAAGTAGTAAAGGGATTTAACCTCAGTAAATCTGCCTCCAACATCTCGTTCGATAGACCTGACAGCTCTGGACTGTTCATGTGTGTAGATTAGAATTGCACTGCCCTTCTTCCCAGCACGGCCAGTTCGTCCTGTTCGATGAACAAACGTTTCTGAAGTGTTTGGAAGCTCGTAATGTATTACCTAATGAGTTAAAATAAAAAAAAGGTGAAGAAGTGAACTCCTGAATACATAGAGAGAAGAATAATAGAAGTTTCATGAACCAGAATGAAGCAAAAAATTTAACATAAAAAAATATTTACTCAAAATAATATAATGTGGGCATAAAATATAACTTCATTCACTGCTTATCACACAAATCTCAAAAACATAATATTAGATCAAGCATGAACTATATCAACTATCCAAAAATAAAACAGGACAACAGATAATCTCTCAATTAAATCAGAAAAGTTGGTCACAGAAATGAGTAATCTAAGTAATGTCGTCATAATTAATGATCCAGAAGACATTATTAGGACTCCAATAGAACTGGGACCTAATGCATCATATATGTCCACTACACATAAGATGAACAATAAAACAAGAATAAGTCTCCCTTCAGATTTTTGAGAATAAAGAATTTATACGTTGGAAAACATGTCTAGTGACTAAGAAGGCAACAAATTATCAAAAAAAAAAAAAAAAGGCTAAAACAAGGATAATAGCACATAACTGACCAGATCAACATTAGGTACATCAAGACCACGTGCAGCAACATCCGTAGCCACCAGTATATTGAAATGGCCCTCTCGAAAGCCTGAGAGGGTCCTTTCCCTCTGACTTTGTGAGATATCCCCATGCAAAGCCTCACATCTATAGTTTCTTGCCATCGCATAGGCCAAACGGTCAGCATCACGTTTCGTCTGAGTGAAAACGATGCACTTTCCTCCTTTAGCATGTTCCTATAACACAAATATCCGATTGTGAGGAGAATAAGGTTTAAATAAAAATTAATCACAAAATAAGCCCCAAAACGATACAACTTTAGCCGTAAACTGAAAGAAGAAACAAAAAAAATGATCTAGATTTGTACCGTTATGAGAGGACCAACAATTGAGGCTTTTGCATACGTGTCTGATGCAATGGAATAGAGGGAAATACCATCAGCCAACTTTTGATCAGATTCTCCAACCTGGGATAAGAATAAAAACATTAGAGCTGTTGAAAATTACAGGATCACAGGATCAGACAACATCAACTCTATTTCAAGAAGCCAACTGTAGTGCCATCTCACCCTTTTTCAAATACATATCCACAAACACAACCAAAGAAAAGAATTACTAAATTCTATCCCAACAAGAATTTCATAAACTAAGCATAAATACAATACATCTCCACACTTACAAGATCAATGGTTAAAGGATTTTTGAGGTACTTATGTGTGAGGTTTCTAATCCAAGGTGGCATTGTTGCAGAGAACATCATACTTTGCCGATTCTGTGGCAACTTGTCCAAGATGGTTTCAACGTCTTCCGCAAATCCAATGCTGAGCATCTGATCAGCTTCATCAAGAACAACAAACTGAACCTCGGACAAGTTGAGAGCACCTCGCTTGATCAAATCAATAATGCGACCAGGTGTTCCAACAGTGATATCAACACCATAATCAAGAGCCCGCATTTGTTGGGATATAGGTGTACCCCCATAAACACAAATGGTGTCCAATCCAGGAGCAGACTCCTGAAATTCCTTCTCCACTTGTTTTGCAAGTTCTCTTGTAGGCGCCAAAACCAAGCACAGAGGATTCCTTCCTCGCCTGCAGAGAACAGTACAGCATAACAAATTAAACCATAATAAAAATTCTTAAATATTTATACATGCAGAATTTTCTTTTTTTTCTTCCTTAAGAATCCAGAAATCCCGGAACCTTGATTTGCAAGCCCATTGAAAAAAATGGAGCTCCAAACCAAGGCCATACAGGTGCCATGATTGGGCTCCAATCCCAGACCTTGTTAAAGCAAACCACAGGCCGAATTGCCAGACAATCCCCCATGGGTGTATATACATATAAAAGTTAATCAGCAGTTTTTGGATACAATTCTAACAACCAAAAGAGACTCTATAAAATTAATATATGTATTAGAAGAGAACAAACCCATGTTTAGCATTGAATTGAATGATTTTATCAAGTATTGGAATCCCGAAAGCAAGGGTTTTGCCAGTCCCAGTTCTAGCTCGACCAATCATGTCCCGACCCTGCATTGCTGGTTCCAACACGGCTCTTTGTATGGGAAACAGCTTGAATATTCCTTTACGGTTCAAAGCACTAATAATTTCTGGAGAAATCCCTAACTTTGATATGTCAAGCCCATCATCTTCCACCACATAATCGTCCACAGCTGACTCAGCATGCCAAGCCGTACTCGCCTTAAAATCCAACTGCCCAGATTTCACATGAAAACCTAAACTCCTGTCCCTCCTAGCCAAAAACCCCATCATTCCAACATCACGGTGAACTACGGCGTCGTTTTGTGAAGGCAAGGGATGTTTGTTGTACAATACGTTTTCGATAGAGCTTAAGGAGGCGGTCAGAGCCCGCCTTGGGGCAAGACAGGATAATGATCTGCGAAGTATTATGCTCATCATTTTGCTTTTCTAGTTCAGAGAGAAAATGAGAAGCGAGGGACTGAGGTTTAGGGTTTTGGAAATGAATGTGAGACCGAGAGAAGGCGATACAAGAAAGGGTTTTGGTAAAAGGTCGGTCTTACTTGGATATTTAAGTACAGTTTTAACCACCCCTCAGGTTTTTTGGTAATTACAGATAACACACTTTTGTAAGGTATAGTCAAAACTACCCTTAAGTCCTAACCTTTTTTCGATTTTGTTGGATGAGGGCTAAATATTTTAGAGAAACTCTATTTTGCCCTCCTCTCTTTGTAAATAATAAAATTATTTTCCACCGGGTGAGAGTCAAATCTTATGCATAATTAAGTCGATATGAATGATATATATATATATATATATATTTGTTTATGTTTATATTGAAAATAGAGTTTCCAATACTTAGAAATGTTAAGTTTGAATCTTTAAAGGCCAAAGGACTTACCACCCAAAATATCTTGTTATCATAAGTTTTTATTCTTTATTTTTAAAAATCTCAAACACCTATATATGAGTGATTAAAGTTAAAGGTTTTAAAGGTAAAATCGTTATTTTATTTATAATATTAAAAATAAATTAAAATCTAATATTTTTTCTCCCCTAAACTTTAAAAACTAAAAGTTTTTTCTTAAGTCAAATTTTAAAAAATAACATTTCTCTCTCAGAGTTTAGTTTCCAAATCTCTAATGTCATCACTAGTGATGAATATCTCTTAACACTCTCTCTCACTTTGATGGTCAAACTTCTCTTATTTGAAAGTTTGGTCAATGTCAATTGATACTAGAAAAAACTCTCAGTTTCGTCAAGAAAACAAAGACGAGATGTCTTCATCAGGGAAGACAAAAATCATCTTTTTCGACGAAATATCGTCTTCCTTCTAGGTTTAGGACTGTCAACCAGAGAGAGAGATGGTGAGAGAACAACCACCGAAGGAGAAGAAATGAGATGTCACCAGAGAAACGTCGAAGATGTCGCTAGATAATGAAAAAAAACCCTGAGGGAAAATTGTTATTTTTTAAAACTTGACCTATAGAGGGATATTGTTATTTTTTAGAGTTTAAGGGAATGAAAAAAGATAAAATTTTAAGATATTAGAGTTTCATTAACTTTAATGACCATAAGAGATTATTTGAGATTTTTATAGTTAAGAGAGGATATTTGGAATAAAAGGATACTATGGGTGGGAATAAGTGCTTTGGCCATCTTAAAAATAGGAAAACACAATGAAAACGGAAATAACAAGTTAATAAAACAATAAAATTATATATATATATATATATATATATATATATATATATATATATATATATATATATATATACAAATTTTATTAATTTATTTATATTAATTAATATAATAATATATAATAGGTGATTTTAATGGTTAACAAAATTAGTGAAATATTAAAATTTTTAAGATAAAAATATAAATTTAAATTTTTATCATATTTATAAAATTTTAGTTTATTTAGTGTAATAAATATAGATTCGATTATTGTATCCTAAATTTATTCATTTAATAAATATATATGGAGTCCCTGTTACAATATATATATATATATATATATATATATATATATATATATATATAAAATTAGGTGATATGTCTAACTATTTTTCTTAAGCTGATCTGCCTTACCATTCATCTCTAAATATAGTTTTATTCTCGATGAAAATTTAGGCACTATGGCTCAGGTATGGTTTTTGAATACTGCCCATAAATGTGTTATGAGTGATGTACAGAAAGTTTGGGGTAGTTTCTGAAATTCACTCTAGATATTTATGGAGTTTTCATCACCTGTGCTCGTGCCTATTTTTATCCTCGCACAAAAACTTTCAGATGTTTAAACCGCCCGTTAAGTTGACATACTAAATATGCAGTGTCCAATCACGAAAGCTTTTTATTCAGCAAAAGAGGTTTTTTTCAATCTTTTACAGCCAAAGAACTATGTCCCACCCAAAGTTCGCTGTTAGTTCAAGTTCCCTCTAATTAATTTTAAAAATCACATTTATCCACTCATAAACGATTAAACTTAATGAAACCCTAACCCCTTAAAATTTTATCTCTTTTTTCTCCCCTAAACCCTAAGGGGCTGTTTGATTAGAGTATTTTAAAGATTATCTTAGTAATATATCTTAGATTACCTTAGTAATATATCTTAGATTACCTTAATAATATATCTTTTAGTACTTATATTACCCTGTTTGGTTTGTCAATAATTAAGATTATAGTATTCTTCTATTATCAATGCTGATGTGACAGGTAACATAAGTGATAATCTGATTATCATATTTACCTTAAGTATTAAAAGATCACCAAGATAATCTTGATTTTATTATAATTATATTATTATTTATTAATATTTTAAGACAAAAATAAATTTATTTTTAATTAAAATAAAAAATAATATAAAAAATATTTAAAAATAATTATATTTAAGGGCATTTAAGTAAATAATTTACTAGTATTCTTTTATTATTGTTAACCAAATATATTAATTATTTATACTATCCATTTTTACCAAATTTTATTAAACGTAATAATCATTTATACCTAGTAATCTATCTTTAAGATAATCTTTATATTTTGATAATAAAACATTATCCAAATCAAACGCCCTCTAAGAACTAACCATTTTCCCCCTAAGTCAAGTTTTAAAAAATGATATTCCCCCCTTAAGGTTTAGTTTACAATCCCATATGTTAAATTCGATGTCATTACTGCCAACGAAGCTTCCCTGATGTATCAACATGCTCCGACGGTCTCTCTTCCCTCATTTAAAAGGTTGATCGATGCGAATTTGGCCTAGAAAGATGAATACGGGAAGCTTCGGAGACATCTGGGAAGATGAAGACGAGATGCTTCCGAGATGTCTAGGAAGACGAAGACGAAATTCATCTTTCGTCGTCTTTGAAGCTTTGTTAGATGTCGATCAAGCGTCCAACTAAGTGAAAAGAGACCGTCGGAGGGAGAAGAAACTTCGAAAGGGAGAGACCACTAGCCATGGCATCAGAGATGGTGCCAAAGATCTAGAAACTAAACCCTTGGGGGAAATTATCATTTTTTAAAACTTGGGTTAGGGGAAAACTTTTGGTTTTTAAAGTTTAGGGAGAGAAATAAATTATATTTTAGTTTATTTTTAATATTACAGATAAAATGATGATTTTGTCTCTAGAACCATTAACTTTAACCAATCATTGGTAGATATTTGAGATTTTCAAAGTTAAAAAGGAAAAACTTGAGAAAACAACATACTTTGGGGGGAATAAGTCTTTTGGCCATCTTTTACTCAATTAGGGGGTATTTTGGAGTATTTTGCTAGATCTAGGAGTTTTAATGAATGTCTATGTTAACAACAAAGCAAGAAATAACAATTTACAATCCTCTCAACATTAGTGATTAATACAATTAAAAGTTAAAATTGATTTTAAGAATTGGACACAATGATTTCTCTTGTTTCATTTTAAAATTTTTAAGTGTGAGGTATTTTAAATAAGTGTTAAAGAATGAGATACTAAAAAGGGAGAGCTAGAGATCGATTTAGATTGAAATTTTAATCAAGGGTTTGGTTGAATTGTTTGAGATAAATGGCAAAATTATATTTAATTGAATTAATTAATTATATTGGTGTAAATTTGTCTGTATTTGGTTATTTTAATTAAAAATCAAATTATTTAAAATATTAGAATTAAAATAAGTAGGAAATTTGTTTTTTATAACTTATTACGTGGTGAAAACTTTTTCTTAGTTAAACTCATAAAATAATACCTTAAAGGTAAAAAATAACTCTTAAAATGACAAGGTATATACTTAGCAACCATAAATATTGACCATCTATTTATGATATAGAATACAGATAAAAATCTCTTTATCATAAGTCAATAAAAAGAATATGATTTAAAAATTTAACTCTTAAACAATCTATGAGATTACTTTTAATTTTCTCCCGTATTTATTTAGGAAAAGTATCATTTTCTATCAAATTAAGATTACGCAATTGATATAATTATCTTATTTTCATAGGGTTATAATGTGAATAAAATCTTAAAATTTCTTCTTGTAATTGGGAAGTATTTTGCTGTACATACATAAAGTTAAGCCTGTCTCTAACCTTGACTCAACTTGGGCTCCCCCTCCCTGGGCCGATTCAGGCTTAGCCCAACCCTGGCCAAGGCTCTGGGTCTAAACTCTAAGGCCTAACTTTTTGTTGAGGTCTAATTCCGTTGGCCCCACATTGATGAAATAAATGAATTATGTTTATTAATTTTTTATAAGGCCAAATGACTAGGGCCACCAAGGTTTGTGCAAACTCGATTTTCTATTTGTTAATTATAAAAAATTTAAATATTTACATATAAATTAAATTTTACTATTATTATTATGGATAAAATTATTATTAATAAAAATATTTTAAAAATTAAGAGTTTATCACATTTTTATCCTTTAGGTTTAAAAACTAAAATTCTCTCACCCAAAGTTTAAAAAACTTATATTTCTCCCCTTGATTTTTCTAGCATGTTGTTGGCACCCAAAGACAGAGGTGTTCATTCTCCCTCTTGACTTTTCTCTCAACCACACTTCATTCCCAATCATTATCAACTAACAAGGACGAATCGTGTCTTTGTTGGTCTCTTTCTTGAGTCGATGATAGTCGAGAATATAACAGAAGAGAGAGACATAACACAACCATCATTGCCACTGGTTGCCGACAATGATGGTTGGAAAAACCCTAAGAGAATAATGTTCATTTTTCAAACTTTAGGTGAGAGATATTTATTAGATTTTTAACCTTAAGGGAGATATGTGATAAATTTTTAGTTTTTTTAAAATATTTTTTTAAATGATAATTTTATTTTTGACAATAACAGTAAATTTTAATGGACGAATGTGTATTCGAATTTTTAATAGTTAACGGATAAGAAGTTAAACTTGCATCAAACATTGGGTGAGAAATAGTCTTTTGGCCCTTTTATAATTATAAAATTCACATTTGATCAACTATGAGCAGGCACTTCAATAGGCTAGGCTGGGCCTTAGGCATGCACAATAATAAGCCTTTAGGGCGGGCCAGTGCATGAATTTTTGAAGGCTTAAAGTGCGACCCTTTATATAGGGTTGGAGCAGACCTTAATGGAGCCAACTCACCGGCCAACCCATCTAAACAATTTTTTATAAAATTTTAATTAAAACTTTTAAACACAAATTATTTTTTAATTATTAGAATCGAAAACGGTATCCCTAACATTTTATTTATAATTTCTCACTTGTGAAGGAGGAATAACAAAATTATATGATAAAAAATATTATAAATTTATACCATAATACAAATAAATTAATTTACATATGTATAATTATAAATATAAATAAAATATATATACCATACTATTTATCTACTCATCTTCAACATCCAAATTTCTGAATTCATTTGACATTAAATCTTTTTATAATATTTTGTAATGATAAAATTGAAATGAAAATAAAATTATAAACACAAAAAATTATTATTTATAAATTTAGACAGTTTTCGAAAGAGACTTGATAAAAAAAATGAAATTACGAATATAATAAAATAATTGAGATCGAAAGGTTTATAAATAAAATTAAAAATATTTACATAGAAAAAATTAAAGAAAAATAAAGGCCTTGCTTCTTCTTCCTTCCCCCCCTTTTTTTTTTTTTTTAATTTATAAATTGTATTAGATCAAACCGCCCATAAGCTTAATATTAAAATCTATACTCCAGTTCAAAAGGCCCATGCCCAATGGACACGTCAACCATAAGCCATAATTATTTATATTTCACGTCGCATTGAGACTCAAAGCTACAACAGCTCTGGAACTAAAGCAAAGTAGTTCGCCCTACTTATAAATGTACCTGCCAATCACTTTCTTGTGATTCCATCGAATCAAGTATATATACAACTTTATAAATGAGTGATTTTGTTTTCAGATCAATGGCATTACAATCTGATTCGTCCTTCTGAAATGTGAAATACCCAGTTGCTAAAATATGATCACAGGGAGGCATGGAGTTTTGGTGTAGGGGAGATACAAGTGAGGATCTCAACAAGGGAAGCCATAGAACTCAAGGCCACGTTCACCACTTCTTCCGAACAACCTGGTTTCACTAACTTCTTCACCTGCAACGTTGAATACAGACGGCAAGTTCTTGAGATCAATCACTAAAACACAACCAAATTAAAAATAGATAAATGTTGCTTGTAACCGCAGTAAAAGAAGAAACAAATCCAAACTTTTTAAGATACACAATCTGAATATATTCCTCGTCACAGTTCATCAGGAGACATTTCAAAATAATAAAGATATATTTAATATGAAGGATTCACAAAAGTCAAGCCGTATAGTGAATTGATTGTTTCCTATATATGGCCAAAAGCATGCCCAGGTTCATCTATAAGATTTCAACAGAATCTCTCGGCTAAAAAAATCACCTATTTATGCACTTTCCTGACATGTACCTTTCAAAATTTAATCTTCACGGATGGCCCCAAACAGGCTACATGAGTTTAGGGTTCAAATTTAACCACCATTTGAAAGTTGCAATTGTATTTACGAGTTAGTTAAGGGGAAATCCCCTTTACTCGAAGCTTACTTCATGAACAAACATTTCACCAATAATCCAGATGTTAGGATAAGGACATTCAACACACTTTAGCATAAAACACTTAGCCATCAATAAAAGATTAAACCTTAAACCTATGGTTTTAATAACAGAACCAGACCGTGAACTGTTTGAAGGTCCAGTCTGGCTGGATTTGCAGTGAAGTGTAAAAACTGGAAATTTTAAGTCTATAACTCTGTTCTATACATGCTGAAATTACATAAATGCAGAAAATTTTCATTTCAAATCCTGTTTTTTGCAACATAACCATTACATTAAAGTAAACAATACAAATAAAATCACAACATTAAACACTACATTGAACACCAACAAAACACAAATAAAACCCACTACATTAAAATCACACAAATCAATCAACATAACATCAAACACTGATCCTTTTTGATACAGTGTGTAAAAGTTAAAAGATCTCTATAGGGAGAGACACCAAAATTGCCCCTAGAAAACAATAAAATTAAACAATAATAAATTCAACATGGAAAAAAAAGGGAAGAACAAGAAAAAAAGATAACAATAAAACTCAATTAAAAAATACCATGTCAAGGTGGTCTTCTAACTCTTTTATCTTTGTAATGTAGTCATTATCTTCTCCATTCAAACCAATGGACTTTACATCTAAACATGTTCCCTCCCCATGAAAGGGTTTTTGATTTCGGCAAATGTCATCCATCAAAACCCTTTTAGCATTTGATTTGTCTTTCTGTTAAGTATGCACAGAAGCAAATGAATGAAGGCATCATAAGCAATATAACATAAAATACGTCTCATTCAAACTGGTAAAGTTCACTCTTAGTAGTTATCCACTTATCTCTGCAAGAAATTGAAATGCTGGCCATATAGCCAATTTAATTAGGAATAGTAGGCAGATCAAAGATAAAAAGCAAAGAAAATGTAATTTATTGTCCTTAAAGAACCCTACAATGCTCCTAAATACTTATTTCTTTCCATGTGATTTTTGAGAAGTCCAACATAGGACAGGGGCTCACAAATCAATTTGTTTAATTATTAAATTCATAGCTCATACTAATTTAGATTCCAAAGATACTCTAATACTATTAACTAATTCTATTCATTCACCTCTTATGACTTTAAGTATAAGATCACAAGATAAATCAATGTGACATGGCTGAAGGCACGTGTTACTAAGGTGCCAAAGATATATTTTAGAAACAATCAAGAACCCCTTGTTTCTTTGAACAATATCTTTACACTAATTTCTAACTTTTAGATTAAAGATCAATTAGTGGTTATGGTACATGAACTAGGCTACTGGTTTGAACATACCTTTATTGGAAATAACACCACACTGATAATTATTTTTCTTTATTCTCTACTGTACCTTCCTCTCATCAAATTGTTTTCAACAAATGCAAAAATTTCAGTAAAACAAGAATTATAAGTTTCTATTCACTGTGGACAAAACAATACCATGCCCACTTTGATATATAATACTGAATAAACTAATACTTTTTTAGCATTGATTTAAGGTTGGATTCGATTCGAGCTTGAACTTGAGCTCATTTGAAAGTTGTTCATGCTTAGCTCGCTTGAGGGGAACTGAGCTCGAATTGGAGCTCAGCTTGGTACTATAGCCATGCAAAAAATGATTAAACTAATATTGTTTTGATGCATATTAGTCAAAATAATATTGTTTTAGTTAATTCATTTAAAAAATTTCTAAGGTTGTGAGCTTGACGAGTCGAACACCCCTAATACTTGAGCTTGAGTTTGAAAATATTAACTCATAGGCTCGAGCTCGATCTTGAGTTTGTTTGAGCTAAGCTTGTTTCGGGCTCGTTCGAGTGAAACTTGTTTTCAAGCTCAAACAAGTTTAATTCGAATTCAACCCTAGTTGATATGATCCAAGATAACAGTCAAACCATTAAAAAATGCCACCATTTCCAATCAAGTACTTCTAAAAGTATTAGAATTTCAAAGCTGAGCAGCAGAACCTCAATTTTATGCTTTCAAAAGCTATTCTAAATAGAATAATGAAATCTTCTAACAGAAGAAAGAAAGTTGAAAGCAATAGAACTCATTCGGTTGAGGCGGGGATGAAGAAAGATCAATGAAGAACTTGAGACCAACAGTTAATTTTCTAATAGAAAACTGTAAACTAACCAATTTCTATTTATATTTTTAATTTACCCAACAATCAAGTTTGCATCTGTTAAAAACAATTTAAAGAGTGTAAACATAACAGGGAGGGAAAAAAAAAAAAAGCACGCATAAGCAGCAGGTACAAATTATCTACTAGAGTACTGTTTAAATTTGTATTCTATGTCTTAATAATTTTTTGTTTCTAAATTTAAGGAACAGAAGCTAGCGTAAAATAAAGGCAATGTTGATCATATTATAGAAGGATTTGGCCCTTCTACAATTGTGTGTACCAGTTACATGGAATTTGGTTGTGTCTAGCCCATTCATAAGGGTAGAAGGGTCTTGATTGTACAAGAATGAGACAAAGCCTTGACCTTGCGTGAAAGATTCTAACAATGGCAACTATATAGCCTATTTGTATTCAATTCATTCAGTAGACACAAGGAAAGCAAGACATACAGCCCAAAGGTACAAAACAGGAATACTCTCAAGTATATCACAATTCCACTATAATTCTCTTTATGCCATCAATCTACTTCCACTACACAAAGTTTTTTGCAGTATAACAAGAATCACAATGTGACATCTGCCAAAGATCTTCCCCATGGAGATAGTGCGATATTTTGTCTCTTGGAAAGGTTAATGCAACCAAGGAAGAACAATATATGAGAAAGGCTTTTACCCCTAAATTTAGTGGAGATACCTCCCACAAAAGCCATATTAAAACAAAAAGACATGCCCAAAGAACCAAAAGTAATCACTTTCTAGCATAGTCACTTTCACCTTAACACGTGGGAAAAATCAAAAGAGCTTTCAGGGAAGTCTACGGCTAAGATCCAGAAATCCTGCCCAACAATAGAATGGCTAAGCTAGAGGCAAGGAAATGAATACAATTCAGCACGAGGATACGACACAGGAGATACTGAATCCTAAAGATGGATAAGATTAGCTATCCCAACTCACAACTAATACTTGTGAAAGCTTGGTGGGAGTATGACACTTGATAGACCCAATGATCCCCACTGAGTAAGAATATATTTTGTATTATTATATGATATGAAATCAAGTAGAATGCATTCTCACCAAAGTGGATATGATATAAAGTATGTAATAATGTAAATGCATGACATAATAAGAATATGAAATTAAACTGTCAGATCCCCCATTATAGTTAATAAGCAAGATTTACCTATTTAGGCTTGAATATCTAAATCAGGAAGCAAATAGTGAATACATGTAAATAAGGGATTTACCGAGATTTGCTTAATTAGATTAGAATATCTAAATTAGGACTCAAGTAGTGAATAAGGGTAACTAAGGTATTTACCTAATTAGATTAAAAGATAGGTTGGAATAAGGGGAGAGGCTATCATTAGATTAGAAGATGGGCTAGAATAAGAGGAGAGGTTATCCATTTGAACAGGGGAGATTAGTAAAGAAGATTTATCCATTTTTTAGCCAAGCATTTTAAACAGAGAAGTTCCGTTAGGGAAGTTGAAACACCTCCATTTCCATCCAGGCACAATATCTGGGTTATTTAACTATTTTGCTGCAATGTTGATTAAAATCAAACAAAATTAAATAAAAGAGGAATTTAAGTTACACACACACACACACACACACCTATCTTCTACAAAAGAGGCTTGATTTCTGTTAAAGGTCAACTGTTTTGGGAGCTTTAAACTTGTTTAAGAACCATCTCACTACCCTTCTATTTGCTTAAGTGATTAAGTATCTAAGGTTAAAAGTATATGTGTACTTCTCTAGATCTTTGGGCTCTATTTCTTTCTCCTTTTCTTGTGTTGTCTTAGTCCACTAAAAAAGTACCCTATGTGATTGCAACCTATTGAATCCACCATCTAGCAAGTATCTCATACAAATCATTCGGATATTGCTCTCTTTACAGTTTCAATATCGCTTGCATGTTTAACTGAAATTTGTAACACCAAGTTTTGGCAACTGATCAATATATACAAATATTTGTATGTGTATATATATATAAATCATCAATCTAAATTTAAAAGCCTTCATATGGTAGATGTAGCATCCATATTTTTTCATTACAATGTGCATGAATTATGCACATTGATCTAATGTGCATGAATTATGCATGTTATACTTAATCCCAATCATCTAAGGTTCTTAAATCTCATGGTCTGCATTTGATCTAATTATCTTTCTATAAGAAGCCGATGGTGGTGAGTACACAATACAGAGAACATGTATACTAACATCAAACAACTCAAAAGCATATAACCTAAAAAATGCATATGAATAAATATCTTAATTACCCAAAAGAAAATGCCTATCCAACTCTACCAAGGCCCAAATTTCAGAGTTATTATAAAGTGATATGCAAACAAATAGAATAAGTAATTGCAATATTGGAGCCCAGTCTAAAAAACACCCTGCCTATCAAAGCCACCGCATACAGTAACAACTGTAGTAAGAATTCAGAATTCGTTGGCATCGATTTCAGCGTTCAAAGTCCAAACAAAATTTAAATATAGTAAAATTTAATTTCCACCGTTATCAAATCACAAATTCAAATGAAAGCAAGAAATAGACATTAAGGTTCATTCACAAATTTCGTCGAACTGAATGCGTGCAACTTACAGACGAAACATAGAACAGCATGTAAGAAAAAAAAACATTTTGTGCAGTCAGAAGTGTACAGTGAAGATGTAGATGACGAGAAAAACGAATGAAAAATAATTAAAATCCTCTGAACTGATAATTGACTTACAAGTTCCGTTCGAGAACAGGATATTTTATCTTATGATGTTAAGTACTGCATATGTGATAGATGAGCAGCATAAATAAAGTATTAATTTTCATTTGCAAACTATAAAGGACACCCTACCGTTTCGGTGATGGTGACGAGGGCTAATTTTCAGCATCCATTGACTCCCTGGGTCACCATTGGACCATCTCCTCTCACTTATCCACTTTTTTCCGTCTTTCCTATATGAGCAACCTCAACAATCAAGTAAGTACCTCAGACACCCATATATTTTTGATAACTAATTTTTTACCCAAAAAAGAAATGTCGTAAATATTATTTTATTTTTAATTATTTAATTATATAATAATAATATATGATTACTTATATATAAAATTATGTGTATAATATTATTTTTTAGTATTTAATTTTAGATTTTGGTTATATTTCTGTTTATATAACCCTCAAAAAGTTGATTGATTTCATGTAAATCCTAAATTTTGATTATTTTAAATATTTTCCCGTAAAAAAATCAGCAACGGAAATTTACAGTTCTTTTAAAGGTTTTGGACCTTTTGGCAAGAGTAATTTTCTTTTCTTTTTTTTTTTACTTTGTTCTCTAAATGTTTTAGTCTTTTGTACAGTAAAGAAAAACTTGACGTCTACCAGCCTCGTAGTTTTGCTACTCTCCTGTCCTTCATTTTTTTTTTTTTTGTAATTTTTTTCTTTGAGTGATATGATTGGCAGGCTTACGTAATAATCGAAAAATCTAGCGACTGTGTGGAAATTTTATCCGTTTGAGAGGGCTGTGGCTGTTCTGCTTTCAAATATGGAAGGGGACGTGCCATCGATTCCTTATTATCCAGGGGGAGCTGGGATAATCCATTTAGTGGATCCAATGGGAAAAAAACATAAAATAATAGTATTCGGACTTTCCTACGTTACGGGTTGGCAGTTGATTACGAATAAAAATGAAAAGTAGAAAAAGACAATCAATTTAAAAATGGTGAGTGGTCGATACTTCGATGGCATGGAATCCATCAGTACTGTTACTGTTCTTGAAATTCAATCAAATCTGGAGAGCAAAAGAAACGGTTATCTCCAATAACCAAAATTAGGGTTTCTTTTTTGGTTTTCTAATTTGATGGAGAGTAGTTCAGGTTCTGAATATCATCATCATCAACAACAGAATCCAGAAACCTCCGATGAGTATCATCACACCCAGGTAATTCTTACATTTCTCTGGTAAATATGGTATTGGGTATTGAAATTTGGGTGAAATTTTTTTTTAAAATTATTTTTGGTTTGTTGTAATAATAATAGGTTTTTATTGGCATTGAAGGTCTTTAATGATGAGGAAAGAAAGAATGAAGACTCTTGCTTAGTTCTAGTTCAGCAGTCTAAACGACCAAAACTCTCAACGTTGACAATTCCTGTGAGGTCTTTGGATAATTCGTTTAATGAATTTATAAAAGTAGACATTTCTTCTTCAGTGTCAAGTCCTGGTTCCTCTAGAGGTGCTGGCCTGCCTCCTAGACCTAGTTCAGCAAAGTTCAAGTCATCTGTGAGGAATTTGCTTCCTCAGAGGAGCCTTAGGGCAAAAAATGTGTCTCAAGATGGTGAGAAGACGGTTCTCATCATGCCGGATTCACCATCATCGGTTGATAAGCCTTCTACATCTAGGTCATTTTCTCTTAATAAGGTTTTCTTCTCTTCATCAAGTAAAGTCCCACATTCTTTACCGGCTACACCAATTGCAAAGTTAGAATCTGTACCGGACTTGCATCTTGCTGTTCAGTCGGATGTTTCTGTAAGTACCTTTGCCTATCTTGGAAGGAGATATGTGTTCGATTTTATTCTTTGAATGACATGATATTATGTTTTTTTTTTTTTTTTATATAGAAATCAGAAGTTGAATTGCATATGACACGTTCATTGTCAGTTCCTGTGAATACTAAAGTGAGAAGTTTAAGGCAGACTGAATCTGGAGGAGGTTTAATCCGTGTAATTTCTACGACTCCTCGTTCTTCAGCCATTGAAAATACATTAGCAAATGATGACTCAGCAGCTGAAACGGGTAAATGTGAAGTTTTCCTTGATAGAATTTTAAGTGCACAACTTTAAAGAGATTCAATCATATTCACCATCAATGTTGTAGTTTTACTTGATGCCATTTTCCCACATCAATTCAGTTTTTAGGGTGGAACTATAATATTCTCCTGCCAAATGAGGGAACCAATGGTATTTATTCAAACTTTTGCATCTTTAGCTCTTTATATATGGTTTCTTTCATTAACTTAAATTTAGTTTTAACCAATTTGGCATGAGGGTGCTTGTCCTGCCTGAATTCCTTACAACAGAAAAGAAACTAATAGAATCATAAATATTCAAGTTAAGATCCAAATTAAAAGTATACTGTTTAAGGTTCAAATTTGTGTATTTTACATTTTGTCAATGGACTTAAACTTTTGAGATTTTAGACATTTTTTTCTTTCCACTATGTGCACAGCATAGAATTTCACTGCTTGCAACTTTCACTAGTTTGGGCTGGGGCATTGTGGCATTTTTGTTTGCCAAAAATTGTGACGCTTTCTTAGTTATTCTTCTTATTATAATTTATTATCTTATTTTGTGGGTAATCTCGTTAAATTAAATGGTTTATTTGCTGTTTTATACCTGTTTCAACTTGTAAAGATGTTGGTGAGGATATTCCTGAAGAAGAAGCAGTTTGCAGAATTTGTTTTGTTGAGCTTGCGGAAGGAGGTGACACGTTTAAGATGGAGTGTAGCTGTAAAGGGGAGCTTGCACTTGCTCACAAAGATTGTGTCGTGAAGTGGTTTAGCATCAAGGGAAATAAGACATGTGATGTCTGCCAGCAGGATGTCCAGAACCTACCAGTGACATTATTAAAAATACAAAATCCTTCAAATGTTATTAGACGGCCACCAGCTGTTCTTCAGCAGAGAGAAGTCCCTCGTTACAGGCATGTCTGATTTTTTAGGCAGTTAGCTAAATGCTTCTATAATTGTTTATCATGTGCTTATGTTGGTTATAATTAATGATTTGGTGAATTTGATTATTTTTTATTGGAAGCAAGAATAATAAAAAATTTATAGGGAAATGATATAAAATATGATCCATAGATCCCACAGATGCATCCTGGTTTTACTGCTTGATGTTTTAGTGTGCTTGGTGCTATCAATTGCAGAAGAGATGTTGACTTGGTTTTCTGTGTTATTATTTATTTATTTTAAAGCTTTCCTTTTCATTTAGATGAGTCTAAACAATATTCTTGAAGATATTATTTGCTAAGAAGAATCTAATCAAGGAAGTTGAGCTACCTGTTAAACTTTGATTTACAATCTTCTCATCTCCATGATATATTTCAAGTTGCACTTTATACACCAATCTGAAAATTTCACATTATAAGCAAGGCTCATTACCCAATGAGGTAGAATCAATGGAAGGTCCAACTTGGGATATAGTGCAAGATACATATGTTTCAAAAGAGGCTGAGTTAATTGGTGGTTCTCCTTTAGATTTAGATTTCCATCTTGGAGTAGAGTCCAAGTATGGTCCATATGAGCACAATTAAATTGATACGTGCATTTTGCTTGGGTTTTACCTGTCATTGAGGGTTTCTAGTTTGTCTGATATCAAAGTTTTACTTTTAATAGTTGCATGCTTGACGATAACTGATGGGAAAAAGTCGTTTGTTTATGGGATGAGATTTGACTTTTTTATCTTGTGGTTCCTTTTTCTAACAAATATCAAGATTGATCATATTATGAATTATTTCAGTTGGGGAGGGAATGCAAGATTACTTTGGAGTTTGTCCCCCTCCAAAGTTGTTCAAGCATATTTTATAACCATGGTTTTAAAACTTGAATTGGACTTCAACTTGTCTAACCAGGACTTGTAGGTGGCAATGACTTCGGGTGACAGTCCAATGGCTTTATTGAACCGTGGTTCAATCGGGAAACTCATGTCAAGTCATGGATGAATCACCAGTCTAGGGTAGAAATGAGTCACTTGAATTGAGGACATTGACCCTAAAAATGAATCAAATGATTAGATTGACGTAGTAAGTGATGAGACCAACACAAAAAATGATGAGATCGATGCCAAGAGGAGCTGAAAATGATGATGTTGTGGTTGGGAGGAGCTGTCAGAAAGGAGATCAATGGCTCGGGTTTGTGTGGCATCGGCTTGGGTTTTTTTTGACCGCTCACTTTTATATGTACTCTTCTTGGAAAAGATCACTTTGGTTCTTGCACAAAATTAAAATGACAAAACTACACCCAAGTATATATCCATTTGACCCCTTAGCATAAAAAACTGAAAAAAATCAGCCCTTAACAGTTTACCTGGTCTGACCACCAATATGGCTAGACAGACCATCGACTGACCTGGACTGGGTCCTTCAGCTGGTCAAAGCCGGGGTCGGTTATTAAAACATTGCTATAAACATCTTGTCCTCTTTTATACTTCCTCTTTTCTGCATTTCTGTTTCTCTCAATATATGTAGCTAAAAGGCCCTTTTCAAAAAGATTTTGATTTTTCATTTAGAACTTCCATCAACTATGGTTCATCTTGTTTGGAAACTCCATATTTTATCTTAACAATCAAATTATAAGAAAAACATTTTTTATTATTATATTATTTTTATTGAAAGAGCCCTAAATTTTCTGAAGCTTGTGTAATTTTGTATTGTCTTAGTTTTAAAAGCTCAGTTTGCTTGAAACTATATTAAATGGTCATTTATATCAATCTATATTGTGTTTCAAATAGGTGTTTTACTTATTGTAATCTTGCCAGGGTATGGCAGGACGTACCAGTTCTTGTCTTGGTCAGCATGCTTGCATATTTCTGCTTTTTGGAGCAACTTCTGGTACATATCTCTCATTTATATGTGCTTGACTATCATTGCATGCTAACATACAGATAACCTTACTTGTCTTCCATGGAAGATGCTACGATTGGGCAAAGTTTCATTCCACATACTTTATACACTTATTGGTGAATTTTTTATCTTTCAGGTCCTTTATATCATTAATTTAGCCATCAATGGTAAAGCCATTTCCAAACTTAGTTCATAAATACTCATATGTAACAATATTGTATTACATACAAGAAGACTTTTTAGTTCTTGAAATGAAATATATTGGAGTGAACAACCTAGAAACATCCTCAAGGAATGCTGAAGTGACGTTTAATTTGAAAAACTAAAACTGATATTAAACGTAATTGTACCAATTTGGAGGCCTCACATGAATAGAAAATAAAAAACCAATGCAAAATTACTCTGAATTAACCAAAATTTTACGTAGTTTTAGATGTATGAAAAAATGAACAAATTATTTTGCAATATTTTGAGATAAGAATGAAAAAATGACCAAATTATTTTGCAATATTTTGAGAGTAAGACCACAACTTTACCTTTTAGCTTGTGCATACTGAGCTTTACTGATGAACCACCCTTAGTGGATGCTTTTTGGTCCAAACTATAACTTTTGTTTGAGGAATCATTACTCTGAATTTCCTCAAATTGGAATGTTACTAAATTTGACTGATCATATATGACAAGTTGGTTCTTTTGGAAGCTCAACCAGTTTAATAGAACACAATTGCCTTTGTAAGAGTATTGCACTTTTAGAGATGTCCATTTTTGTGTCTCATGTTTTGTTTTGCTTGTAGTGGTATTGTCTTTTTTCTGATATTGTTTAATATTCTTTATGCCAACGTTTTTTATTTCAATTTGGGCAGGTGTCTCAGTTGGGTCCTCGTGCTCTCGCCATCTCATTACCTTTCTCCTGTGTCTTAGGTCTCCTGTCTTCAATGATAGCTTCAAACATGGGTAAGTTTTGTTAAAATGAGTTAGTTTTCCCATGTTGTAACATATCAAGATCAAGTGCTTCTATTCTTGAGTTCTCTTTGATAATGTTTCATGGTAGAAATGTGAGTAAATTTTTATCGTCTATAGTGTTCCTTTAGTTAATGCTATGACTAAGAGAGAGAAACAATGAATGGTACTATAGATTGTTTGTATTTTGGACCATGATGTAATTGGTGTAAAGTTTTGAGTTGTAGGAGAATTCAAGAATAATGAGGTGAAAGAGATTCTCTTAATTTGGTTCTTTATCTTGCTCAAACAATATGATATATGGTGGGAAAATGAAATAAAGATGAAGGAAAGAAATAGAGAGAAAAAAAAGAGAGATATAAATGGGAAGACAAGAAAGAAATAAGAGAGAGAAAAGAGTCATACAAGGAAAAACTATTTTTAAAGAAAATAAAACTTGGAGACAGATTAGTAGCAAGCAATTTAATCATTTTATTATTTTTGTATTATTATGAATAACATATTGAAAGTTATTTTTAAGGAATTGAAAAGGCCCGGAGGGAGGTAAGTCTAATATACAATTTTGTCTATTTTATTAGTCAAATAATAATTATATCAAACTATTGCAATTCACATGAATATGACAATCATGGAAAGCAAGTATTAACGAAAAATCTAGGATAAAATTAATTCAACCACATTGGGATTTCACAGTTTTTTCAAAACAATTATGTCCTTGCAACAATGAGTGAATGACAATAAAGGAAAAGATTAGAAGATAAGTCTTATCTTGAAAAAAGCTAATCATATGAATGTAATTTGATCAAATAAGCTATTAAATGTGTTGAATTGAGACGTTTATTCTTGTGGAAAATTGTTTTCTTAGATATTATGATTATATTTACTTCCCCTAAATAGAATCGAGAAATATCAAGGACTAGTTTCTTGATAAAACCAGAGATTAGTTTCTTGCATCATAGTCTGATCTAACCTATATATTTCCATTTGTTTTGTATAAAATAATATAATATTACTTCATATTCTTGCATGGTGTCAAAGCAAAAATTCAAGGACAACTAGTTTGTTTTTCCTGTTCATTAGTTCATTGCTGTTGGAACAGGCGTCACAATAGTCACCAGAAAATCATCTCAGACCATGATTTTAAAAACCGGATCAGACTAGCCAGTTAAACCGTCAACTACTAGCCAAATCGGCTTCAATTCATCTGAAAACCATTTTTACAATTAAACCAGATCGAATTGGACTTAACTGTTCAAACCATTCGGTTGGATCGGGTAAAAAATCGGGTTTGACTCGGTCAACAAAAAAAAACTTTTTTTTTCAAATTTTCATATATGCTTTCAAGCATTAATCTTGCTTTTCTCTTAAATAAGATCCTTTTCCCAAGAGTTCCTTTAAGGCATTGCAATCCTTGATTAACAATTTGCAAATAGAATTCTTTTGGGTTGTGCATAAACTGACTAATCACCCCCAACAACATGAGCTATATATGGTCTAGTGTGAGAGAAATTAATGGGTCTCCCTACTAGATGTTGGTACATCACTTCATCCACACCAATATCCTCTTTTGCTTCTCTCAACTTCTGATTAGGATTTATTGGTATGCTTGCTGGTTTACATGCTAGCTTCCTCGTTTCTCTAAGAAGCTCTGTAACTTACTTCTGTTGAGAGGTGAAAATTCTTTCTGTAGTGGGCATTTCTATGCCTAAAATGTACAACTTTCCCAATTCTTTAATGGCTCTTTGGCCAAGTGTTGCAAGTGTTCTCTTTGCATAGTTTATTTTTGTTTTGCTTGAGAGACACTATGGCCTTTCGGAGGGATAAAAAGGCTGCTGGAAATTGACTTGTTCTACAATAACACTCTCTACTGCATGGTGACTCTAGGGCCTGGAGTCATAGGTTCTAATCACTGAAGTGTCATGGTGGCAAAATGGTTTTTAGCAAGATGCAACAAGGTCGCTCTTCCCACATAAATGGCTTTTAGGCCATGCCCGGAGGTGCAATGTCAAAGTTCATAGAAGGCTTTAACTTCCCTCATTGACACCATGCAATCATCAAAAGCCCAATTTAGACAAATGGTAGTGCAGAATCAGTTTGAGTTACAAGCTCATGTTGGGGGAGATTCTTGGCTTGTAGGCTTTAGCTGCCACCTTGTTACTCAATGTGATGCCTCAATAAATGGGGCAAATGGCGTGGGATTGACTACCTTTGGAGTTTTTAATTGTGTGCTACTCTTTAAAGGATTTAATTGGGTTTTTTTCCTAAAACCATGACTTTTAGGGCAGTTTTTTCTACTCTTTTTGAACAATGGCCGTCTTTGGGGTAATTAGAGTGGGGCGGTTTTTTATGATTGCATAGTTGAGGATGTGTTGCTTTTGAACAAGGTTACACACCATCACAGGCAGAACTAGAAGGATTCTGTGCATAGGAAATGAGAAGATTTTTATCGAAAGAAAATAAAAATAATTAATTGTTCATGGTACTTCTATAAGGAAACAAATATACCTCATTAAATGCTGAAGTAATGGTAAGTCTGAAAAGTTTTACTGGACAAAAGATGAAAATGAATTAGAAACAAGGGAGTGAAGAACACAGGCAAGGACTAGGGGTAAAGCAATTCATTCTTCATATTATATCTGAAATGAGTCTGGTCTTGAATATATGGCTGTATTCACTGGAGTATTCTACTTCAAATATAACTTCACCTACATCAACTGAAAAATCGCTTAAATCAACATATGTTTAACTTTGAAAGTTAAAACGTATATTAAACCTATAATGTTTGCTTTTGCAATTTACGCTTTCTAGCGTTATTACTAGAATAATTATACTATGAGAGGATATATTAAAAGTTGCTTCTGTTTTTTCACTATTTTCATTTGTGTTAGTTTTTTATATTGTTTCATAATTAGAGTTACTTAAAAAGCATGTTGCTTTTGATGCTGGCAGTGAGCAGGACTTACATATGGGCTTATGCTTCCTTCCAATTTGCAATTGTGATCCTGTTCGCTCATATCTTTTACTCTGTAGTAAGCAAAACTATATTTATTCCATGCATTTGTTTTATCGGGTAAAATTGTGTAACATGATTTCAACTGCTTTGCTCAATGTTCTGAATTATATGTTTTTGAGGGGAGGGGAAGGGGTGGTGGAATTGGTCTCCTCACATTCTTGCTGTAACATGCAGCTTAATGTGAACGCAATTCTCTCTGTCCTCCTTTCCTCATTCACTGGGTTTGGACTTGCAATTAGTACAAATTCTCTTATTGTGGAGTACCTTCGATGGAGGACAAGTAGGCAGATGCAGTCTCCACATTGGCAGGTTAATATTGTGCAGCAACAAGAACAACAAAACCAGCAGAGCCAGCAACAGGAGTATCAGCATCACCAACACCAATCCCATCACCGACACCAACAGCAACTGACAGAGACGGCCAGTGTTGGACCCATGATAGTTCCAGGCAGTGATTAACAATTGTACAGAACACATAGCTCAGTCTTACTAAAGGTTTGAGTTTATTTCATAGTATAGATGGTTAAATCAGTTGGTTAATATTATGTTGCATTTTTCTGAAACAAGGTGACCAAAAAGTGTAGACCTTCTGACTTAGGACTTGCAACTGGCTTCTATTAAAATTATGAAGTTTACAAGCTTCTGCTCGGAGTTCTCAAATCAGGCCATTTTAAGTGTCTTGAGTCACTAGGCTGGTCCCTGCTCTATAATTGATTTATTCTTAAGTCATACATTTATTTTGATATAAGGCTGTATAAATGTGTTTGCCTCTGGCCTACCGATGAAAGTTATGCTTTCTTGATTTCTACATGAGCATGATCTAGACCTTTGGACCTTGAACCATGACAATATCTCCAAGAGAAGTGAAGAAATGGTTTTTGCAAGGTATGCAATATGCATCTAGCCTTGGCAAGCTGTTCAGTTCATTGAAACATCAAAAATTCTCCGTCCCACCAAAGTATAATGCACATATATGACATGATCATCTGGAGTACTGTTTTGGGGTTGATTATTTAATCACCTCTTAAAAGTAGAGACACTTCTTTTTCTACACTGATTTCACAAATGTTATTGATGACAATTATACGTTCAAATTGATCTTTTTTCTATGGCTCATATTTAACAGTATTTGATTTGATTTTCTTTTTCTGTCGGGGTTATAGATTATTCTTTATATGAGTAACAATTAGTTTGTTTCTGATACAGGTTAAATGCTGTGTGCCGAGACTGATTTTTGATTGGGTATTTTTATAAAATTTCCAATAGAAAGCAGAGGAACTTGAGAGATTGAGAAGGATGCTGAATGGGTTCTGTTTTTAGGCCTTGTTTGATGGATTTACAGAGTATAAGAGACTCAAATTATATGCGGCTGTTATTTTCAAGAGACAGCCAATCAAGCATAATCGAAAAATTTGCTCAAAAACTGTGAAACCCAGAAAAAACATTGTAAGTTTCCCCCCTTTTTTTTCAGTGTCTGTGAGAAATTTATACAGGTTGAAAATGTTTTTCATCATTTTATTGATTATCGATTTGTTCAATTAGGATCTTCCTATATTAATTGTACAAAGTAGTGTTACCGAAATGGATGTGTTAGTTGTAAGATGAAAGTTACATTTGGTCCATGGAATGCTTTGTTTGTAATACCAATCCAGTTTTCATTGTTACCTGCATTTTATACCACGATAGAAAAATTAAGTTTGAGATTGTTGTAAGTTGTAACCTTAAATTTAATCAGCCTTTACTAACTTTGATAAGTGACTAATGGAAATAATTCTTTATATGTTGATAGTAGGAGTTAGTAAAATTGGTGGAGTACCATAATTTTCAACGAGAAAGTTTGAGTTTGAATTTTTGTTACATTTGTGAAATTTTAATTTATCTGATATAGTAATTGTGAGTTTAGTTATTCTATTTTGATTTATTTGGTATAATAATTGTGGGTTTGATTATTTTATCCCAAGTTTGGATAAATCCCTGTTTACTAAAATAAAATAATTCAGTAATTCTTTATATGTTTGGTAAAGCATTTACTTTGATTTTTAATATTTTGGTCTTTTATTAGTTTTTGAAACCACTGGGGGCAAGTTGATAAAAAATTATATAATTGTCTACAAAGTAAAATTTGAAAATTATTGGGGGTAAATTGATTTTCACTTGAAAAATATAAATAGGGAGGTGTTTTGGTATTGTTAATTTTTTATATTTTATCATAATATAAATATAAATATTTTATTTTTATTTTATGAACCTGAGTATTAATTTTCACCTGACTTGGGAAAATCCTAGGAAACCAAAATAATGTGGATTAACAATAGTAATACAAATACAAAGATATACAAACAAAATAAGGAATAATATCCCTATAGGATGATGAACTCTTATAAATATATACATTATACAAAATAACGTAATTAAGAATTAATGAAATAATGAATATAATAAACTTGATTTTGTTATATATTGGGTGATTTTTTATTAAATAAAAACAAAAAAATATTTGTACAACATATTAATTAAGGAAAAATACACTTGGCTTGAGGGTGGAAGCCTCTCTCTCCCTCTCTCTCTCTCTCTTTGCAATTTGAGTTTTCAATGCAAACACAAAAAATTTAATATTATTAATACGTTTTGAACCTCTTTTATATTCATCCACTGCATTTACAGCAGACTTGTTACATTTTCTCATTTATTTTTAGATGACTTTGCAATTGTATATTTATTCTTTTTATTCATTTTTAATCAGTCACTTTGTATATAAATATTTGAAAAATAACCTTGTATGTATATACTTAAAGGCATCAATTGGATTAGACCTGCCCACAATCCAATCCAAAATCTGAAGAAATAGCTCTACACAAAAAAGTCTAACCTACCACTGTAATAGACCAGACATGACCTATGGATTGTCTACCATTCATTTTCAAAATCCTTTTCGAAAATCACGAATTGAAAATGGCAATTTATCAACACCACTTTCACCAGTCCCTCTTTTAAAGCTAATTTTAATGATAAGGAATTGAAAGTTGGCAATGGAATTCAAAGATACAAGGAAAATAACATTATTCCAAAAATTGTGAACCGAAATGTGAGTTTGTGAACAGTACTTTTCACTGAAACCCACCAACCCTAAGAATTAAAATGTTTTTAACCGGGAAAAATTTATTTGTCCCAAACTCAATACAATATAATAGGTCCCTAGGCAAACAATCTACTATCATCAATCCAAAAGTTTAGATCTCAGTAATCCTCAGATGCATAGTATCGTATTACAATTTTATATATATGTTTCCACCCTGGAAAGTATTAGAGAAGATGATTAAATAGAACACATCAGTTAAGAAATGTCGAGCAAATAAAAATAACAAGGAAATAATATGCTGACTCCGGCTGGCTGCACTCTTGGCCCCTGAAAGCCGCATGCTGGAAACTGGGGAATTCAATCTGCAATCTTACTTCTAAATTAAATTTGTTGGAGATGCTCATCCATGTGAGTTACCATATATAAAAAGGTTCCGAATCTATCTGAGTGCATTTCTAACTTTCCGTTTATTAGTCAAAGCCTCCAGTAACCTATACATCCAACGATCTAACATCCCTGTTCAAAAATATGTTTCACTTCTTTAATACTACACCCGGAAGACTATCATTAGCATTGCAGTTTTTAATGAAATGGTTAAGCCATCTGCGATCACGCCTATAACATTGGCAACATTTTATCAAGTCAGAATGGTATAGAGACAAACCTGTCAAAGCAAATGTGCCACCTAATACTGCACAAAGCCGAGTAATGAAATGGAGAAAACTGCGTCGTTCTTCTTTGATTGTCACAGTTATAGGTGAAAGGTCATACAGGAAGTAAACAGCTGCAGAAAGGAAAAGAAAGAAGGAATGGTTATCAGTTCCAAGAACTAATTAAGAAAATAAAAGACGAAGTAAACACTAATTGAATCGGGCTGCAACCCACCTGGCCATGTCCTATCAAACTCATCCATTGGAGAGAAATATTCTGTTACAGAGAACTGATTTGTTGGCAAAACTTCTTTCGATATATATCTGTATTCAGTGGGAACAATCTGCAGGTGCACTTACAGAAAAGTTCAATGGGTGGCAAGGAAATATCAAACAGTAGAATCCTCAAAATTGGATCAACAAAAATTCTTATGCCAGCACAATAAATTGAAGAAAATTTCATGTCACATAATATATAGATTTCAGTTAGAAATATCATATCTATTCTTCCTTGACCAATTAGATCAAGCACTATATTCCACAACAAACATCATTCAATAGGCTAATCGACTACCAACTTATGCATGTAAATTACAAGAGAAAGAAACATTATCTTTTCCAAATTCATCAAAGATTAAACATCACATTTCCCATCACAATACTCATTTGCAGTCTTAAGCATTGCAGTTTCTTGTCTGTTAAGTGTTCACAATATGTGCAACATAAATCAATGTTCCTTGCCAAAGGCAAGCTAAGATAACTACCCTAGGTCAAAGTTCAAAAGCCTATCAGAATGAGAATGCAGTCAAACCTTTATGTAATACTTGAATGTTCCACTTGTATCATGCAGCAACCGCACTGTCCCATCTAATGGATTGTGAATTCCTGGATATTCTGGCCCAAACGATAGATCATGGATGGTATGACTCACATTTACATGTGTAGCTCCCCCAAATATCTAGAAAAGAAAAAGGAAAAAATAAAGTTGCCACATGAAAATGTGTCAACTCATTTAAAACTCAAAATAAGAAACACAGACAAGAACTCTGTACTGTTATAGTGCACATAGTTTTACTCATACAATTTAAACAGTAGAATCTTTTCACAATCTAACCAAAATACTGAACACTCCAGAATATACCCACTAAAGGCATACATGGGTTCAAAAGTTCAACTGTTAACTTTATCAGTCATCCAAACATCAAACAAATTTTTGTGCAAATGTAATCCACGGTACCGATATCTTCATGAACAAGAAAAAAAAAAGGTAGTTAAATTCATATCAATCCTAGGCTTTTTCTCCATATCATAAGAGATTGCCATGACACATGAGAAAAAGCTACTGACCATTTGAGCTACATAAATGTTTAACCCATGAACTGATAGATGGAAGTTTCCAGCAACCCTTTGAACATCCAGAACTCCATAAACCTGCATAAGTGTTAAGCTGGCAAGTTAGTTTTTTTTTTTTTTTTTCGGTCTTCTTCTCTTGGACTTGACATAAGAGTAATGAAATTTCATTATATTAACATGACAGAAAAGCTCTAGAACACAATACCCGACATCCTTCATCATTTTCCAATGCTTGCTTCACTTTCTTGATCAATTTTTCAGAAGCTTGATCAAAGCCAAGTGAATGAAGTTTCTCATCAGAATCCTCATCTTTATCATCTGGTCAAAGTGCCATTAAGAAAATCAAAAGATGTTAAACTAAACTAAAGAGACTAATGGCTTGATAATCACTCAGTAACAATGTAATTATAACACAGCACAACACAAACAAACCTCTGGTAGAATAAACATTTATGCACATGAAATATGTGTTACTTGAAAAGCTTAAATTAAAAACTTAACATGATAGATCAAGGAAGAAATGGATATTAATACTTTCCTTCTTGCTTTTGCACATCAAACACAAAACTACATGACAAGTAAACAATTTTGAACAATAACATAACTACTGATACTTTGAACCAAAGAAAAAAGAGAAAAATTTGAACTTGACAAAGCATTTTGGCTTTCCATATCATTCAAGATGGTAGGAAAGAAGTAAAATTCAGGATCATACATTAGCCACTCTTACTAGGACTTATGAGATTAAAAAAAGATCTGAAGAATCAAATCTCCAAACTCTACAATCCCTTATCAAAGTATTCAAAGAAACACTCACATGTAAATGGAAGGAAAGAAGGCAACTCTCATACACACTGATGGAATCACTGTTTCTGCCCACCCTGTCCCCCTCAAAAGAAAGCCTAAATATTCACTAAGATGTCAAAAATGCTTGTGGGGATTTGCTCTATTTGAAGCTGGGATGGAACCTCATTTAAAATTTCAGGGGCATGGATGAGGAGAAGTCACAGCTGCTGATCCAAGTTCCCCAAGCTCGATAGCATCAAATTGTAACAATATATTATGCCCATCTTTTTGCTGAAATCCACTAATCCTAGAACTATGTTGTTTTAGTTCCTCTCCCCTTCCTCTCAGCTTCAACACCAATATCCAAATACCAACCTTTCTTAAATATGCACTTCTAAAACACAAAGTTGATATGTCCCAACAAAAACTCAATCTCAAGCATCACTATACTACACAAGCCATCTTTATCAGCCTACATCTTTCTCCAAATTCTTGTAACTTTCCAATTATCTTCCTTATTTTTTTTCACCTGGGGTTCATTTGACCAAAAAAAAAAAAACATGGAAACATGCTATCATGACCATGATGAAAACAAGTACAATCTCCATTTCTCTTCCTTTTAACTAGGGTTCACTTGACAACAAATCACCAGAAAACATGCTATCATGGCCATAATGAACACAACTGACATCTGCCAACTTTCAAGATAACTAGACCCTGAGCATGGAGTTTTATTTTGTTCTTTATGTGATTTGATTTTTTTGCTTAATCAAAAAAAATTCTTATTGAAATTTTGCATGGCTAATTTTCACATTGATTATTCCCAAATTGCGAATATGTGAGATTTGCTTATATTGGTACAATATCTTTCAATTTCTTTTGAGTTGAGAACTTGTTTCTATCTCTTTTATATTATAGACAATAAAATTCAAATAGGAATCCTCCTAAAATAAAACTAAAATGCCTATATCATAATTGGAACAGAAGTTGGAAAAAGGAAACAAATAGGATATGATATGCCATAGAGAATGAAAATTCAAAAGCAGAGTAAACTCCTTCAAATTTAAATTTACTTTAGGAAGCAAAGAGGACTATACCATGCTTGTGAGCATGTTCCTGTTCCACCAGATCAGACAAATATTCAGTGCCAATGATGTGGCCATATCTGTTCAAGCGAAGCTGCAGAAAATATTTTCTAGTAAGCAGGAAAGCATATGAAGAGTTTTACCATATTAACTACCAATTCAACCAGAATTAATTAATAGGGGGATCAAAAAGCAGTCTCCGAAAAATAAATATTCAACAGCTAAAATGGTTAAAACACCAAAACTTTATATATTGAAATAAAACAAGGGTTGCACAAGTCAAACTCCCCAAATACTTATCACACTCCTCTAAATATTTAACTTCATAACATTTTATCCTCATCTTGGCAATCTCACCTCATTAGCATACTTTAAAAAATAAAAACATAAATATGAAAAAGAGAAGAGAGTAAATTGATCATTTCAATCTTAAGAGATATGGTTTGATCTTCAATTTCGAAATACAACTTTTCTTGCTATTAAGGAAGCTTTTTGGGGTACACCACGTAACACCCATCTAAATAGGGAAACTTAAGGATGGTTAAATTTGGGAAAGATATATTCTATAACTTCTAAAAGTATCACAAAAATGTTATGCATACTCAAAATCCAATTTCTTGACCACAGAACTTTCTTGGTGTTAAAAATATTCTAAAATTCTTTTTTAAAATTTTCACATAACTGATGCAATGAACAAATGCAAATCCACAGGATAAAGTGTTAACTGGTTCATTCATGGATTGTACTAGAGAATATTACTCTTCCAAAAGTTTAAGCCGAAAAATTTCTACAATTAATCCTCATACAATTCGCGTTTCCATCTTTCAGCAATTAATAGGTTTGCCCAACAACATCCCAAGTACCATCACTAACCATAGTCCATACTGAAACTCAACACAGTGACATAATCCTTGCCCCGTGATCATTCCCCGTTCCCTCCAGTTATTCACAGGTATGAATTGCATATGTGTCATGTATATGCTCCTCCTATGTTATTTTGACATCTCGTATGTCTTCCAATAACTCCACATATAGATAGTCCACAAATATTTAGAGATTTCATCCAATAAAAGAGGCAAGAGTTGGAATTAAAATTAGTAAACAAAATCTAATACAATGTTTTTCTGAATTTCATACTTTCCATATGTTTGTATCGAGATCAACTTCATGCTTTCCGGACATATCAATAGCATCAACACTTAAGACTGCCAGAAAAAAATTAAAATAAAGGAAAAGTGTGAGCATCCAGATTTTAATTAGCAAAATAAGTCAAATATGAGATAAACAAAGGATATGCAAATAAATAACCACTTCAAACAAGAAAAAGAGTTCTGCTAACCATCACAAGGTAAAGAAGGAAATGTCATGTTTATGTGAATTGGAAGTGTCTCTCCACGTTTCAAGTCTACAGACATCTGCCAAACAGACACTGTGTCAATTCATGTGTATGATCATGAAGCATATAGACCCACATATGTTTGGCTCATATCTTTGCCCCAGCCCTATTAATCGAGATTATAGCCAATGAACTTTCAAAATTCCTTCACAAGCCTTGCAGATATATGGTTATGGTTGCCTAACTAAGGGAAATTATCTAGTTGAGTGCTAACCCACCTATGACAGCTCATTCTACTCTTTTGTAGTTCTCTAACAAATAGCCGGCTCATTTAAATTCTTTGGAAATTTAATTCACCTAAAGAACCCAATTAGTTGGAAGTTATACATAAAGTATGAACTTTTAATAGCAGACAAAGTGTGTTTCATCAATTGTCTCATGTAGTAGTTGTGTGGAAATTATACAAAAACTATTAACTTGCATCAACAAAGAGTGTTTCTTGAATTTTCTAATGTAATAGCATTTTAGATTCCCTCATGCATCAAACCATTGGACTTGAAAGCAATATATTTTGAATTATCCCGCCACACAACTTTGTTGGGAGATGTGGAAAGGAAGAAACACAGAGAGAAGAAGAAACCACTAGTTCATCAAGTGAAAAAAAAAAACACACATCATCAGTTAAGTTGGGCTACACCTTCTTGTCTATAAAAGTCCCAAAAGAAGCACTGTTTAGCCAATGTAAAATCCTACTATTTCATAGATCCTATTGTCTTAGTATCAATGAAGCTAGCTAAAGCATTTGTTCTTAAGTTTCCATTTAAAAGATTATCCAGGTTAATCTTAAGCTTCAAGCTAACTTAGACTCAGAGCAAGCCAATAGTTATGATCGTTTGGGAACTGTTTCTTAATGCCCATCTAACCTTATCCAATTCATATTTACCATTAGCATATTAATCCTATGTTGTATCCTATTAATTTCATAATTGAAATATTTCCATAAAAGAATTGGAAGTTAAAAGAAGAAATGACCCACACACCTGATGAACAGTATATGTTGTAACATAATATCTTAGCTCGTGCAGGAATAATGAGGCCATTATGATTAGACCAATGATCGAGACTACAACATTTAAAACAAAAAAAATATTTAATCAGCCCATTAACAATAATTGAAAGCAAATGAAATACAAAATAAACAAAAACAAAGGTTATAAGAAGATCAACCAAGTGCCCCAGATTGGGTTTTCTGCAACAAATGCTCCTCCGCACGAGGAAAGGCATCGAGACTCTTTATAGCTTGCTTCAAACCCATCTCTTTAAATTAACAATTTAGAACATGAAAAAAAGAAAAAAACACTAAACAAACAGTTGCCTGCAAATTAATCAATCAATTAACCAATCAGATAATCAATTAACCAATAATTACATGGCTAATTAAACGATGGAAAAATTACAACGGAATTAGGAATGATTTCGACTTGCAAGAGAAATTGAAGTCAATCACGGCTAATAAACTGTACGTACCTAAAGAAGGGACCAACAAGACGGACGACAAAACTTTGGCGTTTAGAAGACCAGATTGTATTTGAGCTTTGCGCGATCGATTTATTAAGGCGAATACGAGCTTTCAAGCGGCCCATCACTGAAGCCCGTTATTGATTCTCCTTGCCAATAAGAAAATTTGAGGTGCCGAAAAACAATATAAATTATGCGGATAAAATATTTTTACGTAGTTAAATGATTTTAAATTAAAAATAAAATAATATTTAATTATATATTTAAAAAGTTTATATATATAATATTATTTATTAAAAAATCATAATATATAAATTAAATTAAGAATATTATAAAATTAATTTATTTATATGAATTCGTGTATATAATTTCATATTCTTGCTAAGAGAACCTATATAATTTCATTGATCGAATATTTTTGTGTTCAAAAGGTTGACACAAGTGCAGGGAAAACATGATTTAACTACAATTTGTTGAACTAACGTTATTTAACTAATTTTATCTTTTTTAAATATTTTTTTTCCAATTTAACTCCATCTTCAACACTTAAAAATTTGTAAAGAGAGAGTGTGCTTCAAGGGATTGACACCATGTTTATCATGTGAAAAGCAAAATTGTTCAATTAATCACTTGAGCATGACTTATATAGGAAACAAAAAGCCACATTTTGGTTTATAAATATGTATCTAAATAATTGTATTGGATTTGAGTCTACCCATAATAGATTAATTTGATCTAGTTGTAATTAACTATTAATGGATAACTTTTTCATGTGTATAAACACAACATTTAGCTTCAAACTGTTATAACCTTTGGGTTGTAAATGAATACGACTCCACTTTTAAACAAGGCCAAAGGACTATTTTCTATCCAAGGTATGTTGTATTCTCAAGTTTCCTCCTTTTAACTTTGATAATCCTAAATACCTACCTATGAACAGTTAAAATTAATGAAATCCTAACCGTTTAAAATTTTACGACTCCACTTTTAAACAAGGCCAAAGGACTATTTTCTACCCAAGGTATGTTGTATTCTCAAATTTTCTCCTTTTAACTTTGATAATCCTAAGTACCCACCTATAAACAGTTAAAATTAACGGAATCATAATCCTTTAAAATTTTATCTCTTTTTGCCCCCCTAAACTTTAAAAACTAAAAGTTTTCTCCAGCCTAAGTTTTAAAAAATGATAGTTTTGCCTTAGAGTTTTGTTTCGAGATCTCCAACACTATCTCTAGCTCCATTGCCAACAACCTCTTCCTCCCGAAGTTTCCTTTCCCTCCAATGGTCTCTCTTCACCTATTTGGATACTCGATCAACATCGGAGGAGCGATGAAAGACGAAGACGAAAAAATGACGATTTTACCTATATTACCGTTAATTTTAACTGCTCATAAGTAGACATTTAGGATTATCAAAGTTAAAAGAAGAAAACTTGAGAATGCAACATACCTTGGGTCGAAAATAGTCCTTTGGCCTTTAAACAATTATTAAAATTCAAACGAAATATTAAATAATTGTTTAATAATTAAAATATAATTTATTATGTCATAAAAAAAATCAAAATAATATTGAAAAAAAAGAAATCTACATAATTTATAGAATATTTATTCCAAAATTTCGATCATAAATTATTTCTGATAAAACATTATTGTGTTCTGCTTAGAGAATTTGAATATGTGATTCTTTTCCTTATTTTGACCATATATTATACACCTTTATTCCCTAACTAAACCCATATTTTATTTTCTTATAAATCCTCCATTTAATTAAAATTTTATTTCCTAAATCCAAGATATTCTTAAAATATTTTACCTATATGTGGTCCTTTTCCTTATTTTGGCTATATCTTCTGCAACTCTTTTCTGCCCTATACTTATGGTGACACCTATTAGATCCATATAATATTCCTAAAGTTGGCTATTCTTCGTTATAAATCTTGGCATGACATGCTGGACATTGCACGTGATGAAGATTCAAATTGCACGTGATGAAGGGAAATGCATGAGATTTTGAAAAACAATTAAATTAGTTTTTACGACACGGCAGTATTCCAGAGTGTAGCCAATTCAAAGGGAACGTGTGCCTCCTTCCAACCAAATTGCCGCACTGCAGGCGTGCCAACTTCACGCCGCGCTTCACCATCCGAAGCGGTCGAAACAACGAGAAACAAACAAAAAACCGAGAAACTTCTCTGCTTTCTCTTTGCATTTAATGATGGGAGTTTATAAAAACTCAGAGTTGCTCTGTCCCGCAACTCTGCATTGCCGTGAATGGGCAAGAGAATACTTGGATTATTGTCTTTGCAGTAGCAGAGATGGAATTTCGTTAGGATTGGGCGCCGTAAGTGTTGTCGTTTGGGTTGTTGCCGAGATTCCACAAATCATTACTAATTACAGGCAGAAATCCACCGACGGTCTCTCTGTTGCTTTCTTAACCACTTGGATTATCGGGTAGCCTTTCATTCATTGCCTTTGGTTGACTATCATTTTGATTTCATATATTAAAACTGCTGAAACAGGAAATATTTATCTAATGATAACTGTTTTTATAGGGATCTTTTCAATCTTTTTGGCTGCATTCTGGAACCAGCTACTGTAAGTTGTTTAATTGGTTTTATCAGTGGTGCGGACCATCCTTGTTTTGTTTTCAATTTTTGGCGATCTTGAATAATCTTATTATTGGTTTGTGATGTAAGACATTATGTGAAACTGCTTTTTTTTATTGTGTTTAAGAACAGGAATCCAATCACAAGTTGACATATCAATTGTTATATATAAGTTTGTATAATTTGTTTGTATACATAGATTTATTCTATTATTAAATAGTATAAGATTGTTAGGATCATTAGCTCTCGAGTGTAACTATGATACTTGGGAGTTATATATTTGGGTAAATTTTAGATCATTTAGCATACCATGAAGCTCAATCTCTTTTTCCTACATGAAACATACATGCAACAAGTTACATGCATAGTTTAAGTTCTTATACTTTTCATATTTGAAGTACATAATGTCTACATTATTGTCAAAGATGATGCAAGAAATTAAGGACATTAAGGCTTTCTTTTCTTTTCCTTTTTTTTTTCCCATTGTGAATTCTGTTGTACTGTGTCACTGAGCTTTTTCTCTTGCTTTTGCAGCTTCCAACCCAGTACTATACGGCATTGGTAAGGATATGTGCTCAAGTATGAAATTTAGTGATCTGTATTTTAGTTTCAACTGATCTCTTGTCCTTCTTGTGCAGTTGTATACACTAATTACTGTGATTCTTGGTTCACAATCCATATACTATGGCCACATTTATCCTCGATTAAAATACAGTAGAAGTCCCCACAATGTGAGAATTTGCATGTTAAAATTTCCTTGTAGTGATTTATGAGAAATTAATGCAACGTGAAAGTTTTATTATTATTATTTTTTTAATTTTTAAGACTGAATTGCATATTACAACTCGAAGTAAAATACGACACTTTGAAACTGGGTAAAACTTATGAATACAAAACAAAAACATCTTATTCTGAAAAATGTATTGCACAAGAGATAACATGTGGTACTTATGGGCTAAGTCTTAAGAAGGTTGTATATGTCGGATTTATGTTGCTTTTCTTTATATTACATCAGAATCTATACTAATGTATATTGGAGTCTTGTTCCGTTGGAAAATGGCATATCTTAAATTGTGAAAGAAGAGTTCACATCAACAATTAAGTGCACACTGGGAAATAATTGTAATGTTTTAATGTGAATTCTGTTTTTATCATGAAGAACAACTATTTGCTGTTTTTGTTACTAGTAGCATGCTCAATAATTCTATTGAATTTTCATTAAATTTTCATAGACATGAAATGATAGCGAACTATAGATGTGGATTATAGAAAGTTGATTTCCCCTAGATTCATGCCTGACACAGTTGATTCCTTGCAATGTCTTAATACAGGCGATTAACAACTCCATGTATCCAAAGGATGGATTTTTGTATGTTTTAAATTTTATAATCAGTGCATTTAGTGTACCGTTGTAGATTAGTCAGTAATGAATAACTTCAGACATCAAATTACTTCCTTTTTTAATTATCATGGATTACATCAAGTATGAGATATGTTTTGTTGAAACTTTTATTAGGTGAAAATTGTTAGTCTTAAGTTTCGATGAATTTTGAGGGACAAGTTTCTTTGGTGCATATTAATTTTGAGCACGTAGAACATGCCAAAGTGCTTTCACCTTATTAGAAATTGTTGTTCCATCTCTATTTGCAGTGGTTCTATGAAGCTTATCTTTATTATATTTGTACTTTCTCAGTTATTCTTAATCACTAGTGCTTATTTCAGAGCATGGTAATCGCTGTTTGAGTTGAAGCATTCCAGACCTTATGGTTGTAATCGACTGCATGACTAACTTTAAATGCTTTGTATGACAGGGACTCAAGCCTACTCAAACTGAATCAACAGAAAAGAATGGACAAAGCTATAATGATGTTGGAAAACAAGTAAACAGTTTTGACAAATGGAAAAATGGTTTGTGCATTTCTAACAGAGAAAGTGCTTTGAGTGCACCTATTCCTCTTCCAGCACTCTCTAGAACTATGTCTGGAAGAGAACTATACTACATGTAATTAAAATTTTACCTTTATTTTCTTCAGTAGACATAATAGTGCTAGTTTCAAATTATACGAAGAAACATCAAACACACTTTGTGTATGTGTGTGTCTTTTTTTTTAAATGTTTTCATGTTGTTGATGTTGAAGTATCAGGTTCTCTGACAATCTGAATTTTATTTCTTGGACAAAGAGATTTCCTGGGTTGTCGAGAAAGTTATGCAGTTCAAGAACATTGCAGTATGAGAACTGGGATATGTTCACTTAGCAAAATATGCAAACAAAATGAGGCATAAACATATACTAGTTCTCTTATTTGATGCATTAATCTTTGAACCTCATTATCTTTGAATATTTTGCTCAGTGAGTACTCCTTTGGGTGTAATCAAAAGTGTTGCTACTTCTAAGAATTTCTGAGTTACAGTCTTACAAATGCAAGAGACAATTAAAAGTTGTAAACTTCAAAACTGAGTTTTCTCATGATTTCTTTTTGTTTAAGGAAGAAATTATTTCTTGTTTACGCATATAATTGGGTCACAGGAAAATTTTTTGTTTACCTTTCCGTCATGTGGCTGAATTTGATGCTTATTTTTTCCTGCAAGCTCATCATATTTGTGTGAAATTTGAATAGAAACTGTGGTTTATGCTTCTATTGAATGGATTCCAGCAAAAAGGAAATTGATGTACAGCACTAAGAATTTCATTCCATAATGGTCAATGATGTTTGTGATAATAACTTGATATATTTTCTTTGTAAATTCACCAGGTCTGCCAGATCTCTGTCAAGGAGTCATACACCAACAGCAGGGTCTTTCTTAGTACAAAGAATGAGTCCCACCTCTCATCATTCTGGGATTACCATTAAGGAGCCCTTGCTTGGTGGACAAGTTTCTACGCACTCTGCGCCATCTCTAAACACCAAAACCATGCTATGCTTGGTGAGATTATGCAGTCGCACATAGATTTATAATAATTGATGGAACCAACATACAGTTTTATGGGACGTAGGTTTTTTGATTCCATTTTTCTATTTCAGGTCTCAATAATGATATTTCTTAGAACTACTAATCTTGGATACTTAGCTGACAGTGATCATAACATTGAGTTTGAGAAATCAAATAAAGGATTTGTGATTCAAGTTGGGAGAAAGCTGTTGAAGGTAATTCAAGCAACTATCTTTTTTCTTTGTATGGCACCAGCAGATTAGGTTTAGAGTGTATGGATGTGGCTAGATCATTTCATCATTGGCTACAGCTTGTCGATTAAATTGACAAAGAGGCAAGTGAGTTCAGCCATAGCTAGTTGATTATTAATAATTTTTTTGTTTGTTTCTATTTGGAAAACTAAAAACAGAGGTGGGAAAGACAAAACAAATATGAAAGGAAGGGAAATCATTTATTTATTCAGAAGAAAAGAAATAAAGTACATCAAAGGGGAAAACCAGCGTTATTGAATGATCACTGGCTTCATATTCCATGCCATTTTTCTTAAGATTCACTCTACATTTTCTCTGCTGGTTTGTTTTTTAATTGTTATTTTCTTGTATGTTATTTGGGTTCAGGTTGATGGTGAGCTATTACAAGGAAATGGTATTGAAGGAAGCAGTGGGATTGGAAGTTACCTTGGTTGGGCAATGGCAGCAATCTATTTGGGTGGACGGCTACCCCAAATTTGTTTGAATGTAAGCCTTACTTTTTAACTGACTTTGCTAGTTTTTACACTAGTAAGTTTTTCCTGGTCAGCAGAAATAAGTGTCCCATCAGTTTTCACATTTTAGCATGAGTATATAGATGATGATTGCATGTGTCTTTAGTCATGCTTTTTCTACTAGAAATTGTATGGTATTGGGAAGACATATAAGCAGGTATAGATAAACCATCTATACGTCTGCAAAACTGATTTTTATGGTTTTCTTTCAACCATGGATGTGGTCTATCTTCATCTTTCCTCAATCTGAGAAAGTGTTCTTTTATCTATATACCCTGTTAACCAGTTTTCATCATTGCCTTTCTGAAACTTCTGGTTCTTGTTCTGTTATTTGCAGATGAGAAGGGGGAATGTGGAGGTAAGAAAGTATAGGCTTGAAATTATATTTTTTCAGTAAATTCAATTGTATATTTACATCTAAACTTTGTTAGGAATGGAATTTGGCTTTTTTCATTGGGAAAATGATTACTTGATACTATGACACAAAGCAAAGACAAATGGTGTGAGACAATTCAATGAAAGCATAACTTTGTTTCATGGATGATGTTGCAGGGCCTTAATCCTCTGATGTTTCTCTTTGCTTTGATTGGTAATGCAACATATGTAGCGAGGTGAATATGTACCATCTGTCGTTCTCATTCTCATGGATCTCTCTGTTGTTATTTCTCACTCATCATGTTCACTTTTTCATATTTTGTGCTGGAACCCCAATGTTAGGACCTGCTGTCTTACTCAGATCTTCTAAGAGGTGTATTTGTATTTTCTTTTGTAGCATACTTGTTGGCAGCTTGGATTGGTCAAACATCAGACCAAATCTACCATGGCTTGTAGATGCAGGAGGCTGCGTGCTACTTGATGCTTTTGTATCCTAATTAAAAGTTAGACTAGTGGAAAGAGGGCTTTTTCTTGAATTTTTCAATACATAGTGATAGAAATCTACCAGCAAATGTGGTCAAAGCACACAAAACACACACGGGTTCCAAATTATTGAGGAAATCTGGATTTTATTTGTGAACTTAGCTGGAGAATCCAATATTTACACTCCCTGCCTCTACCAGATACAACAACCAAGAGCAAAAATGAAATGAAAACAAGGATAGTTCCAACAATTCAAGGAGCTGGAGACCTCCCTAGCTCAAGGCTATCCAAACATTTTCCATCCCCCCATAACGACCCACCCAGCCCTCCAAATAAGTGACTCATTCCCTCTCTCTCTCTCTCCCCAACAGCTGCTGCCAAATGGTTTAATCCCTTTATCATGGAATCTTTAGCCCTCAACAGATTTTCTCCTGTGAAACACATTACGAGGTCTAACATATAGTTACCTGATCTACAATTCCATCTTAAAAAGTAAGATATTTAGGCATTTCAAGTTTGCAGAGGTACCTAACTGTGAATTATCTCCTTCTGGATTCATAGGAACAACACCATCAGCACAAAAAAGTCATTTCTCAGTTTGTGTGGGGCCTTAACAAATTCTCTAGATTTTAATGCAATTCATCTACTTCCATTGTCAGTCATCCCGAGATGCAGGTTATAAGCTCAGAAATTCAAATTCAGCTTAGAAGATGACGACAACAAAGTAATTTAGGTATCTTCATCTGTCTATGCGTGTGTGTGCATGAATGCATGTCTGTATGGTCCTAGGTTGATAATTGTTAATGGTAGACTTGATTTTCTTATTTCTATCTTTTTGTTTGGAAGAAGGGTACACTCAAAGTGATAATACTTCTACATCATGTGGTATTAAAGCTTTGCATCAACCATAACATTGGAAACTCAAAAAATTCTTGTTACTGAAGGTATTGGTAACCGAAGACAGTAATTTTAACCAACTTTTAGTGGTGTGAGCAATGGAATGATGATCAGTAATGTGAAAGAATTAGAGGTTCCACAGGTTAATCACCAAGGCTCAAAACCTCTCAGGTTAGCAAATTCAATTGACCTAGTTTGCAATTAAGTTAAAGAGATAAAGAAAGAAAGAAATCCCAATTACCAAGCTTGAGATTTTATTAGCAGTAGGTCTTGCATTGCCGAGACCAAGCACATTGAAACCTCAAATTGATTTTTTTTTTTTAATTTTGAAATTGTAATTATATTTTAAGGTTAAAATAGTTATTTATGATCACTTGAAAAGAATGAGAGTAAAACTGAAATTTCAATCATTAACTTTATGGGTCAAAGACTACTAAGGAAATCACATTTTATGTTGAATTTTCAAAATGTTCTTCTCAAATGCTTTAATAGATTGAGCATAGGCTTTAACAACTACTGAATTTGAGTTGTATTGACCAGTGTGTGGCCACATTTGATTCTTTAATGCTTTGTTGGTATTGCAAGTATAAGCTCTAACATCTACATGCTCAATCAAGTTTAAATTTTTTTCTTGGCAATCAGAGGACCCTTCAAATGCTGTTTGTTGGAATACATATGCAATGTGGAGGCTCTTTCTTATTCAGCTCTATGTCCTGAATTTATCCTTTAAAATTTTTCTTAGATTGGTTTGCAATGAGACAAAGTGTTACTTGTGATTTTTCTGCCTAGGACACATGTAAAATGGCAATTTTCTGGATGTTTAATGTCACTGCATGGGTTACTTTTTATTGTTATTTTAATATTTGTGTCTGTGACATCCTCCATCTTGGCTATCCTCTCTAATGTAGCATCATCATTCTTAGTCTGTTTCTATATTTGCCCTTCGAAAGGGATCACATCTATAGCAGTAGTGGCATCAAAGTGAGCCTTTACAGAAGCATCTTGCATGAAATAGTCCAAGACATTCCTTAAATGACTAATATTTCTGAACTCTTCTAGCTCTATTTTGCCTTAAGCATACTGAAATCTTCCCTATCAAGGGTTGGCCAACTTGCCCATCAGAAATATCATTAGCAGCCTCCATATTATGTAGAAATAGATGTTTGAGAAATCTTGTCTTAACATTTATATATTGATCGTATTATTCATACTTTTTTCATTAATTGTTAGTACTGAAGGTAATTATTGATTACTTATAAATTAAAAGTAATTTCTATAGTTTATGGCATGTCAGGAGATTCCGTTTTGTCCACAATCAAGTAATGGAGATGTTCTTCAAGGAGCCAATGTGAATAATCTCAATTGGATCTATCATGTCATGTGCATTACACCATACCATTCCTTTTAAGCAAAAAGATGATAATTGGATTTGTTGAATGAGTGAGTACTTCTCTATTTTATGATTAACTAGTTTTCTGCTTTGGTGTTTTGATTTGAATCTTGGAGCATCAATGCCTCCACATGAACTCTCTACTTTGGTCAGCAAAAAGGTCTTTATATGATTCATTATCAAATAATATAATGCAATATAAACAAAAATGAATAGCAAATGAATTGTATTTGTGTTTAGAGGGTATTAGTTAAATGTTGTTGAGTAGCATTTAAAAGGGGAAGTTTTACCTTTAAAGAGTTTTGAGAGGCATAAGCTCTTGGAGGGTGGAAGACAATATGCATAATTTCATTCTCATCACTCTCAAGATGATACAAATATTGGCCAGCACCATAGTCCCCAAGAAGTTGATATGATCTTTCTGATTGATCCATTGCTAGACAGAGATCATCAATGCCTGAACAAGACATATTTCAACTAATTAATAATTGACACAATAATCAAATCTTTACAGACAAATTATATAAATTGATTGGTAGCATCTTGGTGATTTTGACGTGAACGAAAATAAACAAAAATAATATTATGTGTATATACTTTTGAGTATTAATTATATAATGATATATTATCTGTGATATTTAAAAGTGTATACACATAATTTTATTAAGTAAACAATCATATAACTAAATCATAAATTATCATCTCAGTTTATATAAATAAATCAATAAAACTATGTATACCTATTTTTGGTATACAATTCGTATATACAATTAATATGTTATCACATGATTGAACGATTTTGAATTAAAAATAAAACCATACGTAATCACATGATGATACATTATTTGTGTATATTAATTGTATATAAAAAATAAATACACATAGTATTACTCCAAATGAATTTACTAAAATAAGTTTGTCCAATTTATAGATAATGTGAGAATACTTACAGGCAGCCAATTCAATTTGAGTTTGATAAATAAAATCCAAAGTTGCAGAAATCTCGAGCTCGAACTCATGAAATGGTCCACTCGAAAGTTTCATTTTACGGAGCTTACCCAGTCCCTCTCCCAACTCCATCATTGCTCCTTTATGATTCTGTATGAATTAATTATTTTAAACAACAATTAATTAATTTATTAATTCTAACATAATACGTTGAGAGTTTAATTAATGAATTATAAAAAAAAACTAATTACCCGGTTAAATAAATGATAAAATCCCACAGCGCATTGAAGAATACCATGAAGGAGAGTTCTAGTTGGTTCTTCGGCACTGTACCAGAGAGCTTCAAGAGTGTCATGACATTCGTAGTAAGCTCTCTTGTTGAAAAGTGCAACTGCTTCATCGAAGCTGGAGTTTGAATTTTCATCATCATTTTCAGAATAATCGGATAAACGATAAAAGAGACGAAAGGACTTGGAATCGACGGTGTAGATTGAGTAAGGTTTGTTATTTAGCTTTACAGATTGTGAATAATGAAATGGCCGAAAGATGAGAGCGGGTGAAGTCGTGGATGGAGAAGTGCAGAGTGAGGAGAGCGTAAGGGATTTGAGAGCAAGCGCCATAGTTGTGCTGTGCGGTCGAATGGACAGGATGAGATGAGGTACAACATTACATTATTTCTTCAGAAAATTATTTTTGTTGTTTAATTTCAACCATATAATATAATTTATCTTATGGCTTTCATATAATTCTGACCTTATAAATAACTGTGCTACATAATAAAAAGAAGAAAACAAAAGGGCTTCATTAAAATTCACCAGATTTATTGGAGCTCAAACAGCAGACAACTTGTTTCTTTTTTTTTTTTTGAAAAAATCTCTTATAAAATGTAAATAATACAGGAAGTAGTTGTGTAAATACGGTTATACCCTGAAATTCGAATCGTGTATCGTATCATATATAAAAAAAATTAATTTTTTAATTATATATCGAATATTATATTATATCATATCGTATGATACAACTTTTAAAATATAAATTAATTAAAAAATTATAATTGATATATTATCATTTTAAAAAATATCACAAACACTTTTAAAAATTTAAAATTTTTTATATACATTCTTATTACATCATCATTTTCATTAAAAAAATGTATTAATCTGTATTAGTAAAATATATTGTATCATCTAATACATTTATTGTATTATATCAATTTGATATATCTCATAATATATATCATTTTTTTATATCGTATCATATAATATGTATCATATATTATAAGATATTGATAACTATAGGTATACAAAATCAAAAAGATTTGAGTGTAACAACGTAAAAATATACCATGTATAAATAATAGATAGATAATTTTTAGTGATTCTATTGGAAAGCTTAAGGACTTCCTGTTTTTTTTTTTAATAATTATTTTCAATTTAATTTGACATTATAATTAAAAAAAAAAAATACCACCAATCCACTAGTAGGAAGAAAGCTGCATGCATACATGACAAGCATATGCTTGAGAGATGACACTAGAAAGAAAAACATTCGCTGCAACAATTCTCAACCCAGCATTACATCTAACTAATCCTTTCCGCTGATATTCCCATCAAAATTTCTCCAACTTGCATGCCCAGCACACAGCAAGAATAAGGAAAAGGAATCGTAGAAATTTATTTACAATATATTCTGCTCTCACAGAAAATCTATACTAGTGATATCATTTATCTGATATCACAAGCGAATGCATGTATTCTTTCCAATTTTACTTTTGGGTACTGATTTATACATAAAATTCAGATCCTTAATTCTTAATCTGATCAAAAGTTTGGCATTTCAGCCATAGACATAAATTAAAAGAATACGTACTATTATAAGTAATGTATAAGAAGAGATAATAAATAGATCTCAGATTGACAAAACTGATGTAGCATTAAAACTTCAAAAGTAAAAGTTTAGGTTCGAGTTTTTATCACGTTTGTGAGGTTATAGGTTTAGTTATTGTGTTCTTAGTTTACTCATCTAACAAATACAGATGATCCGGTTATTAAAAATAATAATAATAATAATAAAGAATGATGAGCAAGAACTTCAAAGCGAAAATATAAGTTCGAGTCTTTATCACGCTTATGAAGTTGTGAGTTCAGTTATTATGACCCGAGTTTATCTGTTCAATAAATAAAGACGGTCTAGTTATAAAAGAAAAAGAGATAATAAACAATGATGAGCAGGGGACCAGGTTATCACTTTGACAATATGCTGTAAATGGTGGCGCCAAATGATCTTATCATTAGTCCATTTCAGTAATGCTTTCCAGTTCTCGGTTCAGCACAGAAATGCTTGAGTTAAGCCAAATAGATGAAAGAATCAGGCGGAGGATAGATTCCCACTGCCATCAATTTCAGCAGACCGCGCCATTATATTTTCCATATTCTTTTACTTTCAAGTTTCCACTTACAATATTAGCAACAGTTAGGGTAGATAGAGTTACAATTTTTATTTAAGAAGAATAACTTTATCTAAAGTTTTAAACTTTAAAAGTATCGACTGACTAATATCTAAGTTTAACAATTTGTCCATGGTGCCTTTTTGCGTTTGCGAAACGTTTTTATTTTAGAAATGTCTTGAAGCTAGTATGAAACATTTCGAGAATGTTTCAAAAATATTAAAAATATACGAAACTTGTTTCATGAAAAGAAACATCTATTCTTCGTTTTTTTAATCGTTTAAAAATCAATTTCATAATTCACTCTCCTTCACAATTTCGAATCCTAACTTTGATTTTGTCTCATCTCCTCTCCGACATCTAAAACTTATCTCTTCTTCGTTGTGTTAAAATTTATCTTCCCTTCATTTCCGATTTTTCTAACTGTCAATAAATATTTGAAAAATCAGTTTTGTCAGATTTGATATATACAATTTATTTGGGTATCGGTTGATAGACTAAGTTATCTATACACACCTTATTATAATTAAAAAGTTGTCTTATTTTATATTTTTTTAAATAAAATTTGGTATTTATAGGGGAAAATCCCAAATCTACTATATTTATACGTTTTCTAGTATTTTCGAGAAAATATGTTTTAACATTTTTGTTTTCATGTTTTCATTTCCGTATAACAAAGGAGATGATAAAACCTAAGAAGTACTAGGGATGGAGAAAATGAAGCGAGACTTATTCCAATTGGAGGCCTTTTAACTCTAGTAAATATAGCGTATATGTAGTGGTACAACATATATGAAAGTGGATATCGACATTCTAAGCCACATGTAGATTGTGATACAAGCCAAGGCATAAAGGAATACATTTTCCAAACATGCATTTAAGAAGCAACTGGACAGCTTCGGAAGAAAGGCATTCCAGGGTAGAGAAAATTCTTCATGTTTAGAAGGCTCTCCCGGAAACCGGCGTTACCCAATGCCATGACCGTAAGTCCTTGCTTGTTATTATATAAAAAATATAATTGTACTAATATTGTACATAAAAAATATTTTATAACGTGTTATATATATATATATATATATATATATATATATATATATATATATATATAAATGCTTACAGATTGTGGAGCTTTCGGTACACATGGATTGCGAAGGATGTGAAAAGAGGATACGAAGAGCAATCTCTAAAATAGACGGTGAGGCTTCATATATTTTGTCCAAGAAGCTTGATTTTAAGAGGATTCCATTGCTATATCCTCTATGGTTTTCGTTTTTGTTTCCACGCAGGGCAAAGATCGTAGTTGATTTTCAGTTTGTCACATTACAAAATTTTCTTTTCTTTTCTTTTCTAACCTGCTCCACATCTTCAGCAATAGTTCTTTAGAATTCGTATGTATGTAGGTTTTGTCCATGGCGTGTCTTTTTTTCTTTTTTTATATGATTATATACGTAGTTTGTGTTAATTTTTTGTGCTTCTCCTCCCCCTGCTCAAATAACATGGAAAGATTCTTCAGTAGTTCTACTGGGTTGGAGAAAGCACTACCCATATATAGAAATTCTACATTCCTGTCCCTCTTGAATAATTTAAATAGAGTCATGGAGACCACAACCCCAAATGTGGTGGGAAATTGGAGAGGCCTTTCCGAGGCCATGTTTGTAAGATTTATTTTGTATAAGTCAAATAAAATTAATTAATCCTAATTTCAGTATTTATGTATCGATTAAAAACATTATATTCAAAACTTTAAAGTTATAAGATTACCCAAAACATCATGTAATATGATAATCTAAATTCGTAATGTGTCGAAATTACTTATATTTAAATGATTAGTTTTCTACTCTTGAAATATCATTAAATAAGTACTTTCAATGTAGGTTTTGTAAAGGGGATCTGGTCAATATATCTATCAAATGTTCAATACACATAAAGGATTATATTAATGCTGTCTATTCAGATCATAACTTTTTAATTATATTGAACTTAATTTTTTTTATTGCCTAAATTGATCTGAGAACTATTATTAGAGTATTTGATTATCCAACTTTATTAAACCAAAATTATAATTTCAGCAAATTTTCTATCTGTATTGTCCTATTACCATCTTTAATGATATTATGCCATCTATTTTTTTTATTATGTGGGGTGAATTAAAAGAGTATATTAATATAAAGTTGGTCCTTTAATGGTAGGGGTGGATAGCTTGGCAATAGACATGGATAAGCAGAAGGTAACAGTGACTGGGTACATTGACCACAGAAAAATTCTAAAAGTTGTAAGGAGAACGGGAAGAAAGGCAGAGTTTTGGCCGTTCCCATATGACAGCGAATACTATCCATATGCATCCACATATTTGGATGAATCTACCTATGCTTCTTCCTATAACTATTACACTCATGGCTATAATGAAAGCATTCATGGCTACTTCCCTGACCAAGCTTATTCAACCATCCCTGATGAAACCGTTCATCTCTTTAGCGAAGATAATGTACATGCATATTGTAGCATTATGTGACATTGCCCTTAATTGCACAAATGCCATAACCCTATAATAAAGTAGTCAAGGGTATGCAATTTTTTTTTTTTGTAAGTATTTTTTATGATTTCACTTTTTGAAAAGAGCAAAACTATGCATACCTATTTTAGTATATAAATAGATACACACTTATATGTGTTATCATATAATTGGATATTATATTATCATGAGCAATACTATATGTACATATTTTGTGTACACACTTATATAGGGATGGATTCGGGTTGGACCAAGCTCGAATATCCCTTGTCTCGAGTTTGATTCTAATAGAAAATGGTCTAGCTCCAATTTGTCAAGCCAAAATTAAGCTCGGCTCAAGTTTGATTGGAATGAAAAATGGTTCAACTCGATTCAGTTCGAGTTTGACTAGATTTCATAGCTCAAATTAATGGTTCAAATTTACAGCTTGGTTTGGCTTAAATGTATGGATTAGATTCGTGGTTCATTGACAAAATAACCTCGTTTTACTTAAATAATATTCAAAATTTTTTATTCAATTTGAACCGAGTCACGAATTCAAACTACTAAATTCGAGCTAATTCAAACCGAATCGAGTCAAAAATTTGAACTACTGATTCAAGCCCCAAATTCAAACCAAGCACCATTTGGCTTGAGTTCGATTTGAATTAAAAAACAAGCCAAATCTTTTAGCTCAAGTTCAATTTGAATTTGAGCCGAGCTAAATCAAGCTGAATCGGCTTTCGAGATTGAATCGGTTCGGATCATATCTAGGCCTATACTTATATGTGTCATCACATAATTAGATAATATTTTATCATTAATTCAAAATCACTCAATTACGTGATAACACATATAAATGTATATATATTTGTGTACCTAAAGTGGTAAACATAGTTTTATTGTATTATCATTAATTTAAAATTATTCAATTATATAATGACATATATCAAATATATATTTATTTGTATATATAAAATAGATATATATAATTTTATTGTATCAAAAGAATTAGTACTCGCCGAGGAGAATTCTAACTTACTAATCCAATAATCGCATTCGATATATTTTCCTATCCCACTTGTAAGGTGACTTTCATGTATGCTAATTAGGCAACAATTATAAAGGCCACGCGTGCAACTTTGTGTATGCCACATAGAAAATATCAGTATATGCCACATGCCAAATTGGTACATGCCACACAGGCAAATTTATGCATGCCACACAAGTAAATTCGCACATGCGGTATGGGTAAAATCTATACTGGAACAGGCAAAATTTGTAAGGGCCACGTAGGCAAAAATCCGTACAAGCCACATAAGCAATAAAATATGCCAATCAAATTCGACACAAGCCACATAGACAATTGTATATGCCAGGTAGGCATATGTTGCTTCTAGGGCATCAAGTTCATCTGCCACCTTTGGGGTGTTTCTTGGAAATTTTATGCTGCTCAAGTAAGATGGATTTACATGAACTAAACAACATTAAATTTAATTTACAAAATCATTGTATTAGATTATAAAATATTGGGTTAAATAGAAAATGGATAAGAACATTTAATTAAGTCATATCCTTTGAATCTATAGAGTTTCTAAAATTTATTTGCATTGCAATGACCGATCTTTTTCTTCTGAAATTTTTTTGAATAACAATTTTTAATAAATAAACCTGTTGTGTTAAATTTTAGAAAGATGATCTAATCAAAGTTTATCAAAAGTTTAATAACTCAAAAATTTACACTAACCTGTTAACCTATATAATAACTTGTGAAGTGTATTAGTGATCACATCAAACTCATTTCTAAACTTTTATTAGATTATTATATCAATAAAATTATACGTACATATTTTTATATACAATTTAGATATACAAATGATGTATTATTATGTAATTAGATGATTTTAATTTAAAAAAAATAACACCCAATTATATGATGACATATCATATGTGTATCCAAATTATGTATAAAAATATATATACATATAGTAATACTCTTATTATATTACCCTTCCTATTGACCCAAACTATAATAAATGGTACTTCACATCAAAAAAATTTTCTAGCTCTTTCTGAGGCGACTGACCCTTATACAGCACCACACCATAATCATATGCCACTTTGAGGGTACTATTATCTCATGCCACTTTGAAGGCAAGTGACTTCTTTATAGCTTAGTATTATCTATGGGCCAAATGACTATTTTCCACCCAAACTATACTGAATTCTCAAAGTTTCTCCCATTAATTATAAAAATACTGTTTACCCACCCATGAACAGTTAAAATTAACGGTAGTAAGCGTAAAATCGTTATTTTATATTTAATATTAAAAATAAACTTAAATATGATTTTATTTCCCCCCTAAATTTAAAAAACTAACTTTTCTCTCCTAAGTTAAGTTTGAAAAGATCGCATTCCCCCCTAGGGTTTAGTTTCGAAACTCCTTCACTTTCACCGCCGGCCCCGCTGGTTTAGTTTCGAAAAGATCGCTGGTCGTCTCTCCCTCCCGATGGTTTCTCTTCCACCGCCGGCCCTGCTCAACTTCACCCCAACCCATCCGACGTCAAGAGATGACGTCTGGGAAGAGGAATCATCTTCCCAGACGAAGACGAGATGACTCGTCGTCCTCTAGGAAGACGATTCCTCTTCCCAAACGTCGTCTCTTGACGTCGGATGGTTTAGCGTAAAGTTGAGGGGGGCTGACGGTGGAAGAAAAACCATCGGGAGGGAGAGACGGTCGGCGATGGCGTCGGAGAAAGTGAAGGGGTTTGGAAACTAAACCCTAGGGGGTAAATGCGATCTTTTCAAACTTAGCTTAGGGAAAAATGTTAGTTTTTAAACTTTTAAGAGGGGAAATAAGATTAAATTTTCAGGAGTTAGAGTTCTGTTAAATTTAACCGGTCATGGGTGGGTAAACAGTATTTTCATAGTTAAAAGGGGAAACTTTGAGAATTCAACATAGTTTGAGTGGGAAATAGTCCTTTGGCCTTATCTATATTAAAGCCTCTTGAGTTGTTCTTTTGGGGAACAATACCTTTTAGATCAAAAGGATTTTTCTCTTACACCAAAACAAACAAAATAACATGACCAGAGAATGGAGCAATTTATGTAATGCAATTCATAGAAATACCAAAAGTCATTTAATTAATGATTATGCTGAATTGTTAACCTTAACTTGATCTAGTCATTGAGCATATGCTTCAATCGTGATCATAAAGCAATAAAATGACATGCAAGAATGTCTTCGCATACACTTCTACAAGCACTTGATAGAAACATTAATGTTCTTTTGAGAAGTGAAGTACATTCCCTTCAAGCGCACATTTGACACTCGACATAATATAATATTAGTAAGACAACATGGTATTTTATTTTGAATTAACATTAATCATAATTTTGATTCAATAAAATTGGATAATTATATAATCTAATGATAGTTTACTGATAAACTTAAGGTGATTAATAAATATGAGTTCAATACAATATTTTACGGATAATAATTTGGATAGAAAACATCGATATGAGTTTTATGATTTATTGAACTTTTGATAGAAGATCATTTCAATGTAGTTAAATTTTGAAAACTCTATATATTCAGAGATATGATTCAATTTGATATTTCTATAATCTTAAACTTATTTAACTCAATACTGTGTAATCTATGTGAGATATTACAGATCAAATAAAAATATATTTTTTTCATGTAAATTTATAGTCCATGTGGTATTAGAGTTAGACACAATAGATTATATATATAATTTAGAATTTACAGCCTAGAGTTAGGGATTGAAAATTTAAAAATTACGATTCTTTTGAAATTAGGGTTAGATTAATTTTATTTTAGGGTTATTGATTGATTTACACTAAACTCTGAAATCAGAGTTTGAAAACTCCTAATATAGTGTTTTAATGGTTTAATTTCATTCTAGCAATGATAAGTTGCATATACGACATCATCTTCTAGATACAGTTAGATCCTAATTATCTACTGATGCGGGGGATTTTCAAATAATGATGCTAAATATGAAAAAAAAAAAAAAAACTTAATTTGGGGGGGTTTGGTTGGGGGTAAATAAATATTATTTTAGTAATTTATTTTTTATTACTTAAATTATTTTGTTTTGTTTATAAGTAATAAAAAATTTTGATAATTTTTTATTACTAATGGTGATATGACAGATATTATGGATGGTAATCTTATTATCACTTTTAACTTAAATATTTAAAGATCATTAAAATAATCTTCATTTTATTATAATTATATTCTTATTTATTAATTTTTTAGGATAAAAATAATTTTATTTTCAATTAATATAATAAATACCATAAAAAATATTTTAAAATAATTAAACGCAAAGATATTTAGGTAAAATAATATATTAGTATTTTTTATTATCTTTAAATAAATACAATAATTATTTATACCTATCAATTTTTATGAAATTTTATTAAACATATTAATTCTAGTTAATATATATTTAATATAAATTTTTAATTTTAATAATAAAACATTATCTAAACTAATCGTATGATTAAAGTAAGCATATTAAACTCATAGATCCTTGGCCACCTCTAATAGTAGTAGTAACTTATTACGGCGAATGTTTAATAGTAAAATTATTGTATGAATTTTTAGCAACAAATGATGGATCTATATAAGAATGGCCAATAGTGCATAGTGTTGATCTTGGCATCACTGTTCAATTATTGGCTTACACTAATAATAGAACTTTATAGTTATTCATTGGGTTAAATTCTGATTGATTGACTTTTAACTTAGTAAAAACAGTTAGTTTTTACAGCTTTTGATGATACTGTTTTGTACTGAACTCTGCGTATAAATAGACGAATGGAATCTTAAGAGAAATTTAGTCATGGCCATACTGCCCACTGAATAGTTTCTTTCTCATCTTCTTAGTACATCCCATTTCCGCATTAAAGAGACCAGCGAAAGATGGAGGGGTCAACAATGATCAAAACCATGAATGGCAACTTTTCTAATGAACCCATTTCTCATTTAATGAACCACTCTCTCCCTGACATTTCTTTTCCAGAAAGATCAACTGTCAGAGATGCAACAGATGATGATCCCAATCAAGGCGCTAATGCAGAAATAAGCATTTTTGACGCCCGAAAATACTTCAATGAAACCAGCGTCAATGAGGCGAAAGTGAGCAAGAGAGTATCTCCAGTTAATGTTATTAGTCTGGAGCGTATATCTGAGCCGAGCGATTTGCTTGCGGTGCCGAGATTTTCTTCAGCTTCATCCTTTGACGGGTTCCCGAGGAACTATAGAGCTCGTTCTTTCAATGCAACGCCAACTACTTCATCAAAAGCTAGTTGGAATAGCCAGACTGGGCTTTTGTCAAATCCTCCTGGCGCAATTGCAGTCTCCATGCGAAATCTTACTTCTGATCAAGATAAAAAAGGAGGGCCAGCTACAGCTTCTAAATGGCTTTTTGGAAGAATGTGCCCTTGCTCTGGCAAAAAATCAGTCCAAGTTGAGGAAAATCTATCGGTACTAGCTTCAGAATCCAAAACGCCACCACATTTGTATAAGAAAAAGCAAACCCACAAGTCAATTGAAGTTTCTATGGATACATCAAACTGGAGTGAAAGCCGTGAAGTTATCTCCAAAAGTGCAACTTATAGAATCTCTGCTGAGAATCGTTTTCCAAATCTAGGCTTAGGCCATCGTATATTTGCTTCAGGCAGAGCTTATTCAGATTCCACAACTGGCTTCACCTTTCCTAAATTGAAACAAAATACACCACCTTATCCAGATCCGCCGCTAGAGTCACTGGAAATTTTCCAACCTTCCGATGAAACTAGTGTTTCAAGAAAATCAACCGAGCTTAAAAACCAAACTAAGTTGGTTTCCCGTCAGAGTTTCACGTTTCCGGCGAGTCCTAGCAGAGCTCGAATCGCAGAGGACGACGTTGCAAGCGATACAAGCTCAGACTTGTTCGAAATAGAAAGCTTTTCTACTCAAAGTACGCTATATCCGATGCACCATCGTCGAGATTCGCTGGATGAGGCTTCAAGCTTTGACGCAAGAAGATTAACAGCCACAAATATTAACGGGAGTTTGATTTATAATTGTCGTAGGAGTTTAGATGAGCCAATGACACCATCCATACTAACAACAGAATGTTATGAGCCAAGTGAAGCAAGCATTGACTGGAGTGTCACTACGGCTGAGGGATTTGATAAAGGAAGTGTTACTGATTACTCAGTTGTAGCTTCAGAAATAGATGATATGGCAATGGTGCATCAAGAAAATGGTGGGGGCGGCTGCGGTGGCAGCGGGAAGAAGAAAATAGGAAATGGGTTGTTGAACTGTCGATGTGAGAAGGCGGTGAACGTGGGGCCGAATCCAGTGAAATATGTGCCTGAGGTTCAAAGAATGGGCCAGCATAATGCATATATGCATGTGAGTAGTAGGGCACAAAATTTGAATAAGCCATCCCTTGCAAGGTCTCAATCTTATCGTTTGCCCCTTCCTTTTGCGACATAGCTAGTGATGGATTGGTGGTTCATCGATTTACCTTCATATTTGACTCTGTCAAACAATATCCTTGTCTTCTTTTTGTTTTTTCGATTTCTTTTTTCTTTCTTTTCCTTTTATTTGTGCTGTTTTTTTATATTCAGATTTGAAGATTTGTGTGATCTGTTTCCGTGTGTAAGATATGATTTCATTATGATTGAAGAGTAAAATCATGATAATCCTAATCTCCGATAATACATGTGTACATTACTACGCATTGCCCTTGGATGTAGCTCACTTTTCACAAGGGTTATGATAACTAATAGGGGTGGTATCGAGGCAGGTTAAATCTGAAAATCTCTTGACTGACTTTGGTTTGAATAAAAAATAAGTTGGTTTCAATTCATCGAATCAAAATTAAAGGTGATTTTAGTTCGTTTTGAATAAAAAATAATTCGATTTGATTTAATTTAAGTTTGATTATAATTCATTGTTCAAATCAATGAATCAAATTCGTGGTTTGCCTCATTTCGAATTTGTGGCTCGGCTTGACACATCTTGAATTTATGATTCGAATCAATAATTTAAATTCGCAGCTTGGATTCTTAACTTGAGTTTATGACTCATTAACAAAACAAAATTATTTTACCCAAATAATATATAAAATCATCAATTCAAGCCATCAATTTGAACTATAAATTTGAGTTAATCCGAGTCATAAATTCAAATCAAATCAATGTATGAATTCAAACTACCGATTTAAGTTATGAATTCAAATTAGGCCAAACGACTATTTCCCACCCAAGGTTTGATGTTTTCTCAAGTTTCCACCCTTTAACTATGGAAACATCAAACACCCACCCATGATCGGTTAGATTTAACAAAACTCTAACAGTGGGAAGGGTAAAATCATCATTTTTGCTATAATATTAAAAATAAACTAAAATAGAATCTAATTTTACCCCCCTAAACTTTAAAAACTAAAATTTTTCCCCACTCTAAGTTTTAAAAAATGGCAGTTTCACCCTAAGGTTTGGTTTTGAAATCTCCGGTGACCTACCGTTCCGGCTCCATTGCCGACGGCCTCTCCCTTCCGAAGCAGTCTCTCCTTCCGGCGAATGCTTTCCTCCCATTTGAAGACTCGATCGGTTTCGTCTTCGTCTTGGGAGACGAAGAACTTCGTCGAGGGCATATAATTTGGTGTTTTATCTTTAATTTAAAACTACTCAATCATATGATGACATATAATTGTTTATGTATAAAATTATATATATTGTTTGTGTATATAGTACCACCGTAATATAATTTCTAATAGTTTCTAAAATGCTGGTGTAGAATAGTTTCCACCAACACCAAGTTAAGCTTGTGTAGAACATATCCCACCTGCACAAACATCACAACCATAACCTTTCTCATTCAAAACTTTTAGATATTTCGTATTTCTAAAATGCCTTTGACATGCTCCACTTTTACTTCTCCTCCAACGTTTTCTCCTTTGTCATTATGCCCTTTCCCACCTCCAAATATCATTGTTCAATCTCTCATCATTGTCCTAAGATCATCCATAACCACCATTGCAATGACATCACTCCATTCCACCTCATCTTCGAGAATGAGCTCAACCAAAATACATGGCATGACACACAATCAAGCATCGTTTTGAGACTGCAACATTAAAGTACAATTGTTTATTAGTTGTTACAGTCAAGTGAAAGGAATGATTAAAGGGTGAAGGCAGTCTAGTATGTTGTTGGTGGAAAAGAAAGAGTTTATGTTGACAATAAGAATGAGAGAAATGAGTCTACCAGAGTAAAATAAAAAAGAAAAAAATATAAAATATAAAGATAATAAAAATACTAAATTAGTATAATTATAATTAAAATTTTATAATTAAAAATGATTAAAGATGACCATCAAAAGATAACTTGAATGACAAAAGAAGAAACTTAATATATAAAAGAATATGAATTCAAGTCTTCTTTAATGATATATTAAGATCAAACTCTTATTTTATTTGGTTCAGTAGTTGTGAGATCAATTATTAAATCCGAGATTTATCTTGTTCAATGTAATTAATTTCGACCTAATGTAATGGTTTAGTTTGGCTGGGGTTTTCCATTACAAACAAAAATGGTCGAAGTTTGGCTTTTTTTTTTTTCTTGAAAGACTTTTCCACCCTTAATGTATACAAAACTTTTCCGCCCTTAAGTCTGGCTGGGGTTTTTCATTTAAAAAAAAAAAAATGGGTGGAAAAGGCTTAATATATAAGAAAATCGGTCAGATAGGTGGAAAATATGGACTTTAAAGTTCAAAGGGTGGAAAAGTATTTCAAGAAAATAAGGGTTTGGCTTGAAATAGTCATTCTCCTGATAAAATGAAAAAACAAATCGATGGTCAAATTGTCTGACCGATGAAATTTTCACGCAGTCCAATTGCATAAATGCTTTTGGATACCAAACATTTGTATCTGATTCTTTTTCTCAGAAATTTTGATTTTAATCAGAAATGGAAAGACGTCCGTTTAGAAAGAGGGAGGAGTCTGCGTTGACGAAGGGAGTAAATGCCGTTTTTTCGTTCGTCAAATTTGCGGAGTTCGAGATTCTTTTCCTTCTGTTCTTCATAATCGCTTTCATCGTCTTCAAAGATCTCGTAAGTCTTCGACTCTCTCCAACTCCTTTAAGTTCTCCGATTTATAATTAATTGGCTATAAACTGCTGAAAACGGAAGAAATGATTTTATTTGATTTTGAAGTCTCGTGAATTGTTGATGTCTTGTCCGGATTATTGCATAATGCTTGGTTAGGACTTGTTCTTGTTACATTTAGGGATGTATCCTTTAGTTTCGTGATAAAAATAATTCTTAATTTTGAAAGATAGGTTCATATGACTCTTCAGCTTGTCATTGTTGGAGAAGAATTTTCAGATCTCATGTGGATACCCTCAGTGCAGATCCAGAATCTTGGATTCTGGGCTCAGTTGTGAAAATGCAATATTAAGCGTTAATTTTAAAATGAACACATTCAAAATCTAGAAAATAAAATATAATTCTGGATTTGGGGCAATGTCTTGTGCATAGGAAAATTCGCCCTCGAAAGCCAGCCGACAAGACATGGGTGACTGAGCAAGTGCCTATCTGACCGATTGCCAAACCTTAACTTAGTGACATGGGACTTATTTGGATTGATAAAATTCACCAGCGATTGTCCTTACCATCCAATAAACTTAATTAGGTAACTTTGCGGATCCCATGCCATGTCAATAAGGAAGCTTCCCCTTCTATGGCTTTTGCTCTAGTACCAATTTTTATGCACAAATTGAGTAGAAATTGGCTCTAAAAATCAGCTTGTAATGGAAGAGTGTATGAGAAAGTGCTTTCTGAAAACTGACTTGTGAAGTAGGTTTCATTTGGGTTGTTATAATTTTATTGATGTAGGTTTCATTTTAATTGCAACTGCTTATAATTTTAATAGCAAAACAATTTGCTTACCAAAAAAAATTTTAATAGTGAAACTTTAGCTTTTTGATGCAAGCTTTGTTTGGGTTGTAACAATCCACCATGCTTTTGAGGATCCCACACCATGTTAGTAACAAAGAGTCTCCTTGCTTAGTTTTTGTTTTGATTCCAATTTTTACAGATAAATTCAGTTGATATCATCTTTAAAATTCATCTTATAATGGAAGAGGCACAAGCTACTACTTTGAAAAACTGACTTGTAGAGTGCCCAAGCAAGTTGTGGTAGATCTAGTGGCCAAACCTTAGTTTAAGGATGCAGGGCTTAACTGGGTCATTAGCCCACCATGCTTTTGAAACCAACATCCACAAGGGCCCATATACCTTGTTAGGTGATTTTGCAAATCCCACACACTACTGGATAGCAATAAGCAACATATCCTAAGTTATCTTGTTAATATGATTACTGATTAATAGTGACACATTAAGTAGAAATTACCCTTAAAAACCAGTTTTTTAATTGAGGGTGCCAACTTTTTATAAGATCAATGGACAAGTTTTTGTTAGTGATGTGGACTCAGTTGGGGTTTTGTAACATGACCACCCTCAGTAAGGAAGATTCACCACTGGATATCCTTCAAATAGAAATTTGGACAGTCTTCTCCCATATTCTCATTGCTTGATAAATGCTTATTAAGTAACAGCATGCATATTCATTGAATGGAAAGGTGAAATTGTGAGGACAATTGTCCCTATGCTGGCAATGTTCAATAGAATAACTCACTTTTGCTTAAACTAATTTTTGAAGTTGGGTGGTCAGGGAAGCTTGAAGATTATCCGGTTTGGTTGGCTTTTTATGTTCTTTGTTAAATGTACTGTACTTTTAATCATTTATAAATACATGATAATATTTACATGCAAACACAAATGCATGACCTTTGTAAGGTAACAAAAATATTAGTCATACAATTAAATTTTCATTAGTGTAAATCTGTTAGGTAAAAGTTTAATTGCCCAACTAAATATATGAACTGAATTGGATTTCTTCCCATTGTCTTTGTGGTAAACTTTTAGTATTAATTTGATATCATATTTTTTTCTTTATTTGAGTCAATTGGTGTTTTCATATTCTATTCTATGGCTGACAGTTTTAGTGGTGGATTGATTCTCAATATAACATGCTTTATCTATTTGTATATAGCATTAAGTTCTGATGCAAATTTCTTTTTGTAGATGGCAAGGCCGGAATATAATCAGATCCTTGTCAAAAAGCCTGGTGGAATTGATTTGTGGCCTTACTAGCTGCAGTCACCTGCTTGATGTATGGGTTGGATTGGATTGATATATTGTTGTAGTAGTGAGGAATGCTAATATTTGAAGAAATTTTTTGTTGCACGTTTATAGAATTTTCTTAGTTGTTTCAAGTGTATTGTGCGTGAACTTCTTCCGAGAATACAAAGGACTATTATGTTTCAAGGCAGGATTCATTCTGATGTATTGATTTTATAAGTCTGTATATCAAGTGATTTGATATAAATTAATGGAGATTTCATCATAATATTTCATTTATCTATGTGACCATCACTTACAATCAAACTTAGAAATACTTGTGATTAGATGATATAATTGTTAAATTTTTATCTCAATTTAAAATTATTCAATCAAAAATTATCACTTCATTATATAAAAATAAATTTGCATAATTTATTTGTACCCCTAATATTTCTCTTAAAACATAACAAAGAACATATAAAGATAGAAACATACAAATACAAATCTGTTCACATTCGCTAGTGTCAGAATACATGAAAACAGACAATTGAATGTTTTTTTTTTTTTAATTTTGGATACAAATAAGGATTTATCCAAGGGAAAGGTTTTTCACATTTCCCCGCATGAGAAATGGGGTAACACCTTGTATCCCAAAGGAATTCATGTCAACAAATCATTCTATAGCAGTATTAACTGTAGCAGTTACCCCGTCTAAGCTAGTATAGGCAACAATACTCTCAACTGGTAACTTCACTACATCACGTCTTATACCGATATCGGAAACAACTCGGTTGACACAGTAAATACCATAACCAACAGCTGCCAGGCCACCAAAGCTGGTAGTCAAGAATCGAAGGGGTGAAGAAACAACAGCACTTACAGCAGCTAAAAGGGATGCCGCCTGCCCACTGCTACCCACACTGATGCTAGTATTCACAAGTAGACCTGTTTTACAGTATATTGCAAAATCCTCACAATTTTTCTTGAAAACATGGTAGCCACCAAAACCATTCTGGAGAAGAAAATTGGCACGGTGGAGAACATCTTCCGGGGGATCGGAAAGGGCAAGGGTGCTTGTCCCTCCACGAACTTTGGCAAGAAATAAAGCTGGTGAGACACCATACTCAAAGAGATAGAGATTACCACCATCAAGAAAACAGTCAATGCAGGAGATGATGACACCATCACCATCAAGCCTTGAATGATCACCACACTTTGGACATGGATTATCAGAAGAGTGAGCAGGCGAAGAGCTAAAAATTAATCGGTCAAAGACAGTTCCTGTGCCAATTTCCCGTCCTGTTCCTCTAGTGAAATGAATCACTTTCCCATCACCAATATATATCCCTAGTGCATATTGAAACCAACATTAGCAATGCTAAAACTGGCATTTCAATACTTAACTGTGCAACATAAATTTAAGTAGAGCAATGCTATACATACTCACTTTTGAGTACACATATGATGTGTCATCATATGATGAGTGTTACTTTATTTTTAATTTAAAATCATCTAATCACTTGATGACAGATATTAAATGTATATCTATCTGTGTACTCAAAATGAATACGCATAATTTTACTGATTTAAGTATCTGTCAAGAACAATAGGAAGCTAATACTCGATTATCTCAAAGAAAAATCTTAGCAAGTTCAATGAACTCTGTTACATTTCATATACGTTTTGCCCCTGAAAAAAAAATTCATATAAACATTCAGAATGAAAATAACAGATTTAGGATGCAAAACAGACACAATAAACAACTTTTTACAGGGGAAAAAAAATTAACGAAGGAACAAAAATATACCATTGACATCATTGAAACTATCCCTATGCTTCAGTCATCACAACTCAAAGAATTATATTCAAGGCCAATTCCACCAAGACTTAATGGTTTTTTTTTTTTTCCCCAAAACATTTAGCATGAAAGAAAGACATCTCTAAACACCCCCATGAATTAATAATTTCATATAATAAAAATAAGATGGTGCAAATGCCGGCGCTAAGGTTTAACGTTTTTGTATTTTTCCAAAACGCCACTACAGATTCAAACCTTCGAATGCCTAAAAATATTCAATGTTATTTTTTTTTTTTTAATTTTTCCAAAATCCCACTATAGTCTACAGATTTACAACCTTCGAATGCCTAAAAGTATTTAAAATTAACTTTGATAGAAATCCATAAACGAAAGGATAGAAATGAGAGAGAACCATGATGACCGTAGATGTAGGCTTGTCTCCAAGAGTAGATGTGATCTCCAGGCTTCAGATCTTCTCTATCGATTTTGTTTGACAGAACTCCCATTTTATTCTTCTTTTGATGTTATCTGGCGTTACAAGAGACCCTTTGCCTTCGGCAAGTACTAAATTCTGGAAAATATTAGAGAATACGTAACCCTAATTGCATCTTCTCTTCCAACTGTAGAAATCGCAATAACGCCTACTTTATCGAATTAATGGGAGATTTCAATTTCCTTCTCAAGGTTTACTTAGCTTAGAAGAGAAAGAATATCTACTCATTATGGTTTGCGAATAAATTCCATCATTAATTTGAGTATGCCTACATCTACGTTTGTGTATATATCTTTCTATAAAATTATACGGGGAAAGGACTCTTTCCCACCCATTTTTTACCCCCATCTCAAACCTATACCCATGACAGATCAAAAACCACTTTTTTCACCCATGACCAAACTGTTATTGTAATACCCATGACAGATCAAAAACCACTTTTTTCACCCATGACCAAACTGTTATTGTAATACCCTCAGGTATGTTTCAGAGGTATTTATATCTTTTGACTCTATTTAGAGATATTTCTCATTTTAAATATATATATTTGTTTTACATGTATATGTGTGTTTATATATATATATATATATATATATATATATATATATATATATATATATATATATAAAGAAAAAGAAAAAAAAGGAAAAAGATAGAGAAAAAGAGAGATAAGACTTTATATATAAAGAGAAAGAGAAGATTTTTCCATCATTTCCGTCCATCTTCCAGCCACCATTCTTATGCCTTTTCTTTGCTTTCTTGAAGCCAAAGGAAGAAATTGAAGAGATATTGGAAGATAAAATAAAAAGAAAAAAAAAAAGAAGCACCTTGGAAGCTTTGGTAACCAAAGATCTCCTTCCTTCTCCTTTTATCTATGTTTATATGCATGTTATGTAAATATGTTAGTGTGTTTTAGTATTGATTTAAAGTGATCTTGATGATAAAAGAAACAAAACAAAGAGGAGGAAACCAACTTGCAAAGATTTGGCTTGAAACAAGGTAAGAGATATCATCATTGATATGTGATATGTTTTAGGCTTTTGGTTCCTTAGATCTATGTTATAAATGTTAATTTTGATGTTGAGGAATATTGTTTTGCCATTTGGGATGTCTATGTATGTGATTTTATTCATGGCAAAAAGTTGCATAATATTTACAGTTTTTGCCACTGAGTTCGTCTATATTTTGGCTATCTTATCTGATGAATTATGAGTGCTGTTATATCTTTTTGGAAAGCTCTTTGAATCCTCTTTTCAACGATATATAACTTGTATGAATTAGGAACCGTTTGGACTGTGAAATTGTATGAAAAAAAAGGTTGCCCTGTCAAATGAATAGGGTTGTGAACAGTATTTCACAGTTTGGAAAGGAAAAAGAAAGAAAAGAAAGGAAAGGAAAAGAAAAGAAAGGAAAGGAAAGGAAAAAAAAAAAAAAAGAAAAAGAAAAGAAAGAAAAGTAAGAAAAGGTTGGGACTCAAGATTCAAGGGTCGTCCTAAGAGTAATGTCTGGTGAGTTATGAATAAATTTAGATGGAAGCAAAATTAGTAAGATATAAGACTCGCATGCATGCTATAAACTATGAGGGGGCACTTTACACTACACCGCCCGTAGTAGGGCACGTCCGCAGTAGGACATCTCCGTGGTAAGACATAGACCCCTAGTAGGGTCCACTCGCAGTAGAGCATGCTCGCAGCAGAGCTCAATTCAGATTCAAAAATAGTGTAGTGAAAGAAAAAGAGCTTGACCTTAGAAAAGTGTCAAATCTCTATAGTTAGCTTCCAGAAAATATTAAATAGACACCAGATGGGACAAAGTATGACCCAAATAGTAAAGAGTGAACTAAATTACCCCCTCAATCTCTTAAAGAGGTTAGGATATGAGGTTGAGTCCCAAAAGTGAGTTAGAACAGGGAAAAAAAAAGATAGTTTACTTGATTTTTTCCCCTTACTGAGTGTTCTTATCACTCACTCTCCTTTTCTTTCCTGATTGCAGGTACAGGTGATCGAGGTAGCTGCGAGACAGGGTCAGGTCAGTGTAGATAGATCCGGCTGGAGCATGTTATCTCTGGTTTATATTACATGCATACAGTGACATGTTCTTGTTGACTTTTGACTTTTTGAGATTATGGTACAGTTGTATATGATTACTCCTTGTTTTCAGATGCTTTCAGATGAGTTTTCATATGAGTATACATCTTTTGTTCGCTTCCAGATTTTCAGTTTTCTTGGAATACTTCCTAAACACTTTTAATGATGCATTTATTTTAAAGTATTTTTAAAAAGAAAAAAATAGACGCTCCGAATATTAATTCGTAACATTTCTCCTTCGATGGGTAGTACTTCTAGGGAGGGATGTTACAGTTGTCCATTTTTTTAGTTAGAGATAGGGGTAAAATTGTCATTTTAATTATAAACCTCAGAACTTTAAAATTTCACCATTTCTCTCATTAAGGTTTTATAAACTAACACCTCAACCCATCCTCAAAATTTGAAAAGTTTAGATTTCACCCCTAGGGTTTGCTTCCTTCTCCAACCACCACCGACAACCGATGCATTCCACCGATCTCCCATCTCCGGCTACAAAGGACGATGAAAGATGACCCTTTGTCTCCCAGATCTGGACGACAAAGCATCGTCCAGATTTGAAAGAACAAACGAAGGATAACGCTTCGTCGTCCTTCATCGTCTGGGTGGATCTCTTTGTCGCACGGTGGTGCGATGAAGGGATCTCTGTCTCTTCGTTGTATCATGCGGCGAAGAGATCTCCATTTCTTCATCGCCTCGTGTGACGGGGAGATGAAAATCTCTTCGTCACACCGCCGCTATCGCACCAAGAGAAGGAGGAGGTCGATGACGACATCAAAAGATGAAGTTGAAGAATGGGGGTGAAACTGTTATTTTTGAAAGTTATGGGGGGCGACTGCATTTTGAAAAATATAGAAGCCCTAGGTTTGGGGGTGAAAATGTTACTTTTCAAAGGTTAAAAACTTTAGGTAAAGGTGAAATGTTAGTTTCTAAAATCTATGGGGGTGAAAAGTAATAAACTATATAATTTTTTAATATAAACAGTAAAATAACTATTTTACCCCTCCCTTTAACAGAAAAAATGAACGGCAGTTTGGTCATAGGTGGAAAAAGTGGTTTTTGATCTATTGTGGGTATAGGTTTGAAAATGGGGTAAAAAATGGGTGGGAATAGTCCTTTTCCCCAATTATATGTGATTGTTTTAAGGGAAATTATAATAAATTACCAAATTACCCCTCTATTAAGCAAAAATGCCCAATTTTATTATTTCTAAGCAAAAATGCCCAATTTCACTATTTCTAAGCAAAAATGCCCAAATTCCCTATTCCTAAGCAAAAACACCATAATTTTTTTTAAATACCAAAATTACCCTTCATCATATTTATATAAACTCCCTCACTCTCACTCTTATTACATACATTTCTTAAATCACTTAAATACTCATTTTCACTTTTATTTTTACTTAATATTAACTACTACAGGTTCGTTCGGAAAGAAGAAATCTGTATTTTTTAATTCAAATCGAAAAAAATTAATTCGTGAAAACTACATTAAAAATAACATGTTATGAATAAATAGATATATTGAAATACCCTAGAATGTTAATAATAAAAAAATTACTCGAAAATCTAAAAAATCATATCTGAATTTCGAAAACTACATGTTCAAATAACTTATGAACGAAAAAACCGAAAAATTGATTAAAAATTTCGTAATTACATCGCAAAACGTGTCTAAAAAGCACATAGTAATTACAAATATCAAATTTAAAAATTACATATAAAAAAAGTCTAGCCGGTCACAAATAAACTCAAAATAATAAAAATCGAAAATCCTAAATTTAATAAAATAAAAAAACTGCATAAAACATATTAAAACAGTTTTATTTTGACCTCCAAATTCGGCGCAACCAGCATAGCTGGTTGTAGTTATAGAGCTCGAAACGAGCTTCGCGTTGATATATTATAGACCCCATAATTCCTCCCGCATCAAAAGTTATGGTCGTTCAAAGTATGTCTCATATATACCCTACAGTTTTAAAAAAGTTAATTTTCACCCAACCCACAGACTGTCCAACGGTTTAGTGTAAAATTTTCCACGGACCCCAGTGGATCTCCCTCTGTTCCCCCTCCCCCTAAAATTTTGAAAACGTTAAATTTCTCCCCATCCCACGGGCGCCCGTGGGAGATTACACTGCGTCGGCAAATCTAATCCATTTTTCAATCAAAAATCGTCATTTCAGCCTCTAATTTCAACACAAATCAAATGTACACATCTAATAACACAAAACCTCTCAAAAAATTCAAGCAAAACAACCAAGAATCAAAACACTTTATGCATTGTTCAAAATCGGAACTCTAAACATTCAAACCTTAAAATCTCCCTCAAATCTCAATAATTCTAACAATAAATTGATTCAAATAAGACGTGAGTTGATGTACTATCCTTATTTGTTATTTTCAGTTGTCGAAAAATATGAAAATCGATAAAAATCTCTTCCACTGTGGGATAACCGTGGAAAGGGCATTTTTCTTTGAATTTGCACAGTGAAGCCGTGAAAAATTACCGTGGGAATTCCTTGTTTATATACAAGGGTAGTTTCATCATTTCACAAAAGTTTGGCATTTTTGCTTAAACTTTATTGTTTTGGGTAATTTTGCTTAAACCCCCTTGATTTTGGTCATTTATTATAATTTCCTTTGTTTTAAATATATCCATATTTATATATATTATTATATAATTAAATAATTAAATAATAATATATATAAATATGAGTTTAATTATATATTTAAAATTAGCATATATAATATTATTAATATATATTTATATAAATAAAATATCATCATTTGGTCAAATATTTTTTATTTTTAAATTAAAATGATCTAATTATAAAATAAAATATTATATATATAAATAATATATTATTATTTAATTAAAAAAAATTTTATTTTAAAATTATTCAATCATATAATAAAATATTATGGAGATATCTATTTTTTGACGCAATTTTATATATTATTAACATAATCAAAAGGGTGCGGAGCTATGCTCCCGGTGTTCTTTATTTATGTAATCTATTTTATCTTTAATTGTGTTATTCCATTGGCCTCCATTCACTTCTCTCTTCTTTCTTCTTGTCACAAAATAAAGAACACCAGGAGCAAGTTGAAACAAGAAACAAATAAATTACGAAATAACCCATCATTTTTTCGATTCCCAATCTGTAAGGGTGGAGAAGGTAGGAGGAGGTGCGATCACGATCACGATCACGATAGGCGACGGGGCTAACACAAAAACAGCTATTGATGGTTGGAATACACTCTGGTCTGGTTGTTTAGCAGTGTTGGGTTACAGTAGTTTACTATGAGAAAGAAGTAAAGAGGAGGAGAATGAAACAGATTACCATTTATGTTCTGGAATTGACTATGTATGTACTTGTTTTAAATCATTAAATATTCAGCAAATACAGACTAGCTCCATAACTACAGCAAGTTCTTTACCCATGCATCATCTGTAAACAATAAACAAATTCAGACTTACAAGCATCCTCGACTTAAAATTTTGTAATATTTCTTAATTGATTCATCATGTTTGTAAGGCAGGCATTATACCGATGATGCCCAGCAATTGAAATTGCTTCATATCTCAAGCATGCATACATTTGGGGATTATTCCATCTATGATCTTAAATTTTGAATATCAAAACAAGGGTTTAATTTCTAAGCACACAAACATAATCAAGAAGGGCCAAATTGAGCTTTCAATCAGCCACAAAACTTTAATCTTAAAACAGACATTAATAGTTTCCATCAATTGAACTCTTATTTCAATAACCACAGACATAAATAAATGTTACAAAGATGAAACAAAGACATTTATAAACACTTCATCAAACAAACAATAAATAATATTATTCCAAGAATCATTTATAAGTTCCAAGATAAGCACATACGTTTTATCACAAAAAAAATTTCAAACCCGCTAAGTATGAATAAATAAATACATAAGATCAAAACAATGTCTGAATTCAATTCAAAACATTTTCTGAATTAAACATAATTACACCAAACATGAAAATAACAAATACTTTCATACAATAAAACTCTTCCTCTGCAGTTAGTTTTAAGGGAAAAAAATATCTAAAATGCTTACAATCTACCTAGCTCAGACCTCTGAACACTGAATCTAACAGCTCCAATCCTCACTTACTTTTTTTCCGAACCCACAGATGCTTCTCTTGTAACTTGGTCAATGCACCCAAAATGAAATCACAGTGAGAAGACTAATATCCGAGAAACCCAAGCTGATTTCGTAGCTTCTTTTTCTTCCTTTTCATGGTAGAACCTTCTTATTTTCTCCTTCTTGTTATCTTTTCTCTTTTCTTTGCATTCTTCTTCCACAAACATCTGAAGTCTCAGCTTTTCTTTTGTTTAACTTTCTTTTTCACACCTATTTCAGTGACACTTATCCCTCTTTATTTTCTCCTTTCAATCAATAAAGTTTACAAGCTGTTAGGACTCATATCTAGGTGGGAAGTAAGCAGTTATTAAATGGGAAAGCGGGTAGTTATGAAGGCAGTTACAGGCAAGTATAAGAAAGGGATTGCAGAGGAAGCAAGCAGAAATTGGATTCTGTTTGGGCAGCACTTTTGGCTGATTAAGGAGAGAGTTGGCCTCTTGAAAGCCAATGGAAGTAGAAAGAGTCTAACCTTTCAAAAACTAGACACATTAGGGAGAGATTCTGGTCTCTCGGTAAGCCAGTAGAATTGTGTATGGTTTCTATTTTGTTCTTTGTAAACACTGTTATAATTCGGTATAAAAAACCTATTATCTGTTTCATTCTGTTTGTATTGTTTGGATTGGTTGTTTGAGAGTTAAGAGACTTTTGGATTCCTAACACATACATGATGAACTTATCAATAACTAGTTGGGGTCCACCAAGGATATGAAAATATACAATTTAAGTCTAGCACTAGAATTAAAAAGCAAATGAGAATTATACACACATATAATTGTTTTTCCTCAAATAAAAGTGGAAAAGCGAAAGAAATGAGAGTTACTTCAAAACAAAACCCTAAAATATGACAATCAAAGCATTGCAGTGTGCGAAATTATAACAACAATGAAAGATGGTTCATTGTGATAGCGATATGGGGGATTGGACGGATATGGAATTGTTAAAGACTCAGGGAATAGCGGCATAGTAAAGCACGCAAGAAGAGGAACAAGAAGAAAGGTGGCCACAAAACAATCCAAAGTGTAGGGAAAGAAGAGGAGCATGAAGGTAGTCATTGGACAGCCTGGGAAGCAACAAGGGGGGGCAATTAGAAACAGGAAACCACCAATGTAGACCAACAACTACAAGATATATTAGCAAATAGTAGTTTAGGAATAATCTTGTAAATGCATAGTGCATCTTGTTTAGGAGTTACAAATGCGATCGGGTCCTTGCTGCTGAAATTTCTTTATCTCCAAGAAAAGATGTATAAATTGGATTGTAAACATTAAGGAAAGGGAATTAAAATAAGAAGAAAGGATTTTTCCTTTGAAGTATGACACTGACTTGACAAGCATGTTTGCTCAACGAATCGATTTGGTTCATATCATTGGTGCTTTCATTGAGAGAATGAGGAACGAGGAGGTTGCAAAAACCATAAGGGCTACGAAGGAAAGCTTCAAGCAACACACCGATGGTCAAAAGGCCAAATATACTCAATTGTTGGAGCATTACATTGCAACTATGAATTTGCCACTTCCAAGTTGAGACAAGACTACCAAGAGAGCTAAATTGAATCCATTGACGACAAACAGGGGCGACTCCAATAGGACACAAGATAGAGAAGGCAATAGGATCAAGGAGGTCCCAAAAGAGATGCACAATCCTAGTTGAGAGAATTGACCGCATTCTAAAGACGTTGCAGGTGGAAGTGCCAAATTTGACAATCTTAACATTAATCATTGGATCTATAAGGTGAAGTTTTTCAACTTACATTGGGTCGCTCATCAAAGTCAATTGGAGTTGGTAAACTTTCGTTTAGAAGGAGAGGCAAAAAGCTAATACCAATGGATGGAGGCAAATGGATCACTCACCTGTTAAGATTGTTTTCCTAGTCGAGTTAAAAAAGCAATTTGGTGCACGATTTATGATAACCCGATCAGGAGGACTACCAAACTTTTGCATACCAGTAAGGGGGAGATTATCGAGTTGAATTCAAAACTTTTATGCTAACAATTCTATTCAACAACCTGAGTATACAAATTAGTTTCAATTAAAAAGAAGTTAACACTAATTCAAGAAATTATTTGCTTAAAGATCCAATGAAATACCCGATTCAGTAAAAATATACCAAAACAAGAAAGCAATAGTTGATAATAGACATTAGAAGGTTGATAACATACAATCCACAAAGCACAACATGTTCAATAACAAGTTGAGATTATAAATTGAAAATCCAATACACATATTAATAGTAATAACAATAAAATAAAACCTCACGCTGCTTCCTTAGCTGGAATCTTCTCGTATCCCATCTTCTTTGGGCTAAGATCATCCTCATCAGCATCATTCAATTCATCAAAGGAATTACGGCTGGAAAAGAGGGTCCACACCAAGTACATCGTAAGAGCAGTAAGAGCACCACACCCAACACCAAAAAGCAAAGCGAGAACAACGCTCAAAATATCCTTAGTGCGTTCGCGCAGAGAAGAGAAATCGTAACCCAAGGGTACAACGGGGCGCTGTGGCCCATGAACTTGGGGTTCAACATCGACTGTGGAGAAAATCGGACGATCGGGAAAGACTAAGGGCCTCTTTCTAACATCGTTAAATTGGCGAACTTCGGTGAAAACGGTAACGAATCCAGCGGAGTTAAGGTTAGGGTTCTGGGGATTGAAGGAGAAAGTGTAAGAGGAGATGTATAGAGCCTTGGAAGGTCTTGCTGTGGTTGAAACAGAGAGAATTCCCAAGAAAATTATGAGCCCAAAGAGAAAGCCTCGCGTCGCAGCCATGGAAAGAGACAGAAACGCCTGAATTTATCGAAGATTTCAGAGATACTTCGGCTTCCGTCGGTGGGTCGGGCGTACTTATAGGAAAACAAAAGCAAGGGCATAGGAGGTTGGACGTTGGACCCAATAGTCAACGGCCTTATTTATTTACCATTTAAATCAATATTAATAATAATATTTAAAGTAACTTCACTTTCCTTAATTATTAAAAATAAAATATAAACCACATTTAACTAATATATCTAATTTGGTTTGTTATCAAATATATCGTGTATTATCAATGTAAGTATCAAATTTTATAATGATATTACGTGATTTGATTAGAGTGAATCATTGATAATTAAATTTAGCAACACATAATCATGACACAGTTGTATAGATGATACAAGTTAAAGCAGAACTATACTTAGAACGGGACATGATATATTGTATATATTAACAGTAAATATTAATTTGATTGAGATGGTTCAAACGATTCACCCTAGTTTAAAATTGAATCTATAGTTACAGTACCATTCACACATAAAAACTAACTTGACCAAGTGTTAGATGACACCATTTTATTATAAATTGACAGCTAAATAGCTATTTTTTTAATCTAAGATTTTGATAATTCTCATAATTTAAGTTTAAAAAAATTGTTTTCTCACCATTTGTCAAAACTCACTAAAGACAATAATAAAGTGTAATTAATTAATGTTGTCCCCAGGTTTAAATTATTACAACTACACCCAACTTAACTCAATTTTGAACAATATTGTATGTAAATGACATTTTTTAAACTTACTTAGGGCAAACAAATATTTTTTCTCTTATATTTTAAAATATATGAGGGAAATATTGCACTCATCCTTATATTTTTTAATATAAGATTTACACCTTTAATTTATTATTTTATATTGGTTCACCTCTATATTCACCACTTTATATTTTAATAATGTTTTATAATCTCAATAAATTTTAATATAATATTTACATCCTAATTTTTTACGTTCTATTAAATTTTTTTAAGGTATAACTATTATTTTTCAATCCATCAAAAGATATATTGAAATTTTAAAAATTAAAAAAAACACTTTGAATTTTTTAAGAAATTCTAAATCCCCTAATATTTTAAAGGTTGAAATTTTTTTTCAAACATACAATTATACATTATTGACACTATTATATATATGTATGTATTAATAATTTTTTATTATTTTTAATTAAAATTAACATAAATTAAGGGTATAAATTTTATTTAATAAAAATTTAGCAGCAATGCATTATTTTGCACAAGGGCTTTGTCTTTTCAACAATTTTACATACAACTTAATAGATTTTTTAAATAAATTTAACAAAAGGGTGGGGAAATTGCTCTTTGAAATTTAAAGTGTGGGAACTTGATAATTCATCAAGCCTTGGGTGGCAAATAGACAATTAGCCTAAACTGAAAGGTTAAAACAGAATGTTTTCACTAATGCCTCTCATTTTTTATAGAAATAATAGTTTTGACCTCTTCAATTCTATTTGAGACATTACCTCCCCCTTTAAGTTTCTTCCCATACAGAAAGATGCTTAGAAAAAATAGTTTGAATTTTGCAAAGTCCCAAGTGGCTTTGAAAAATAAATGAATTGATCATACAATTAATATTGCTACATTTTTCACTAATAATCTAGGCAAAATTTATATATTGAACATCTTCATTTTGTTTTTTGGAATAAATTGATTTATTGAAAAGATACATCACATAATTAATAAGGAAAATACATAGTCAAAAATTTCCCCATTACCTATAATATGCTTTAACTATTTTTTGATATAAATATTCTATTATAAAATATCTCTTTATTTAAAAAATCAGTAATTAAGTAATAATATTTTTTCCCTTTCTCCCTATTTTCTTTGTTACATATATTGTAATTCTCTTAAGAGGACACACAATTTTTGCAAATTTAGTCCTGCAACAAGATGGGGGATTAGAGAAGCAGACCCATATGTAATTAGTGGGTATTTGAGATTTTTAAAATCGGCTTTTAATTTTAATAGGAGATAAAATGACTTAAACTCTAAAAGAAAGGTTAAGAGAAATAAGAACAGGTAATTTTTTTTTAATCATTAGAACAAGTTCTACTTTGTCAGACAGGTAAATTTTAAAATATAGTGATCAGACCTATAACCACTACATTAGATAAATTAAGTATTTGTTTGATTGTGATCCATCACTAGTCAACTTCGAACTATTTGTACTATAGTTTTTCACATATGAGAGATCATGTCATTTGATCTTTAGCTGGGAAGGTTTTTTCTTCACCACTTAGGCACACCCTTTCGGTCAATTAAGCTAGGTAATTGGGTGATAGAAATTTCTATAAATATATTGAAAACTTATATGTATAATTTGCACTTTCATTAGAACAAAAGGATTAAACAAATGACTAACTATAGCGAAAAACTCATCTCTTAAAATGTTAAAACAGAGTTCAACTAAGTAGATCATGATGGAAAAAATAAAAGAAATAATCTTTAGCAATTGGAATACTGAGTGAGTGAAATTAACCAAGAAGAGAAAGTGAAACTTGAGAGTGAACTATATAGAGTTATACAATCATTAAAACATATATTTTGATTTCTCTGGAGAAAGAATACCAAATGCCCAAGTTAATCATTTTCTTCAACCTAAAGAGAATTTAGCTTTTGTGTTGAAGATTGGGTTCACAAATTCTCGCTCTCTCAATTGTGTTTTCAACCCTCTTTGAGAAAGAGCACATATTCAATTTTTTGAAGGACAAATTTCAGATTTCAAGTGTTTGAGAGAATTGTAATTATAGTAGTCGAGATAATATAAACTAATTTTAGATATATATTTTTAAAATATTATAAATTTGATGTGACAACAAACTAATATAACATATGAGATGACATCCATCATATCAATTGATACTTGTGTAAATACCGAATTCTCATTACATATAATATTATTGTGACAAACCCTTTTAGAGGTGTTTAGTTTAGGTAATATTTTATTATCAAAATAAAAATATTACTTTGAAGATAGATTATTTAGAATATTTCTAGATATATATGATTATTATATTTGACAAAATTTAATAAAAATTGATAAGTATAAATAATTATTGTGTTTGATTAAAGGTATTAAAATAATTTTTTATTTTATTATTAAATTCAATAATTTTTTTTTCTCAATTTTATATTTTATCAATCTTAAAATGAATATAAACCAAATTAAGGATGAAAAATTCATTTAATAAAATTTGTGAAATCAAAGTGATACAATAGAAAATATTAATCCTTTCGATTGTATTTTTTTTTTAAAGTAAAATATATATTAACAATAAAAACAACGACGGACTATTAAAGACCAAAGACCTAAAAATACCCATCAGCTCAACCTATTCCGAAAGCAAGCTAATGACTGCCGCCACATCATAGGATGGTAGAATTCAATTTGTGAGTGGAAAAGTAACCAGTAAACAGTAGGTCCAAAGTCAGTATTAAAAAAAGAAGTGGACTTACGGGGGTACCACTGACAAGCAGAGACGTTAGATTAAATTTATCCAACGGCTCTATCTCTCCAACGGATACTTCTGCCAAGCCGTTCAAAATTTGAAATGCTTTCTCTTTCTGTTATTTGAAAATGTTTTCTCGGGAAATGTTTCTGTCTTAACCTCTTGAAATTAAACTCATTCTCTCATTCTGTATCCTCTCTTTACTCATCGTCATCATCTCTCCTTGTTTCTCCATAGCCGCCATGGGTAGCTGTTTCAGCACGAAGAAAGAGTCGTCGGCTGCAGCTGCTCCTCCAGTTTCCACTGTGCAGCCTGTAGATCCAGATAAGTCTCAGAAAACCGAGCAAGTGATACCGCGAGAAGAAACGGCGAAGAAGGAAGAAGAAGAGGAAGGGTTAACAAAGAAGGAAATATTTGTGATAAAGCATAGAAACAGCCATGAAAAACGCTCTCTTCCTCAACAGAATGAAGGTGTTCAGAAGGAGGAGGAAATCGGAAATAACATTAACAATTTGGTAAGGACGTCAAGCTGCACCAAAGAAGAGGTGGATGCCATTCTCATACAGTGTGGAAGGCTTAGCCGGAGTAACTCCTCTGGAAAGGCGGCTTCTTCTTCTGCCAGAAAGTACGCCGGTTCTAAGAGAAGCTATGATTTCGATCAAATGGAAACTGGTGATGGCGTTGTTGAGAAGAAAAATTGTGAGGATGAAGATCAAACGCTGCAGCAGAGACAACGCCATCGCCATCGCCACCCTTCTTCTCCAGGAAGGAGGAGGACCCCCAGTAGAGAAAGAGACCATCAACATCAACAACAACAACGTTCTTGTAGCAGAGAGAGAGGAGGTGGCATTAATGGTGGCGGAAGAAGAGTGAGCAGATCGCCTGGTAGAAGAACCGAAAACAACACTAGTAATAATACTAGTAGCACTACAAGGCCCGGAAAAATGGTGTCAGTGCCTGCAACTGTGAATGCGGTGGAAAAAACCAACAATGGCGTTGATGTTGCAGAGCCAATTAAAAGGATCTCTGTCAAGAGAAATATTACGTCGCCTCGTTCACAGTCGCCGGCCAGAACTGGGAATCCTAATGTTAAGATGTCAAATGAAACTCAGCAACACCCTTCTCTCAGTCGGACTTCTTCAAGGAAAGCTGAGCATTCTCCTTACAGAAGAAACCCCTTGGCTGAAATCGACACCAACAGCAACAGAGTTCAAGCTAGAGGCAAAGATGTTCAAGGAGAAGCTCCTTTACTGAAGGATTCCTCCGCCAATATTCTCTCTCAGGTATTGCTTAATCTCTTTGAAAGTTCTCTTTACGATGTTCCAGTGGATTTGTTCATCAATTTAATGTATGTAGGATCCAATGCAGAAGCCAAATGTGGAGACTGCTGCTCAAGGGACTAATTATAAAGCTAGCAGCAGAGACAAGGAAGAGGCTAAAGCTCAGGTAGCAATAACAAACAATGTTAATCTTCCCCAAGCTTTAACAAGAAGCAGATCTTCAAGAAGATCTAGAGACCTAGACCTTAATCCGGAGACATTGTTGAATCCGACACCGTCTTATACGGCATTATTGTTGGAAGACATCCAAAACTTTCACCAGAATAACACTACTCCTTCATTTTCGTTGCCACCCTGTGTAACCAAGGCCTGCTCCATCCTTGAAGCAGTTGCCGACCTCAATTCGACCACAAGCTCCAATCTATCTTGTGCATTTTCTGAGAATGCCCACAATATTTCTCTTGTTGGGAAGAAAATGACAGAGGGTAAAGACCCTTTTGTAGAATCTGAGGTTGTTGTAAGTGATGATCTAACAGAGCCAAGCTTTCATAAGTATGTGACTGTAAGGAGGGGAGGCACATTAGGAGCGGCAGATTTGGATGAGCAGGAATCATCAGGCAGCAACAGCTATGTGGGTGGAGTTCAACACAATCGGAATCTTTCTTCCTCTTCATGGGAACCTAATTCAGTTGACTCAACTGACCGCTCGACCTCAATGGAGGATGGCCAGAGGCATCTCGCCTCTGAAACTAGAAAGGGGTTGGGTGGTAAAAGGAGAGACACTGATTTTCAGAAGGGTGGAAATTGGCGAAGCAGAGCTGGAGTTGTTCCCAGTAAAAGTCTCCACACAGTTCCTATTGTTTCAGCTTCAAAGTAACTTGTTAAGTATTCAATTGTAGTTTTCAATCGCAGATGATGATGCATGATTTCTGTTGCAAACTTGCAACCATTTTCTTGCTCATTTAAATTAAAGAAAATTTGTATTGTCTTTCTTCACCACAATTATTTATGCTTTATTCCTCAAATTATTGATTTTATTGTGGATGTAGTTCCATCAAGAGAATGAACAGCCCATGGTTATATAGCAATTCCTTAGAAGCCTGTAAGTCCCTAAAGAAAATCTATCCTTTCCAAATCCAAGAGAAATGAACAATGGTGAATATTATCTGTTCCTCTCAATGCCTTTCAGATATACACCATCTAGAGTCATTTCTAAACCATGGAACACCCCACAAGTATTTTCTGCTGTCAAACGCAGAAGACTTTATCATTTTTACATAGCACTGAAGAACAGAACTTGCATAAAACAGCTAAGCCATCATAACTAACAAGCACCAATAATTTTTTTACCGAGAGACATCCTGGCAAAAAAGCTTAAAAACTTCAGACTTTCAACCTGCCTGCGTAAATGGTCCCAACTTTTCCAATTTTTAATGGCCACAACAACCCATGATTGACACCCATGCAGCCATGCTCCAATGCCCTTTTTTAACCTCTCTCTCCCCTTTGATTAAAACTTACTTTCCAAATAGATATATGACTTAAGAATGTCTTGGTCAAGAGGAAAGCCTAGAGACCAGTGAGCCGACTTCTCTGCTGAAATGTTGAGTGCCACCATACCAACCATATGCATCACTTAGAACTGTCCCGATAGTTAACCACGTAAATTGCAATTACAGTAACAACAGCTCCAACCAGTTGCAATGGTGAGAAGGTCTCACCAAGATATAGAAACCTGTGGCATATAAGTCTCAATATTAAAAAGAATGAATCCAAAATATAGACATATAGACAAATCACACTTAAAAAGTCAGTATCACTTGATACAAGACTCAAAATATAAACTTTACAAGAGTGGTAACATTAGGAAACTGCTTTAAAAACTGCTTGTAGGATTTCTTCAACTTATATTTTGTTAAATAGTTTCTCTTGCGGAAAATAATCTAGACAGTACTACTAACATTTTCATTTCTTCTAATCTTGTATAATAGGAATTCCTTACCCGAAGATTGAAGCAAACATTGGTGTAAGAAAAGTAAGGGAACTGAGCTTGGTCAAGCTACCTGACATGCATTGCCGAATTAAATCATCAGGAGGGCTCAAAATTAAAATTGGGTGTTACTATATTTTTATGTGATTTCAAAAATGGAACGATTAAAGAGCCTACAATAATCACAATGAAGATGATGTATGACAATGACAATGAGTATGAGAAAAGAATGACAATAACAATCATATGATCTTTGATCACTGAAACAGCCAGACAAGAACTTGAATTTCAGTATAGAAAATAACCTTTGGTTGCACTGTAGAAGTATACGCCATAGCTGATAGCACCACCAAATATAGAGGTATAAAGAAGTGACAATACATCACTTGATGTGAAATCCGTAAGACTCCCTCTAGAGACAGGGTCATGAACAAGGATGGAGATTACCACAAGAGGGAGACCACCAATTACCATGTGCTACAAAAAGCAAGAAATCAAGTCAGACTCATGACCCCATAAATTTTGTTAGCATCCCACTGCCTAATGTTGAGAACTATTTTGAATGCATACAACACCAGTTATATGCTATGGTTGTAATTAGCCCACTGCTTATCACTTGCTGTGAAATCTGTAAGACTCCCACCAGTTATATGATTTGCTCTATAATATTTTCTAAAGCAGGAACATACCCATCCTGTTGCCATAACAGGATCAGAATACTTGGAAACCCACCGAACCATGACAGTACCAACTGCCATACTCTGAGCTGCAAGGAGCATCCACCACTCCCCACTTCCCCATAATGAAAAATCATCCTGACCAAAATTAAGTGCTGGAACCTGCAGAATAAACACTACCATCATCAAAGTGATCTAGGCAATAAGGTTATTAATCAAGAAAAACAAATTTGGTTTGCCATCCTTCATAGCCATGAAACCACTTATACCATAAAATGGTACATGATTAACAACAGAATGTTTGATATGCACTCCAAATGAAAGACAGAATGTTGTATAGATTATTCTGCTTTGGTAGGAAATTGTTAGTAGAAGGATTGAAGAATCCAAGAGGATCTATAGCCTTAAGGCAGGATTGATGCAACTATCAAGTGATAACCTTTAAATGGAAGTTCCATTATGCTTGGTAAACTTGTAGAATTTATGTGCTCTCAAAAAGCTACAAAGTGTTTGATAAATTCAATGTTCAAAAATCATTTTTTATGTATAACTGTTAAAAATATATATTATAGCTTCTTGTATATTTTCATAATAATATAATAATATATATCAATGAGTATTTATTAAATATTATGAAAATTAAAATAATATATTATTATTAAAAACAGTTCAAAGTAAAAAGAAAAAACATTGTCCTTAACAACTGCTAGTCCGCATTGACTACATGACACTTGTGCTAGATGTCAATATGCATCAAGCAATGCCAGCATAGAAATAATAGGAGTAAGTCAACCTATCCATCTGGGGTGGCAGTGACAATGTAGGATTTTACGTTTAGCCACATGGGGTAGAAAGATATTCAACTGAAACTTTTTCGCATCCTAATGCTGAACATGCAATCTATGATGTCGCTGCCACAACTGTCACAAAGCTTTGGCTTCTGCCTTCTAATTTCAAAAAAGCAACCTATGCCAGGCACACTGTTGTCAGAGTAGCAGCAGTGCCATATCTGTTCAGCAATATATTTATGCTTTTTATTTTTATAAAATATAATATAAATAATACTATGAAAGTATTTCGCAGTTATGAATTTACATAATTAGATTATAAGATAAGTTAGTCAAAAGTTATTCCAAACTACTTTGAAAAAATGTTAATAGAACTTATAATTAAACAGACAGCTTAGCAGTTTATCACTTTTAAGAAAAATCTGCCATACACTTTTGAGATGCAAGCATAAAAAAAACAACAAGCATCAACAACAATTAAATTTGTTGGCAACAGAGAATACAGTGTTAAAATTGTTGCACAGCTATGTGCTCAATAACCTTGTGATGATACCCCTTTTGCAACACATTGAAACATGATAAAATTTAGAGAAACCACACAAATCCTGGAAACTAAACAAATGAGAGAGAGATACTAGTGATATTAGGCACAAGACCAAGAAGTAGGAGAAAGAGGTTCAAGTGATTAGGACCATATGCTTTCTTAAAATCTTGGCTAACCAAAGGAGCTAGTGCATGATAGACCCCCGATAATCAAGACTTATAAAAGGAAGGGCAAAAAGGGGATTGCAACACCAACAGCTATAATTCAGAAGGCAATTCTGGATAACCATCACACAAACTTGGAAGTACAGCTGAGCAAACACAAAAACAAGGAAGTAGCAGATCACATGGCCATAATCATAGAAGCAGATCTCACAGGCAAGGAAAGAAATCAAGAGGAGCATACAATCGGGAAGGAGACAGATGTTCAGGGATGGAGCTGTACGTTAAATGAAGAAGAAAGTTGTGAGAATGGGGCATCAGGAAAAATAGAATTTGGTTAGGTTTTGGTTTGGGGGGCTTAGGCCTAGGTCATTGGTTGGCTGCCTCGGCAGTGTTGGTTGTATTGGTTTTTCTTGGTTCCTTGATTTATTTCAGCTAGTTATTGTAATCTGCACTATTTCATTCAATAAAGCAGCCATTACATTTATTCATATAATTGTGCTGAATACAATCCATTAGTTCGTCGGTTACATTCATTCCACAAATTAGCAAAATACAGTTCTTCTACATTGATACAGTACTTGCAACAGGTGCTCAACAGTTGACTTCGTCTCCAGAAGGATCCAGCTCCCGCAGAAGACAACTCAACAAGGTCAGGTACGCAACAAAATTGGTATCAGAGCAGGTGAAATTGGGTGATGGTCAATACTAGAATGGAATCCAAATTAGAACAAACGGAGAAAGGACTGAATGGCAAAATTGAAAACCTGAAGAATGAGTTTGGGACAGTTAAGCACGAATTAAAGGAAATTCACATAGAGTTGAAGGAATCGCGTTCGATGAGGGAAGAAATAACAGAGATTAAGGATATATTAGCAGTGCTATGCCAAAAGGAAATTAAAGGAAAAATGATCGTTGAACAATCTGAAGTGCAGGAAAATAAGGGAGATTCAGGAGGTACTAGTGGGACGGACCTAGAACATATAGGCGAAGTGACCTTAGCTAGAACAAATGGAGGATGGGACATATATCCTCGTCGAATCGAAATCCCGATGTTTGGTGGAGACGATCCCGTTGGATGGATATTTAGAGCAGAAAAATATTTCTCTGTCAACCGGGTCAGGACGGAGGACATGGTGAAGGCCGCAGGTGTTTGCATGGAAGGAACCGCCCTAACGTGGTTACAATGGGAGGAAGCTCGGGGAACCTTCAACAGTTGGGAGGCATTTAAGGCAGCACTAGTGGAACGATTTCGGGTTACACGAGAGGGGTCAGCTTATGAAGAACTCTACTCACTCCGGCAATGGGGCTCCGTCGCAGATTACAGGTTCCAGTTTGAGAAATTAACCGCAGCTCTGTTAGATTTATCTGATGCGGCTCTGAAGGGCGCTTTCATCAATGGGCTGAGAGATGAGATTAGAGCAGAGATCCGACTCATGGAACCCGCCTCCTTGCGCCAGGCCATGGGTGCAGCTCAGCGTATCGAGGACCGCAACACCTTATTGGGTCAAGTGAGAGATTGGCGTCGATCCATGAAACCAAGCCCAAATCCAAACTATTATCTACCAGTGACTCCAGCAAGCAACCACAACAATTTACTCCAGCCCAACCTACAGAAAATCCCATCCACCCAGTCCATATCTTTCACCAGACCCACCCACACAAATACATCTCGCCCTCCAACCACAGCAACAAGTGGACGACTTCCAGTCAGTGCAAGCAGCTCCAACACCAGCATGATCAGACCACCAGTGTCAAGAGCTCCAGACAACGCCAGTAGCATGCGTCGCCTGCCTTTCCGTCGACTTACTGACGCCGAACAACAAGAAAAATTTTTGAAGCGCCTTTGTTTTCGTTGTGATGAACCGTTCGGGCCCAACCACCAATGTCGCCAGAAAACGCTTCGAGTCCTGATCGTGGGTGATGAGAATGAAGATGGAGGCATACCAGACTCTGGCGAATTAATGATGACCCAAGCAGCAGCGGCAGATCTTGATGCAGTAGTCATTCCAGAGGAACCCATTGAACTGGCTGCTCATTCAGTCGCCGGAATCAGCCCTTATCGCACATTCAAGGTCGCTGGAGACATTTCAGGACATGAGGTACGCATTCTCATTGATAGCGGCGCTAGTCACAATTTCATATCTGATGAATTGGTTAAAAAATTTAATTTGCCTATAGCACCTACGCAAAGTTTTGGGGTTACAGTTGGGGATGGGTATCGGCTTAAAGGCTCTGGGATTTGCAAAAAATTACGAATAATGGTGCAAGGAATTGAAATAATTCAGGACTTTCTACCTATTAAATTGGGAAATATTGATGTTATCCTTGGCATAGAATGGTTATCTGGACTAGGTGATGTCAAGACCAATTGGAAATTGTTGACCCTGAAGTTCAAACAAGGCGATCGATGGAGGGGTATTCAGGGGGACCCTACACTGACTCGGTTGGAGGTTTCACTGAAGACATTTATGAAAACCGTAAACGAAGGGGGGATAGGATATTGGATTGAGTGGGCTGCCATAGAGGAAGAATCACATCCATTACAGTTTGACATTCCTAGTGATATTGGGCGCTTGCTTCAAGAGTTCCAACATCTCTTTGAATCACCCACCGATTTACCTCCACAACGACCCAACGATCATGCCATCAAACTAATAGCTGGAGCACCACCACCCAATATTCGCCCTTATCGCTACCCACATTATCAAAAGAATGAAGTGGAAAAGTTAGTCCAAGAAATGCTAGACTCTGGGATTATCCGCCCAAGCACGAGCCCATACTCGAGCCCAATCTTGCTAGTTAAGAAAAAAGATGGAGGTTGGCGTTTTTGTGTGGATTATAGGGCCCTTAATAAGATCACTGTCTTGGATAAATTTCCAATTCCTGCTATTGATGAATTACTCGATGAATTAGGTGGGGCCACCATTTTTTCTAAACTTGATCTGAAATCCGGGTATCATCAAATCAGGGTAATAGAAGAAGACATTGAAAAAACTGCATTCAGGACGCACAACGGACATTATGAATTTTTAGTAATGCCATTCGGACTGTCTAATGCCCCAGCCACTTTTCAATCCTTGATGAACAACATTTTTCGTCCTCACCTGCGACGATTTATCTTGGTTTTCTTTGACGACATTCTTATTTATAGTCCAGATATGGAGACTCACTTGGACCACCTCTGTATAGCCTTTCAGTTGCTCAGTCAGAACCATCTGGTGCTCAATAAAAAGAAGTGTTCTTTTGGGTGTCAACAGATCGAGTATTTGGGACACATTATTTCTGCCTCCGGAGTAGCCGCAGATCCATCAAAGATAGAAAGTATGATTGTCTGGCCCATTCCAAAAAATGTTAAGGGTTTACGAGGGTTTCTAGGACTCACCGGGTATTATCGTCGTTTTGTGAAAGGATATGGGAAGATAGCAGAACCATTGACTCGACTTCTTAAGAGAGATAGTTTTGAGTGGGGAAAGGAAGCTCAAGAAGCCTTTGACAAGCTTAAAACAGCGATGACTACTGTGCCAGTCCTCGTCATGCCAGATTTTTCTAAAACCTTTATTGTGGAAACTGATGCTTCAGGAGTAGGGTTGGGTGCGGTCCTAATGCAAGAAGGAAGGCCAATTGCTTTTCTTAGTCGGGCACTTTCACCAAGAAATCGATTGAAGTCAGTTTACGAAAGGGAGTTAATGGCCATAGTTTTCGCCGTTCAGAAGTGGAGACATTATTTATTAGGTCGTCATTTTATTATTAGAACCGACCAAGGGAGCCTCAAATACCTCATGGAGCAGACCGTCTTAAGCGAAGGCCAACAGAAATGGGTAATGAAGCTAATGGGATATGATTTTGAGATTCAATATAGACCAGGGCGAGAAAACAAGGCAGCAGATGCATTATCACGACAAGGGGAAATCATGTCCATTCCTACAGTCCATGCTACTTACACTGAAGGGTTAATGGATGAAATTGCAACCGACCCACGCCTTCAGAAACTAATTCAAGAACTCATTTTAAATCCGTCCTCACATCCGGGATATCAGCTCAAAAAGGGGACCTTACTCTACAAGGACCGTCTAGTCGTTCCACGACACTCTACACTTATCCCAAAGTTATTATATGAACTTCATGCATCTCCAAGTGGTGGTCATTCAGGTTTTTTTCGCACCTATAAAAGAGTATCGAGTGTTCTGTATTGGGAAGGGCAAAAAAGTGATGTTCGAAAGTTCGTGGCTGAATGTGAAATCTGTCAACGCAATAAATATGAAGCACTTAACCCAGCTGGACTTTTGCAACCCCTCCCTATCCCTAAGCAAGTTTGGGAAGACATTTCTATGGATTTTATAGGGGGATTGCCTAAATCAGGAGGATACGACACTATTATGGTTGTGGTAGATCGATTGACAAAGTACAGTCACTTTTTGGCTCTTAAACATCCTTACACCGCCCGTCAAGTGGCAGAGCTGTTCGTGCGTGAAATTGTTCGCCTACATGGATACCCACGCACTATTGTATCTGATCGTGATAGTATTTTTCTAAGTGCTTTTTGGTCTGAAATTTTTCGTCTTGCAGGGACTTCACTAAAATATAGTTCAGCATACCATCCGCAATCCGATGGCCAAACTGAAGTGGTTAATCGCAGCCTTGAAACCTATCTTCGTTGTTTCTCTAGTTCCCAGCCCACCAAATGGTTTAAGTGGCTTGCATGGGCAGAATTTTGGTATAACACCACCTACCATGGTGCTTCAGGAATGACTCCTTTCAAAGCTCTCTATGGAAGGGATCCACCTATGTTGTTACGTTATGGAAATGAATGCTCCATTGTTGAAGATGTCAACATTCAAATGAGGGAACGAAACCTACTATTAGATGAGCTCAAGGCTAACTTGGTTAAGGCACAACATCGAATGAAAAAGTATGCTGACTCATCTCGTCGAGAAGTGCAGTACCAGCTTGGTGATTGGGTTTTCTTAAAATTACAGCCTTATCGCCTTCGCTCTCTAGCGTCACGGCCTAATGAGAAACTCAGCCCTCGTTATTACGGGCCCTACCAGATTATAGAGAGGATCGGTTCGGTGGCTTATCGTCTGACTCTTCCGTCATATGCTAAGATTCATCCGGTCTTCCATGTTTCTCACCTGAAGAAGGTCAAGGGATCTCATGTTTCCATACAACCTCTTCCCCCATGTCTCACAGAGGATGTTGAGCTAAATGTTAGGCCCCAAGAGGTGCTTGCTGTTCGGGGCTCTACCCCTGATACCTTGGAGGTCCTTATCCATTGGGCAGGGTTACCCATAAGCGAAAGTTCCTGGGAGTCGTATTCAACTATTTCCACTGTTTTTCCTGCCTTTCACCTTGAGGACAAGGTGAAACTTTTGGGGGGGAGTATTGATAGACCCCCGATAATCAAGACTTATAAAAGGAAGGGCAAAAAGGGGATTGCAACACCAACAGCTATAATTCAGAAGGCAATTCTGGATAACCATCACACAAACTTGGAAGTACAGCTGAGCAAACACAAAAACAAGGAAGTAGCAGATCACATGGCCATAATCATAGAAGCAGATCTCACAGGCAAGGAAAGAAATCAAGAGGAGCATACAATCGGGAAGGAGACAGATGTTCAGGGATGGAGCTGTACGTTAAATGAAGAAGAAAGTTGTGAGAATGGGGCATCAGGAAAAATAGAATTTGGTTAGGTTTTGGTTTGGGGGGCTTAGGCCTAGGTCATTGGTTGGCTGCCTCGGCAGTGTTGGTTGTATTGGTTTTTCTTGGTTCCTTGATTTATTTCAGCTAGTTATTGTAATCTGCACTATTTCATTCAATAAAGCAGCCATTACATTTATTCATATAATTGTGCTGAATACAATCCATTAGTTCGTCGGTTACATTCATTCCACAAATTAGCAAAATACAGTTCTTCTACATTGATACAGTACTTGCAACAGGTGCTCAACAGTTGACTTCGTCTCCAGAAGGATCCAGCTCCCGCAGAAGACAACTCAACAAGGTCAGGTACGCAACAGTGCACACCAAACTCTCCTCACAATCTTTATGGGCAACTTAAAGCTCAACAAATATTGCCTTTAATTGACATAAACCAAAAACCTAACTTTGTAATTTAATGTGAGGCATATTTGTTCTCACCAGCATATCCTGCATGGATACTGTGAAGGTTTTTCCATCAATTTCAACAATAAATTAATATGTGCACAAAAGTACTTTCTTTTTCAAAATAATTTATCTAAGTGGCTTGAAGCATACATATTCTTTGTATTTCTAATATTTTCTCTCATAGTCTTTTATGCAAAAGCAATCTTGAAACTACATTTTTCTAGATGTAAACTACTCAGCAATCCTATTTTTTCTAAAATTTTTCTAACATTTTTCTTATAGTCTTATATTGAGAGTTTTTTGCAACATCTCAGTATAAATAAGCTATACTCATGCTTCGAGTTGTTACATGCCATGAATAAACTCAAACACTCAAGAAATCCATTGGACAGGCACACTCCTCTGTTCTTGGAGCAGAAGCAAATTGCTCAGCTTTACATCAGTCCCAAGGTATCATTTCTAATACATCTGTGGTGCAGGTGCAGACACATTGAGTACACCCTATACATGTATCATAAATCTTTGCCGAATGTGACATTAGATCTTATAAATTTTTGAACTCCTAAAGTTTAGAAACGCTTTTTATTGATAAAAGGGGGTTACAATGGATAAACTGACAATTCGAAAAGTCAAGGCCTCACATTTCTAGCCATTCAAGGCGTTGGTGACCTCCCAATCAGCCATAATAGGTTGCCCACAGCCTAAACTGCCTAAAAGACAATATTTTTCCTCTCTCCCTTATTCCTCTTGCTGCTGCCCCTTTTATTCTCTCATATCCTAGAATCTCATGCTAATTCAAACTTATTAAATTTTTTTATTCTCTTGAACTAATTCAATCATAATATTATCATAATTTGTCATTTTGATTTCAATTCTATTATTCCTAATCCTATCATGATCTTTAATTATGATTTCAATTGCATTATTTCCCAATCTCATCAATGTCATCTTCTAGGACATCTAAATGGGATGTTGTTCTTCATATCTTGAAGTACCCCAAGGAAGCCCTTAAACATGGGATCCTTTACAGTAAACATGGTCATGGTCATAGTAAAGTCGAGGGATTCTTAGATACTTAAGAAAATTTGAAAAGCAAATCTAGCAAATTCATAAAGTTTTCTCTTGCTCACCTTCTAATTTTGTTATCATCTTCCCATGTCTAGTTTCAAAGTATCCAGTCCCTTCATTGTATAACATGTCTACCATTTCACTTTTAAGTATTTAATATCTCAATTACAGAGGTTTTCTCAAAATATCAATAGTTTCAATTTTAAAGGCACAAAAGATCTTTCAGTTGAATACTTGTCTCAATTAAGGTTTGACAGTGTACAATTGCTCCAACTCAAGTCTGTGTATGTGAAGCAGCATCAATGTACTGAATCTAAGGCCAAAAGTGTATGTTAGATAAGCTAAGGTTTTAGGTCTTCCTCAAAATGATCCCCCTGAGTTCCTAACAATTGGTAGAAAATACAGGTTATATTAATTCTGGGAATTCTCAAAATCAACATATCCATTCTTTTTCTTACACTACATCAACCATGCAAATAAGAATTTTTCAGTTTCACAAAAGAGATATCAAGCTCTAAGAACTAAAAGTTAAAGCAGAGAGTTGGTATACAATTTGTTAGTGAAGCTGAATACAAGTAACGGAAATTAAGTAGCAAATCTAGTGTTCACCTCAAGAAGCAAAAGTCCAATGACACCAAGAACAAGGCCTGCACCTCCAACTAGTCCAATGGACTCATCAAACAACAAAGACGCCAGCACAGCAACTGATAACGGTTGTGAATCAATTATCACCTGACAAGAAAGGAAGGTATAGTTTGATTTTACTTCTGGTTACTGAAATTTCACAATTTAAAATTTGTAAAAAGTAAAAACCATTGAAAATCATGGAACTGACATAATTAGAAAACAAGATTCATACTTTCCTAAAACTTCTTCTAATGAAAAACCAAGATCTTGCATACAGAAATTATGAATTTTAAACCGTAATTAAAAATCTTACTTCACATAGCAATTCACCTGTATAAAACTGGTTTTTGAGAGCACATAATTTGGACTAAGAACTAAAAGTTAAAACATGATTTCATAATTTGTTTTACAAACTTGTAGCAATTGTCCATGGAAACAAACGTGCTTACGCTGCCTAAACCAGCAGAAGTTTTCTGCAATCCTTGAGCAAGAAATCCCTATTTCATGATGATAACAATTAATTAATAACAATTAATTAATTAATTAACTAAAAGGGCAATCAAGTAAATGAAGAAAAGAGGAAAGTGTGGGACCTGAAAACAGGAAGCATCAACTAGAGCAAAGAGAGAGATTGAAAACCAAGCCATGAGTCCAGAGGGAAGGCTTCTACGTTGGTAACTCGCAAAAGTAATCAAAAGTAATCCAGCAGGAATTAGACGGAATGCAGCCACAAAGAAAGGGCCAGCCTTTGGCAACACCTCCTTCATTGCAACCATTGCTGTTCCCCAAAAGAAAAATGGTGAAACCAAAACTGCCCATTCCCACAACAACATAACCAAATCAATTTCTTTTTCTTCATCTTTTTCTTTTACTTCTTGTTTGCTTATTGAAGTGACAAGGCACTCCACATCTGTGCCTGTTCCCACACAATCAACATCGGCAGAAGATTCAAATTCCATCTTTTTACTACTTGTTGTGCAATTGGTGATGATACACCTGTTCTTCTTGGACAAAAAGTAAGAACGAGGCGTAGCAGAAGGTGAAAACTGGGTAGCACGATTTCTAGTCCTAGCATTTGGAAATGATGAAGAAACTCTATAAGAATTAAAAAGGCAAGAACGAGGTGTTGCAGAGGCAGACGCCCACCACCCCATTTTCACTTTAATTCGTAAGCTTTAACAATGTGAGTGAGTTAATATTATTTATTAGTGATAAAGGAGTGACTACTCAGTGGCCACATGTAATAGACTGAAGGACAGGCTTAGCAAGAACAGCATCCGGATCCGGAATGCGGTCTAAATCCAGACCCGGATAAGCTTCTTAAGACCCGCATTAAAAAAAAAAGCCAAAGAACTATCCCACCCAAACTATACTGAACCCTCAAAGTTTCCACCCTTAACTTTGAAAATACTATTTAACCACCCATAGGCCGTTAAACTTAACTGAGTCCGTTGGTCATATCATTTTCCCCTCCAAACCTATAAAACTAACACTTTCCCCCCAACCCAAGTTTTAAAAAACTGCATTTTCCCCCTAGGGTTTTCAAACTTCAGATCCAAATTTTCCAATGACCACCGGCGATCTCCAAGCACCTACTCTCCCTCTCCGACAACCCCTCTTTCCGATTGTGCTTCGTCCAACGCTCTTAGGCATCTACGTCTCTAACGAAGACAAATCGTATCGATGAAGACAATGTGACGCCTAGGATCGTCGGACGACGCACGATCGGAAAGAGGAGATGCCGGGGAGGAAGAGACGTTGCCTGGAGATCGTCGGTCGTTGCCGAAAATTTCAAAAAGTTTGAAAACCCTAGGGGGGGGAATACATTTTTTTAAAACTTGAGTTAGGGGAAAAGTGTTAGTTTTTAGGGTTTGGGAGATTAAATTTAAATTTATTTTTAATATTACAAATAAAATGACAACTTTGCCCTTGAATCCATCAATCTACCCTTTTTTTTAACAGTCCATAGATAGGTAAATGGGTTTTCCAAAGTTAACAGGTAGGAATTTACATAAAACGCATATCTTGGGTGGGAAATAGTCCTTTGGGCAAAAAAAAACAGAAACCAATTTGGTGTGCAATCCAACTGGCAGTTTGTACTCTTGTTCCTTTTTTAAACAAAATCAAACCCAAACTTGTTGATTTCCAGAGTGCTCAACGGTCGACGCATATGCTCTAATTCTCTGCGAGAGGCAGTGAGTTATCCCTAAACTATTACTTCGTTTCTTAATCATGGAAAACGCATTTCTTGGGATTTGTTTGGGCTCTTGGCTTGGTAAAATGATTGTTTGCAATCAAAAGATCCGGTGTATTATTGTTTTATCAGCCTGGCAATTGCTTAACTCTTTGATCAGAAACCTGCATCAAAGTGGGCTAACCTAAAATCCAGGAGAGCTTGGTGATTTTTTATTTTTTTTTATAACAGAGTATCGTCATGATTTGTTAGATGGGTAAATTCGAAACACAATAACCAAATCCATGTAATTATATCAGATAAATCAAGATTTCATAAACATGATAAATGTTCAAACTCAAGATTTTCACTTTAAAAGTTTTAATATTTTATTAATTTTTTTAATCCTTGAAATTAGTGTTTAGTGATTTTGTTGTAGAGACCTTATTCCACACGTTTGTAGAAGAGATTATATTGGTTGACCTACTAGTTTATAGATCAATTTTTTATTAGGCCAAAAGACTTATAAATATGTGCAATGTACGCTTCTCTCCTCAATTGTTTTCCAATGTGAAAATCATTTAAAATCTAATCAAAATAGTTAAATAATGTCATATAAATTTGTATAATATCATACAAATTTATGTATCATCATATAAATATATGCATCATTATACGAATGTATCCATCATTCAACTGTTTATGCATCAATTAGATGATGCAAAGACGTATGCCATTGTATTAGCAATCAATCTTTAATAGCTAAAGGAGTCCTACAACCCTAATTAGGCGATCACCTGTGCCGTTTTGATCAAAACTGCAATCACTCTTATCATTTTGCTCATGATCAAAACTGCAATGATAATAATTAACGGCTAATATATAAGAAAATTTTATTTTAAATATTGTAAATAGTTAATTGATTTTCCAAGTTAATGTGAAATATTGAAAATTCTGTGTTGATTGAGAAAATAACAACCACATATAAATATGTGCCCATGAAAAGTTTAAAAACCCCTAGCCACTTAAAATCTTTTAAATCACCCCTGGTTGAGTAAAAACTTACGAAAATAACCAACTTAGAATGACACATATTACATCTTTGAGCAATGCTATGTGTATCTATTTTTGGTACACAATTCATATACACAGTAATGTGTCATCATGTGATTAGGTGATTTTAAAATATGTGTTATCATATAATAAAGAAATATTTAATCACCTGATAACACCTCATCTGTGTATATAAATTATGTACTAAAAATGGGTACACATAGTTTTATTGTACATCTTTTAAACACTCATAAAAATCATAACAATACTTTCACCGACAATAGAACAATATATCTCTTTTAACCTATTTTTTATTATTTATATTAATTTATAAATAATATAAAAATTTAATAATATAATAAATAATATAAAAAATATTTGTATTATCAATTTTATATTAAGTATTAAAATATTAACAAGATAATATTTATTTTGTTATATATTTATATTTATTTATTAATTTTTTAGAATAAAAATACAGTTATTTTTAATTAATATAAAAAATATTTAAAAATAATTATACCCAAAAATATTTAAGTAAAATAACATCTTAAATATTTTATTATACCTAACAAAATATAATAATTATTTATACTTACTAATTTTTATCAAATATAATAATATTTTATATCTACTAATATTTCAAATAATTTTTCATCTTTGATAATAAAAATTACCAAAATCAAACACCCTCTAATAATACATAATCATGACAATATTAGAGCTTAACATGATCTAAAGTTCATATTCATTTTAATATCCAGATGTAAGAGCGAGATATTACATATGAGATAAAGCTTTAGATATTGATATACTTGAGAGTTTACTCTTGATATAAACTAATAAATTTATAGTTTATATAAATAAGTAATATATAATTCTTTTTTTTATAATGAAGAACTCTATCTGAGCTATTACCACTTTTAAAATTGAACAAACTTTAAATTTAATGATCAATTTTATAACTATTAAATTAGATAAGTTAAAAGTTTATTTTTGATATATCGTCAAAAAAAACTTAAATCTATATAATTTTATATATATAAAATCTCTTTTTTTGTCATTTAAACTATACCTCGGATAGTAGTATATAATTATTGCTAAGCAGAAGATAATCAAAGGAACATGCGAAGAGGAGTGCAGTTATGAGTAGGGTTGGATTCGAGCTGAGCCGAGCTCGGCTGGCAGCCAGCTCGGGCTCGATTCGGTTTATTTATGGACGGCTCGAGTTCGGCTCGTTTTTCATATCAAAACGACATCGTTTTTAATATATATGGATCAAAACGACGTCGTTTTGTATAAAAAATTTAAAAAAAAAAAATCTATCGAACCAATCCGAGCCAGCTCGAGCTCGATCAAACCGAGCCGAGCTCAAGCTCGAGCTGGCTCGGCTCGAGTCTAGCGCTAGTTATGAGAAAATGGTATGGAGATTTAAAATTTGGAAGTTAACGGACAATTAATTCACCGCTATATTAAGGAGGTGCAAGTAATGCTTGTGGATAGCCCACGCCACAAACCATTTGTACTTGGGTGTCAAATAAACAAGGGAAGTCTTGATATTTTCATAATTGAATTGATTTTGTGGGGTTGCCTAGCCTTTACAAAGGACGATATCCCTAAATTGATAAAAAAATAAGGAAAGTGAAATTGAATTAATAAATAGTTTTTTTTTCTTTTAATGTTAAAACGACATACCTGAGAATGATAATATAAAAAAAAAAAATTCAGGTTATTATTTTTTTTTAAGATCTAAAATTTAAGGAAGGGGAGATTTTATATTTTTGAATCATTTCAGAGGGTAATATTTTTTTTTTGTAAAGGGCAACTTTTACTTGAGTCAAATTATTTTTTTAAAGAGATAAAATATCATATTTAAAAATTGATTTTCCGTAATCATTGTCCTAAACTATGTTAATATTTCATGTAAACAGGAACGAGGAAGATGAGAAGAGTGGTCCTGATGGGCTTGGGGGTAAGCCTAGAATGAGAAGTGATGAATTATAATAACAGGGGGATGGAAGTAAGGTCACGTGTAGGGTTCAATGCATTTGAAATGGAAAGCATGATAATGTAAAAAAAAAAAATCATCATTACCCATGCAGGGATTGGTATTATGTGACATGATTAAAAATGAGCTCACAAAGTTAATGAGGTCATTTTCATGTATCATGGTTTTAACAGTGGGTTGGGTCATCTTCAATATCATAAAATATTTCACCAATCATACGACACAAGTAAATTTTCAAGAACATCACGTGTCTAGCATCAATGCTGTCCAATCATAATTCATGGGTCAACTACTTATCTACATAACCCGGTGAAGCAATCAACTCTTTTTTTTTTTTTATTGGGTAAAAATTAAATTAAAAAAATGATGATGATGATGATGATGAAAGAGTAGTGAATCTAGTGATGAATGGCTATGTACCTGTGCTGTGTGGCCATGCAAATCTCTTGAGTACTGCCATACACATTTAACCCTCTTAAATCATGAAAGCAAATCTCTTTTTCATTAAGGATGATTCAAACACTTCTGCAAAAAGGAAATGTGTATTTAAGACCCATTAATATTGGGGTTTTGCCATCATTGGTTTTTCTGACTACATCTATAACCCTAACCTCCCGTTTGCCTCCTATCACACTCATTTCTTTCGTCTTAGATTTCCCCTATTCAATAACTTACAAGATTCAACTCCATTTTCTCACTTATTAGATTTGCCAACATTGTAATTTATATTGTAGAGAGAGAAACAAATTAAGGACGGTTAACCAACGGGAAAAACTACATTGAATGGCTGAATAACTCAATGAAGATTTTAGATATCTATAATATATTATATTACTAAAAACTAATTTATATCTAATACTTAAAATTCAAATATATAAAAGACAAATTAAAGAATATAATTTTGCATAATAGATGAGGAACAATGAAATTATACATTAATATTTTTTTATATAATTTATATATACATATAATTAAATAATTTTAAGTTAAAAATAATATAATATTTAATTATACCATAATTTATTATTTATAAACCTAAATTATATATTAAGAATATATTTTTATAACATCATACGGACAATAAAAGGGAAATTTCTGATTGGTCAACGTATTGACCAAAAATAGTTGTAGCAGACTGAGGAAATTACATTTTTCCTGACCCAAAATTTTTCGCTCTTCATGACGTAAATATAAGTCAAACTCTCTTGGAAAAAAAAAGAAAGACAAAATGATTTTTTTATTATATATAATTTTTAAAAAATTAAAGGATTTTTTTTTTCAAATGAGTCTCAAACATTTTAAATATAACATTTAAATCCAAAAAAGTTTAAAATCTTGCCAATAAACCCATCTAATTCCTTCACTACTGGCCCGATCTCCCAACATATACAACACCTTAGTTGTTTTTTAGTTCATATCAATGAATTGGTTTCTCGTGCAAAATCTCAATGAAAACTTCAAAACAAAATAAACTTACCCGCGAAGTCAATATGAGGGGGTAATGGTGGTTCACTTTCGTCAGATGCGAAGTCCAGGTCTTTCTCTTCCTGCAAAAGCAGTTATGATCCAACAATGCGAGTGAATCAAGATAACTCCAGTTGGAGATTGAAACTGATACAAATATGCATCAAATTGTCAAATAATTAGATGAACCTGGTGCTGGGCTGAGTTGATGATGATTGCATGTGGTTGTTCCTTTAACTCCTTACCTTTTTTTTTTTTTTTCTGAGAGAGGACGAATGGGACTCAATTATAGATTTTAGAGAAAAGAGAAACAGATTTTTTTTTTTTTGGGGTTTAGAAATGACTAATGAGGTTAGCAATAAAATTTTTAATTTGGGTTTTGCATTTGCTGCAGTGAAATGAGAGTTGGGTGGGGATCTGATAAGTTTTTCTACAATCAAAACGGTGGTTGTCTCTATGATGATGCATTCACAAGAGCTGGGCTGCAGGGTTGGTGGTGTAGGATGTGCTGCCGGAGGTGGTAGGGGTTGATAGATCAGAAAAGAAAAGAGGAAGAAGATGTGAGAGTGAAAAAAAAGAAAAATAAGAATTTTCTTTATAATTTTTGTAATTTTAAGGTTATAGGATGATTTTAAAAAATAAAACGTTAAGATTTTTTTACTTAAGAGAATTTAATTTTGAATGAAAAAAATATTATTTATGCTATCAGGATGGCAAAGTCTTTTGATCAAACCTTTGGTGGGAAATGGCATTCACAATAATAGATAATATGTAAAGAACGCTTTTTAAGAGAAGGAAGCGACGGTCGATGGCAACAATGTAATTTGAGAGAGAGGCAGCCCATGGAATGGAAACCGCAATAATAAATAATAATTACACAGAAGTAAGAATAATTAAATGGACGGCTAAATAAACGAGCTCCACGAGGGGAAGAGAAATAAGTTGACTATTTTGCCCGTAGAGTCATCCAAAACACCACCTGTCAACCATGATGTTTCACGTTAAGGTACTCATAACCCATGAGGGGGGTAGCTGAGGCTGGCTGGCCCAACTCTCTTCCAACCCATTATTATTTCAAGCTCACCATAAATTTAGCCAAAAAGTTTCCTTATGATGATTGTAATAACGCAAACAAAACATCATCAATTGTGCAGATCTGTAGGGACTTTTTGGTCATTTCCTTCATTCCGTACCAATTTCTAGAAAAAATTACCAAAAGTATAGGGATAAAATTGAAATGAGCAATTCATGTGAACACCTAAAAGCCCACCCGGTTTTTAGTCTCTCTATGCAAAAACCGCCGTTTAAAGTTTTAACATTGCATTACAGCAAAGAATGATGCAAAACCAGGCAATAAAAACGAAGGCAAGAAAAAAAGAGGCTAAACAAGAAGCAGTAAAACAAAACAAAAGAGAATTTATTATGAGAGGAGTATGTTGTGATGATGGTTAGAAATAAGAACCTCCAAACCATCATTGCGAATCTTGGGACGGCATAGCTCACCATCATTTTAGAAGCCTAAGCCAAAAAAAAAAAAAAAATGTAAAATCTCTTAGCCTTCTTACTACACCCATTATTCAAACGTTAAGAGACTAAAATACCCCTGACCCATCATCATTCACATGACGCCATACCCATCATCATACAAACCAAAACATTAAATCCTCGCCCCTAACCGGCCGCCTTCCATGCTTACAAATGCATGATTGTTGTGACAGAGGAGAGATGCATGTATGTAACCCCCCACACACCATAGCCTCACTCACCCTCAATCTTTTCCTCTATATATTAACTTCTCTGTTTTTTCACTTCACATATTACTCTTTCTCATATTTTTATCTACTGCAGACAAAACTAAGTGTTAGATTAGCTTAGCTTCCTCGGCCACCTTCAACTTCAAAAAGGTGATCTTTTTTGAAAGGATAGAGTCTCTCTGTCTCTCTCTTTTCCTTCTGTTTTCCTATTGCTTTCTTCTTTCGTTTGGAAGGTTAGATATGGTTTCAAAGTCTACTACAACAAACAACTCGAGACAAGTTCATTTCACTATGTTGGGAGATGGGATTGCTTTAATTTGTCTTGTTTACCTCATTTTGAGGAGGGAATGTTTGCTTTTGTAGTGTTTCCTCCCTTGGATTCTACGACATTTTTTATGTATTTTCTTTTCTTTTCCATAGCTTCTTTGTCTTTCTCTGGCTCTCAAGTTGTTATTTTCTTTTTCTTTCTTCTGTTTTTTAACAACTTTCGGCACTTTCTTTTTTATAATTAGAAAACACCATGGTGCATTCTATTCTTTACACAAACATACAAGGCAAGAATTACATCTACTTGTAGATATATAGCACACTTAAGAAAATGCAGACACAGGCACAACATTAGGCTGTTATTAGTCTTCCTATGATGTTTATACTTATCTTTCATCAATGGGCAGGCAGCCGAAAGACTCCATTTTTTTCAACGGTACAGATTTTGACAACTGTTAGTCCAACTCCATATCTCGCTTTTATTTCAAAACTTACAATTATGTTGTTCTATTTATAGCTACGGTGATCCATAAATGTTCACTTCCCTTGCTCTCCCCTGCAGCCATGAGTTTCCTCCTCTCCTGTTAAATTATCTCTATAGAGCATATTTTACATTTTATAGAATTTTTCATTTTGAACATTTAGATGTTTGATTCAGTTGCCTCATCTCTCCATTTTTTGCACTCTTTAGGTAATATTTCTTTCAGGTGTTTTGCAGTGAGTAGATTTTTTTCTTTCACAGTTTGCTATTTTTGTTTTCTATTGGAAATTATAGTTTATTTACTAGAATACGGATTTGAATAACAAATTCTTATAGTCTGATTGTGTAGTAGAATAATTTTTGTGACAATGTAGAATGTTAGCTCAAAAATACTGATTGTTACACTGGTGTTTCGTTTGCAGAAAAGTTTCATAGTTATGGAAAGACTGAACTCAAAGCTGTACCTACAAAACTGCTATATCATGAAGGAGAATGAGAGGTTAAGGAAGAAAGCTCAGCTTCTCAACCAGGAGAATCAAGCACTACTATCTGAATTGAAACAGAAAGTGGGGAAGGGAGATTCATCTAAAGGAAATGCTCCAAATAATATTCCTGACCTCAACCTCTGCTCAAGCTCCAACACAAATCCTGCCAATTCTAGCAAACCCTGATTCTATAAATATATATCATGACCCCACTTATGACCCCACTGAAGAATCCCCCAGCTTTCTTTTTGTGTAAAACCATAGTCAAACAGTAGTACAGTTCTAGTTTCAGTTACATAGGACAGGGTTACTTTTGCTTATATCTTCAGCTTCAATATATATCTTTTCTGGGGCTTTAAGAAATGGATTTCTGAACTACAAAGATGTATCAGGCTATCTGCTAGAGATAAATATGATATTATTATTATCACTGTCGTCTCATGTCCTCTCTCCCTCTCTCTCTCAATGTAGATTAGAACAAACAGCACCTTTAATAATCTAGTTAACTTGGACTTTTCAGTTTATTTGATAACCCTCACAAGATGTTAGAGGAAAGAATGCATCTCTATAAAATACAACAAAATGCAGAGTAGCCAAAGCTACATTGGTCAAACTGACAAACATAAATCTGTGTATACTACAATATAGAAATTAATCTATATGATTATTATACCATCTATTCATATATAAGCTCAAAACTTTAGATGTTATGCCTACGAATTGTAGATTTCGCCCAAGGAACAGAAACTAAGGTCCTTTTAGAGGTAATAAAAGGAAGGGAAACAAGCATGGGCAGACTATGGTGCTGATAACACTAAGTAAAATTGAATTGCAACGGAGCACATTTCCGTACTTGGTGCTAAGGAGCTAGAACACGCCAAGGGCTTTTTTGCCAGACCGAAAATTTCTAACAGATAATAGATATAAGAGAAATAGAAAATGGGCTTGTCATTCAGATTCTGTGTGTGACGAGTGTGATAGGAGTATCTAATCAAAGACAACGCCATCAGATTCAACCGAGAAAGTCAATGAGGGTTCATTAAGTTTGAAAAAAGTAACTCACAAAATCAATTCATAGACATGACACAATCTGATAGCATAAGCTGGTTTGACCATAAAAATTCAGAGACCCCGTGGCCTTAAGCCTCAAACTTCACTGCCCTTTGAGGTCATTCATCAAACACCAACTCAGCAAATCAATAAAAAAAAGCTGAAAGGACGACCAGCAATCATGAATAATATCTCTTTGGCAGATCCAGAGAAGGGTGAGCTGACTGCAGGATTTCAATCAAACTATACTAATGCAAAAGATTTTAAGTGATTCGAATGGATTACAGTGTTTATTTATAATTTTTTATAACACATACATAAATTAAAATCTATTGTTCATCCAGTGACTTGAAACAAAAATTTATTTCTAATTCATACAGTGGGTAATTAAAGATAAAAAGAGGACAGTTCCTCAGCGTTTGATTCATTATCATTATAATTAAAGATCATGAATAAGAAAAGAATCTACAAACAATCCACATTTTATCAAGTTCTTAAGAGGTGAACATAAGAATTTGAAAAAAAATGCATGAAATTTCATCAAAGGTTAAGCAATGCGCTAAATTTAAAATATCCTAATTTCAAAATTTCCCAAAGTGTTACCTGCATTGAGAATCGTCGACATTACTTTTCCTCGGATATAATCATCCCTCAATCTGCATCTCCTTCTCGTAAAATTTATCATCACTACTGCTAAAACAAATCAGTTAACAGAAGAAAAATGGGATATATCTACCACTGATAATGTATACTTGAAAAGCGATTTTATGGAACACAGAGGTGAATCATGAATTTCAAATAATATCCTTCAACCTTGATTAGGTTTAATTAGCATTATAAGTAATAGCATGTTAATTGATTATGATTCCTGTCGACAGAACGGAACTAGAAAGAGCAAGTGAATTAAATTTCATAAAGTAAAGAAGAAAAAATTGAAGCTCCCAGAATATATTGGATTGAATACAGGTGCATCGATATGTAGCATGAATGACATACATAAAATCACCTAGGTTCAACGGAAGCCATTTCATGAATCGCCTTCCAGACTCAGACAGAATTTCAAATCTTTTTATTTTGGAAGAAAACAAATGAAATGGAGGGAAAATCAAGAAAATTGGAAACGGTTGCTTGGTCAATTTTTTTTAAGCAATATTATGTGTCTGTATATTTAAACATACAATTGATTATATATAATATATTATTATATAATTTAGTTTTATTTTATTATTAATTTAAAATTATTCAATTATATAATAACATATATTTATATTTTAAAAATTGATAATTTTATTATTTTATAATTTTATATTTTAGAGAATAGGATAAATTGTATTGAGTTTCTCATTAAAAAAATATATTTTAAAAAACATAAAATTGAAAAAATTAAATAAAATTTAGGTGGTTTATACAATATAATCTTTACCTTATATCAATATATCCAGCAAACTTAACTAAATATTAATTTTGTCATCATTTCTAATATTTATGATATTAATTTTATTTCAATTTATGACATTCTAATATTTTAGAAAACAAAAAAATTAATGAAAATTATTTTATGTTTACCAGAAGTCCACTTAAAAATAAACACAATAACAAATAAGGTGTTTTTTTTTTAATTAAGGATTTAAAATAAATAAAACATCAAAGCATCGAATTTTGCGCTTAAACACATGAAAGAAAAAAATTTAAATAAAATTCTATTTTGGGAAATATTTATAATTTTAGGAAAAAAGGTTTTGGAAAATCAAGGTATCCAATTGGAGTACCTCTTAGTAGGGCCAAATTCAAAGAAATACCCTTTATTTATTACGTTTTCTAAGACACCCTAACTTGCCACACCGCAGTCCGTTAAATGTCCTATGAAATGACATGGGCCCGTTAGTCTCAAAGGAAGGTTTAGAAAACATTCCTTTGTTTGAAGCCCAATGTATGTTTTCGTATGCAAAGTCTCTTGAAATTATCTTAGGCTTTGTTTGGCTCCTTGTCGAAAGTAGACATCTCCGATCTATGACCTTAAAAAGATGTTTGATTTGATAAATATTTAATTATTAAAATTAAAAAATTATCTTAAAAATATATTACTTTAAAAATTATTAGGTATAAATTAATATTATATTTGATAAACTAGATAAATATAAATAATTTTTGTGTTTAATTAAATATAATAAAAAAATAATAGTATATTATTTTACTTAAATACCATTGAGTATAATTATTCTAAAATATTTTTTTATATTATTTGTTATATTAATTAAAAATAAGAGCATTTTTGCCTTAAAAAAATAATAAAAAATGATATAATTATAATAAAATAAAAATTACCTTGGTAATTTTTTAATACCTAAAAGAGAGGTGGTGATCAAATTACTTCTTATATTACCTGTCATATTACCATTGATAAACATTACCGAAATCTTTTATTACTTATTAACCAAATAAAGTAATGTAAGTAATAAAAGATAGATTACCAGAGTAATTTTTAATGTCCCATAACCAAACGCATCCTAAAAGACACCATCAAAGAAAATTATAACACTTTTTTCAAGGAAGACAAGTCCAAAAATCTTGAATTCTCAATCCCCGGCTAGATGGAAGTATGAAGATTCCAAGAAAGACAATTCCAAAAGAGTAATGTTCATAAGTATACTTTTTTTTTAATACACAAATAAATATATATATGATATATTATTATATGATTGAATATTAATTTATTATTAATTCAAAATTACTTAATTATTTGATCATACATATCAAATATATATTTATCTATATATTCGAAGTGAGTACGTATAATATTAATTATTACAAAACTCTTGAGTTTTTTTATCAGAATTTAGATGAAACTCGAGATTGAATACACCACTGTGGAAGATCCATTGATTTTATGACAAAACTTGAAGGAAAGGATTTGTCAATCCACCAAAAAGACATTTATCTTGTACTCAACACAACTAAATCAACATTAGATCTAAGAATACAAATTTTTTGCAGAGTACAACTCAAACTTATTCAAGATTACTTCACTACTACAACTATGTGGCTAAGAAATCATACAGAGCAACAAGATTAAGAACACACTGTCCACATTCCAAGCCTCAAACATGGGTTTATAGCAAAAATATCGGGGTGACGCTTTAAGAAATATTTAAAATTAATCAAATGTCTTTTAATTGCATAGAAATACAATGAATTTTAATTGAAGAACCCCGAAACCATGTTCAATTGATGCTACACTACTACCAGAAAGTAAGAGCCAACATATACCATAACTATAAATGCAGTTGTGAACGTAGAAACTAAATTTAAAGTGATCATTATTTTTTTAATTAGATGAAAGAGGAATGATTATTTTTTATTTGAATTACATAAAAAATGATAACTAATTCACACATTTTGTTATATTTTAAACAAAATAATAAAAAGACAAAAATGTCCTTATTGAAAATTACAAAAATGCCCTTTAAACCCATTAACAGTTGCTTCATCCTTTGTCTCCAATCTCTACTCCTTCCTTTCACCTCCATCTTCTCTCAAACATCACTAACACGACCATTAACAAGTTGTCATTGTTATTACCAAAGCCAACAACACTCACAATGTCACCAACACCACCAAGGTTGCCACCAACACTAGTGTAGTGTGTGCATGGTGGTGTCTGATGGTGTTAGTGGGAGGATAAGAAAGTTGCAGTTTGGTGCTTGTAATGAGAGAGTTTAAATTGGTAGGGAAGAAGAAAATGAGAGAAGTTGCATTTAATGGAGGTGACTAATAAGAAAGTTTAGTGGTGTTGGTAGGACAGAAGGCAAGGGACCAAGACACATAAAAAATAAAGAAAAATAATTAAAATTAAAATTAAAAATTAGATACATAAAATTACTATAATAACCTTTTAAAGTTAAAGTTGATAAAAAAATTTGGCAAAATATGGGAATTTACTTTTTTTATTTATTTTAAATATGAGAATATATCGTTTTGATATAATTAAAATGAAAAATAGTCGTTTTCCCCTTAATGAACAACAAAAATAAGATAGGTTGTTCGTAAAATAATCAATATTACAATTATGGTATGAAAATAGACACTTAAAATGACATTACTACATGTGAGTTAATATTTCTCTAATACACTCAAAGCATCAATTTCATTCCAAATAAATTGACAATCACAACAGAAAACTTCTTTACCTTGCTCCAAAATTACAAATCCAAACACTATTTCAACTATTTTGCCTTGTTATCAAAAGGATTCTGACCTAAATTCACCTACTTCCTTATGTCCTACAAACACATTCTCCATGAACACCAGAATCAAGTCAACTACATATTCTAAACCCATCAGATAATTATTCCAATCAACCCAAAGCAAAATAGGAACTCAATTATGAAATATTTGTTGTTGAAACTTTACTTGACAATTTAAAAGAAAAGGTTAGCTCCTCAGTCCTTGAACCGAAAAGCGAAGATGAAGCCTGAAGAAATTTAGCTTGGTTTAAAGCAATGCTAGAAGAGCTCCATGCTCTTTAGAAAAACAACACAGGGAATTAAATTCCTTATAAGACATACATGCATCTTGTATGGCATAAATAAGTGTTCAAAACTAAGTTTAATGCAGATGGTTCTTACCAATAATTAAAAAATAGATTACTGGTCAAAGGGTTTTTAGCAAACACTTGGGACAGAATAGACTATACTATGACCTCCAACCCATTTATCAAACATGGGACAATTAGAGTGATGATCGCCTTGTTTGTTACACAAGGCTGAAAACTTCAACAAATAGATGTTAATAATGCGTTTTTGAATGGGTAATCAGAAGATGTGTACATGACATAGCCTGAAGGTTTTGTGTTTTATTATGTTTACAAACTTTCAGGGCTCTTTATGGATTGATAAACTGAATGGTGCTTTGCTGGAAAAAGGCTTCAAAAATTCAATTTTCGATCATTGTTTGTCCATTTTTAATAATGGAGAGGTCAGTGTGTATGTTCTTATTTATGTAGATGAAATTTTTATCACTGGACTAGACTCAAGGTGTCAACATTTCATTTCAGATCTAAATATTTGATTGCCTGTAAAAAAAATTAGGAGATCTAAGTTTTAAGGTTGTTACAACAGAGGCAAATTTACATTTAAGCAAATCTAAGTATGCAAGCGATTTACTAGCAAAAATACACGAGTGACTGTAATTCATTTACTACTCCCATGGCTACTGGCACTTAACTTTTTATTGGTGATAGTGAGCCTTTCGAAGAACCAATTTAATTTGTATAGATGTACTATTAGAGTACTTCAATACGTGACTCTTGAAAGACCGGAATTTTTTTTTCTTGTTAATAAGCTTAGCCATTTCTTAAAATCTCCATCAAAGAATTAGTGGCAAGCTTGCAAAAGAATTTTAAAGTTAAGTAAAAGGTATTATAAATTTTGGTATTTTGTTTAAACCAACACGTAAACACAGTCTAGAGCTTATAGTGATGTTGATTAGGATAAAAATTTGGAAGATAGGAGATCAACAAGTAGTCATTGTGTGTCTTTTGGGGGAAACTTGGTGCAATGGAGCTCAAAGAAACAAAAAGTAGTAGCCTTTTTTCTATTGAATCTGAGTATCGAGCACTCAACCAAGTCTCCAACTGAAATAGTTTGATTGAATCATCTACTGTCTAAATTACAGATTGTTTGTGTTAATAATGCAACTGTATTGTATGATAATCAAGGAGCTGGTTTTTTGGCTAGTAATCCAATCCTACATAGTCATACAATTCATATAGAAATCGATGTGCATCATGTGAGCGAACAAGTGGCTTCAGAATTTCTAAAAGTGCATCATGTTCGCTCTGACTTTCAAGTAGCTGAAATCTTCACGAGGTCTCTTTCACTTACAAAGTTTAGTTTACTGAGAAGCAAGTTGAACTTGACAGAAAAAGTCATAACATGAGTTGGGTAGGTAGGGCTTTGTGCTGGACTTGTCTGGCAGTATCTTTGTGCTGATCTTTCTTTTGGGTCGGTCGAGGTTAAGTTGTGCCAAACCCTTTCGGGTGTCATTTGTTCTTTGTTAATATACACATTTAATTACCGGGAAAAAAAACAAAAGTTGAACTTGACAGAAAAAGTTATAACATGAGTTGTATGAATTAGTCTATGTAAGTGTACTAATTGATTGAAGAATTTATTGACTATAATTTAAGTTTATTCTTTGTTTGGTTTAGAGAATTTGTTGGCTATACTCTCTGTTTGTGTGGTGATTGATCAGAAAAGCTTATTGACTAATGAAGATTAACCTGTTGCTGCTTACTTCTACTTGGTTGTGTGAATTGGATTGTTTACTTGATGGATTGGAAAGGATGATAGTTAATAGTCAAAGAAGAAGTTTGGTGCTATTTGAAACTATGTGTATCTTAATCAATTTTTTGCTTGTTTGTACCAGCAATGTTATGTGTAGTTACTTTTGTGTACATAAATAGATACATATATAATATATTATTACGTGAGTGAGTATTATTTTATTATTAATTTAAAATCACCTAATTATAAGATGATATATCGTATTTATTTCAAATTATATATTAAAAAATGAATACTTTATTGTGACTAAAGGTATTTGCTTTCCTTCTCAAAACAGCAAACCCTAGGCTTACTCTCAAAACTTCGTCTCCCAAGGCGTCTCTGACGTCGATCGAGTCTCCAAATAGGAGGAAAAAAATTATTGGAAGGAGAGGATGCTTTGGGAGGGAGAGGCCGTCGGCAATAGAGCTAAAGATATCGTTAGAGATTTCAAAACAAAATCCTAGGGTGAAACTGCTATTTTTTAAAATTTAGGCTCGAAAAAAATTTTAGTTTTTAAAGTTTAGAGGGATAAAAATAGTTTATATTTTAGTTTATTTTTTAATATTATAGAAAAAATAATGATTTTACCCTTATCATTATTAATTTTAATTACTCATAAATAGACATTCGATATTTTCATAATTAAAAGGTGGATATTTGAGAAAACATCCAATCTTAGGTGGGATATAGTCGTTTGGCCTAGGTGTTGGGATACAGAAGACCTAGATCTTTGTAGATATGAATAACATAGTGTAATAAGAGTCACAAACACATGACATTTTGTTGGAAGTGTCATTACCACCCTACACTTAATGTGACGTAAATTGTAAAATTGTCGTGGTGACAATTTTCTCTTTATATATTTTTCATTAAAATATGTATAGACACCTTTGAATATATAGATAAAATAAATAATTTTAAATTAATAATAAAATAATATATAAACATATAATAATATATTATTTATAGGATAAAAGAATTATTTTAACTTAAGGTTATTGTATTTTTAAATTGATATCTGTTAAATATTGAAAACCTAAATATACACTTGTGGATTGTTAAAATGGCCAAAGGACTTATTCCCACCCAAAGTATGTTGTTTTTTCAAGTTTGTCTCTGTTAATTTTAAAAATCATATTTACGCACTCATAGATAGTTAAGTCTATTAGTTTTAAGAGCAAAATCATTGTTTTATATTTAATATTAAAAATAAATTTAAATTTCATTTCATTTTTTCCCTCTACCTAAGTTTTCAAAAACAACATTTTCCCCTTTAAGGTTTCTAATTTTTAGATTTAATTTTTTTAGTGATGAAAAAACTTCTCCGACGATCTCCAAACAACATTTCTTCCTCTCTAGTGCGCCCTCTTTTCGATCGTCTTCGTTCTAACATTATGCAGTGTCGTCATCGTTAGAGAACAAAAATGACTATTTTTCGTCTCTGATGAAGGCGAATCATTTTTGTCGATAAAAAATTTTTACCATCAATTTGTTCTTTGACTATGAAGACGTCTCACAACTTCGAAAAGAAGATGGTTGAAAAAAGAATATACCAGAGAGGAAAAGACGTTGCCTAGAGATGTCAGAGAAGTCGCTTCATCATCAGAAAAATTGAATCATTTCTATATGAGTGTTTAAATTTTTAATATTTAATAAATTCTTATTTGAGAATACAATAAACCTGGGGGTGAGAATGAGAATTTGGCCATTATTTATACATTAAAAAATATGCAAAATAACATTGTCCTCAACTTTATATATCTATTTTTACAGTTGAGGCGGAACTGGAATTTGTTCATTTGCATATTAGGTAAAATGCAACTAAGTGAAGGGTCACATCACTAAATCATTTAGTCAGATATCTGTCTATTTATAGCTAGACACGGCCCGTGACACGATTCTTCATGAAAATATCCGCACAACAGCGTGGTTGCATCGAAAAACTAAAAGTTCAAAGACCACATGCTTAAAAAGACCAACGGACGTGTTCCCGCCCGAAGTTTAGTGTAAAATCATTTCCACATTCGATAAATTTTTAAAATTTAAATACTTATTTATTAATTAAATTTTATTATTATTATTAAAAATAAAATTATTATTTAACAAAATATTAAATTTTTTAATTTAAAATTTTAATAATTTTTATCAAAAATTTAACAATTTTTTATAAAAAATTAAAAAAAAGTTATTTTTCTCTTTTTTAATGATTAATTATCATCTCTGATTATTAGCTCTCTCATTTTCCTTTTTGACAATTTCTATTGCCAATAAAGATGATTAAAAAGGAAAGAAAGAGAAGACTATGGTTGCTGAAAAAAAAATATTTGAAACTAGAGAAATAAAAGGGTTAACAAAAATTTTTTAGAAAATTATAGGACTCGAAATATATGAGAAAAATAGGAGAGAAGTGGTTTTAATTCATAAAAGGAGGAGGTTGGATTGGAGATTATAAATAAAAATTTTAAAACTAAACAGTGATATTAAAATATGAGTTTAAATAAAAGTTTTAAATAATTATTTTATCTGTAATAATAACAATAAAATTTAATAAAAAATATTTATTTGAATTTAAAAAAATTAGTGAATATGAGCCTATATGGTATCCAGTCACAAGTTAAACAGTAGATTTAACAATATAAATTATTTTTAGATATAAGTGATAACACTTTAAACTAAAAACCGATTGAACTAAACAGTAAACTAATCATTTATAATGATTATATTTGAATAAAAAGTATTAAAAATTCAAATAAAAAAATTATACCTAATAAAATAAATAATATATAAATTAAACTTTAACATAAATTAATTAATTTTATATGATTTAAACTTCATTCATTGTATTTTTACATCAATATATATCTAATAATAAAATCATACTGTACGCGCTACACATCAAGTTGCGTGTCATGCCAGTTGGCCTCCTTAATTATACGCCACACATAATCATCCGAATATATGGCATATGCCTTATTGAAGAGCCGGAGATGCGCTGGAATGGGGGCATTGACCAGCAGAACATGAATCCCGCAGAGCCTCAATCAAATATCCGGTGTTGCAACAGTGCTTTTCCGACGGGCATTTTGCTACTTCTCAAGCAAACGCAAGCAGTTTTCTTTTAATTATTCATCAGATTTAAGGAAAAATAAAAATATAGAATATAATATATAAATTATATAAGAAGGAAAATGTGCAGAGCTGTCAGACAAAGAAACTAGCACTTGTCATCTTGAAACGATTTGAGTGGGGGAAAACTTAGGGCATAGTGTAAAGGAGAGAAATGTTTTGTAGGGTTTATAAAGATGCTGTGCAGTGCAGTGCAGTTCCTCCAATGGATGGCACTAAATACGTAATTCCTATTTATGGAAACTCCGTCTCACATAAATTAAGCTGTAAGGTAAATTAATCAAAAGGCTGTGCAGGTTCAGAAACAGAATCCACTGGGATCTGAAAAATCTGACTCGAAGAAACAAATCAAATGATAACTTGCTTGACTCTACGCCCCTTTTCGCACATTTCTCTACATACTTTTAAGGGGCATGGAAGAACCCAAAATCTATTATCTGAATCTAAGATTCGATTCAAACTAATTTTATTTAAATTTAAATTTAAATTTAATTTAAATATATTTAAAATAAATCAATTTTATACTAATTTAGTTGAGTTTAAATTCGAATTTAAATTATTTATTAAAAATTTTAATATAAAATAATATCTTTTCAGTTAATATATATTAAAAATATATTTTTTAATAATAAAAAAAATCAAATTAAATTCAAATCAAGTTTAATTTTAATTTTAATAAAATCGGTAAATTTGAGTTTAACTATATATAAACTAAACTGAATTTGAGTTCAAATTAACTTAAATTTGATTCAATTCGAATCCAATCCGAAAAGTGCCTTAACATATAATTCAAGGACATAATTAACAGGAAACCCTAGAGTAGCTTTAGGCAACCCAGTGAAAAAAATTCAAACAAATTTGGAGATATACATGAAATGAAGCTTGTCCCACATGTCTCATAATCATTCTCAAATTGAATTAACAAAAACCAGAAGATTTTCATAGTACAATGGCGGAATTGCAGGTACAAAGATGGTAATTTTCTCCATTACTGCATGTTATTTAGATTTACAAATGGGTAATTTTTTATTTTCTGGTTTCCAAATAGACTGGACGAAAATGGGGGATGTGGGGATCTGGTTAGCGTCTTCTAGCTGCAGTTTCTCTTTGTGCGTTGAAGTAGACGGCAGCAACAGGAGGACCGAGATCGTTTTCAGCAGCGAAAATTCGAGTGCTGAAGTTATCCCTTGAAGAAGGTGGGTTAAATATCTGTCTACCTTTCTGCCTGAATAGAGCAAAAACAAATCTGTGGATGCCTATATTTGGCCTTGGTATCTCATAACTCACCAGTTCCCTCCCTGACATACATGAAATCCCTCAATGAAAACTGTTAAAATCCTTTAAGATCTACAAAAGTAAATCATATGACCTACCAAATGTGACATCTGTTGTTCCTGGTATGTTTGCCACTGGCCTGTAAACAGATTAACCCAGAATTATTGTTAGTTTTAACTTAGCAGCTGTAGATTAAATTATCTTGGTATGATTGAGCTTTGAGCATGCATTTGCTTCAACTTGGCTACAGGGTTTGAAAAAGTAGTAACTTGAATACTGTAATTTACAGAACATGTAAGTATTTTCTCTCTTCTTAAATGGATAATAGGTATTGAGTCTAAAAAATTATGTGACAATAATGTATTGATTAAAAGTATGGTTGATGTCTGCAGATGGGATTCTATGTACATAAAATAAATGCCATTTCTATAGATGTTCCCTTTGGCTTTTGGTGAAACTAGTTTTTCTTGTTTTGAAGAAAGTTGGTGATCAACCATGAACTAGGGTTTTCACTTTGACACATGTTTGTACTAACACTGATAGGTTCAATAATAGAAGGCTCATGATAAGAGTATCCTAATATTCACCAGATTTTTTTTTTTTTTTTGATGGTTTTAGAGTATACCAGTGCAGGTGCTCCCTTAAGTAAGGATCACTAGGTCCAGGAACATCTGGGTCTGTCATCACCTGCAATTAACGAGGCAAAAATTAGTTTATTTTGTTAGCAAGATGCAAAATGAGTGATTGTAGAAGGGAAATCTAAAAAGAGTAAAAGAATGGAGGATACCAGTGTAAAGAAAGTTCTCATATCACCTCCTTGAATCTCAACCCTAGGTCTGAAGGAAACTGTGGAAGGTAAAAGCTCATGGCCATTACAGACTTGCCTGTTATTGTAACTTACAAACATTGTGATTGTTGGAGAGAAAGAATCAAGAACATCTCCTATCACTCTCCCCACAACAAGAGGGTCTACTATTCTTGCCATTGAATCAGTAGGAGAAGCAGAATGCAAATAAGGTAAAGAAATTGGATAAAATCCAGTTAGAAGTTTTCTTGTAGGGATCAAAGCAGAGATCCAATATCTATAAAACTTCTTAAGTAGTCTGCAAGTCACTCTCTAGATCTACACTTTGTTAAAGAGATGGTAAGTCTAAAATATGTGGGACATCAAGAAAGAATATCATTCCTTTGCTATTTATTTTCTTTCTCTCCCTATGTTTATGCCAAACATCAATTATAATTTAGTTTTTTTGGTGTTTAAAATCAATTAGTCAGTTGTGCTTTCTTCTCTGCTCTCTTGTTGGGCCCCTGGAATTTGTTCTTGATTGGATGTACACTTTGTTAAATAGTATTCATCTTATAAAGGAATGAATATTTTCAGTTCTAAGGTCACAAATGAATCATATATAATCTTGGAAGTGGGACCTTTCTATGAAAGTGGTCTTATTATTTTTATTTTATGAACATTAAACTTTTCTAGAAATTCCTATGGAACGCTCACAATCTTTGAAGGAATTACTCATCTTTTGCATTTATGGAAAGGCCAAAGGACTATTTCCCATCCAATGTATGTTGCATTCTCAAGTTTTCCCTTTTTAATTTTGATAATCTTAAATATTCATCCATGAGCAGTTAAAGTTAATGATAGTAAAGATAAAATTATCATTTTATCTACAATATTAAAAATAAATTAAAATATAATTTTTTTTTGTCCCCTTAAACTTTAAAAACTAAAAGTTTCTTTTAGTTTAATTTTTAAAAAATGACAGTTTTCTTCTAAGGTTTTGTTTCGAGATCTTCGACGTCAACTTCGGTGCCATTGTCGGCGATCTTTCTCTTCCAAAGTTTACTCTTCTTTCGGCGGTCTCTTTTTTTTCATTTGGACGTTTGATAAGCGTTGGAGAATTCATGAAAGATGAAGAGTTTCGTTGGAGAACACGAAGTTTTTCGTCTTCCCAGACGAAGACGATTGGGAGTACAAAGAATTTCGTCTTTCACGATTCCTTTGACGTTGATGGAACGTCCAAATGGGTGGAGAGAGACCATCGGAGGGAGAGGAAGCTTCAAAAGGAAGAGATCACCGACAATGAAGTCGAAGATTTCGAAACGAAACTCTAAGGGAAAATTGTTATTTTTTAAAACTTAGGTTGGGGAAAATTTTTAGTTTTTAAAGTTTAGGGGGGCAAAAAGAGATAAAATTTTAAAGAGTTAGAGTTCTATTAATTTTAACTATTTATGAGTAAGTATTTGAGATTATCAAAGTTAAAAGGGAAAAACTCGGAAATGCAGCATACCTTGGGTGAGAAATAGTCCTTTGGCCTTATGGAAACCAAAAGAAGAAATTCTTGACTGCATTTCATTCTGTGAAAAAGCAGTTTTAGTAGCTAGTTTCCGAGATTTAGCAAAAGTAAAGGCAGAGGGAGCATAAAGGAACTCCACCGCAAGTGCCAGTGAGCTGGAGGTTCAAACATTAGAAAGGTGAAATATGGTGGATTTTCTACAACTAGAAGTAAAACTGCTTCATATTTTAATTTACAATTCCAGGTGCACCACTGCATGTCTAAGGCTTTTCAGTGTTCCATTTTCCTTGCATGTAAAAGTTTTAAGTGTTTAATTATATGTATTTTGTATATTGAATGAAAAAATACAGATTACATGTATTTATAATGAGACACATTAAGAAGACAATAACAACACTAAAGAGATAACAAATTTAAATATCAAATAGGATATATCTCTTCATGTTGGAAATAACAAAATTCATGTCAAATTCCATAACACCTAGCAAGCCGATTTAGGGTAAGGGAGGAGACGGAGCTTGCTGCGAAGAAATTCAAAACAATGATCACCCAAAGGCTTGGTTAGGATGTCTATAATTTGATTGGCAATAGAAATATAAGTGACTTTGACATTCCCATTGGCGATTTGTTCACGAATAAAATGATAATTTAATTTGATATGCTTAATCGATCCCAACATGAAACACAAGATTGGATGTAAGGTAAATAGTGCCTAAATTATCACAGCATAGTGTGGTAGGAGAGGAACAAGAGATTCAAGTTCAAAGAGCAGGGATTGAAACTCAAGCAACTCAGTAGTGGTATTAGCAATTGGTTTGTTCTCACTGTCAATAGAAAATCTAGCAATAATGGGTTGTTTCTTTGCCATCCAACACATCAAAGAGTTGCTTGAGTATATCAAATACCTATTGGTAGAGCGATGATCATCAAGATCATCACCCTCATCATCATAAGAGAAATGATATCTATTGATAGAATCATAACGCGCAAAGAATGGTCCATATAGTATTGAGTTTTACATAAATAACAAAAAAACTTCTTAACAGCAATTCAATATGCTTCTGTGGGTTGATGCATAGATTAGAACAACTTACTAACAAAGAAGGCAATGTTCAACCTTGTCATTGTGACATACTGTAAGACACCATCAACCTAATAGTAGAGCTCACCATTCGTAACAAGTTTTCGAACAATAATTGTGGTAAAAGGAGTAGTAGCCATAAGAATGTGACAGTATTTAGCTTTGATTATACTCGGTTTATCCATTATATCAATAATATATTTTTGTTGTCAGAGAAGACAAAAGAAATATCGAAAGTGGACTGATATTATGTATTGAAAATTTTGCTTGAAGATATTGAAGAAAATTATCAATGCATTGAATTAAAAAAATTGTAGCAGTTATGTCATGGACGTAAATATGAACAATTAATTTATAAGTGTCATTGTAAAAAATAAATAAATAATTGTCAACCTTTGATGCATGAAATTTTGATGAAGGAAGTTGCTTAGCAGAGGAGGTTGTAAAGGGACCATTGAAGACAACAAACATGGTTAGGATGATCAGAGTCAGCAAAGTTGTGCAGTTGTTTTATGTAAACTTCTTCATTGAGAGTCTGAAGAAAAAGGGCATTGGAAATATCAAATTGATATAAGGGCCAACGATGCATTAAGGCCAAGGCAACAATAGTAGCCATATCGTGAGAGCTTTCATAGTCGGACCGAAAGCCTCATTATAGTTGAGACCGAATTGTTGACTGTATCCTTCTGTGACCAATTGAATTTTACAGAAAATGTGTTATGGGCTAAGGAAGATGGAGAGGAAGAGATGGATGGAGCCATAACAAGTAGAGAACTGTGTTAGTGCTGTAGTTACCCCCTTTGGAAGCTAGATTAATTAGGCATGAAGTTCTGGCTTCTGCTAGTTTAAATAAACCATCTTAATTTTGGAAATTTCAGATTTACAAAAATTCGCCTACTAATAGGCATACTCTTCATTTGGACACTTGGTTATATAATGTGAAAGTCCCTTATTGATATGTTTTAATTAGCTTTTATAAATTGTGATTTTCCCACCGATGAAATTATGTGTATTCAATTTTGAATACATAATTATATATTCAGGTTATATGTTATTATATGATTAAGTGAATTTAAATTAAAAATAAAAATATTCATAATTATATAATGACACATCATTTGAGTATTCAATATTAGGTGCACATAATATTGTTCTTTTCACCCCCAGGTGATAACTTAACTAATAAAAGAGAAGACTTTATATAAAAGAGAGTATGTATTCAAGTCTTTTATGGTGATATATCAAGATCAAACTCTTGACTTACCTGGTTCAGTGGTTTTAGAGAGCATGTTTTCAAGTCTCTTCTGATGGTATATCAAAATTAAATTTTTAATTTATCTGACTTAATGATTATGAGATTAGTCATTGAATCTAAAGTTTTTTTTATACAGTATAGTTGATTTGATCCTAAGAGATATTTCATACATCAAAACCATTACATAAGACGTTCAAGAAAAAAATTATGGCTTCCATTGACATGATTATTGGCTTGCGAAACGTTTATAGAAAAACTTTAGGTTTTATGGATCTATAAAACCTTTGGGTTTTTGAAAGTTTCAAGGATGCATTGGCCCCATTGCCTATTGCCGCCTATAATCATCACCAAAACTCTATACCTGGTCAAAAGGCCCGGCTAGACCCTGGGGTGAAGTTACGCAGAATTGAGCTTGGGGTATTTGGGCCAGATTGGGCTGAATGTCTAGATCTGGAATCGGATCTAAAAGTTTATATATTTCAACTTATTTTTATTATTTTATTTAAATTTTCTCGATTTTATAATATTTTATATTTTAGACTCAAAGTCATAATGTATACACAAAGTTATATGAAAAAAATTATGCATATAATTTTATTATTAATAATTTATATTAATGAAAGTTAATGTTACAATTACTACTATCATATAAAGTGTGAAAGTTGGTAATTTGATAAACCCTTTCGTAGCCCCAAAAAAAAAGAACAATAATTATACTTTAATTATGATTATTAATATTAATAGAAGTGATTTCATAACAATAAAATTTTGTTATTAAATGTTAAACAGATTACGAGAATCATGACAAATTTGAACTCCTGTTTCTTATTTACGGCTTTTAGAAGAAACCGTATCTTCTTTTAGGGTTTTTTTTTTCGAGCTAGCTAGATTAATGTTTGTCATTGCTCATTCTTATAAATCACAACCATAAATTGTAAATTATAATAATTATATTTATAAATAAAAAATAAAACATCAAACTATCGTACACGTGTAAATCATAATATCATTGATGAAGATCAATTAAATATCAAATTATTATGCGCATAAATTTTAAATTTCATATTTTTTATATAAATTAAAAATAAAAAATATATATTTTGATCTATCATATTTTGAAATGTACCAAATATAAAAAAATTAATTAAAATTTTAAAAGATATTGATTTCTCTTACTTAATCCTTTGACTTAATAATGGTAAAACGAATTTAAATTTTTCTATCTATATATAATTGTTGTTACTGCTTATTGCATGTTGTAGTGGAAGAGGTGAAGATAATACTATCTCCTATTTATAGAGTTAATTGTGATTTTTCTTCAAAAGTTATATACTAGTCATAATTTTTCATCGTAAAAAGTCATTTTTTTCATCATAAAGGGTAATTTTTTTTCATTATGAAGAGTAATATTTTTTCATTATAAAAAGTCATATCTTTTTATTATCATAAAGACGTGTATCTTTACATTAACTAAAATAATTGAAGGCGTAAAAACTTTTATTAAATATTAATTATTTTATCAAATAAATATAATCATACTTAGGTTAGATTAATCTATGGAGGGTAAAATTGTACTTGTAAAAGTAAATTTTGTTTAAGGGTGAAAATTACCAAATTATCAATTTAATTAGAATTTTTATAAAGAGTAGTATTAGGTATATAATTTTTATACATAAAAATAATATATTATCATATGATTAGATATTTAAAAATTAAAAAATAATATTTAATTATATAATTATATGTATATAATAATACATTGTTATTTATATATTTAATTTTATTGTTTTTACGTGTTCATCCCCTTGAATTGGATGGCTTGTCCACGGTTTTAAATCCAAACAGCATACAAGGACAAAGGGCGTTATAGTCATTTAAGATTTATAATAAATTAATACTTAATAAATCCATCAGCGTGGTTAGGCTGAGCAAAAGCGAGAGTGACAGGCCAGACTTAATTAAAAGGTTGTCTTTTACATTAACAAATCGATTTACGAAGACAAACAAATCTCGAGTTGCAAGAGAAGGGCATTTCCGGAATGGCAGGAGGGGTCAACAGGAAGATTTCGGCAGCATCAGCCAGAACTCATACCAGACGAGCTAAGCAAAGCTCTTCTTTTAAGCTTCCTTCAGGTAGAATCTTTCGATTTGATCTAAATTCATTTTTTATTTCAACATTTTCATAGATTTGCGCGGAATCAAAATCTTTTTAATGAAAATAAATTCTTTCTGTTTTTAATTTTAATCTTAGGTTTCTAGCCTGTTGCCTTAATTTGAAGTCATGCCAGTAGTTTGTTGTGAGTTAAGCTAACAATTCATTTATTTGTCCAAGTTGATTGAAGGGAAGTTGATTCAGTTATGGTTTATAAGCATCGGGATAGTTTGTAAAAAGATGTATTTTTTGCCATGGGACTACCATTAGAATTTTCATCTTAACTTAATGTAACAGAAATCCCATGCTGGGGAAAGCATGTGCATTGCTTTAACTAATAAGTGTATGCAATTTCTTGAATTGGTTCTAAAATAATAAACTTTACCTTTTGAGTCAAAAGGGTTCTTCAGTTGAGCTGAAAAAAAGGCCATTAATAAGAATAATGTCATTGTATTAGAGAGGGATTACATATGAGAACTGGAAAATTTTAGGGGACTCGAAAGAGTGTAGCAGGAGGCTATTATGTGCATTTGGATGAAATTGTGTGTGACAAGTGTAGTATATGCAGGGGAGTGAACCTTGTTAATATCAGAAAGATTACGGGAACAAATGAGATTTTTTTTTTAATTGGTTCTGCTATATTTGTGTGGAAATATACCAATAAGAAGCGAATATTTTAATTAGAGAAAGTACAAAAGAAGTCTTTCTTTTTTATTATTATTATTTTTTTAATGGGTGTTGAGCCAATAGTTGCCTTTGAGTTATGAACAAGGGAGTGCCTATAGTGTAAGGAATTGGTCTTTCCACAACGAGAGGCCTTGGCAGTGTACTTTAACCAATCAAATGCAAGAGATTAAGTGGATTGAGATGTCTGTTGTGTTTAAACAAATCATTTTCAGTAATTACCTACTGGATGATGACATATATTTTGGAGCGCCTGTGAATTTAATCTTGAATTCTGCCACAGATTGCACAAGGGTAGATTTAAGCTCCGTCATTTTAAGATATTGGTTTGAGCCCATTCAAGGCAAACCTCTCTAAATCATTCCAAAGCTTGAGGTTGAATCATATTTCTCTCATTCATGCATTGGTTGATTTGTCTGTGCCATAAAAAGCATGCTCAATCCTTAAGATACCTTGTATATTGCAAAGATAGTGAACCATGTTGCTTGATCCTTTTTGCAAAGTGTAAGTAGATTTGTATATGTATGCGTAGTGAAGAGTCCAATTAATTGCAGAAGCAAGCACTACTGAAATGAAATGAAAACAACTTTTGGTAAACTTTGGTTGTGTACATTTTGTAGATAAAATTAATTTCTTATACCTCATAGCCAAAAACCCCTCTATATGTTTTGGAGCTGTTATCTTATTTTACTTTCTGGCATTGCAATTTACACTTTTCTTTTATACTGGCGTATACTTTTCTTTTTCCTATTAAAAGAAAATCAATGCCCCAAACTTTAAGCTGACAAGTTTTTAATGCCTCTTGCCTCTAAGCACTAGTATATAATTGCTAAAGGTTTTTCACCCAATTTAGGGATTTTTAAGACTACACTATTGGTCTTCTTCGTTGGGATTTTGGCATGGGCTTATCAGGCAATTCAACCTCCTCCTCCAAAGACAGTTGGATCTCCTGATGGCCCCTCTATAACGGCACCTAGAATAAAACTTAGAGATGGAAGACATTTGGCATACCAAGAATATGGTGTCCCAAAAGATAAGGCCAAGATTAAGTTTGTGTATATTCATGGATTTGATTCTTGTCGACATGATGCTGTTGTTGCCAAGACCTTATCCCTGGTATGTTTTTATGGGTTACTTATTTTCCGTTTTATGTCTCAGCCATGATTTTTTTATTGCCTAAAGTTAGTATCAATTGACATTGTATATTTGAGCCTTAATTTTTGGCATGCTTAAAGTTAGTAAGAATTAACTTTGTGGTGAGCTCTTCCAGGAAATCTTTGAAGAATTTGGGATCTATATGGTGTCCTATGACCGACCAGGCTATGGAGAAAGCGATCCTAATTTAAAGCAAACAGTGAAGAGTAGAGCTTTGGATATAGAGGAGCTCGCTGATCAACTGGGACTTGGATCTAAATTTTATGTGATTGGATTTTCCATGGGTGGAGAAGTAGTTTGGAGCTGCCTCAAGTACATTTCTCACAGGTATTTTTTAGACAAGCTATAATTATGATTGCAAGAGAGAGGATATGAATTAAAGTCCGTATGTGTTGTGCTTGTTGTAGCTTTTCCCATCTTTTCTCATGTGGGTGATATTTGTGATGTCACAGGTTAGAAGGGGCTGTGCTATTAGCTCCAGTTGTTAACTACTGGTGGCCCGGTTTTCCTGGAAATTTATCTAAAGAAGCGTACTACCAACAGCTACCCCAAGACCAATGGACACTTCGCGTTGCTCATTATGCTCCCTGGCTTACTTACTGGTGGAACACTCAGAAGTGGTTCCCTGCTTCTAGTGTTATATCTCACAGTACTGATATTCTTTCACCACAAGATGTCAAAATCATACCAAAGCTTTCTGTGAGAAAGGATTATATGGTATTCATCTCTCTTTACTGCATTATAATGTGTTTTTGTTCTTATTTAATGGGGAAAATGATACCATAACTACAATTAAGAAACTAGAACTATTAAGGTTAATCTTGCAAAGCTGATTCATTTCAACTTCTTCATGGAAACTATTGGACCCTCTCTCTTTTTAAAAGATGATGTTGAGGTTAATCTTATTTTCAAATATGAGTTAGCTGATATTATTATTCAGTAGCACCTGGGAATTTGAGTAATACAAATAATATTGTAATTATCTTCTATTTTGGTTTCATCAGTCACAAGTAAGACAGCAAGGAGATTATGTGTCCCTTCATCTTGACCTCAACATTGGATTTGGAACCTGGGATTTTGACCCTATGGACTTAGAAAATCCATTTTCAAATGGTGAAGGTTCTGTGCACTTGTGGCATGGAGATGAAGATCTTATGGTACCTGTCACACTGCAACGCTATATTGCCCAGCGACTCCCTTGGGTACACTACCACGAGCTGCCGGGTGCTGGGCACTTGTTTCCACATGCTGATGGAATGTCAGACACCGTAATAAAGACACTTTTAACTGGAGATAAGTAGCTCACCTCAGGTATGCTTATCTATGCAGGTTCTCTTGCTTAAAGTTGGAGATTCAGAGACTTAGTTCCTTGTTTTGATATGTATGTTTTTGTAACTGGTTATTGTTTGTGAGAAAGCAGATGTTACTTCAGGTTAATTTTGAAGAAAAGTTTTTTCGCGAATATTGATTTTATGGCATTTGAACTGTTGAATCCAAATGACCTTTGGCCCGTTTAATACACAAAGTTAAGACATCATATAATTTTCACCTGTTCATCTATTTTATGCACCAAATTTGGAGATTTATTTATTTGGTAATAGTAAATATTGTCATGTTTGGTTTCCTTCAAAATTTAACAAACAATGAAATAGATAAACGATTGAATTTGTCATTTTTATTCGCCTTGGATTCGGTGTAATTGCAGTGATAAAGTTAGGGCGAGCAAGCCTGGTGATTACTGGGGGTTTGCTACTTTGCTTAAATTAAAATAAAGGCACACCTGGCTTCACCCTATTGTGCTGTGGCTAACATCATCATCAAACCCACATAATTTTTTATAGGAAATTAGTCTCATTGACCAGATTTTTACCCTCTTAATGTAAAATGACCATCCTGAAACCCTTTTGCAAACCGGGTAACATTGTGTATACTCTTTTGAGTAAAAAAATAAGTATATATGTGATATGTTATTACGTGATTAGATATTATTTTATATTTATAGTCTTATCATTCCAAACAACACTTTGTCACCGCAGATGTTGGCACTGGCTGTCCCTTTCTTCAAATATTTTGGCCCTTGGGTGCAACTCTGAGATTAGACTATGTTTATTCACTTAATTGCAGTAGTTTGAAGATAGTTTGAAGATATTAGATTATAATAACTAAATAAACTGATTGATTTTATTTATATCGATATTCCACCTTCATAGAATCTAAAACGCACGCCTTGATTTTGATGTTATCAAACATTCAAACAACAAAACAGAATGGCCCTCTGCTTCATCTTCATCTTCATCTTCATCTCACGGTTTTGGGATCAAATTTTCTTCTCATTGTTCCGATCTGCTTCGGACTCAACCCAAAGGCCTTCTCCAGCAGCTTTGCATCTATCCCAGACCCAAAAATGGCAGATGGGATTTTCTGACTTCCCGGATTTTGACTATTGAAACTTCCAAACACTGTTGCAGGCTTGTCGCCAAGGTTCATCTGGAAGTGCGCTAAGCCTCGAGGGAACACCATAACCTCTCCTTGCTCAATTACTCTTGCAAAAACTCGATTGCTCGAATCAACGAAGCCTGCATAAACACTTCCTTGCACCACATACGAGATTTCAGTAGCTCTTGGATGAAAATGTGGGGGATTCACAGCATCAGGTTTAAGATCAGCTCGCACAAATGACATGCCGAGTGTGTTGAGCCCTGGAAAAATTACTGGGTTGACAGGAATGGTTGCAAGACCTGTTTCAGAGAAGTTTCCAGCCGACTTTAAGCCGGAAAACACGAAGTCATCCGCTGTCGCTTCAGAGGAATTTTTGCATGGGAGTATAGTGAGATGGGCTAATTCTGTTATACCAAATTTGGGATTTGGAATGCAGAAATCCTGAATGGGGTCTGGGTCAGAAGCTGAAGTGGTATGAGCATGGTGATAAAGTGAAAAAATAACCAACAAAAGGGCAAGTTTAAGGGACATTTCTTCTTCCTCTACAGGAAAATCACTGCATTGAAAAATATGAAATTGTTCTTTTCTGAATCAAGAGAGGGTGAAGATTGGTTTATATAGAAGCAACTCGTACATACTCTTAAATCAGAATACGCTCGATTCATTATGGCAATTCAAAAGCAACAATTTCATCGCAAAATCAAAGGCAAGTTTTATGCCCAGTTAAGGGTCCTACTAGCATTCTCAATTTCCAATAACTTTGGCTTCATCATCGTAAAGTGTTAGGATTTATATTTTTTAATAGAACAATACGAGTGGTGTGCGATACACAACATGATGACAACGACATGATTGTAATTATAAGATGTTGCTGACAGTGCGCGCCGCGTGATGAGAGTGCAACAACTCTAGTTCATAAATTGAGCTTGTTAAAGCTGTTTTAAAGGGTATAGTTTGGATACTAATTTTTTATTAAAATTAAAAAATTAATTGAAAGTTAAATCAATTAAAAGATGAATAATTTAAATAATTATTAGGTTTAATAAAATTTAATAAAAATTGATAAATATATATAATTATTGTATTTAATTAGAAGTAATATAAGAATATTAATACATTATTTCATTTAAATACTTTTAGGATATTATTATTTTAAAATATTTTTTAAATTAATTATTTTATCAAATAAAAATGAAATTATTTTTATATTAAAAAATTAATTAATAAGAATATAATTATAATAAAATCAATATTATTTTGATAATTTTTTAATATCTAAAATAGAAATAATAAATAGAGTATCTTTTATATTATCTATTACATCACCAATAATAATAGAAAATTATCAAAATATTTTATTATTTTATTATCAAACAAAATAAAATCGATAATAAAAAATAGATTATTAGTGTAATATTTTTATACAACAAATGCCCACTTTATGAATTTCTTCATATAACTTTGAGCATTACTCGCCGTCTCAGGTGCATAAGCAACTAAGACATTAAATTTAGTGGAGTACTTTTAAATCTTGAATTTTGTATCAAAAAGTATGACCTAACCTTTTCTAAATCATTTTTCGATCAATAGTTAATCAATTTTCACTAAAAAAACACAACATTTATCATCAGAAATTTCTAAACTCATACCCAAAATGAAAAGCATAAACCCTAAACGATAAACAAGATAACAATAACAAAAGGCTCTAATATAAAAGCATTTAACATTTTGAATCCACTTTAAATAAAGATTTAATTTGAGAACTTCCAACTTTAGGTTTAAATTTCTTTGTCTTTGTCAAGGTATTCAATTTGAATATAAGTTAATTACGATTAAATCTACTTTATATATTAAAACAAATTCATTTACCTTCGTTTTAGTAACCTTTGCAGGGGTCAATAGTTTCATACAAGCTCCATCAATAAAACTATTTTAATTAATTATCATGTTGTAAAAAACCATATTAGTCTGATAGTGTTAATAAAATATAAGGATGATAAATGATAATGAATATTGTCTTATTGGATCAATAGAGTTGTTATTGGAGAGGCTCGATTCGATTCTCTTTAAAAAAAGCATGATCCATCTCGACACGGTTCATGACTTTGTGATAAATTTGTTAAAGACTTATAAAAACATAATTTAAGAGTTTCGAATCTTGTTGTTTCAATGAATTGATATAACCCGTAGAACACTCTTTGATAAACTTGGTATGACTTGACCTATCAGCTCGATATGCCACACCAAATTCGGTCTAACACGACTCTCAATCGTGCCTCCACAGGTGTGAATGAATTTAAATAGCAACTTATCAAAATAAATAAATAAATAAATAGTGAAATTATGCGTGTGAAAGAAAAATGTTGAGTGGAGCTGGGTATATAATTTGATAGGGTTATGGGAAGTGATACTTATTAATTAATATGTGTAATTGTGGAACGCATGCGAAAGTTAATAAAAGAGGGAGAAACAAGGGGACACGTGTCAAGAGACAGAACACGTGTCAAAAACAAAAACACGTGTCAAAAATAAGAACGCACTGCTTACAGAAAGAGAATGGTGGTGGTGACGATGACGACTTAAATTGACAAAGACGCAAGTGATGACGTTAGCTCTTCTCTCCACTACAAGTCTCTTGTTTACTACGCTATATTTTGGTCAAATCTGTCTCTTTTCTCTTTCATTCTGCTTGTTTGTTGCTTGCTTGAATGTTGCAGTAATAAAATTATCAGCAGAAGAACAAAAATGGATCCCGAAACCATGGCCCAAGGCGAGGCTGAATCGTCTTTACAGTTAGACCAACAACATAAAAACCATCCATTTTCTTCGCTGGGAAGACAGTCGTCTATTTACTCACTAACGCTGGATGAGTTTCAGCATACACTTTGTGAGAGCGGCAAGAACTTCGGCTCCATGAATATGGACGAATTTCTCACCAGCTTCTGGAACGCCGAAGAAAACCAAGCCATCAACTCCACCATTAATACTATAAACGACAATGTCATCAACAACCAGATCCAGCTATCTTTAATTGAAGCGTCGAGCCATAAAGATTTAGCCAGGCAGCCGAGCTTGACCAGACAAGGATCCCTCACTCTTCCGGCTCCCTTGTGCCGAAAAACTGTGGAGGAAGTTTGGTCGGAGATACACAGAGACCAGCACGGGCAGCAGCGTGATAACACTAATAGTAGTAATGTACATAATCCTGAGGTTGCTCCTCGGCAACCAACTTTTGGGGGGATGACATTGGAGGATTTCTTGGTTAAAGCAGGGGTAGTGAGGGAAACGACGTCACATCATGATCTTCATCACCAGCGGCAACATTTTGGGTCATATCAAACGAATAACAACCCAGTGATGAGTCCTGCAAGTTTTGGCGCAGTGGCACTAGTGGGAATGAATGCTATCAGTGGAGAAGGAGCCAACACTGGAAGCGTTGGTACTTCTTATCAGCCGATGAGTACAGGTCGAGGATTGATAGCGGAGGCAGCAATGCATACTGAAAATGAAAAGAGAAATAGTGGGTACCCAGCAGTGGCTCAGTAGCAGCAGCGGCGGCGGCAGCCACCGCCGCCGCCTCCACAACAACGGGTTTGCTATGTAGGAAGAGAAGGTGGGTTTGCCTCGGGGCAGACGGTTGGGGCAGTGAGTCCAGTGTCATCGGAAGCGTGTGGGAATCAAATGGATAGTTCAGGGAGTCAATTTGGAATGGAAATGGGTGGTGGGTTAAGAGGAAAAAAGAGAATTATAGACGGACCAGCGGAGAAAGTGATTGAGAGAAGGCAACGGAGGATGATAAAGAATAGAGAGTCAGCCGCACGGTCGAGAGCTAGAAAGCAGGTACTTCTATTTTTCACTAATTTCTCTTTGACACAAGGGACAAGTTTTTATTTTTATTTTGAGCTAAGTTTACATATTGCCATATAAGATTGCATGCACCCTTTCTTCTTTCTAGTTGGAGTAAAAATTAAGCAAAAAGTGATCAACTTTTCTTCCATTATATAATATTATATATACAAATAAATTTTGATTAAGAGATTTTAAAGTAAAGAAACTGGTAAACAATTACATCATACAATTACAAACTATTACTTCAATTTATACATATAATTTTATACAATTTATTTGTATATACTCATAGATTTACTCACTTCGTAGTTGCATCTTGTAAATAAGTTCGTTTGGTATATAACGGCTATCACGCAAAATTGGAATTGTGGAAGTTGGCGACTGGTTGAATTAAAAGGGCATGATGTAGAATGGTTGGGCAATGGCCCAGGATTAAGCGGTGTTAGGATGGCAGGGGCAAAAAGCCAACTAAACTATTTCCGACCCAAACTTTGAAAAACTTTGATGAAACAAAATTTCTCATTTCAAAGTTTGAAAAATATTTTTCACGCATCCGTTGAAGTTAGGCATTAGTTTGAACATTCAAGAGATATTTTTGCGCTTTCTACAAAAATCAACAATCTAAAAATAATTTCTCATACATCAACCAATGAATTGTAGACACGTGATTTTATATTCTCTTATTTTTTTCATTTCTCCCCTTTTCATCTTCATTTTTCTCTTCACTCTTTGAATTTTGATATGCAATCCTTTTGGTACAAATGTCTATGCTTCCACTTTTATACAATTATAAAGGATGATGCCAAAAATAAGACACTCTCTTATTAATATCCTGATTTTTTCATTATACCGAGCTTGTTGCATTCTAATTTAATAAATATGAATTCGCTTGTTTGCACATTATAGGTTGTTTTCGTTCCACTTCTCCCAAGGATAAGGACTACCTTCATGGAAGAACTCCATGGGAACCCTCATTCTAGCTATTTTTTCTCATTTTTCTAGTTCTACCATTTTTTAGCCAAATCACACCCAAGATGGTGCAACTTGATTGGAATCTCACATCACTGCTTTGGTAAATCACACAAAAATCATGACATTTCATCTCATCGTTTAATCTAAGTGTCATCTCAATTGTTTCACACCATCGACCTTACTTGCTTATCATGGTGTATTCAATTATATTGCTCACATTGCTACTCACATTTGTCTCATCACGAACAACAATCATCACTTTCCTCTCCAACATCTTCACTCAAGACATAGGAACTTTGGGTTTGTTTGTCGGAGTGAAGATTGGGTTTTGATTGTATAGTATTTTGTTTTGATTGAATTGCACAATTTGTTAATTGAAACCAACAAAACCATTTCTAAATCGATCTCAATATGATTCTAACCATCACATGGACATGGGTGGTGTTGTTGGTAGTGCTATAATGTGGATATGAATCCACACTTTGTTTGGTGTCATCACCCCCGAAACAATGTGAATCTGTTTTTTTGTTGATGAAGAATAAAAAAAGTTGGTGGTGTTGGTGATGTGACTTTGTTTTTTTGGTTGGAGCATGTAGGAAAGGTTAGCGATGAAAATGATGAGAGTAAAAGTTGAAAGAAGAGATAAGTGAGTCCAACGTAGAGGAAGCATAAAAGTAAAATTTTCGTTGAAGAGAGGTCGTTGATGGATGGTGGTGTAAGTGAAGAAGAAGAAAAAATAAATATAAGTTTTTTTTCAAAAATAATAATATAATTATAATTATAATTATTGGAGGACAAATTGGTCCATTAAATGAGGAGGGCATTATTGTCATTATACTAACAAAAGACAAAATAACAATTTACTTTAAAACTCAACAAAATTCATTAAAAGAAATGAATGACAATTAAGTGACTAAACTTTTCAAATGTAAAGCACTAGAAACAGTATTTATCCAAGTGATTTGGCCATTGCAAAAAGAGCTAGAACTTCTCAACTGTTTCTGCTTGTCATGTCTTTTTAACAGGCGTACACGGTTGAACTAGAAGCAGAATTGAACCAATTAAAAGAAGAGAATGCTCATCTCAAGCGGGCCCTGGTAATATTTCATGTACAATAATCTCATTTATTTGAGGAATTAAAACTGAAAACATATACCAAGGGCCAAAACACTAAAGAGAAATTGAGAACAATGAGGAGGAACATGAGTTGCCCCTTTTAGAGCAAGGAGAAGGTGAGAAATGCTGAATAATTTCTGCAGCTTCTTGTTGAATTTGGAAGCTCTTGCAAAGCTCTAAACAAAAGCTTGGGAGAGTTTAAAGCTGTTTGTAGCAGTGCCTTTTTATTTTTTAAATTATAAATAGATAATAGCAGTAAGGAAGTTAAGGATGATGAGAAGAAGTCTTGTCACAAGAAAGGAAGAAATCGGACAGATTAAATATTCCAATTGTAGAAATGCTCATACTACACAGCTTTGTGTGCCCATAAAGCTGCAGTGTCTATGTTTGTTTTAATAAAATTTCTCTGAGGAAATTGCTGAAAATCTTATTTCTCTTGCCAATCTGGAAGCTAATTTGCCATAAGATTATCTGCTTCTGTTCCGGGTTCAAACATTTCTGAATATCAATGCAGAAAAATTATTTTGGATAAGAAAATTCATAAACATACTTAGTTAATTTTAACAGTTCATAGATAGGTAAATGAGATTTTCAAAGTTAACGGAAGAAAAACTTGGAAAATACGCATACTTTGGGTGGGAAATAGTCCATTGGCCTAAGAAAATTCATAAACGTAGGCTTGTATTTTGACTCTCACATGAAGTTGATAAGGTACTGTACACAATATTCGGCCTCATTCACGACCTAATTTGTTAAAGGCAAGAAGCTTATTGCAATCAGTATCATGATTGACAATGTATGCAATTGTATTATGATAAAAATGTAATACTATATAAATTTATTTTAAATATATAAATAAATATATATTTAAACGTATATTATTAAGTGATTAATATTATTTTAAATTCAAAATAACTTAATAATATAATAATATATTTTAAATATATAGTAATTTATACACTTAAAATGAAAACATTTGACGAAAATTAAGAAACATGGGACTCTTCTCTTAAATGGGCTTTCATCAATGGCCATTGGGGCCTGTTGAAAACTTTGAACCCAGATTGTGTGACAGTTAACACGTCTGGATGCAGCCCCACACTGCTTTCAAAAGAAAAAGCTATTTGGTTGTTAATTATCGCATAATTTTTGTTGTTTTCTCTAAAGATTCATTTCGTTTTATCAACAAAACCCTCTGCTCTACTTCCACATTTTCCACTCAATTACTACAACCCAATTCCTTATTTCTCTTCTCTTCCATTCTGTTAACTCTCTCAGGTATCCCCATTCTCTTTCTCTCGCATTATTTTATTCAGATTTTTTTCTTTTTGTACTTCATTTTGTTGAATTATTGTTTGTTTGTTTTTCATTTCTAGGTTTTGAATGTTGTCTTAGTACTCAGTAGTACAATTTTTGGGGTTTTGTCGTTTTTGTTGGGCTTTAGTATCTTGGTCAGTTGTGTCTTTAAAGTTTTTTGCCTACTGCGGTGGATTTGAATTCTGATTGAGAAATTATTTGAAATGTTACTGATATTTTTCTAGTCTTTTTGATTAACAGGTGCTGGAACTGGAAATTTAAGCCATTTGGAAATCTAGTATTATTGGTAATATTTAAATTAACTTACCTTTTAGATTTGAGTATTACCAGTATAAGATTAAAATGGCGACTTGTATCACACCTTCTGATATCAGAACAATTGGCGTTCTGACTGGTTTTGGAGGAAGAGTGTGTATGGACAATCACTTGGGAAGAGTTAATTGTTTGAAATTGTCTGATAATCGGAATGGGTATCTGGGTTGCAGCCAAAAATCAAGTTTGTTTCAGTTTAAATGTTCAGCAAGATCGCAAAATGTCAGTTCCTATCACAGTAAAGACCCTTTTCTCAATGTGCACCCGGAAGTTTCAATGCTTAGAGGAGAGGGGAGCAATACAATTAGCAGCCCGCGAAAGGATAATTCAAGTGGAAATGTCCCTGAGACCCTCGGAAACACATCTAGTCCAAGTAATTTTAATGAAGCTAAGATCAAAGTTATTGGGGTTGGTGGTGGTGGATCAAATGCAGTTAATCGCATGATAGAGAGTGCAATGCAGGGTGTGGAGTTCTGGATTGTCAACACTGATGTCCAGGCCATGAGGATGTCACCTGTTTTTCCTGAGAATCGTTTACAAATTGGTCGGGAGTTAACTAGGGGTCTTGGAGCTGGTGGAAATCCTGAGATTGGCATGAATGCTGCCAAAGAAAGCAAAGAATCTATAGAAGAGGCACTTTATGGTTCTGACATGGTCTTTGTTACGGTAAGTATGACATGTTTAAGACATTTTGTTTTCAAGGAAAATAATTGTTTGCTCTCATATTTTAAATTGTGGGTGTATGCACATGTAGATTAACTAAGTCCATGTTTTGCATTTATATAAATTACTGTATTTTGGTTAGATATTGAATCATGATAGATATATTGATTGCTAAAGTTGATGTCAGTGTGAAGCTATTATACTTTTGTTTCTCAGGGTCATTGAAATTATGAAAGCCTTTTTAGGAAAAAAAGCCTATACTGAAAAATAATAAAATAAAATAATGGGATATGATAGGGCCCAATAGTAGTTCCTAACTTCAAAGTCAAAGCATACACCTGGGGATTTTGGGCTATCAGAAACAAAAAAATAATTTTTCAAAAATTTTTCCTTGGCTAGCATATGAATTGAAGATAGCATCCGTAAGATACCATCAAATTTTCATGTTGGAGTATCAATTTTGTCTGGAAACTCTCACCTACAAAAATTGCATGGATAATTAATCTTTCTTGTGTTTCAGGATTCTTGTTCTTTTACCGTTAAAGTTTTCAACTTTTCTCATTGCCTGGCTTGGTTATTGAGTAATATTTGCTACCTATAGCCTAATTTGTCTTACCTGCAATAAAAATTGCTCTTCAATCATTAGCTCAATTAAGGGTGCAATATTTCTGTTTTTTCTTATGGACCTTGAGTTTGGTTCAATTGTTGGGGTCTTGCATGGACCTCTATTTGCTCAACCACTGGACCAGAGTTACTTAACATCATATATTTCAAAAAAGGACCTCACCTGAGACTTTTAAGTCTCTATTTGCAGGCAGGAATGGGAGGAGGAACTGGTACTGGTGGGGCTCCTGTGATTGCAGGAGTTGCAAAGTCAATGGGTATATTGACTGTTGGTATTGTCACAACCCCTTTTTCTTTTGAGGGAAGAAGAAGGGCAGTTCAAGCCCAAGAAGGAATTGCAGCTCTCAGAGATAATGTTGACACACTGATTGTCATTCCAAATGACAAGTTATTAACTGCAGTCTCCCAATCTACCCCGGTAACAGAGGCATTTAATTTGGCTGATGATATTCTTCGACAAGGGGTTCGTGGTATCTCGGATATAATCACGGTATGTTTTGCCTGAAGAACTTGTTACGGGAATCTCATAATCTGTTTGCTCCTTTAATGATTTATTTGTTCATTTCTAAATTGAAACCTTGACATGTTATTACTTTGCTTTATTGTTGCATAGCTTACAAATTACATGAAACAGTGGTTTTTTTTTTTTTTCTGTTTTAATGAGAAACTATAAACTTGGTATTAAGTAAAAGGATGAGTAGATACGATTATGAACCAAATGCTTGCAAAGAATAAAAAACCCAAGGGTAAACAAGTATATGCATACTATAGAGGACAACCATCCCACTCTTGAACCAAAACCCAAAGACACAACAAATTCAATCCAAAAGCCCTTCATACTTGTGATAAAATAAGAGATATATCAAGTCATGGAATTCCTTACCAATTAAAGCTCAGAGGAAGCAAAATGGTGAACTCTATCCTACAACTCACTATCTATCCAAATCATTAAAAGAATAATCTAAACAATGAATCTTTGCAAGAGTTTTAGTTTTTTGTCCCCTACCAATGACAGCAACAGTATCTATTAAATAAGAATCACAAGAACCCAAGATAGCTCAAAAAGTTTTAGCTTTTCTACAGCTCTTGCCCATAACTTTGAGCCACTACACAAATAAGGAGAAGATGATTATTGCACTCTTCACCTGTCCAAAATGTATGAAGGAGAGAGGTTCATCACATGAAAGTTTCTTTTAAACACTTGTCTTATTTTGCCTTGAGCCAAATCCCACACAAAAATTTGGATTTTAAGAGGCCTTCAGCCATCCTAACCATGTTGAAAAGCTTGAAACTATCGACAAGGGGATCATCAGTCAACCAATTAAGATAAATTTGACAAGAAAATTACCCGAGGCCTCAAGCTTCCACAATCTTCCATCTTTATTCCTTTCTTCAATATTTACATTTTCAGTCACCATTTAAATTCTTATGCATTCGTGAATTTTTAGCTCATTCAAGTTACTTTTGAAATTGGACATTCTAATTCCATCTTTGATTATCAGTTATATCCCTTTTACATTGTAGGAAAAGAAACTTTAATATTAGGAATAGTTTTGGAAAGTCCTGGAATATAATATTTGGGACATTCCATCTAGTAAAGTTGTGCAAATCTTTTGGGAACAAAGGGAGTACTTGATTAAATATAACTAATGAACTAGTAGTTTGTTCTTGTAGCTTTTATTGTGATTAAATGCTTTTAGTACACCGAGCTGATTTTGATGTTCAAAATCATCTACTGGTTTTAGGCATCTGTATTCCATGCATTCTAATTGCTGCTGGGTTCTTAATTGCAGATTCCAGGGCTAGTAAATGTGGATTTTGCTGATGTACGAGCTATAATGGCAAACGCAGGTTCTTCATTGATGGGAATAGGAACTGCAACTGGTAATTTTCATGTACTTTTCACAGTAAGGTAGAATCGTGGTTTTATACCAGAGGCTTCATATAAGCCAAGGATTGGGCTTCATGGCTGGGGATGTGAATACCCCTGGCCAGGCTGAGCTTGCCTGGGCTGGGTCCTGGTTGCTTTTAAAAAATGCAAGGCTCAGCCCAGGAAGTAGCCTGAGGTTTTAATACCTGGCTGGGCATACCTCAGCATTAGGTTGGGGTTTGGTTGAAATAATTAGGGACTTTTTTAAATTTTATTTGATGTATGGGGCCTGAATAATTTTTTTCATGGGGATATTTGCAATTTTACTCAGTAGAAGGTCTGTGGATAGTTTTTGGTGGGTTATATGTGATTTATCAGGTTTACCTGTAAGATTTTAAAATACATGGGCCTGGGCAGGAACAATCAAACCTGGCCCTGATAAAATTGTGTTTAAGCCAGGTTTCTCTAACATCCCCACCCTCAGTTAAACCTTTCAGTTTTAACGGACAGGTTGAGTATTCAAATCCCACACTTGGTAAAACCTTTCATTTTTGACAGAAAGTTTGAGGATTCAAATCCCGTAAGGCTACCTATGTAGATTATTATATCCTACAAGTCCCCGACTACCAGGGTAAAGACATCTAGTATCCTTAATCTAGACCTCAGTGAACTTGTAAAGATGGTTGACGGAGTCTATATAAGACTGAAATCACCATTTTCTCATTCATGTTAACACCAAGACAAAGAAGAAGAAAAACTGTAGAAGCTTTATTCTAAGTCTACAATAAACCTGGTATAGATGTGGAATAGGTGAATTGTGGCAATCGTTCAATGCCATGATATGGGATGCATCTCTGGTAGCCTACTATTTCAAGACTGTTACCAAGTATAGGTGTTAATTTCCTTTTAACCAAGCGTGCAAAAGGAAATGTGACAGCCTGACCCACCAGTTGGTAGCATGTTTATTTCATGTTTGTCATACAACTAGATAAGACATTGAGTAGATACTGGGTGTTAATGCTTATCTAAGCATAACTTTTCCTGATAATTTTAGTGTGTTTAATGGAGTTGGTGATATCAGAACAAGTGAAGCACATGAGTACCCAAGCCTCCAGTGCACTCTTTAATTAAGCTAAGTTTTTCATTGAAGTCTGTATAGGTTGTACATGTACTTGATTGATATGTGCATTCATTTACTTACTATTGATCTTGATATGTTTAATATTAAATTTAATCTTTCATTGAATTAATGATTACAATGAAACTTTGAATGATTGGACAAAACTGGAAGGAAGCAATTAATGTCCATTTCATAAAATGTGAAACCTTTAATATGTCTTCATCATTTTCTCTTTTATTGAGAGCTGTGACCTTCATTGCATTGCTTGGATATTGATGCCATGATTTATGTACTTTCCTGCCGCCTCCTCTTAACTACCGAGCTATTTAGATTCAGAGTTGATCATGTTTAAAATGTTATTTTTTGGTGCTTGTTTTTGTACAGGGAAGACGAGAGCTAGAGATGCTGCATTAAATGCCATTCAATCACCTTTACTAGATATTGGTATAGAGAGGGCTACTGGAATTGTTTGGAACATTACTGGTGGAAGTGATTTGACCTTGTTCGAGGTATCTCTCTCTCTATGGTTGTGTGTGGATATTGTGATTGCATGTGTAGTCATATCCCTCTAAGCTTCAAACTTCTTTTTGCAACTGTTGACACAGTCTAAAAAAGCATACTGTTAAAGCTGATCTTTGACGTCTTTTGTATGGAGCTGAATTTTGTAGGCAACACACACGGAAAATGTGCCTAAGTGCTGTCTGGTCACCATATCTGGGACAGAGTGTATATACTTTTTGGGGATGTGCTGTCAATTATGTTATGCTGTTGGATATAGACATCTCATTATATCTGAATTCTTTTCTAAATCCAATATGTTAGAGTTGTCCCCAATCTACATTGTTTTTTTTAATCATTATCTGCTTAGCCAGTCAGACATTGCAAAGTACATCACTTTTTGGTTGAAAGTCGTATTTTTGACCCCCAGTTTCTTTTTTATATATATCTTGTTTACTTTGCAATTTGTCCTAGATCCATTGCTTCCCATAGCCATAATTTATTACATTGTGAACTTCAGTTCTTATATTGGAATTCTTCAGGTAAATGCTGCAGCTGAGGTTATATATGACCTTGTGGATCCAACTGCAAATTTGATATTTGGAGCAGTTATAGATCCATCGCTTAGTGGTCAAGTAAGTAATTTTTTATTCCAAAAAAGTATTATTAGCTTAATTGCAGTGGTCTTCAAATTCATGTCTAGTTTCAAGCAATTTCTTATTGATGCATTTATCAATTTTACCAAGACAATTCAGGTCTTTTATCTGTTCTTGTAATAGTCTTTGCCATGGGAATTAGTTATGCATTTTGTCCTGTGATGAGGCGGGGGTTCAGATCATGGATATCATTCTGTATTTTTAATCTGAATGTAATTCACTACCAAAAAAATTGTAGTCCCATGTCTTATTCCTTGGGGCTAGCCTTGTAATTGAAAGACCTTTTAAGTCTGACTGTTGACTTGAAGATAATCGGCATATGGCCTTATTTTTTTATTTTATTCATTATATTTTTTTTCAGGTAAGTATAACTCTAATTGCTACCGGTTTCAAACGCCAAGAAGAAAGTGAAGGGAGGCCTCTGCAGGTATTACTAATCTCTCTCTCTCTCTCTTACACATACACACACACACTCAGAATACCAATCTTGTGCGGGCTCTTGTTCACATGCAGGCGAGTCAATTAACACAGGGAGATGTTGCCTTTGGAATAAGTAGGCGGCCTTCCTCTTTTATTGAAGGTGGTTCTGTGGAGATCCCTGAGTTCCTGAAAAGGAAAGGGCGGTCACGCTATCCAAGAGCTTGAATCGTTATGTTTCATATATACAAATCTTTGATGGTCTGCCCTTATTTTATTTTATTTATTTTACATACTACAAGTAGTTGTTTATCTCTAAGATAGCTTATCCAGTTGTTTGCAGCATAGCCTCTGGTGCTAGGATCTTTGGTTATAATCGTCCCAAATATTTCAGTAAGTTAGAGATTTATCAAGTTAGAGCATAGCCTCTGCTTTATATAACTAGCCACTGTAAAAATCTCTTGTTATATTTGTCCCATATATTTCAATAAGTTTGAGAAATTATCAAGCTAGACCTTGTGGCAGCAGCATATTCGAATAAGTAGCCAAGCTTGTAAAGATGTAGCTGAGGAGGAGATGGACCTCTGGTTGAAACATTCATATTTGCACATGAATCTTCAAAGGGAAATACTTTTTTGGATTGTTCATGGATTCTTCCAACCACGCATGGGTTAAACATTTTTCGTTTAGTAATTGTTTTCTCTACCCTTATCATATGAATCCGAATTTGATATTTCAATTTAACGTATAAAAGCCAAAAATAGTGACCTCCCGCATACTATAAAGGAGCATAGATTGCTGGCCATTACATCAAACACTTTAAAGTTTCTTATAAATGAAGAACGTGTTATGTCCCTCTTTTATTTTGATTTGATGCCTACTGGGTATATCCTATTATTAATGTGTAGGTATAGTTAGCTTTTTTTTTTAAAGTTTTTTCAGATAAGGGGAAAATTTTGTTTGAACTAAATCATTTTTTTTGAGATTAATTCGAATTTATTAAATAGGTAAAATCTTATATTTAGTGATTAATTTTATAATCATTGTATCAGATAAATCGAAAGTTTAATCTTAATATAGGTTCTATCCTTGAGCTATTTTTTTGGGGCATAGATTGCTTCTTCGGCCATAATTTTATTGAAAATGAATTGGGAGAGAAAGACATGTATTTCCCATCAGCGACAATTCAAAACAGACTAAGATGACGCGAAACAGAATCTCTACTCATTTTTTATTTGACTCTTTCTTTCCCACGTCTCCTCTCTTTTCGAGCTTGTAATTTAATGTCGCTGTTCCTCTTCATTCGTTCCATCAAAACACACAAAACCAATAAATGTAATATTATATGAATAAATTAACAACCAAACAAATGACTCAGCACCCTCCACTTCCATCAGAATCCAACAAAACTCATCAATATTCCAACCACGCACAAACGCCACTGCACACCGTTGAAGTAGCTGGAGACGTATGGATATGGTATGGATAGCTGATATACGGGCTCAAAAGGAGAGGAGGCTGGATTAATTTTGCTGCCTTTGATGCCTATTTAGTTTCTACTAAAATTATGTCAGCTCCTTCAGCATTGTTGGCTCAACACGGAAGAAGATAGAATTCTGTTAGACTAATTAACAATAGAAAAGAGGTGTTCAGCTTTTCTTTTTACTAGAAGCTAAGAGAATATCTATGGACGGCCAATTGGCAGTGTTCAGAAATTAATCATTCTATTATTCACCTATTAAATCATGTAATTTGTGGGTTTTTGCAAGTAATATATGGGAATTTCTTAGCCTCATCCTTTCATGAGAGAGACGAAACTAAGGATGAAGCAACTCTTACCAAAATAAAAAATAAAAACAAAATGCTGTAAGCCATATTTTTCTTTATATATATATTATATGTATCTCTCCTTTGAATTCAGAAACTACAACAAATGTAGAAGAGCATCTCCATAGCCTGATAAAATTAAAAAGTATACATACTCTACAACATTTAATTAGTAATCAAATGCTGTAAAAGATTAAAATTACCAGATCTTACAATAGTTATGCCATCTTTTTTCACAATGTACTAGCCAGCTCCCATATCTTTATCGTTCCATCATCACTAGTAGAGGCAAGCAGTGGGCATTCCTGGTTTAGTTTCAGCAACAATATTAATAAGAAAATAGTAGTAGTAGTAGTAAAAATAATAAAAAGCGTAATAGTTGTAAACATAACAATCCAAAGACATTAGATAGTAGTCGTAGCTAATAGCAGTAGTAGCAGCAGTAGCAGTCATAGTAGTAATAATAAAATTGATAATGTGTAATACTTATATGTGAAACAGAACATACGTATAATAGTAGTTACACAGCTAACCCCCTTCCCCCCAGTTAAGATCTAATTGAATTCTAAGCTTTCTCACCTAAAAATTTTTTAAAGATATTCTAGTTTATAATAAAAAGAAAAACAATTGCAGTCTCCTGTCTTTACTACACCCATGAGTAGGGTTAAGGGTAAAACATGAATGGACTGGTTAGTGGAAACTCCTGGCAAATCTCAAGATCATAACAATCCAACAGGGAAAGAAAAGTGTCTGGCCACAGTTTTCTGTTTCCTCATCTGGAAGTTATAGCAACTATTAACAAGCACTATTATATAGCAGTAAGAAAATTGTTGTTATATTGTCATTTAGCCCCGAAAACCTTGACCACCAGAATCCACCAAGTGAGTAATTTATGTACAAGTAAAGATATGTATTTAGTGCATATGTGAAATTGTGCGCAACAAGCAAATGTCTGCACCCTTGTAAAATCACAATAACTTCCTGAGAGAAACCTTACCCCAGGGCTCCACTGCACCGAATTGACATCCATGTCATGGGCCTTTTCCTTCTTCAACAGCATTTTATATGAAGGTCCATCAATCTGAGATTGAATCACATAACATATCTCATTAATTGATACCTACCCGATTATGCACAAAGGGAAAACATAAAAAAACATGCATCAACAATTCTCAGTCCAGAATCATATGCTTCAAAAAATCACAGTTCATAGCTGAAGAATCTTGCACAATCTACCAATTAGGTTTCTAAGCAGTTCAGGTTTCAAGATTTAATATGAACCGTACACCCAAAAATGAATACTCAAAAAATTAACATTTCAAAAACCACAATTAAACACGACTTTACATATATACAGGTACAAATTTATAGAAGCGAATATATGATCAAAAGAGCAATTGAATTCAATTGACAAGAATTCAAACAACAAAAATAGCAAAGGCAAAGATACCTGTTGCCCAGCTTTGCAAACAAGTTAGAAGTTTGAAAAGATTAATTAACTTAAATAAGCAGATAATTTGTAGGTACATTACACAGAGATAATCTGTTAGTTGTTCTTTCTATTTTTCAATTAATGGAAATAACTATAAATATCTCAATAGTCTATTTGCATGCCAAGCAGTTAGGACCATTATGTACCAAAAAATTCAGTACTATGATCGGATTAATGACAAAGCAAGTTTTCCAGGCAAAAGGAAGCAAACACCTTCAGCGGGAAGTAGAAGGATAGAGCAGTGGTTATTACACAGAGCTCTCAAAGTGCCAGAAAAATAAGCTTTTTAATACTTAAAGAAGATTTAAGACTCCATGTCAGTGCCAAAACTTTAAGAATACACATCATTTGGGGCAATTAAGGACATGAAACAATTTTATAACTCAGAAACTAGATGCTTCTTGACGTAAGAAACAGAGTGTCCACCTGCTAAACCCAAGAGAAAACCAAATCCCTGTTTATATATAAGATTTCGATCATCCAAAATCAATTATAAGAGAACAGATAACACATGCAGTGCTCAATGAGCAGCAAAGATGTAAATCCCACATCAGTGGAATTCAAGATGGGAGTTGACTCAAAAAATCTGAACTTAGCAATGTCATAAACAGAAAATTAATATACAAGGAAATGGGTATGGAGACATATATTAGCATTTCACTTTCATGAATATGGTGTTAACGAAGCAATCTACATGAAGAGAATAGGTAAATACAATGAATGAAATAATAAGGAATAATTGATACCAAAGCTTCTTTGCTCTCCACAAACAACCGCACAGCATCATCAGCTGCTCCACTAGCAATAATACCTTCCCTGTCAGAGTGTACACTGTTTATATCTAGCAGTGAATAATACCAACTAAGCAAGTAGATAACACATATTGGCAGTAAGTACTCATGCTAGATGATTTTATTACAGTGACCTTGAAGTGCCAAATCCATAGCAAATGAAACACCCCAAATTGACTACATCAGATAATACCTTCATTACCAGTACTACATTTTGCGTTTTCAACCAACTTGCACACCAAACCATTTATTTTTGTAATGAAAGATTGTTTGCTAAAATTGTTTATAGTGTGAGACTTCATTCTGATTCAATTATTTATGGCTGTTTAATTAAATTTCGGCCACTAGCAGCTGAGTGAAACAAAAATGTAAATAATGTCAAATGTCTCCAGGGTCAAGTTATTTTACAGTAAAGAATTACTTCTCAGAGACAATGAGCAAAATAATACAACCATGAGGTAGAATTTGCTGCCAATTTCTATTATACCTAGCTTTCAGTAATTATGGTAATTTTGTATTCCAAGGAAAACCTATAATTTCTATAATTCCTATACATAAAGGGATATTGATTACTAGTTGAATCTACAATTATTAAAGTCTTCATTATTCTTTTTCTATTCATTCACCCTTACACCTATAACCAAATTTCAACCAAACAGCCTTCTTTTCCTGTAGGCAAGATTTGTTCATAAGTCCTTTCATATGGATATAGAGGATCTTTTTTTGAACTTTCTTAAATTTAAATAGCATCAAGACCCAAAATTTTTTTCTTTTATTGCTCAAATCTTTTCTTTAAGCTTTCTTTCTTGATCTTTTTACTTTCTTCTAATGAAAAACTAAAGTAATCATTCATTTATATATAAAATTAATTTTTTATGGTAACTGTTTGAGTTTCTGTTCACCATTTACATATAGCATTTACAGAGTTCACAGTTTTACCATGAAACAAAGTTTTCCACAAACCCTATACAATCTCAAACCATAGGTTCCTTTTTCTACAAACCAAAATTGTAGAACCAATTCTTAAACCATTCAATGCATATTAATTCAAATCCTAAATACCTATACTAAACCTTGTTTGGACCTACAAATTAAGAAAAGTGCAAAAGAAGTAATGGCCATAACTACCTTGACCAATGAACAGAAAAAATTGTTCGATCATGATAACCTGAGAGGGTGCAAAGATGTCTCCTGAAAAATCCATGAAAATGAACCATTTGTCAGTGCACACAAGAGGGAGATCAAAAATAGATGGCAGGTCCTCACCAAGGTGCATAGCCATCACCAGACTGCATTCTTTTAATGTCAGCTTCCCATATCTTTAAGGTGAGATCATCACTGCAAGTCACCGCAAGTATATTTTTAATCTCCTTGTGAATAAGTTTTATCCTCAACACCACTTGCAGACAGAAAGAATCCCATTAGCATGCATTGGAATTAGGAAAGAAATGCCACATACCTGCAGCTAACCATTTTGTCTCCATTGGCATTAAACGATAGAGCCCAAACAGTAGATGTGTGACCACTGATAAGAAAACCAGGCTTACCGAGTCAGAATAATTCAATTAATCATACTGCAACAAGAATTGTTTGTCCAAAAATTTGAACACCCATGCAAGGGAAATCTTTAACATCACATAAAACTTAATTAAACTAACTACATAATAGGGTGTCAAAGATGATGCCAGAAGGGGAAGAAGCAAGCAAAGGAGCTGAAAATTTCATAGAGAGAGGTTGGGGTATAGTACTTGTTAGATTCACCTATAGTTTGAACACACTGCCAATTATCACTGTCCATGTCATCTGCCCACCAAACCTACAAGCTTGTATTAAAGTCAACCTATTATCCAGTGAAGAACAACAGAAAAAATAAAAAATTTCTTTTGACCATATATATAGAAAACATACATGATGGGTGAAGCATTAGATTACACAGTACCTTGATAGTGTTATCATAGCTACAAGAAAACAAAACATCCATTGTTGGATGCCACTGAACCATTTTGACATCTTGTGCATGCCCTTGCAACACTGAAACACACTCAAATTCATTCCCTGGCATTACTTCCCAAATCCAAACCGATTTGTCTCGACTACAAGTGGCAAGCAGAGACCCAGAAGCATTCCAAGCCACACTTTTCACTTCATTTTCATGACCCTATACACCAAACAAAAATAGATTTTAAAAAAAAATTTTAAAAGTATCAATGACAGGAAATACGAACTACTATACAGTAAATTGCTATTATTATTTTTTTTTTTGGGTTCTTAATAAATAAGGCAGCAATTGATGCAGTTGTTAATATTTTAACCAACTATATGAAGCGTTGAGCTATTTACACTCCAATTAAATGGTATAAATAATCTATGAAGCGAGCAGAAAAGTATACTTCTAAAGTGGAGACACATTCGTAGTCACCCCCAGTATTTTCCCAAATTGCAGTAGTGGCGTCAAAACTGGCGGTTGCCAACAATTTCCCCGACGGCGACCAGGCACACGATCGTACAGTTCTCGTATGCGTTTCGTCCAAAACGGCCTGCATATTCCCATGGTTTCTACATTAGTTAGATAGTCTACCATATCAATTCATAAATAAAATCATATTCACAGAAAACTAATTTAGGTTTACGTATTTTGAATACTATTAAGGTTGACCATTAAAACTTAAATAGAATAAAAGTGAAACGGAACCTTGCAGTCCCAAGAGCGAGTAGAAAGATTGCGCTCCCAGATTCGAACGGTCTTATCGCCGCTACAAGAAGCGAGAATTGGCGGAACACCGTCGCGTCCAGTGGATGGATCCCAGGCGAGGCTCCAGACTCTGTCGGTATGACCTTGGAGTGTTTGAATCTCCTTCAACTGGTAATTAGCTTCTTCTAGAAACTCCATTATAACAACTCAACTGAACTCAACAAAGTGTAACTGTAAATGATCTGTTGGGTGAGTGAAGGCGGAAGAGGTTTTAGTTTTGTGCTAACGTTTATTGGCTGCCTGTAAAAGTGATTTGTTGGGTTTGAGTTGATGCGAATATCACGCGCGCGCACCGCGGGACCAGTTTGGCATGGTGTAGTTGGTCGAGGCTGCTTTTAGGTTTTGACGGTTGACACTAGGAATATATCGACAAATACGTCCTCATAAAAGTGAAGTTGTTTAGGTAATTATTAGAATAATATTTAAAATAATTTAATTATTAAAATAAAATAGAAATTATATTTAGGTTCAGGGTAATGAAAATTGGAAAAAAATTCCATAAAAACAATCAGTAGAAACCACAAAATAAACCCCCACCTATCGATAATCCAACTTTGGTCCGTTAAAGCAACAAAGATAGCAAGAGGCTGGTGCATGCAGCAGGACTAAGGATTCAAGTTAAATTTATTTAAATTCGAATTTAAACTTAATTTAAATGAGTTTGAAACTAATACAATGATGAGCTCGAATCCAAATTATATGTATCAGAGTGGTCGAGTCTGAACTTTACCCTTGTTTTTATGTAAGAATCACTTTCTCATTTAAAATGAGACGGGTTGCTAATCAATTTGGTAGGCGGAATTGCCCATCCATATGTGAAACGATGTTCAAACGAGGAGAAGTAGGCAGCTAGAACAAGGGACAAAGAGGGAAACAAAAAACAATAACGAAAAACCCTTAGGGTTAGATTCAAGTCAAATTGAGCTCAAACTCGGCTCGGTTTATATATAGTTGAACTCGAATTCGAACTTGAGCTCGTGAAAGCTAAGCTTGAACTCGGTTTGAATTTGATTCGACTCATTTTTCATTATTAAAATGATATCGTTTTAATATATATTGATCAAAATAATATTGTTTTATATCAAAATTTTTAATTAAAAAATTTGGTGAGTAATTTGAGCTTGACCAAGCTCATATACGGTTAGTTTATTTCAGATTCATTCAAATTAAACTCAAATTTGAATTCAAATAAACTCGATTTGAATTCAATCCTACCCACCCTAATGGTTGAGGGTAAATAAAAATATTCTTTTCATACCCTCCGAGAGGTTGGAATAAGGCACCAACAAATCGGGTACCCGTTGAGGATGGCCCAGCAAGCTCACAGCCCGTCAAATCGGATTATATATTAGAATGAAGTAACCAGTAAACCCATCCTCTGTTGACATTTCCTGGCAATCAGGATCTCTCCGGAAACCCTAATTGCAGATCTACCGTTTGACGGAAAGAACGACATTTAATCGCCATGGATTACACAAGGAAAAGAAGTCAAGGAGGGCTCTTCGAAGGTCTCTACAGAGTTATCATGCGCCGCAACTCCGTCTACGTTACCTTTATCATCGCCGGTGCCTTGGCTGGTGAACGGGTATAATTCATTTGTTTTTTTAATATATTTGTTTGATACATTGATATTCTTCTTTCGATATATTTCTGATTAGTTGATCGATGAAGTAGCGCTTTTGACTTTGTATGATTTTCTATTATTTTTGTACGTTTTATTGTGAAATCATAGAAAGAAGATATTAGTTTTTTCTCATTTTTTTTGATCTTAAGGCTCTTCTAATAATTTAATTATTGTGTGCAGGCTGTGGATTATGGAGTTCATAAGCTTTGGGAGTACAATAATGTTGGGGTAATAGACTGATTTGTTCATTCTTTTTTCTTCTGCTTATTCTGCATTGCATTGAATGTGTGATCGCCTGTTAAATACTTTGCTTTTATGACTTATGACGTGTGAGATAAGGTTTATGTTTGCAGAAAATTGCATAAATTGTAGTGTGTTTCATACGGATCTTCCATGTTCTATGTTTCATACTGTCTAAATTCAAACTGTTATTGGTTGATGTGGGGCTGAAATCCGGCTCCCCATATAGCAGGTTCCCTGAAATTGTGTTTCATTTTTCGACCTAGTTGTTACAATTGAGGTTAGCGCCTCTTATTTGAGGTTTTGTATGTGTAATTGTTGATATGGCTTTAATTGAAGAACTTTAACTTTGATTAAAGTATATCCCCACAGCATAAGGGGAATAAAAGGCACACTTACTAAATAAGGGAGACCTGAGAAACACACAAGTGGTGTGTTTATGGTTACAGATAGGAATATACTAGCTAGATTCATTTTTCTGATGGATATTACTGGCAACTCAAACTTATGTCCTAGTGTCCATAGCTTAAACTGCAGAGGGTGAAAGTGTATTATCATAGGTTTCTTTCATGTAACAATGCATGCCATTGTATTTGATCAGTTAAATAGTGTCATTTGATGGTGACCATGTTAATTGCACTTCCTGATGATCATTTTCTTTTTGGTATTGCTCTATTGATTGGCTAAGTATAATCTTACTGATATCTATTGACACTGTGCAATCCCAGTTTCTAAGAACATTGCTTCTGGTTTGATTTATTGTGTAACCAATTTCTCTCAAGTCTTGAGTTCAGTGTCTGTCTGTTGTTTTCAGTCAACATTTATAATGCTATGCATATAAAAATATAAAAATTCTTATATATGTGGTTTTCAGTTAACCCTTGTAGTCTGACAAGTTAGGTCAGAATTAAATTTTCTTTAACTAGCAAATCTGATTTGTATTTCTAGGCTGGGTCAGGATATTTATTAAAAGTCACAAAAGAATGCCTTGTATGATTTTATAGAATTTTCATTTGTAGATGTCGAATGTCTAGCTTATGTAGTGAATTAATCCTTAAGAATCCTCTTTTCCGTATTTTTTGAATTAGAAAAGAAATCTATTTTATAGATATCTACTCAGCTATTAGTATGGATCTCGGATTTTATAGTATTTATTAAATTTAAGACAAAGCAAGTACTATGAAATTTTTGGAAAAATACTTTTGTGCAACTTATGCAAGATTTGCAAGTTAGTTACTGCTCCTCTAGCTTTATTGTAAATAGAAATGCAAATTGTGAGGAGAGGATGTTTATACAATATTTTACTTAATATGGATTTTTTGGCAATCACTCTTCGCCTAATGCTGTCTCTGGTCATAATGCTGTAAATAGTCGTTATGTGTTTGAAGATGTATTTCATGTGTAGTCACCATGAAATGAACATTGCTGTTGCGTTCCCCCCTGAATGAGTGAAATAAATGTTATTTTAGAAGCTAACCCCAATTTGATGTGTGCCTCTTTCAGATACCCTATCTTTGTTTCAATTTATAGTCATAACAGGAAGCTGCCTTTTGTTAGAGCTTACTTTTTGTAGTTCACTTTATCATTACCTTCATCATCTTGAACATCAAGTTTTTTTCATCTTTATTTAACCTGCCCAAAAAATCAGATGTGGAGCACTATTTGATGTCATGACTGTTATAAACACCAAAATTTTTAATCTCTAGATGCTTAATTGATTAACGGTTGTAGTTAAATTAACTGAGCGGCATGGGATTAAATTATGGCCTGGGCTTTTGCTATTGCAAACACCAACTTGGACCTAATTTTATTTTTGTACTGCAGAAACGGTATGAAGACATTCCGGTGTTGGGGCAAAGGCAATCTGAATAAATAAATTAGTGAATTCCAATTCCTTTCCATATGAAAAATTTGGAGTGAGCATCTTCCGAACATGATGTAGTTTTTTGTTGCAAATAAGTGTTATTATGCCCAGGTGCATCAAATGTAGTGAACAATGGTTTCATTCATTGAGGTTTTGGATTAAACTGTCAGCAGTTGTGATTATTTGCCTGGGAACATCTTATTCTTATTCAGTTTACGGAATTTAATCATGTTATATCTGTGTTTTTATCTATAGCCCTGTGTTTCTTGTTAACTATCTACACTTATCTTTGGAGCTATTACTGAGGCATTTAACAGTAAAAGTTTATAAAGCCATCGCTACTCTAGCTTCTCCACGGTGATCCGCTTCAATCAATAAGACCAGTTTAAAGAACCCTTAAATTAAAAGAATGGAAAACAATGGACCATACTATATCAAGAAATCGGAACCGGAAAAAACAATTATAAAGATGATTTTAAATTACCAGAGGGTGCTACGCAGAAGATCCAACATGGTGAAAATGCAAATACCCATTAGATAGAAACGAGTTCCATGAAGAGTGCAGTGTTAATTCAGTCGATCATTCTTTACTTTAACCAAGCTTTTACAACCACAACAGATTTGAAAAATCATGTACGCACTCCTCAACTTCGCATTTATATAAAAAGCTATCCATGAAACAACACGCTCTACAACTTATCCAAAATATGGCACCAAATAATAGCTACTCATTAATTCAAGTTCATTCATTTCCTCGTACAAGAAGCCATTACACTAAAGTTTTAACAGGCACGATTGTGCTACTTATAGATGAAACATTAAGATGTTGTTTTACAATGAAGAAAACTATGTTAACTATTTAACTATGGAGTAGCTGGGAAACCAATACCTTATCAATTACCTGTCTTCAGACTTGAGTAAATATCAAAACTGATCCCAGTCTCCTCTTATGCAGAATTTTCATAGGCCAGTAAACAGCCTAGGAGAAATTGCAAATTGGAATAGCACATTTTATCTGCAAATGCTGATTCACCATCAACCATAGGTGGATGGAATGTGCTCGAATAAAATGTTTCTTATTGATAGATAAGCAGCTTCTGCCCTGATAAATGAGCAATATCATACAAAGAATGCTAGTCCATTTAAAAAAGAATAAATATAAAATACAAGGAATTGGGCAAATGTTTAAGAATCAAGTACATATATTGATCGAAAGACTAATATAACAAAAACTAGATGACCTTTTCACCCATTCTGGGAGTGCAATTTATGGATTGAACAAATTACAGACTGATTAAAACTACTGTTTCACCATAAATGAACTTTTACAACTGCATCCACCCACTGCACTTGGATTTGTACTCACCTGCAAAGCATCATTACTTGTTACATAACATTCGAAGCATGAAACAATTTGAATGATCAAAACAAAAACCTTTAAGGAAAAGAATAGATTATAAATCGATTACTCGAAATGCTGCTCATTGTAGAGTGCCAGCACCATAAATTTATATAGCAAAAAAGGACTCTGAACCTCATCTAGTTATAGTGCTGACAACCTAAATTTACTCACTAATAACGCAGCTCCAGTTTGCCCATGGTAAGTTTCCAATTTCCATGAGATGATTTGTAATTTAAATGCAGTTAAGCTAGGAATGAGACACTTCACCAGAATCTACATCCAACCAAGTGCACAAATGGTGGAGATTCAAAACTCATAAAGCACAGGATAAAGATGTATGTATCTGGATTCAGCACACTATTATTTTCTTATCAATATTTACAATTATATGGGGTGGCTTAATTCAATCAATCAATCATTAGAATGGATAGAAAACAATCAATTTCCAAATCCCTCGAGATGATTAATTACTAAAAGCTGATCATTTGGACTGGAGAAGATTCCTCTAAGTCTTAACAGTATCCGAGAAGACTAATATTTTAATATGAACAGAAACAGATCTTCTGTAGCAAAAGCTGTTCACATAGATATAATGGCCAATCAGTTACCCACATTTACAGCTGTTATATATAGCAATTAGCAAATAACTGCAAGGTTGTTGGTCAGATAAAATTTGATGGCTAGAAATCTTGTAGTAGTAGATCTGCACATACATCACACGCAGCAAGGAAACATTTAATATTCTTTTTACAGAACTGGTCAATTTTTTAACATATTGTGGTGACCCAATTCTAGGCACCAAACAGTGAGATCGTCACAATAGGCCAGCAGCTTACTAAAACCAAACATGCCAGCTTAACCTCTATTGCAAATCTAAGCTTCAAAATAGGAATTCTGAATTTGAATGTGACCTCATCTCCCCTGAACCAAACCTTAAACCAGAGGCAGACCATTACTTTTCTTTGCAGCCCAGCATACTAGATGTTGAAGCAAACACAAAGAAACTTGCACGATATAATCTCTATTTAACACAGCATAGGCCCAAAGGTATAGAGTAGAGGAATTTATTACCAGTCGTTGGACCTAAAATACACTGTGGGGATTAGATTTTAAGTGAGACAATGCTCAGATAACGCCTCACAAATAAACAATTCTCTAAACGTGATCTTATAGCATTATGAGACCATCAAATATTGAGATTCAACAGCTTACAAAAGGTTCCAAATTCTCTTTTCCAAAGGCTACTTGCATGTTAAAAGATTTCTCTAGAATATACCATAAATATTCACTAATCACTTAGTGCACAGACAACAGAATTTTCAGCAAACATAGGGAAAAGAATTCTGAAATGCAATATAAACAAACAGTCAAATAAATTTTACAAACACTAAAAGAAATAAAGTGCCTTTACCACGAATGCAGAACGAATCAGCTCCTCAACGTAATCAACGGTTGCCCCTTTTACAAAATCATATGAAATATCATCAATTACCAATTTAACCCCTTCCTTCTCAAAGACTCTGCAATTGCTTGGAAAAGAGGGTTCCAAAAAAGGGGAAGCATCAGAAACTAAAAGCCAGTACATAATAAATAGTAATAATTGGAAGGGAAAGACCTGTCATCTGGATTGGTTTTGTGATCCAAATCAAAAACATACTGAAAGCCAGAACATCCACCAGTTTCTACACCCAACCGAAGCAGTGGTTTCTCCGGAGATGTTTCAGTTGCCTGTAATTCTTTCATTCTCTGCCAATAACGCATTTAAAAACATCAGATGGATAATTAGAAGGCAAAGGCGCGGTCTTAAATAATAATTGAGCCAAATGAAATGAAAAGAAATTGAAAAATTAAAAACCCAGAAAAAAAAAAAATGCTTACTTTAATGCAACTATCAGTCATGTGAATATCATCTAAAGAAGGAGATTCATTGGAGCTGAGAAGCCGATGACTTTGCCGCATTCGAGACGCAAAGCACGGGTTTAGCCGTTGATACAAGAATCTCAACGACATGTTCTTGCGGGCCTCTATCTAGTTTAGATTTTGATGGGGTCTAGTGTAGGTGCAATGGATTACGATTTAATGTTTGATATGGTCTATAGTTCAATGCTATACCATTTTTTCGGCTTTGCGGTTTGATGGTATTAAAAGGAGGAGGTTCATTTTGTTATGAATTTGAACTCACGCCTCAAACGATGTCGCTTGTTAATGACTTTTGAGGGACAAAACACATAACAAAGGTCGTAGATGAAACAATATTGTTTTATTAATAAATAAATATTTTAAATATAATAAAATATTTACATATATTATGTATGACAATCATGTAAGATATCATAAGATTTCTTATAACAAAAATTTAAAAATAGAATAAAAAATATAATTCTTTTTTTCCTTCATTCCTTCTACATGTTTATAACTAATTCTCTTTAGAATTTCTTCGAATCTTAACAGTTCTTATCAATTTCACTGGCAAAACACATTAAATAGTATTAAAACAATAGTTTCGGGAAATGGCTAAAGACACTATAGCTCAAGAACTCAGGTTAAAAATGGTTCAAATGGCATAGGAGGTAGAGTTGCACTAACAACGTTTACTAAAGAAATCCATCAACGAGATTAAAAGTTTGATCAGTGGACTTGGCATGCGAAAATCTAAAATTTTCACAAAACAAAAGTTGGTCAATCTTACAAGAGAGAGAGTAGCTACAGGAGCAAGTCAAAAGGTACCTAAAGATAGATCTACAAAGTTGGGATCTTTTAAATTTAGGGGAGAGGACCTTGATAGTTAGCTTCTAAAAGTTGAGTGTTTCTTTGTTGTGGATGGAACTGCTCCAAAAAATTGGGCTAAGGTGGTGATACCCAATTAGAGGGAAAGATCATCCAAATGGCACCAAGGTTTCATCAAATTTAGTAAGGGTCAATTAGTGATGTAGAAGGAGTACATTCAGTGTTTAGTTGTTAGATTTGGAACCCATGTCTATGATGATCCTTTGTCGAATTTGAGAAATTTACAGTTGGTTGGTCTTCTTCAAGATTATTTAGATATATTTGATTAACTATATCCGAGAGCTAGTATTCATGAAAATCAGACTCTCAATTCTTTCCTCTCCGGACTAGTGGATGTTCTCTAGATACTAGTCCAAATGTTTAGACCAAAAACATTGACAGAGGTTTATACATTACCAAATTGCAAAAGATCATTGTAATGAGATAAGAGATCAACTCAAACCCATTAACAAGCACCTTGGTTGCGATCAACTTATCAGAGCAATACCAATAATCAATCAAGTAATTCTGCAACATCACAATTCATAAACCTCACTCATAAACATGCCACGCTTAATGTCCAAAAAATTTGTAACTCTATTCCACCTAGGGGATCAACTATTGACAAGTAAAGGATTAGATAACCCATTAACAAACAATAATGATATTGATACAACCACAAATAGGGTGTCAATAACTTATATTCATATATTTAAGGGTAAATTATGAATTTTAAAAATATTAGCGGTGTTAAAAATTTTAGAGGGTGTTTTGAAATTTAAAAAAAGTTTTCTCTCAATTTTTAAAATATATATACCCTTCAATAATTTTAAAATTGATAATTACACTCAAAATACATAATAATATATATATATATATATATATATATATATATATATATATATCATATTATAAACTATTTAGATCATAATATATTGTTAAAATATATGAAATGAATTTAATAATTTTCTAAATATGATAAGAAAAATATATTTATATTTAGTAAATTAAAAAAAAAAAACATTGACACTCTATAATATACCTCCATTATAATAGTAGTAGAAAATAATATAAATACTTTTTTACAATAATTGACTTTAATATATGGGTGCGAAATTTACTTTTTCAAACTTAACAGGGACCCTGGTATTTCATCAAACATTGGGTGAGACATTGGATTTAGCCTTTGATAAATAGTATAGTAATGAAAGAAAAATGAAAGAGAGCTTGAGAACCTTGTAACCTTCCGCGTCCAAGACTCTTCGTCATCTTTATCTTCTTCACCTGCAGCTCTATCCTGTCACCGCACCTCGTCACACCCCTACCGGACCACCCCCTACAGATCTGGCTGCCCAACCCTAACCGTCGCATCATAAAACCGCGGCCCACCTAATGGGCTTAGTACAGGGATTATGGGTACTTAAAAATATTCTCTCTAATCCCTTTAATATTTGTATTGTAGGAGTAATGGGTTTGATGCGGGGATGTTCTCTCTAATTCCTTCAATATCTGTGTTGTAGGAGTAATGGATCTGGTGCAGCGATGATGGAATGGTTGGTTGACGAATTCGTGGATTTGGAATTGTTTCTATTGTAGTGTTTTTCTTTTTTTAATTATCATTGGCTGTGAATGTTTATTGGCTGGTAGATGAGGTCTGTGAATTTTTTTAATTTATATTGTGTGGGGAATGTAGTTAGGTGCAGTAAACCTTTATTTCAAGGTTCACGATGTAGAATCAGGCCCATAAGATATTGAGGTTTTTACTATGATTTTTTTTCCCTTAATTTTTAATTGTCGGGCGGCAACAAGTCCAGAAATTAGTATAAATTAGGTTATTTGAGTAGTTTTGCAGTTTGAAATATCTAGTTCCTCTTGAGTGTTCATTTCCTTTTGAGTGATTACCTTTTAATTTTTGGAGGGCTTGCCATAACTCATTAATGTAGATGGGAAACAGAATAGCATAACACTTCTTTGAATCATCTCTTTTCATCCTATATGTGAAGTCAAGATTAAAATCTTGTTTGTGAAAAATTGAAGAGGTTTGCTGTTGGTGGGATTTGCATAAAATGTTGTACAAATAAATGGCATGAAAATATAACGTAACTACTTTTCTTTTATGTAAAATTTTGTATTTTTAAGTTCGTGATTCATTATGTTTTTACTCCATTTTAGTGATGAAATTTCTTTGAATGCTCATTTCCACATAACAAAACTTTTATATTTTATATCGAGTAATTTTATAAAATTTCAGGGCAGGCTTCAAACCAATGTTGTGGGACGTTTCTAATGACTTATAAAATTCTTGGGAAGGTCTATGGCAGATTTTGAAACCAGTGGGCTATGGTTGTGTTTTCTGCCAGCCTCAGTAAATATCTATGTAATTTTTCCCAAGTAAATATATGATATGTAGAGTCACTTTCAAAGCTGCTTCATCTGTGCACCAAAAGTTTGGTTGTTAGCATTTTTTTTTTAAGCATCATAGATGATTTGATCAATCAAGAGAATTTTATTTTTAACTGATCTAATGCTGTCAATTTGTTCATATGATTTGAAAATTGCAGTTTATATGCCTGTTTTATTTATTTAGTTTTTCCTTTTTTTCCAAATTACTTTTCCTGTTTTTACATATAGAAAAATGTACAAGTGCCTTTTTAAATGCCTTCTGAGGAACTATTTTCTGGATTCTCCACAAATATTTATAATCCTGACGAAATATTGTAGGATTGTTGGTAAATTTGGAGTGATTTGTGGTATTTAGCTCATTTTTCAAGAAGCTTGAGAAACATTCTTGCTGATTTTTAAAATTTGCAGCTTTTGTCTGTAATTTTGTTAATACTATAAGTAATTTTATTTTGAAGAGATTTGATATATACAAGTTTTTGAAGATTGAGAAGGATTATCCATTTAATTATTTGGAAATTAATCCTTTCTATACATGTTTGTCAAAGTAGCTTAAATTTATGTTTCTATTTTTTTCTGAAAATCCAATACTGGTTTTGATCATTGAAGTAAAATTATCTGCATTTTTAAATTTGTATTGCCTTGTTAGCTGCAAATGTGGTTTATAACATTCTTACTTTGAAGTGTTCGGTAGTGTTTTTCATGGGCTCATTTGATGGTTCTGTGGATTTATATTTTTACGCTTTCATATGCTAGTACAAGTTTTTCCATTTTTGTGAATTTTTGAGAATTTATGCCATTTTTCATATGCTGTTGATCGCATAAATATCATGAAATTTTGCCCAAGTACATATACAATATCTTGAGTCACCTTCAAGGCTGCTTCGCCTGTACACCAAATGCTTGCTTGTTAGCATTTTGTTAAGTTATTTGATCATTTATGAGAAATTTATTTTTTAGTCTCTAATACTATCTATTAATTCACTTGATTGGAAAATTACAGTTACTAGTTTATCAGGCAGAGAACTTAAGTCTGACCAGGATGCAGAACACCAACTTACCCAATGAGGGAAACAAATTTCAAGTCCGGAAATTGGAGATCACGGACAAAGGCAAGGGTTTCATTGAGTTATTGCAGCAACTAAGTGTTTGTGATTCCGTGTCTGATAAGCAATTTGAAGAACGATTTCAAGAACTGAGTGCCTATGGTGACAACCATATTGTTTGTGTGATTGAAGATCATTCTGGGAAAATTATTGCAACTGGGAGCATGTTCATCGAAAAAAAGTTTCTGCGAAATTGTGGAAAAGTTGGGCATATTGAAGATGTTGTGATTGATGCAGGTGCACGAGGAATGCAGTTAGGAAAGAAGATAATCAAATTCCTTACAAACCATGCGCATGAGATGGGGTGTTACAAGGTAATTCTTGATTGCAGTGTAGACAATAAAGCATTCTATGAGAAATGCGGTTTCAAAGAAAAAGAAATTCAGATGGTTCGGTACTTTGTTTAAGAAATAATTTTCTTGATATTATTAATTTTAATGCATGCACTTATTGAAATAAATAAAACTGAGAGTGGTCTTTTAGACCTTGTCCATTAACCTTTTCTTATTTGAAAAATAACATTAACATTTTAATTAAATTTTTGTGTAAGTATTTATTTTCTTGTAAACTGTAAATAAATTAATAAAACTTTCCCTAAAAGAATTTAAATATTTTTACAGTGAAAGAGGCATTGTATCTGCTGGTACTATTTGACCCTTTAAATTGGGAACATAAACCTTTTACTTTTTCTTTTAGCCGTAGGCATTTCTGCCAAATTTCTTTTGAATCTAATAACATAAGTTATTGTCATCTTCAATCATCTACATTTTCAAAATCTTCGCATCACTCCATCATCGCAGCTTCATATTCTTCGAACAAGTTTTTTCTTTATTCCTTATTTTGGTATATTAGATTTTTGCTAGTGTTTGGTTGGATTTCTACTATTGTTCTTGGCTTTGGTAGCTTAAGCTTTTGGATTTTCGATTTTGTGCAATGGAGTTACTAGTAATATTGTTGAAATTTGAACTTGCAAAAAAGGTTTGAATTCTACTTTTGAAACCTTATTAAACTTACTTCAAACAAAAAAAAAAAAAAAACCAAAAAAGTTTTTCTACCACCCCTTTATAATTAATTATTACCCAAAAAAAAAATTGTTGAAACTCGAAATCTTTGTATTTTGGGTGTGTAATGAAATTTGCAGTGTTGTATGCCTGTACACCCCAAAATGAGGAATAGTATTAATATCGCAGTGTATGCCCATGCAATCCTCATTTACAAACGTGCAATCCTCATGCATAGGCGTAGCAATGGTTTTGTGGCAAAAACCACAATTTGCGATTGCTGGAGACATGTTTATCCATAATTTAAACACCATGTACAGGTGTACATCGCGATATTAATATTATTCCTCATTTTTGGGTGTACAGGCATTCATGTCCAACATGTATGATCCTTCCTCCTTCAACATTTAGCCAATTTCATGTGTCATATATAAAATGATGTACAGACATATACTCTTGTAATGTATGGTTGTACAAGCTTTTAAATATAAGTACATAAAATATGAAACCGAGAGAAAAGATGAACATAGTATACTTGTGGGTGTTGTATTATTCCCCACACCCCACTTAATAGAATTTCATTTTCAAAATTCGCTTGAACTGTTTTGCAAACTTTTCTCACATGCTCTGCTCAACACGATGGTTCTTCCACAAAACTTTGACTAGGAATTTGCTTGTTCTTGGGCTTCTTAACCCGTCTATCCAAAATCTACATCATGTGCTCCTCATAGACCTCCTCGAGCTCAACATCCTCAGTCCTCAGCATCATGACCGGTAGCAATCAAAGAGTGGTTGGAGAGACATTGGAGGATGCCATGGGATTGTTTCAAATGACCAATTAAGATAGAGTTTGGTATGTCAATTTCTTGCTTAGAGGAGATGTCGAAGTGTGATGGCGTATGACCTGTGAGACCCGGTGTTTCCAAGATGAGGGACTTCTATGGGTTATATTTCTACAATCATTGTTGAACTCTTATGGGTAACACTATCTATTGTGACAATCTAAGTGCAACTTGTGCACAAAATCAATCTTTCACCCCGAATGAACACATCATGATTAATTTTTGTCTTGTGAGGGAGAAGATTGCATTTGATATTCTTCAAGGGTATTATGTTTACACTCATGACCAATTTGTTGGTCTTCTTACAAAACCATTCTCAAAGACTCATCATAATCGGTTGTCTACAGTGAATCCTCCGTCTTGTAGGGGCATGTTAGAGAGAATCATGCTTCCTGATTTCATGGTTTTTTTTTGTTTTTTGTTTTTTGTATTTTGTTTTTGTTTTTTGAACTTGTAACTCTATAAACTAATTCTATTAGCTACATTTCCGTCTACTACGTTTTAGCCTTACCAAGGTTCAAAGTTCTCTGTACCACTTGGATACATAGGGTAGATTGCCACATATCAAAATGAATAATCAATTATTTCATATTTAGTTTTCATACTCACAGCTTTTTCATATGACAACATCACTATTATCTACAAATAAAATTATAAATCTTTATCATCTTTTTTACATCCAATATGATAATATGTATTGAATTACTTGAACTTTATTCACTAATATCATTTAGTATATAATAATATAAGTATTATGATGAAACCACAAATAATTTCAAAATGCAATGATCCTACATTATGTAATAATCTGCTTTATGTCTTGAATATAGCAATTTTGGATTACTAAATTTTAAGTTGTAATAATATGCAGTGTTTTGTTCTTTTCAAGGAGACAAAGATAAAGACTATCCTCACATCTCTCATCTTCTCTTTTGAATCCATTCACCATTATGAACCTACCAATCAACAACTTCAATAATAAGAGCCCTTCCTACATTCAATTTTCAAAATTATTAACCTGGAGTTATGGTACAGCACATTACAAGCTCAGTTCATCTCTCTCGACCAGTTCAGATAAAAGGGAGAGGTGATATCATAAAAATATAAGTGTCGAATTATAAGCTGAAAGTGTCCATCTGCAACTCTAATTTTCACATCTAAACTAATCATCCCTAATCTGTCCACAAGATCTAGTCAATACAGGATCAGGACCCATCCTGTTACAATGATCAAAAACAGATTAAAGAAACAATATACCCTCAATAGATTTCCTGTGGGCAGATATTGAGACATTACCTAGCAATAAATATGACCAAACTATTTGGCACTTGAAACTATTTGAAGCAGTAGAATTTTTTTGAGATATCAATCAAATATACAACACAAATTACCGTTGCTTCTGTGCTACTGTATTCTGTAAATATTCACTCAAATATGCACCAGATGCTGAAAGCAATGACAGTCTTGTGTTCTCAGGTGAGGATTTAGCAAAGTTAAGTCCCTGAAATTAAAAATACACCACAAAAATTAGTTTACTGAATGTGCAAAAGCATCTTTGCAAACCTAGATCTTTGGAAGACTGTTACCCAACCATTAACTCATTTATCTCGCAGTTTTCCAAGCACATTACCATGAATGAAGTATTTAACAGGTGATAACAAGCAAAATGACTAGTCTAGGAAGTGAGGAGACCCCTTACAAAACTCAGAAGCAAGAATTATGGAAATAAAATCATGATAATCAAAAGTACTTGAACTTGTATAACAGATTTTCAACAATTATCAGCAGAATTTTTTGACAAATCTCTCTCCATGTTTCTACAAATTGAGTGGAGAAAATAAGCCTAAACTTACCAACTATAGCCACTTCTCAATCTGCCTTTTCAATTTCTCGGAATCTCCTGTCCCATTCTTTTGCCTCATAGTCTTGCTCAACGAAATCCCTCTCGGTACTATAGACAATACGATCCTGTCCAATGATTGTTTTCTGGGCCATATCCCGGGCATTAAGGAGCTGAACAGATTGCATTAAGGAAAACAAGTTAACTAATAGTATATGGGCTTATGTCATCTCATTTTTTCTTACACAACAAACTTAGTTTTACAGTTTGACGTTAGTAGAAGAATACAGTCAAGTACAAAAGCATAATTTGGCACTATTCACACAAGTACACAACAAATTAAAGACATTTAAAAGAACATGATGTGCCTACCTTGCGCCTCAGAGAAACATCTGGCAATTCAAGCGCTTTAGCATACCGCTCCCTAGCAAGGTTTCTCTTTTCTATCTCAGCATTCTTCTTGAGGTTGAGGAACCACCGGACCAGAGGAATAACAAAGAAAGAACCAGCATATATCTACAATAACCTCAGCTGTTTTAGAAATAATATCACCTCAACTGTAAGAGGGAAAAGAGTTTAAAACAAATTCCTTTTACAATGAGACACTGCATCAAACCTGAAGCAAAGGAAATATGCTCCTGACGAATGGAATAAATCCACTAGGAGTAATAGCAGTATCCCTTCATAAAATGATTAAAGAACATCATTACAGCAAGAGGATTAAGAAAAGTACCAACAAAAGTTATTGGTATCAAGAGAAACTTACTTTAACATTGCTCCAAGAATAATAACCCCAAACAAATTCACCCCACCCAGACCAATAACCATTGCTCTCTCTGATGCATTAGTTTTACTGCAATGTAAGAAATTGCCCATGTCATGAACTTGATTACAATCAATCAATCAATTGCAAAAACAAGCAAGCGAAGAACCTGAATTCCCATTTTTTCTCTCTGAAAACCTTCTGAGCCCCTCCAACCCAATCAGTCCATCTTCTCCCCACATACTCCTTTCTTCCACTTCTTTGAGTAGAAGCTGTGCGCTGTAAGGACGGAAAACGATACAAAATATTTCCCTACACAGCAAGAAGATCACACAAATTAACAAAGGCAAAATCCTTTCCGTATCAAGAAAGCAACTCTCATGCAAGGGAGGATTCTGCACCATCTTTTCACCATTTCTTGCTATATACATATCTAAAGGAAGAAAAGATCTCTCTAGAATTGTATAGTCTGACACACCTCTTCATCTATTTCAGGCTGACCATCAAATCGCAGAAGAACAGGTAATATGTATGATTCATCGCTCTAAAACCAATAACAAACAAGGTCAAAAAAACTCAAGAATAATATAAATGAAAACAGTATGATGAAGTGTTAAAACTGAATGAGCTAGTAAATTTCAATGCTAAATTTAAGTTTGTCTGGCTAATTGACAGACACAATTCATAATATATAACTGCAGGGAACAAAAACAAATAACATTCTGGACAAAACCTGAAAAATTGAAGACTAGACTCCAAAAGAGAAAGAAAATACCTTTATACTGCGATAGGGAAAACCCTAAAAAGAAAAAATCAAAGCTTTCAAACACAAACTCATTTGTAGCATTCCAAATGGACCAGTTGTAGAATTGTATATTCAAATTTCAAGTGTCAATTAAATGAAATAAACTTATATTTTGTTAGGATCCCAAGTATAAGATATGAGACTTAGATCCCACATTAGAAAGTATGCGCAAATAGTGTGGGTTCTCTCATCTCAATAGTTAGTTTTTGAGATGTGACTTTCTTAAGGTTTGTATCATTTGGTATCAGAGTCATCCCCACATCTTCCAGTTGCAATCATGCGAAGCGGGTAGTGACATCGGCATTATAGTGTTCGTCTGGGGCTAACAGGGAGCTAGCGCACAACCAGCCCGCGTGGACGCCAGGGCTGCAGAGCTTTGTGGCATGTTATAAATCCAAATACAAGGTATAAGACTTAGATCCCACATTAGAAAGTATAAACAACTAATGTGAGGTTTATATGACCTAGGACTTACCCATCTCAATAGCTAGTTTTTGAGGTGTAGTTCTCTTAAGGTTCGTATTATATTCAATCAATTAAAAAGTAACCATTCTATCTAAGGATAGGTGGTTTATAAAACAAAGAAAAAATTTACAACGAAAACTGCGAGACAACATGCTATGAAACTAACATTAAAAAAAAAGATTCAATTTTGGGGGTTAATCAATAGACATTAAATGTCTAGTTCTCACCAAAAATCATATTAAAGATTATACAAACATATAACTATTCCCAATTTAAGAGCAACATAACGAATTGGCTAACCATAACAAGCTATAACAACAAAATTCTCTCTATTGGAAAGCTACATTTGATGTAATCTGATCATACCATGATGCTCCCGGCACTCTGTACATCAAGATACGGAGCAAGTTCTTCAGCTGTAACAACACCACCACTAGATGCTATATACTGTCCAATCTGCACATGAATTTTATGCAATTCGCTAAATTGTTAAAATTCCTTCACACATTAACTCATTCAAAAAATATAAAAGAATCAATAAATTGTGTTATTAGATCTAACAAAGCCAAATTAAAACCAAAAAAAAAAAAAAAACATTGCAATTTCCGTTTTATGCATTAAGCATTATCATTATAACCACTCTCAAATGAGAAATGCCTTCCAAAGGCAAACAGGTAAAATCACTATTATTCTTTGACGTCTACCATTCAATTAGGGCCAAGAATATTAAGTGATAGGTCGATCCAGTTTAGCACCTAAAAACAACTACCATTTAATTGGTTTCTGCATCAGAAGAGGTGACACTGAAGTAGATCCCTTTAATTGATAGATTGAAACCCTTCAAAATAACAACTGAAGTAGATCCTTCAACTACATCATGAAGGTGCAAATTACTATATTATTCAAAAGCACTTGACACACGGTATCCATATTAATATGTTGCAACATATCAGAACATTTGCTTGTTTTCAATACAATTCAAGGCATATGAAATGAAAAATCATTAATATGTTGCAATTGAAAAATATAAAGGGTTTCTACAAATAGCTTGTAAGAGAATGAAGGTTACAAAATGTCAGATTAAACAATGTTACTTTAACAAGGGGCAAGCTAATAGCAAACAAAAGTAAAAATAGCACAACCAATGAATCACAATATATACATTACAAGCAACGGACCACTGAATTCAATGCTGAAATATTACCAACTTCCACCTTTCTTCTTCAATTCCTTGATTAGGATCACCATCTCCAAATACAAATGAGAAAATCTGAAAGAACGTCACTAATTAGGTCAAATTTCTTTCAAAAAAGGGAAGCAATCAGAAAAAACATCAGGCATAATTCAATTTTATACATACAGATTCAACAAAGTTCATTTTGTTGTCGTCATCATCTGCACGTACTCGTCGCCTCCTATAGTAATATGGATCCCAGTACCTTATACGAAATTAGAAGGGAAACAACAAAAAGTTATGAAATGTTTGCGACCACATGAAAATACAGGGCTCTTTAGAAAAGATCATCATCAATGAGAGCCGGTAAGCACAAAGGCTGAAGTATAAAAACTCAAAAAAATTAAAAAAAAAAACATTTTTAGAGTATAAAATTAATTAGGGTGGCAATTACTGCTGTGTCCCTTATCAAACATAAAACTAAAGCCAACAAAAACAGCAGCCATAACTTACCAAGATAATGTGTTTTCAATATCATGATTAGAACAGTCAAACCATGTATATTATCAACCTTTTTATGGTTTGAAAACAATGTTAAGAATTATGAATGACCAGAAAGTTTACCAAAACATGTCGAATGGATTGACGTAAAACGTGAATCCAGTACCATATGATCTGCTTCGCCTTCCACGATTGTCTTCATCACTGTAATCAAGAATTTCACCATCAATGTCTAGCTGAGACAACATAAAAATAAAATAAAACATAAAAAAACACACCCAATTAACAAGAGCATATGGTCAATGAATAATAACATTTAAAGAGCCAATTTCAAAAGATACCTCCGACTTGAAAGAAGAGCAGCAATTATTGTAGTATAAACAATAACAATTGAAGCTATAAGAGCTGTACCAAAAGAAACCCTTATTAAATACTCAGCCCCAGCCTGAAAAAAAACAAAATTATTAGATTATGACCCCAATATAAATTATAAGACATTCATTTCTTCTCTTTGAAACAGAATCTCATCACATTATGTGATAAAAACTAATACCTTTGCCTTTTCAACCAAAGGTTCTACTTTTATCCTAAATGACTTCGCAGCAAGTTTTGCACGATAATCCTTTGGAAAAACATACAAGACATCACCTTCATCTGAGACCTGTTAAAACCATCTTGAAAAAAAAAAGGCTCATGAATCAAGCATAAAAAAATAATAATAATAACTATACAAGTTTTATTTCAAAATCTATAAAAGCAAAAGAATTGCTAAAACATGAAAATTGGTCATAAGTAACAAAAATATTTAGCAAAACTTTTTTCAGTCATGACAAGAATGACCGTAATCTAATCTAAACTTTTAATAGACTTCCCCCAAATTTCATAAAATTTATCAAAATGTTTTTATAACTTCTAAAAACACACCCAATTCACTACTTTTAACTACTCATTTTAATCAAGACATTTATACATTGTTCTTCATTACTAAGCAATTTTTTACACTTAAATAATACTACCCATATTTTCAAAATTAAAGTTACAGTTGACCAAAATTTAAACAATTACATAATAAATTCGTACTATGACTTGAAATTACCTCCAGGAAACCATCAGTATCAGCGGCAAGAGCTTGGAGAGCCTTTTGAGCTTGACTCAAAGTAAGCCCAGCTTTACTGGCCACGTCACCAATAGTGACTCTTCTTCCACAGGCATCAACGGCGTCCATGGCTCGCTTTCTAACATCAGACGGCAGCTTATCACTCTCTACAACACTTCCAGGTCTCAATCCAGCGCTCATATCAAGGCTCGCTCTAACAACGGGAACTAAAACCCTATAGTTTGGGTTTTTCCAATAAATTCTAGGGAAAACAAGTGTTTGGGTTCTGAGAAAAGAATCAGGAGGCTTTAAATTAAAGGTAGGTTTTGAAATATAGAGAAAAAGGCGAGATTTTGCGGTAAGAGAGAAACATGTCGAGATTGATGCCATCTTGATTTTTGAGAAATTTGGACGATGAAAATGTTCTTGTATTCAAAGATCATTTGGTGCCAAAGATTCTAAAGCTTAAGCTTGGCCAAGCGAAAGAGAGGATGATGTTACTGAAATTACTGTTTTACCCTAAGCCTTTAATAGAACCACAACGACACCGTATCAAGCAAAACCAGATTTTTAATGTCTGGATTTAGGGTTTGGGCTAAGATTATGAGTTAAAGATTAATTATTGGACTCAGAGTCTAGTTTAATTTATTTTAGTATAAAATTGAAGTTACTGGTTATTTTTTATGGAGCCCCTCAAGTTTTGTTAATTTTTTAATATCTCGAAATTTGGAAGGATTAAAAATATTGTTGAATTTTAGGGGCTAATTGCCGAATAAAATAATTTTGGTTTCTTTCGTTTAATTTATTAAAAAAAAAGAGTCCGCTGAAATAATAATATCTCGTTAAAATATTGGAAATTATATTGCCGGGAAAATTCTAAACATAATAATCGCCAACAGAACTTCAAACCCAGAAAGAAACTAAAGCCGAATCCAAAAATGCTGCTCTCAAAACCTTCACTTATCACACACAACTCTCCTCCCGAAACCTTAACAAAACCCCTCAAGAAATCATCCTTGACAGTCACCAATGCCATCTCCAGTGGTGGTGAAAGAAAACCCATGTCTCCTTTTGAAGCTCGACTCTCTCTTGTCTTGGCTCTTGCTTCCCAAACTTCCTCTGTCTCTCAGCGACGTACATGTTATCTTTCACTCGTTTACTTTTATTTCTTTCTGTTCCCTTAATTTCTTACTTTCTTATTCTTATGTACTGATTATTTTGCCTTGCAGTTCTAGCGGACTTGGGTACTGAGACTGCGAAATATGTTTTCCCCAAGAGATTTGATAGCCGGAATTTGGAGGAAGCCCTCATGGCAGGTGCAACTTCATATTTCTCAAACCTTATTTAATTACAAAATTTTCTGAATTCTAAATTCCTTAGATTACAAGACAATTTTTCAATCTTTGTGTAGAAATTTGACTGAATTTTCTTTAAGCATTAATCGAATTGTTATACGGCGCCAATTAACAAGGCTCACAGTAGCACGGAGGGTCATTTAGGTTTTTCGGTACTTCAAGATTATAAGTTATTTTATAAAATTTCTTGCCAAGGAATACAACCTTTCCTGGGTTGTTCCTTCTTCATGTCTATTGGTGAAAGGCATGTAGCTTTAAAAGGGATTTAGAATGCTAGGGTTCTGTGGATTGTGGTGCGATGGCTATATTTTGGGTTCTTTGGATTGAAAGAAATAATAGAATTTTTTCAGACGTTAGCTGAGAAGGGGTCTCCATGTTGTGGGATAGATTGAAGATTTGGCTTCTACTTCCCACGAGTTTCAGGAAGCATCTTTTTTCTTCATTCACCCTAGCTGGGAAGCTTCAATTTTTTCATTATTCTGATTGAGGGCTCTTGAGGGTTCTTATCTGATTTTATACTTTTTGTATGGTGAATGACCTATCTTAGGTCTATACGGAAAGCTGCACCTACTCTTTGCACTTAGATTGTCTATTTTTTGGTATGTTCTATAGTCTTAATACAATTCTCTTTTAATCTTAGCAAAAAGGAAAAGAAATGAAAATGAGAAGTAAATGGTATATTAAATATGTAGGAATTATATAAGTTGGTTATTTCTTTACCGGAGTCCTAAAGTAGTTATATTTGCATAACAAGTCCCTTTATTTAAAGTTATGGCTTGTTTATTTTATGTGGAGCTGAAATATTCAGAGTGACTTTTATATCAATTTAGTTATATGTTACTGGGTTTTTTGCAGTTCCAGATCTTGAGACAGTGAAGTTTAAGGTTTTGAGGAGAACAGAGCAGTATGAGATAAGAGAAGTTGAGGTATATATTTGTAGTTGATTGATTGTTCAGTCAATCTCCCTTTTTATCCTTCCTTTCAAGAATTTTAGGCATATTTATAATCTCAATTCCTAATCTTTTATTGTTCTTGTGGCATTATGTTTTCATTGTTTTTATGTTCATGTAAAGTGTAAATTGATTGGCTGTGATTGTGTAAATAGTCATACTTTATAGCTGAAACAATGATGCCTGGGAAAACTGGATTTGATTTCAACAGTGCATCTCAATCATTTAATGTGCTGGCTGAGTACCTGTTTGGTAAGGTAGTTCTGGTTGTTTTACTTATGAACTATACCTCTTTGTGTCTCTGTAAATTTGCTATTGTGAACTGTGCCCCCTTTTGCACTGTGTTTAGAATACAATAAATGAGAAAATGGAGATGACCACACCTGTTTTTACACGTAAGACTCAGTCTGATGGTGAGAAAATGGAAATGACAACACCTGTGATAACAAAGAGGGTTAGTTCTCTGCATTAATTTTTTACACTAATAATTCATTTTTTTCTATTTCATAAAGTTTTGACTCTTGAATTATACTTGTAGCATAATTTTGTTTTGTCATCTGATTTCTATTTGAGATGTAATAGGAATATTTTGGTTTGTTTATTTTTTGTTGATGTCAACTAAGGCTATTGTGATTCAAACATTAGTTTGCAATATATTTTTTTGCACATTTCACTAATTTTTACATATACAAATCTATGTCTTGCTGACTTCAAGAATGTTTGATGTTTAATTTATAGTTGTTATATATTTTTTCGTCATTTTGCTTATGTTTCATTAATAAATCTTTTGACATCAAGGATTATTTGGGTTTTAAAATATTTGGTTTGTTGATTTATACTTGAACCTTTTTTATTCCTTTCCTTGTTTTCTAATTTACCATGAATTTTCTTTTATCATCAAAACTTGACTTCTGAAATATACTTCTGCTGTATATGTGTTGCCTTTCTGATTTATCTTAGATGATGCAGTAAAGAAGACTTAATTTGATCAAATATGCTATTTTCTGGACATTTTGAAGATGTTTTTACTTTATAATTTGATTTTACTTTTAGCATATCTCAAGGGGTTGCTGTAATTTGAACTTTGTTTTGGAATTTTTTCCCCCATATTTTGTATAATTGTATTCCATATACAAATCTTTTGATATAAAAGAATTTTTGGGGGTCAAATTATTGGATTTATGAATTTATCTTCTGCTGAGAAACTTTTTTTTAATCATATTCTAATTTATGTTTAATATTTATTCAGTTGACAGATGAGACTAAGTGGCAGATGTCTTTTGTCATGCCTTCGAAGTATGGTTCCAACTTGCCATTACCTAAAGATCCGTCTATAAAGATCAGAGAGGTGCCGAAGAAAGTTGTTGCTGTGGTTGCCTTCTCAGGTTTGTTGTTCATAACTTTGCCTGTGGTAAAGATGGTGATATTTTGTCCCTTTTAGTCTTATGTTCCAAAGTTGCATTTTAAGCTGCAGCATTTAGGCGTTAGAATGAGCAGAGTTATTTCTTCTATGCTGTCCAAATCTCAAGTCAGGCCCTTATTACAATACCTATGTATGCCTTCTAGCATGGTTGACAGTAACCTCCCTAAAAGTGTTTGGTTCTGCCTCGTGATTTACAGTAGCTGTTGCACCCTCAGCGCTCTCTCTTCTAACAAGAGTTAGGTTGGATGCCCTTTTAGTTGCACCAATGGTTCCTTCTAAATGTTTTGCTTTGATTGAAGTGATAACTTGTGATTTCAATATCAAATAAATTTAATCCATTAAGTTTGATAGGAGTGGTGTGGTCACAATGCTAAATTTATTTTGAATTCCAGTTTTCAAGGAGAAGCTCTGTGCAATGGTAGAATTTGATTGATTAAGATTACTGGTTTCAGTCAATTTATTTCAGCAGCAATCATTGCTCCAATACTATTAAAGATTGAAAAACTTTATTTGGTTTAAGAAACCAAGAAAGACAAATTGACATAACTACTCACTAAACATCTACAGTTAAGAGCTCTTGTTTTCCCAAGACTCTCTGCAATTAAGATCTGCCTATGAAAATTTTTTGTACGACGTGAATTACACCATTGGTTCTAACTCCATCAAATCCACCTTACCAGCTGCTATTTTGCTTGCATTGTTATGTGAATTGCTTGTCCCCTTCGGCGGCCCAGCTAGCTACACACTAGGATCCAGGTCACTGTTTCCTAGAATGTCAGGATCTCTCTATGCTATGCTTCATTGATATCTATCTTCTTTTTCATTGAGGAATAAATTAAAGCTAGAGTGCATTGTACTCTAATATCTCTTTAGTTCTCTATGGCTGACATTATATGATTAATGATCTTGTTAGTTGTTTACTTGAATCAGGTTTTGTTACTGATGAAGAAGTTCAACGACGGGAATCAAAATTACGAATTGCTTTGAAAGATGACAGAAAGTATCAAGTAAAGGAGGGTGCTTCAGTTGAAGTTGCTCAGGTAATATCTTTATTTTGACTTTTTTTTGACAGGGTCATGCAATACCTTTTCTGGACTAACTTTCTTAAACGCGGATGCAGTATAATCCACCATTTACACTTCCATTTCAACGTCGCAATGAGATAGCGCTGGAAGTAGAAAGAAGGGAAGAATAACACAATAGTTTTCAGAAAGGTGGACGCTAGAGTTATACTGTATAGTAAATTTATACCTTTTCTTCTGCAAAGAAAGATAAAGCATCTTGTTTAATATCAGCCCAATCAAATATATTTTAGAAATGTAAAATCTATATGTGCCTGTAATTATTTTGATAGGTTCTTTAGTTGAATTATCTATAGGCCTGACAAAAGTTGCTTACAGTGGATGAATGTGTCTACATGATATTCCAGCATTTATATGGGATACTAACATATGCATCTGCAGAGGATTTTTTATTTTTTTTCAATCAAATTCATTGTCAAAAAACCCCTCAAGGGATAGCTTGAACAGCAAAAAAAAAGGCTTCATATTTAAAAAAACATAAGTTTAAGTCAAACTTTAGATATGAGATCAATCACTGAATTTGGGGTTTCTTGAAATTAAAAAAAAAAAAATTCGTTGTCCAAAAGTATTGCATTCCCCTAAATATTGGATTCTAATGCTTTTATAAGGAGTTTTAATCATTTGGGAAGACTTCTTAAAGTTATATTTATCTCCTGAAATTTTTTGTAGGCACAAGTAAAAATGAAAACTTTTTTGTTGCAATTCTTATTCCCATAACTTCATTTTACAAGCCAACTATTCTCATAACGTATTGAAGACAATTGTAAATTGCGAAAAAAAAAGCTTCCAACACCCGAAATACCAATGAGCTGCAAATTGTAGTAGCAATATGAAGAGAAACGAAAGATCATTCCATACAATTAGATTGATATTTTAATGAACATGTAATAATGCTTTTATATAAAGGAAATTTGCTCTCATTAAAAAATGGCCAAGAATCTTTTAATCACATTCTATGTCTACTTCAGAACAAGCATTAGAAACATTCAGCTTCATTCTTTAAATTTTAATACAAACCCAATTAAGAGAAAGACAGAAAACTGTAAATTGCAAAAATGACACTCTCAAGGAAGACCAATTCTTGGCTAGAATTAGCATTATCCCGGTAAATGGCAATAAATAACATCCTTTCCCTTATGTTGTCTTATATTTTCAATCTACCAAACCATTACATCATTTGAGATTAAATAACATATAACCTGAAAGATTTGGATGCGGCAACAATTGACCCAGGATTCATATAATGAAGGCGGAATTTCCCAAGATTCTAATAACAGAGGAAATGATTTCGCACTAATATTGACCTTATTGGATGTCATCTACAGCTTCTGTAACACTAGTGTCTTTCTGATGCTTTGATTTTGTTTTTTTCTTAGATGCCGCCTTAGATTTCCGACCCTCTTTCTCTGTCTTGGTGAAGAGGTCTTTGTACTTCTCTAGTACCCTCTCTTTTTCTTCTGGTAAGCCTAATATCTCATAGGCATCTGCCACTTTTTGCACAATTGATTTCTCAGGAGGCTTACGATCAAATGCTTCAAGGCCTTTGAAAAGCTTTATGAGCCTCTCCGGCATATTGTTTCGGTAATATATACAGATCATGCTATTGCATAATTGCCAAGGCACGGAATGCAGATCACTACCAATTTTTTTCATCCAAAACTTGTGTGCTTCTTCTGCTCGACGGTCCTTATCTAAAGCTCGCACCAGTTGTACATATGTTCCCATTGTAGATCCCTGGCCCTTGCTTAATATCCATTTAATAACCTGAACAACTTTATGCCACTGTTGTTCCTTCTCAAGATCAAACAAAGCCTTCTTAAGTGAAGCAATAGGAAAGTTTTGTTCCCATGCAACCCAAGCATCAAGACAACCGTAGACAGCTTCTTTACTATCCTTGAGATCAAGAAGTGTGCTTACAAGAAAATTGATCTTATCCTTTCTTGAAACATTCTCTCCAATTCGATGTTTCCTTAAACTTTCAGCTTTTTGCTCTGGATACCTTTCCATTATTTCATTCTTGGGTTCACCCTCAAATGATGACATACCTTTTGCAATGTTTTGGCTAGATATTTGAATTTGTTTCATTACATAGCAACTAGAACTTTTGGTTTGGACCCTCGTGCCAAACCGAGTCAATTGGCCAACAAGGTAAGACATTGACGTAACTCCCAGCATTGCAATCGCTCCTTCAAAGTGAAAAACAGTTGCCCAGCACTTATGTAAAAGTCCAAAGTCTGACACAAAGAGCAAGAAAGAAAATTAATGTTTTGATGAGAAAACTAAACTTTTGAGAACATTTGGAAAAAATAGTTTCAATTGACCAGTTAAAACTCATCAATTAGTCCACAATTGACACACAGCAATAAATGATGGCCTAAACTGTTTTCCACTCAACAAAATTATATAATTGAGAATGCATAAAATGCTACCATTACTCAAGTAATATTGTGATTATTAAAAAAAAAAATGAGAACAGCATTTGTATCCGTGATTTCAATTCTCAACCATTTTCCAGCTTTCTTACACCCTCACAATTTCCAATTATTTTGAAGATAAACAAAAAATTAATCAACCACATTCAATACACTAATAAAGCCATAATCTAGCCCAATAATTTATATCAAAATCTCATCTACTTTGTTTCTCAAACAAAACCCACGAATCCTATTTCAAAACTCCTGTACTTTGTTTCTTAATCAACTCCATATTCATTCACACATCAGAAGCGTCTGCCTCATGAAAATAACAGCACATGAGATAATTTAGAGATTATGTTATTGATGGTTATTTGTACAATTGAATTTGGATACTCATTTATGCAATCAAATCAAGATTGTGTACTTTTGTCAATGGGTTTTAGATTGATATGAGACCTAGAGAACTTTAAGGACTAGAGAGACATGGAATTTTTTTAGAAAGTAGAAAAAACATTAGTTTACAATTTTGAGTGTTGGTACCATGTCAGAATTTTGAAGTGGGCAGTTGAGGTAGGTGTGGAGGCTCTAGCTTGTGGGTATGGTCACTGGTAAATAGTGATATGAAGTTTGAAGTAGGGGCGGTAAAAAGAAATGAGTGATAGAAAACAGTTTCATTACTAAAAAATAAAGAAGAGAAAAAGAAAATGCACTTACTCATAATGAATCTTACAACTAAAAACACATTCTCTATTCAAAAACCAAAATTTTTTTACAGAAAGAAAGAACGAGAGTTTCTACATTAGATTTCTAGCTAGAAAAGCAGATTCTCTAATAATTTCAATCAATTGCATTTATTTTCCACCCTCAACCGAGCTTCTTCATTTCTCTTAAGAACTGATGACTTTCATTCTAGTTCAATTGGATTTCAAAAGCTCCGTATGATTCTTATTTCAACTTGATCTATAGGGCAAAAAATGCTGACCCAAATAAGCGTTCATCTATACTAGTTCCTACCTATACCATTGATTCAAACCAGGCCATCCAAAAATCAGAAAGTTAATCACTCAAAGGCACGCAAACTCAACATTAACTTGAACCTTTATATCGCAAAACTACTAAGATAACATATTCAAAATTATCTATGCACTGGTTAGCTGACTGCCAATTTAAACAGAAAATAGATAATAAAAAGTGAAAACCTCATAAATCAGCTAAAACAAAACGCTCCCCCGCCACTAAGCAAGTAATCTGAAGCCAATTTTGGCCGCACTGACTTCACAAATTAACTGCACTGTGACTGCACAAGAAATTTAAAAAAAAAAAAAAGGCTTGCATCAAAATCACATTTAGAAACAATGGATTCGGTCACATCACTCACAGTAATATTTCAAGACAAACTACATTTTTTCAGTTTTCAACAAATTTTTTTTGGTAAGTTAGACAAAAGGGAAATATGCTCAAGCGTTGTACAATACTCAACCTCATGTAAACCTGTCGTTGATCTTTAAAATTCTTTGCACCTTGCCTTCTCTCCATTATCATCCAATCCAATGAACTGTGCCACTACCAAGACATTGGATTGTGTTTCACTCATTAATGCAGAATCAAAATTTTCACTTTCATCATTTTACAGAAGTTAATGAAGTAATCAATTCAATGGGAATTATACGATTGAAACAAAATAAATTATTTCTTTCGGAACCAAGGTTACCAACTTGAAGCAAACCATCTACTAAAGAAAAAAATTGACTGATATCATGTTCATCACCGAGAAGAATGAGTAGAAGCCTTACCTGATTCCCCAAATTGAAAACCGGGGGAAAAATTATGTCGTCCTCCGTAGCCACTGGTGTCAGAAGTTAGAGAAAACCCTATGCTGACATCATAAAATGATGAAAAGACAAAAATAACCTTACAAAATGACAAAATTAGAAATATTCGGGCTGTACCCAAGCCCAGACCAAAGTAACCAAACCGAATGAGAAGGAATACTGATTAAAATAAATTTTTTGTTTACCTTACATTTATATGTATATAAACTTTTTTTATTATAAAAATATAATCATTTTTTAAGTTGATTTTATCTTTAACAAAAGAATATTATAGGATTTGGATTGACCAGATGATTGGTCAGCCATTGAAACATCCAATTAATCAATTTATTTTTAAAAAATTGATTAATCAATCAATTTATTTTTAAAAATCAGTTGATCAGGTGTTTGACCGGCTAACAAACCTATCCTGCCAACCCATCAAACTAACCCCAAATCCTATAATCTGCTTCTTTTAAAAATAAAATTAATTTTAAAGTGATTATATTTATATATAAGAAAAAATAAAAGCAACAATATTTATATAATAAAAAAAAAATGAGTATATATGTATAAAAGCAGATATAGTAACTATTTTAATCAAAATTCCAAATAAAAATCTAGTAGTACGGATTATAAAATATAATAAAATTATATATATTTATTTTAAATATGTAAATTAACATATATATAATATATATTATTATATAATTAAATAATTTTAAATTAAAAGTAAAATAATATTTACCCATATAATAATACTATTCATGAAAATAAGAGCACGTTTTTTTATTTATCAGACTTATATTTTATTGCATGAAAACATGTATAATCTCTAACGATACTAAAAATTAATGGTATGGATTTTTGTCTAATATATTTCTTAGCTGATATGCACAATTAAAGGGTTGACGCGCAGAATTTTAGGACTAATGTGGAAAATTGCCATCGAATAAAATTCCCAATTAACTCATTTTCCCAAATATATTTCCTCCGTAAATTTATTTGAAATAAGCACAATCAACCTAAAATAAGCAAAACCCGGTCAAAATTAAAATTCATCCACACTTAAATCATCAAATTCTCGTAACCAAACATTAAATAAAAAAGAGTAATACTATATATAATCATCTTAAATATATAAATATGTATATATTTATACATATTATTATATGATTAATATTGTTTTATCATTAATTTGAATTCATTTAATCATAATTTATATATATATATATATATATATATATATATATATATATATTTATATATTCAAAAATAAATATACATAATTTTATTAAATATAAGAAAAAGATTAAATGAAAATTATCCTTATTTTCGTATAAAATAATGTATAGGACCACAAAAAATTAATTACGTCAACATTTTTAAAAAAATTTATCTTTAGTAAAAAATTTTGAAAATTAAGTCTATTCGAAAAAATAAAATAAAATCCATTGAAAGACTAAAATATTTCTACATTGAAAGACTTTAGTCAGCCCACTTCATGTGAAGTAGTGGGGAGTTTTACATACAATTCTTATTCTTTTATAAAATAAAATCAAACAAAATAGAAAGATTTCAAATCCATCCCGCCAATAAGCAGAGAAATTAGAGAATTAATGGCGATAATTATATCCAATAGCATACCCACAAACTTTGTGCTACTTAATGGCTATGATTCAGCGTGACGCCCAAGCCAAAATGAATCAATCAATAGCTACGGTTTTATCCTGGGTACGTGTATCTATGTTATACGGTATAAATAAAAAATTATACATATTTTATGATATACGTGATTAATCTATTATATTTGTGAAAGTTTAATGACATCCAACTTGACCTACTCCTTATCTCATCACATATTTAGTGCTTGCTGATAATCTACAGCACCACCACTGCCATTATGCTTTAACCACTAAAGTCCGCCCATCACCACCTCCACTAGCAGTAAAATTAATTATACATTTCTCTGTTGCTGCTTCATTCTAGGAGAAATTATCATTGGAGATTCAATTATATTATATGAAAAATTCTTCTAATACTTGCACTAATTTTTGTGCTTGTTTGAGCTGATCAGTTTCCGCTTCCTTCTTATCCCGTTGCAACAATTAATAATAATATGCATAACAATTTGCAGATTTTCAGAGACATCCAACAGCCCAACAGTTCTTCATATTTTTTGGTTGCAGATTTTTACAGTCAGAAAAATAAAAAGATCTTGTTACAAGCTGATCGACAAAACTATGTTTATGGCTAACTATTTTGTTTTTATATGTATAATATGATTTTTCTAATTACTAGTCTACTTCAGGTATGCTTTCAAGCTCAGGCTTCCACACTTTGCTGTATTGAACTTCATTTTTACTCTGAGAAATCATCTCCTGAATTGAAACTCCCTCCTTTTGCAGCAGCTCCTGCAGCTCTTGTTTACTGATAACCAGCTTTATTCGCAATTTACCGGAAGTTTCTTGTCCATCTCCGGCGGCCTTCTGATCCGAAAACCTCACCTTCTTTTTCTCGACTTTCGGTACAAGAAAGTACAAATTTCCACCAAGAAGTTTCGCCTCCGGCCTGAGTTTCCTGATTTCTGGAAGCGAATCGGAGAGTGAATGCCCTGAAAATTCTGACAAAACGTCCTTCACTTTGATGGGAGCCTTATACTGCAGAACTCCTCCGTCGGTTTTCATCACTTTAATCATCTTTTCTTGCCGAACCAGGCAATTCCCCATTGCTTGAATGGATTTGGAATAAGAGAAGAATGGTTATGGTTGGAGTATTTATAGGAAAGTATTGTGGGGATGGATGGCCTTTTCCTGGGCAAATATCACACAATTTCCCCGGCCCGACCTTGCTTTGGACCCCATTGACATTGTGTTTGACAACTTGGTAAAGTGTAAAGTGCGGTTGGCGATTCATCATTCATGATATCATAAACTCAGTGGGTTAAATTCGAGTTCAATGATCGAGTCATATGAAATTTGATTTTTTGTAACGGATTTATCGTATTCTTATAAACCAATTTGAACACAAAATCGTATACTGTATCAAATTATTATACACTTCTTTTATAATTCTTTTTAATCCATTCTTCCACAAATCAATGGAATTAGATTTGATACGTTTGATGGTATAATTATGTTTTTTTTTTTGGTCTTTTATAAATATTTTTAGATAACAATACTTAAAGTTATCGAATTCAAAGAATGTTAAAAAAAACATTAATACAAAATCTCCTTGTAATGGATGGATCACTATTCAAACTAAATCAATGTAAACATTTTCATATAACACAATTAAAAAATCAAAAGATAAATAGTAAGGAACTTCATTGAACAAGAACAAGGCTTCAACATGGTTAATCAAAACATAAATTAAAAAACATTTTCAACTCTCGTTACTCAATGTAGAGGGTTCCAAGTAAAATGAATGAGACTTATATAATTATTAATGTATAGTTTATATGATTTTGGATTCTATAATCTTAATAACTAGCTTTTAAAATGCGGTTCTTTTAAGATTTATATCATAATACTTGTTGTTTGACTTGGTTGAGCTTCGTGTTCGACTTTGTTACCATGTAATCATGTAACTTTGTTTTGTTCATGGCTAATGTAAGTTAGAAACAAATGTTGGGATTGGTGTAGAGACCATAACCCAGCAATGGAGTTTTCTTCTGCCTTTTATTAGTTGATCAATCTTTTTGTTTCCCTCCTACATCATCTTTTCTTGGATTTGTATCCCTTTGAACATTGTCAGTTGCTGACGCTTGAGATTGAGATTGATTTTTATGAGAAAAAAAATTACATCAACAATTTGAAATACCCTAGATTTAGAGTTATCAATATACAGTTTTGACTTCCAGTTTTGGCTTCTTTGTATTCACCTTTATACATGTTCTTGCTTTATTTCCAGTTGGTTTATAAACAGTGTGTGTCATAATTCTCTCATCCCTCGACCTCTTTGATGTTATTTTTCTGTTAGTACTCTTTTTTTTTTTCAAAAAAAAAATTATGAAGAACTTATTCGAGTTAGATTATTTCTTTGAAACTAACCCAACTAATTGAACAAGTAAAACTTTAGGTTCAATAGCTAGGTTTAGAGTCATTGTACTAAATAAAGTCAAAGATTTGATTTTAATATGACATTAATAAATCTCAAATCTAAACTCTCTCTTTTAGATATTTTATATATTTTATTATTCAAACTATCTTTTAAGTGTTTTTCTCGTTTAGTTGTTTTCTTATATTTTCTTGGTTTATTGGGTAGTTTCATAGGCTTAGGGGTTAAAACAACTTTTTTTGCTTGCCTATGGCCATATTTTATCACCATTTAAAGGTTCAACAATATTGTCATTTAAAGGCTTAGGAATCTCTCTTTTGAAGAAATGAAAGGGATAGATTGAAGAGATGAGTCCTAATTTGATGGAGATGTCAAATCCTAGCTTTGTGATACTGCAAATGGAAGCAAAATTTTGTTCAACTTCCTTTTACTCAATGTTAGGTTATATGGATTTGGTGAATTGTGGATTGGTTTAAGTTTTGGCCGGATTTTACTTATTATAGATAGGTTTTGTTTATTCAAATTGAGTTTTGTGATTTTTATGAAAAAAAAATTAAAGAGAAAAGGGTTATTTTAATATTTTTGTGGTTACAATCTTCCACATAAAAAATTATAATCCCTTTTCTCAATTAAAAAAAATCTACATCATTAATTTTTTTTAAAGGTGTTAGACTTTAAACATAATTTTGTAAGACAAAAATAAATTTAATCATTTCAATAGACTAATCAAAAAGTTTAACACATAGAATAATAAGAAAAAAAAAAAAAGTTGGGTCCATTAAAAAAAGTTGATAGGTGGCTGCTATCTTCATACGTTGCTATCCTGAAACTAACCTTTTGTATTTTAATTTTTTTTTCTATAATATCTATTATTAAATGCTATCGAATAATAAATTTAATTTTAATTATATTCAAGATACAAGTAATTAATTGTTTGTTAAACAAGACTGTGTACACTACTAGAAAAATAGTCGGGTACCAACAAGGCAAGGCTTCCTTTCTCCGTGAATACTTGTTCTCTGAATTCTTCTCCCTAATTTTGACGCATCTTCGTCGGCCTCGCTCTTAGATTTGCAACAGAAGAAAGGAAAGTCAGCATAACCGAGTGAGTTTGAGTGGGATGAGGGGCCAGCTTCGATGCATTCAGACAGGAAGTGGGTTGTGACCAGACACCATTACTAAAATAGAAAAGAGTTGAGGTTTTAGTTGAAACTTAAAAAAGAAACAAGTGATTGACCAATTATTTCAGTGAAAATGGTTGACTCCAACACCGGATGCTTGTAGTTGTAGTAGGTTTTGCAGTAACTTCAACAATAGACTATTCCTGCACGGCTCGGCCAAGCCATTCTACTTGCATTTTGCTCTTTCTTTCTCCTCATTTTTCAACAAAAAAGACAAAGATGGATGTTAAAGGATGAATACGGTGTAGTCCCCATTAGGGTTGGATACGAGACAAGCCGAGGCTGAACAAGGTCTGACTTGTTTTTTACTCGTTTTCGGTGAGCCTAAGCTCGGGTTTGAGTTCGGACTCGTCGAACTCGCTAAATATATGTTCTTATTTGATTCGTTTTAAAATTTTAGTGTTCGAGATTAGCTCGCACTTAGTTCGGGTTAGTGTATTCTAGTTTTGGTTCGCTTTGACCAGCTTCGGGCTCGTATTTTAAACTTGACAACTCGGTTTCAGGCTCATATTTTAGAGAATAAACAGTGTCGTTTGTTCCACGTTAAATTTTTTTTCATTTGAGTGAGCGGCTCGTGAGTCAAGCTTGGCTCACTCAACCCACGTTCGGGTTCGGGTTCGGGTTCGTGTTCGTTTTTCACTTAAAATTCAGGTTGTCGTTTGTATTCAAACTCGTTTGAGGCAAGTTCAGTTCGGGCTCGTTTCGAGCTAGAACAAGTTTACTTCGAATCCAGCCTAGTCTCCATCGATCTCTATCTAAGTATACCGAATATTAAATGTGAATAATATTTGGTCCCAATTAAATTATATGTACATATTTTTTATATAATTAAATAAATAGATAATATGTCATCATATAATATGAGTGAATATTTTTGAATTAAATATAAAATAACATTCAATCATATAATGATACAATATATGTGTATTTGTTGGAGACTAAAGTCTTATATCTAATAAATATATTATAAGTGAGTAGTATATAAATATGAGACATTGGAGCGTAACACAAGACAATCGATTTTATGTAATATAATTTTCGATATTCATACTTATAGTCCAATATATTTATAGTATCTAATTATGTATTCAAATACACATATCATTATTTTATTTTATATAATAACCGTTTCCAAGTTAAAATTAGAACCCAATAATTGTAGGTGGTATAATTAAACGATAAAACTATGAGTACACACTTTAAAGTATATAAATAAGTAGATAGATAGTGTGTTATCATATGAATAAGTGAATTTGAATTAAAGATAATGTAACATTTAACCATATAATTATAAATTAGTTATACAACTATTTATTTATTCAAATATATATATATATAATATTAATCTTAATTAAATATAAAAAGATTCCATTCAAGAAAAATGATTGGAATTACACGTAATCATGTGTTTGAAGGGAATAACAAAAAGGTTGACATCAAAAGGATCGAGACTCATTGGAGAATATTAATGAAAATGGTCAACACGCATGCCTGCCAGCATAATTTTCATGGTTGTGGTGGCTTGTTGTAAAGGAAGTAGTGGGGGGAGAAAATTGAGCAGCTCTTTTGGAAATTCAATCAAACAAGGAAGAGTTCACAACCACAACTAACTTAACATGATTCAAAGAGATTATTCACAATTAAGTCTCTAATTAGTTTTACAATTTTTATTTACGGTGGAATCAAAGCTGTAAATGTATCAGCAGGATGAATGTGCCACATGCCGTTGCCCCAGTTTGAGCCTGGGCCACTACTAAATTTAATTTAGTTTTATCTAACGGAATAATCCTGTGTATTGACAAGACTTTTCACCGTTAATTGATGTATATAATTAAGAGTTTTATATAAATTTGACTGTGACCATATTGAGGAGGATGTAATTAAACCTTAGTGTTTGTTACTAAGTCTTTCTGTTGCCTTGAGCTAGAAGATTAATTTATGTTTTTTGTTGTTTTGATTAATAAGAGAGATTTTTTGGGCACTAACCCTTATTATTGGTCATTGGTCGTAGTTATTTCAAATCAGTTAATCTCAAAAAGATGCCTCGTAAAAATTTAATATTAATTAACTATGATCATTATTTAGTTCATATTCTGACAGTAAAAATTATTCTAATTAGCAGATTAGATAAGGGGTGGGGGGTAAATCTTGACGCATAAAATTGAGGGAAAGCTCAGAGTGATAAAGTCTTTCTTTGGTAATTTAATATTAATGTTAATTGTGCTAGTTAAAAGCAGCCTAACTTTGGACATTTTACTTTTTTTATTTAAAACCAAATTAATTAATGGCATTAGATATGATTTTATCTCATTTACCAATATAATCATGAATGTCATTTTCTAATTAATTACATTACCATCCCATTCCCCTCCACCTTTTATTCTTCGCTATTCATTATTTATGAACCATGCTTTTCCAGCTTCCATTTTCAAATTAATTTTTGAATGATATATATATATATATATTACATTGGTCGAAAATATATATTGAACTTACAAGTGTAAAGAATGAAACTCATATTATACAAAACTAATTATATTGTATTAAAATCCAATCCACACACTTATATACCACTCTCTTATATTTTATTCATTAGATGTGAAACTCTTTTTCTTTTATTTTATTTGAGTCTCCAACATCCCTCTTTTTTTTTATTTGAGTCTCTAACACCTTCGTTTAAGTACAAACATCAGGTCTGTCGTTTAGCTCAGTCGATTTTTAGCTGGATGTATTGTCATTTATATCCAAAAAGACCTAAAGTGTTAAACCGGTCATTTTGACCGTGCTCTGATACCATATCGAAAATATATATTGAACTTACAAGTTTAAAAATTGAAACTCATATTATACAAAACCAATTAGTTTATATTAAAGTCAAATTCACACACTTATATATCATTCTCTTATGTTCTATTAATTAGATATTAGACTCTTTTTATTTCTTTTTATTTAAGTCTTCAACAACTTACAACTCACGACATATTTATATATGCATTATTTATAAATTTATGTAATTAAATGGCAGAAAATATTATTGGGTGTCTTAGATTTAGTAATTGACTTAATAATTATTAAACTAAATAAATTAAAAATTTGATCTTATTATATTATTAAAAAAAATTTAAATTCATAATTTTTTATATATAAAATATTATTTTTTATCACTTAAACAATCCTTAAAGGTTATTTTTATTATTTTCTTTTGCGTGGAAACACAATTTTTCTTCTTTCTTTCTACCATGAATGACAATTATTCCTTTCACTTTCTAATTAAGTTTATAGCCATGGAATTTACTTTGCTTTCAACGTTCCCTTTCTTTTTAGTTTTTGTGCTGCTTCAAGAAGATGGCAATTATAATACTTCCGCGTGACGGGAACACCTCCATCATGCCGGTTGGCCGGCACCGCCATTAGATGAAAAATCCATGTTGAGTGGACAGTGACACATTTTTAAGAAAATATTTTTAAAAATTTATGATACAAGCCAGTCTATCGCATATTTATTAATTTTTATGATTCATTTAATTCAATCAATTTTAATTGATAAAATTCTAAATTTTAATAAATAATATTATATATATTTATTTTAAATATATAAATAAATTAATATTTATATATATTATCACGTAATTAGATATTTTTAATAATTAATATAGAAAAGTTAGATAAATATAAATGATAAAACAAGGTATTTATTTTTTTACAGCCCAAACTATTATTTTTCATCTAAGTTTTTTAAAATGATAATTTTCATTTTTCATATTTAAAAAATAAAACTTTAATAAATTTTATTAAATGAAAAGAAAATAACATTATTTTATATAAAATTTTTTATTCTATTTTTTCTTTTTAAAATGATAATTTAGTGAAATTCTCTTTCCTATTCAACTTTAAAAGCTAACATTCCATATTTACGTGGTTAATTATTCCCTTAAGAGCAAATTAAGAAGTTAAAAAAATATTTACCCAATTCCACAAGCTAATACACAAACAAGCTGGTAAGAAAGTGAAAATTCTTCAAACAGATTAATTGGGGAGGTAATCCTGATAACTGAAGCAGCCAAACTTAACCTAATTATATTCGGGTTGATGAGATTTCAGTAATTTAAGGGGGCATTTGGTTTGTATAATGTTTGATTACTAAAATAGAAAGATTACCTTGAAGATAAATTACTTAGAAGATTACTGGATATAAATTATTACTATGTTTGATAAAATTTGATAGGTATAAATAATTATTGTTTTTGGTTAAAGGTAATAAAAGATTACTAGTAAATTATTTTATTTAAATGCCCTTAAATATAATTATTTTTAAATATTTTTTATATTATTTGTCATATTAATTAAAAATAAATTTATTTTTATCTCAAAAAATTAATAAATAATAATTTTTCTATAATAAACTCATGAGTACCCTAGTAATCTTTAAATACCTAAGGTAAAGGTGGTAATCAGATTACCACTTATATTACCTGCCACGTTAGCATTAGTAATAGAAGATTACTGTAATCTTTTATTACTGACAAACCAAACAAGAGAATAAAAGATAGATTACCAAGGTAATCTATCTTACCGCTAACCAAACGCACCCTAAATATGATTATATTTATACTGTGCAAGTCATTGTCCAATCACCCTCCAACAACTCTATGTATGTCTAATTTATTGGAATGATTTTTTCCCACCCCCCCACCCCACTGTTGAGAAATTTAATTGGCATGCTTTGTGCGCCTTCTTTAAAGTTACATCACTCTTCTTTTCGTGCGTAGAAAATTAATTTGTATAATTATGGACTAACGACATCACTCATTTTCTCAACTTCACTTTTATTTTGAACTTATTAATTGGAGTAATGTTAATCTTTCGGCTGTTCGGTTTATAACAAAGAAAGATTTTCGGATAATTTATATCTTCTTTGATTTATTTATAATAAAAAATTATAATAATATTTTATTATTAATAATAATATTATAAGATTATTACTTCCACTTTAACTATTAAAAAATTGTTAAGATAATATTGATTTTATTATAATTATTTTTTATTTATTAATTATTTAGGATAAAAATAATTTTTTTAATTAATATAGTAAATAACATGATAAATATTTTAGAATAATTATATTTAAGGATATTTAAATAAAATAATATACTAATATTTTTTTATTATTTCTAATCAAATATAATAACAATTTATATTTATCAAATTTTATTAAATATAATAATTATTTATATTCAATAATTTTTTAAATACTCTATCTTTAAAATAATTTTTTAATTTTAATAATAAAATATTCTTCAAATTAAACATAGAATAATTTGCCATTAATTTCATAATAAGCTTCTATTGTTGATAAAATGAAATGGCCAACACATCTAATCAATTCTAAATTTTAGAATTTTTTAAAAAAATTAAATTAAATTAAAAAATAATTATATTTATATAATAAAAAATAATTTTATATATATAAAAGGTGAAAAATAATAATTATTTTAAATAATATTCCCGATGGAAGTATTTCTCCTTTTATTCTTCCTCCAAGATCAAGTTGGGAGATGAGCAGACGTAGATTCAAGTAGGTAGTCAAATTGGAAAGCACTTTGCAATTAATTTCAAACAGACATATATTCCTTTCCCTTGTCGTTTTCTTCTTTCGTAGATTTTGTTTGATTTTCTTTTTGTTTTTTAGTTGCTTATAGACTTGGTCAAGCCTTAGCAAAGAAAGTTTATCTGACATGCAGAAACACAACAGCTGCCTCTCAGTGGTTGGGCGGCAGTGCCCTGTAGAATATTTGTAAAAAGCAATAGGCCAAAGGACTATGTTCCAACCAGGTATGCTGTTTTATTAAATTTCTCACCCTTACCTTCAAAAATTTTATTTATCTATTCGTAATAAATTAAAATTAATAATTTTAAAAATAAAATTATTATTTTATTTATATTATTAAAAATAAACTTTAATTTAATTTAATTTTTTCTCTTAAACCCTAAAAAATAATAATTTCGTTTAACCCAAATTTTAAAAAACAGTATTTTTCCTCTTAAAGTTTTTAATTTTTCAAAGTTAGTTTTTCAATGTTGTTTCTTCTTCTCCGATGACCTCCAGAGAATGCTTCTTCCTCTCCAATGAGGCCTCCTTCTCACTGTTGTCCTAGGCGCGATCGTCGACAAAGACGACTCTTCTTCGTCAGAGATGAAGACGCGTCTTTGTCAGAAACGAAGACACTCTTCTTTGTCGATGACAGTGCCCAAGATAATTGCCGAAAGGAGGCCACGTCAGAGAGGAAGAGACATTGCCTGGAGGTTATCAGAGAGGAAGAAACGGAGCCAGAAAACTAACTCTGAAAAATTGAAAACTCTAAGAGGAAAAATGTTGTTTTTTAAAATTTGGGTTGAGAAAAATTATTAGTTTTTAAAATATTAGAGGGGAAAATAAGATAAAATTTTCAGGGGTTAGGTTTTGTTAATTTTAACAGTCTATAGGTGAGTAAATAGGATTTTCAAAATTAATAGGGGGAGACTTGAGAAAACCGCATATTCTAGGTGGGAAATAGTCCTTTGGCTAAAGCAATATATTTTTATCAGCTGTGATAAGATATTCGAAAAATAAATAATAATTAGAAAGAGTTTATCAGCTGTGAAAGTAATAATAAACCTTGCAATTTTTTTTATTAAGACATTCTCTCTTTTTACATTTTGAATACGAGATTTTAGTTAAATAATTATGGAATGGGTGTTCATTTTCAAAAATGGTAAATTAATAAAATTAATGAAATATTATCTTTTCAGAAAGAAAATTTTAAATTCTAATTTCTAACATGCTAATAAGTTTTATTCCAGATAAGATACAAAAACCTCTAATATATTTACTATCTTGCCACTCTTACAACGCTGCCAATACAACAATGCTAATAAGAAGGTTCTTGCAAAAATTGGTATTTTAAACTGAAGAAATACAGTAGTTTAGTTACTAGTCTACTTCAGGGATGCTTTCTAACTCAGGCTTCCACACTTCACTGTGTTGAACTTGGTTTTTACTCCGAGAAATCATATCCTTAACTGAAACTCCTCCCTTTTGCAGCAGCTCCTGCAGCTCTTGTTTACTGATAACCAACTTTAGTCTCACAATACTGGCGGTTCCTTGTCCATCTCCGGTTGCCTTCTTTTTCGAAAACCTCACCTTCTTTTTCTCAACATTGAGTTTCCTGATTTCTGGAAGCGAATCGGAGAGTAACTGCCCTGAAAATTCTGACAAAACGTCCTCCACTTTGATGGGAGCTTTATATTGCTGAACTCTTCCGTCGGTTTTCATCACCTTACTCATCTTTTCTTGCTGAACTAGGCAATTCCCCATAGCTTTATTGGATTTGGAATAAGAGAAGAATGGTGATGGTGGAGTATTTATGGGAAACTATTTGTGGGGATGGCCTTTTCATGTGTAAATATTACACAATTTCCCCAGCCGAGCCTTCTTTGGACCCCAACGGCATTTTCTTTGACATTTTGGTAAAGTGCAAAAGTGCGGCTGGTGAAACTGCATCATTCATGATATCATAAACTCAGTGAGTTACTTTCGAGTTCAATCGATGATAAATAATTAAATTTATATTTAAATTATTTATATATATATATATATATTTTAAATATATAATTAAATATACAAATAAGAAGGATTTATAGTATACTAATGAACCTATTTGACCCTAAAAACGTATAATGCATCAAATTACTGTATACAATAACAGTATATAGGTTAATAATTTAAAGCAATTATATTAGAAGTTTACTTTTACTCTTTAAAATCAGATAATAAACAACGTGTTTTGAATTGAATGCATGTTAAATTCTGGTTAATTGCAAAACTGGAAATGCAAGTTGCGATGCTAGTAGTGTAGTCTCCATCAATCTGTGTCTGTAAATGCACCATACCATACACGTTTTGTTATGTTTCTTTTCCGTGGAGCAGTAAGTGCTGGCCACCCATTTCCACCAGGTTAAGGGATGATAACGGGAGAGGAGACACCAAATACCCTATTCTCCGTCTTTGTTTTTGTTCCCGTAATAAATTTCAATCTTCATTTCTGTTATAAGAATGATAATGATTTTATGTCTCTTTAATACAAAGAAAATTTTAGAAAAAATCTTTTTTTTATCCTCTACCTTCAGAGAAAAATATTCTCTTTGTCTTTATACCTGTAGAGAAAAATATCTTTTTTATATCATTTAAATATAATATAAATATATTAAATAATAAAATTAAAAATAATATATTTCAAATGTCGCAAATAACATATGTTAACCATTGTAATATGCATCCCCTACCCATGAAAAAAAATATCTCTTATCTGTAAGAAAAAATATCTTCTTTGTACTTTCTAAATATGACATAAACATATTAAATAACAAAATTAACTAAAATTAAAACTAACGAATTTTAAATATACAAATAACATATGTTAACCACCTTAATATGCATAATAAATACATAAAAATTTTAAAAAACATAAATAACATAAAACTATAAAAATATATTAGTATTTTAAGTAAAAATATTAATATAAATGAGAGTGGAAGAGAGAGGCAAGACAGAGATGAGACATATATATCTTCATCCTCGACTATAAAAATATTTTTCGTCTCATTTTCTATTTTAATCAGGAAAATTTTCTCCCCGTTAAAGTTAAAAACCTTAAATTCTAATCAAAATTGTCTCTCATCATGTAACTCAAAGTCCACTATAAACAATTATATCTATTTAATTTAAGAGTTTATTTCATTTAATCTCACCCTCGTGGTTGGATCAAGTAATTAGATGTCTTAATTATAACTATAATGTTACCAATGAAATAGTGATCTTGAATAATTTAAGGCAGATATTACCAGTGAAATTTAATTCTTCATAATAGTTGTAGTCTTAAAGCAAATTTAGTTTGAAAAACAGACAAATATTTCTTTCACTTTCTTATTTTCTTTTTTCGCTTAGACTTCTGCAATTTTTTTTTTTTTTGGTTTCCATGTTTCCCTTTCTTATTATTGTTTAGTTGAAGACTTTAATTTTGCCCAAGAGGGTACGAGGCCACTTACGTATGACAGCGACGCCTGCATCAAGCTGGTTGGCCGGCACCGTCATACGGAATTCACACGTTCATCCCCTAGTTGGCTGGCTTTTATGTTACTGTGATTTGAAGATCTCAGTTATTTCATGCAAGTAATTTTCCATTCAGGCCCCGACAAGTCTATCTTCCACGATTCATTCAATGCGACATGCTTGTTGGCTGTTGCACTTTCCGCGGAGTTACAATATTCTAGTTTGGGGTAGAAAATAATAAATTGAATAAATGGCATCACAAATTTTATCATCTTCACCAGTTCTATAAATAAAATTTTGTATATAAAACGATAATATATTATTGTATAATTAAATATTATATTTATTTTTAATTTAAAATTATTAATTATATTATAACATATTATTATTTATACATAAATTTATATATATAATATAATAATATTTTTATTCTTTACTTAAGAATAATATTATGTACATAATTTTATGTATAAATAATTATATATTATTATATAATTAGATAATTAAAAATTAAAAATTAAATAATATTCAATTATATAATAATATATTATTATTTACATGTAAATTTATGTACATAATTTTATTATTCACTTAATTTTGACACTTGGATGATCAGAGCAGTTGATCGTTGCTTGGTAAACATTAATGGTTCAACGTGCTAGTCAAATTGGTAAGCACTTCACTTGCTTTTAATTTCGAACACACAATTATTCCTTGTTGTTTCCTTAGTTTATTTTCATCTTTTAATATATATATAATCTTTAATAACAAATAATGCTTGAATATTCATAAAAATAAAAGCCAAAGTTTGAAAACTATCTTAGGTGATGTAAGTTTGGTATTCTTAAGAAAGAGGTTTTATGTTTACAACTCGATAAATTCATATCAAAATCTTGACTTAATATAGTGATTGTAGATTGATTATTAAATTCGAAATATGATATTTCCGGTATGATCAAAATATCTCGAAAGAAAAGTGTATGTGCGTTTATGTGTGTGTATATATATAGTAATTATTTTTCATTTAACCTATTTTAATAGAAGGACTTTTTGGTAAAATTTTCCAGTTGTTTGGGACTAAAACCCAGCTCTTGCAATTAAAACAGAGTAAAATTATGTGCAATTCGACCCGAATCTAGATGGGTTAGATCTTTAAACAACTAATCTGGATGACCCAATTGAATAACCCAACACCCAAGTTAACCCAAACTTGATTGACCTTTAAATTTTGATCCAAAAATAATTCTTAAATGGCCCAAACAGAATGGTCCGTCAAATTAGGATTAACCGGGCTTATCATAATTTTAAGAAACATAGGTCTAACATAACTATATTTAAACAAATACATTACAAATATAAATAATATATATAATTTCATACACAAATAATAATATATTATTAATAAATAAATAATTTTAACTTAAAGATAAAATAACACATACTCTTTATAAAATATAATATAATACAATTATTAAAATATTACAATACAAATTATTAAAAACTATCGAATATAATTATTAAAATATTTAAAAAAATATAATACAATACAAATTTTCAAAATTAAAAATGAAAAAATAAATCTGGTTAGGCAAGTTGTCGGTCAGGGAAGTGTTGGGAACTATCATTAGCAATGAATCAGGGACATAATTGGCATGGTTGAGTCAATCAAGTTAATTCAACCCTACCCAAATCTTAATTATAATAAATTTTAGAAAGATAATAATATATTGAATAATTAAAAAAACAAGGGCCGAATGACCTGTTTCCATCCTAACTTTGATAAAATTATTGTTTCTCACATTTTTAAATTTAAAAATTCTAATTTTTTTCACATTTTCCCGAAAGTCAAATATTAATTTTAATAATAATAAGGTAATTTTTATCATTCTATATAATATATGATAAGTTTAGCATGATTTGCATCTTTAATAGTAAGAACAATTATATTTTTATTCTAATTATTTTATATTTTTCTTTTTATCCTCTTTTCCCCATTTTTATCATTCTATATAATATATGATACTATCATCTCTTGTTATTATTATATGACAAAAAAAGTATATTTCTCTCCCTCTATATAATTTATGCATATACATATTCGACATTATTTTAAATTATTTTTTCTTAGAATTTGGTATAGACCTAATCCAACAACTCACCAATCTTCACTCATTATTATTGATTTTATAAGTATCTTTCTCATTGTTGTCGACAATCAAAGTCAGTATACAGAAACCTTACTTTCATATTTTATCGCAATTTGAACGTTGCAATTTTAAAGAAAGAGATAGACAAAGGACCTTTTAAAAATCCTTTTAGCATATTTACTAACAGGGTAAAAAAAGAACTTTTCAAACTTAAAGGATACAATGTTAGTCCATCAAAAATTGGGTGAGAAAATGTAATTCAAGATAAACAAAAAAATCCTGTTTTTTATCGTGTCCCTACAAAAAAAGGAAATTTTAGATTTTTTTTTTGTTATAGCAAAACAGCTCATCATGGAAGGTAATTATTTTAAATAAATTAGCCAATTTTTTTTCTTAATATATTTAAATTGTAATTATCTTGCTTAATTATATTTCAATTATAACTGTTACAATTCATAGTTACTTGATTATTTACCTTAATTTACTGTTTTGTTTACAAGAAGAATTATTTCTGTATAAAATATCATTCATGGAATGAGCGGCAAGTAGCTGTATCACGTGTTCTACTCTTATTCGCTTGACCTCTGCATTCCTAATCCCATGGCCGGAGTTCTAGATTTCTCTCAAGCTCCTATTTGCCGGTCCTTTCCCGATCGTCGGAGAACACCCAGAACCTCAGTCTTCGTTAGAGCCACTTCAGAAGCCCCACTTAATTCCTCTTCTTCTTCTCAAACAGGCATCCAAGAACCAATAATATTTACTGCCCCACCTAATTTCAAGCCGCCTGAGCCAAAGCGATTCAACGTTAGACCCGACAAGGTTTTGGACATCGTGGGGGCCTCTCTTGCTCTGTTGTTTCGGTTGGGTACGGGTATTTTTGCTTCTGGGTATGTTTATTTCACTGAATTTTGTCCACTTTTGGTTCAATATTTTCAACTTTGAAGTAGAGCTGTAGAATTTATGCTGATTTTTTTTAATATTATTATTGAATGATCCAAACGAATATTAGCTTGTGGCGTTTCGATTTCTGTCATTCTGTTGACTTTTTTAGCCCAAATATCGGCTCACTAAACTGTGACCGAAAGAAGAGAATTTTTTTAAAGAACAAAAAGGATGCTGAAATTAACTATGCAGCTGTTGTTTAATTTGATTTTAAATCAAATAGTTCCTTATGCCAGGTGTACTAATTTAATATTATCTTATTTGTTTGTTTGATAATGAATGGTAAAGAGCAGCTGGGTTCGGGCTTTATTGAAGTCTTGGTGCAGACTATGTTAATTTATACCTCTATAACATTTTGGATATCGATTCTAGACAGGATGTCGATAGTATGAAACACAAGTAAAATGAGTACATATTTTATTCACCTTTGGACTTTGTATCGGAAATCATGTATTGAACCTTCCTTTGGAGCTCTATCAATAGGTTGCTTTCTATTGAGTTTTCATTATACGGGGTGGAAGAAGCTTGCAATCTATGTTGAATACATTGACTTTTCCTAAACTTTTAAGATTCTGCAATCAAGCGTAACTGTGCAGATTATGTGTTTACTTTGTGCCAAAGCTGTTGCATGTTAATGGTTTTTATTATTAAGTAGTTTTCATCTCCATCCTGATAGCCTATTCCATATTTATTTTGTTGGTGGCTTGTTGCTTATATCCAGTTTGATAAGGTACAAAACTTTTGGAAGATGGGAATACAATACTTTAGAAAGCGATGTAATCAACTAGTATTTATTATGATTTAGGACAGGACTCTTGCTCTATACAGGTACAAGGAAGGGCGAAATGGAACTAGTCAGTTGTACTTAAGAATAGATCATAGAAATCTAGGAGTACTAAACCTATTAAGTTAGCCTCCAAATTGATATTAGACGAATGACGTCGTACAAGTGTGCGCTGCCGAATGGTTGACATAATTATCGTATATTTTTGAGTGTTTTGCTGGACACTTTCTAGATTCTAAAATTGTATTGCATTCTTCTTGTTCTGCTACAGGTACTCTGCATCTTTTGTTTCCAAGGATGAGATTCCGCCTGACCAGTATGCTCTAGAAATAGCAGGTAGTAGTCAGATTCCTTGTATCATTGCTATATAATTCTTGAATAGGTATTATAGGGATGATTTTGTAAGAGAGCATCTACCATTAGTCTGGTTGGTCTGCTATTTTGTAAAAGTACCAGACTTCTTGCACTCTTGGGATCAAATTCCACTTATGCCAGTATTTGGATGTGAAGAGTCTGTACTTGTGGTTAAAAGGATTCTGAAAGTGTTTATTCCAAAAATAAAGTGGTAAAAATCAAGTTTATTCTATAACTGTAGGTTTGTTACACTCCTCAACTTGACTTATATTTAAAATGGGCATCGTTTGTGCCATCTTATTTGACATTCAAGCTGAGAACTATTTATAAAAAGCTGTTATTTTAACAGGTTTTAAACTCAAAGAGACCTCCAAGTTAGGCCCTCGTCCAGAGAAACCTATTGAGATATACGAGTTTGAAAGGTACTACATCATTCATGCTTTTTTGCTCATGCATATGCTGACTGATATATTTTTTAATGCTTTATTGTTCTTTATACTTTTATTGAGTGATCCTGTATTTGTTTGATTTGCAATTTTTTTATATATAAAAAAAGAGATTGAATGAATATATCTTTCTCTCCACATATCATTCTCGTGGACCACGTGCGAACTTCAGCTGTCCATTTTGTCGAAAGGTAACATCACTCCTATTACCATTCATATTCAATAACTTGTAGAGCATGGATACATGCATTTCCAGACATGATACTCTGAGGAGCAATATAATGGAAAAATCACTACATTGACTAGTTACAGACCATAAAATTCACAGCATTTCCTCATTTGTTAGGCTGGTTTAAACTCAATGCAACTATAGGAGGAGGTGCCACCCTGAAATCTGGTTGAATTAACATGTCTAAGAAAAACGAGAAGATAAATTCAGGAATACATGCTTTGCTATAGTGAATAAAATTTATGATTTATATTGTTTGTACAGTTTTGGTATATCGGAGTGGAGTTTTGCTGTTAAAAGATTTGATTAAATATGTGGAAGTGTCATAAGTGTGTGAACATAACCATAACTGGAATCCTGGTCTTCTAAAACAAAATTATTTTTATGACTTATCACAGTATATACTTGTATTGTCCTTTCATGTGAACAGGTCAGGGAAATTGTCGCTGTATTGGATCTTGATGTTTTGTATTATCCTTGTCCAAGAAATGGTCCAAATTTCCGTCCCAAGGTTGCTCAAATGGGTGGGAAACAGCAGTTCCCTTACATGGTTAGATTTCCTCTTTTTTTTGGTTCCCTGATTTATCTTGCTCTTTGATGACAAGATCAAGTCATCAGTAACTTCAGATGTATAGTGCTTATTCTCTTGTTATCATTATTTTGGATATTTGTCCTATGAAATTCCTGGTATGTATATTTCATAAAGCCAAAGAATGCAATACTAATTCCTATATTCCATTAATAGCTGAATGTGCAAAGGTGCTCTCAACTTTCTGACTCTCGATTTGAACATTTTTATTTTTCAGCCATGATAATTGTGTTTGCATAACTGGGTGCCGATCAAAGTAATTGAAAAGTGCACTGACAATTGGAAATGGATTAAATATTACGTCTAGTTGTTTTCACTATCAAACTTTGTAATGTGATAAAGAGGGTAGAAAAGTGAATGCTAAGTGAGTTAACTTAAGATTCTTGTTACTCATATCGGGGCAACTTAATTTTCTGTGTTCACACTTTAATGTGGAACTTAAAATACCCTGGCTTATTTCATGAAATATTGAGTCTGTACAAGTGCTTATTAGTTTTTTTCTAAAATTTCAACTTAGGATATTAATAGTGGGTGATTTAAGATTTTAATTAAACCTAAGCTTGAACTTTTGTTTGTTTTTGCAGGTTGATCCAAACACAGGAGTCTCAATGTACGAATCAGATGATATAATTAAGTATTTGGTGGGAAAATATGGTGTGTGTTTATATTGACCTGCTTCCCTATTTGCTTTAATTTGTTGGTTGTTTTCCCCAGTGGATCTATTATTACTTTCATTTTTCTGAGAAGAGAAGATGCTGAATATGTACATTACAACATCAATAGTCCAATTATATATTTCCTTTTCTATTTCATTTCCTCTAAAAAAATTAATACTGTTAGACTATTCTATATGAGAAGATCCACGAGTTTTTCTTGCTCTTTACTTGTGAATTTAAGTTTATTTCTTTCATAACTTCCTTTGTGGATTATTACTGATTGATGCTCTCTTTTAATGCTGCTGTTAGTTACTTTTTCTTGAATCAGAGGCTTACACAGTATTTTAGTTGACTTTCATTTTATTTTTTGTGTTTGATCTCTATTATTTAGGTGATGGAAGTGTTCCTTTTATGCTCTCACTTGGTCTACTAACGGTTAGCATTAACATCTAAATCTTTCGTTGATAATTCTTGCCATTCAGTAAAAGGAAAATTTTTAAGTATTTTTCTTGGTTGCTTTCTGATTTATTGTAGACTTTAACTGAAGGGTTTGCAATGATTGGTCGAATGGGAAAGGTAATTAAACTTCTCTCTACAAAATGGTCCTTGTTGCTTGGGAAAAAGCTATTTGATATTCATGATTTCACTATAGCTGCTCTAGAGTCTGTCTTCAACTAAATAGAGTGCTACATATGCTTTCATTTAACCATTTGGCACTTCTAGGTAATAGCTTAACATTTCTTTTGGTTTATTCATCATCATATCAAAACTTGTCCCGTTTTGCCTTTTCCTTGGATTCTACTGACCATTTTTTATACTCTTAGATGTGCATTTTGCATAATTGTCTTGCGTATAATCATCTTCACCTCGTGCTGCTGGAGAAGTATGTTAGGAAATCCCAGATCAACTAAATCTTGAATTTGATGTGGGTTTCATTTATTTGTTGAGCTCTGCCATCTTATAATTTAAGCTGTTGGTTGTGTATTATTTTTATCTGCTACTGTGTGTCTTAATAGTAGATCATCAAGAGGAAGATGTTACTAGAAAACAAACAATAGGCACAAAGAATTTCCTTTTTGTCATCTCTTTCGCTTTGTGCAGGGTTCTTCTTATACACCATCAAAATTGCCACCCAAACCACTTGAAATATGGGCATATGAGGTTAGTGGAGTATTAAATAATCTCTAATGCTCAAAGCAAAATTAGTAATGAGTTGATAACCTTCCAAATCTAAAATTTAAGATTTGGATGATCATCATCTCTTGCATGGATGGCAAGAGCGGTGTACCCAGCATCTTTTCACTGAGTAATGGTTTTGAATGTATTTATTTCTTCATCAGTCTTCCCCATTCTGCAAAATTGTTCGTGAAGTACTTGTAGAGTTAGAGATACCACACTTACTTCGCAGGTAAAGTGTTTTTGTGGAATCTAGTTGTTAATGTCTATGAATATGGAATCATGTATTTTGTATATTCATTACTAAGACCTTTTCTGTGTGATGGTACTTCTTTTTCTTAGTTGCGCTCGTGGCAGCCCAAAACGACAGGTTCTTTATGAGAAAGCTAAACATTTCCAGGTACTCAGTTTTTCCACTCAGTTTTTCCATTGATCTACAATCGGTAATATCTTTACATTTTAATTTTAGCAGCTGCTTCAGATGTCCATACCCACTTACAACTTTTAACAGGTACCTTACTTAGAAGACCCAAATACAGGGGTGCAAATGTTTGAAAGTGCAGAAATTGTGGAGTATTTAAAAGCAACCTATGCCTCATGATGGGCAATTCTGTTAAAGAGCTTCAGAGGTTTTCTTAGTTCTCGTGTACATGTTCTTTCCCTCTTATAATATCCACACTTTTTGTTTCTTTGGCATGTTAGCATACTGTAGTGGATGTGTTAATGTTGCAATATGTTTCTTTTCGATGAAATTAAGTCCCCTTGTTTTGGTGGCCTGTACTGGAGAACTGGGCCATATGTCATAGTGAGATAGATAAATGGGAGATTACCATTTGCTGTTTCGGATGATTTCTGTGCTTCTGGTGGACCCTTGATTTTTCTCTTCTTTTTCTGGCTTACCAACAAGAGGAAACTAGTTGCAGGGATTTGGTGGTGATTAAAATGTAACAAGTAGATGGCTAGATAAAGCGGTCTGGTATGTAAACCAATATTTTATGTTTTCCTGACAATAATATTTTTCTTTTTTCTGCAACATGAGAAACTGGCTATGGTACCCTCAAATCTTCTAATTGAGGTGAAAAAAGAAATAATCTTGTTGATGCCGTGGAACTGTTGTGTCCCAATGATATATAGTACTTTAGCCTGATTCTGGTCAGTTTTCTTTTGCATTCTTTCTAACACCCAAAGCATCATCCACCATATCTAAGTAGTTAAATGAGACCCTAGTCCTTTTCGTAAGGCAAATGAACCTTCATAGTCTTGAAGGTATCATAGAGTTGAATCATCAAGTTCAGGGAGTAGTCCCCATGATTGACCTCAGGTGATAATAAAATAGATAGATTGCATCTTTACTAATATTTATAAAGCTCAGTTGACAGAATTTATAATTATTTAATTATGATTATAAGAATAATTAACTCTTATATACTCGGTATAACTTATGATTATTAGATTATAAATAATCATAACTCAATTGTAATTGTTTGGTAAATTATTTTTAAAAAACTAATTATTTGTATTAAAATGTCTCATTTAAATAATATTTTGGTTTTATTTTATAGTGTAAAATTTTTAACTAAAATTAAAGGGTATAATATTTTTTTAACATTGCTAACTAAATTTTAGTGAATTATTGTCGTTAAAAAATAATTTTTCTCTCTGTTAATCTAATTTATTATTTTACTCTATTTTTTTACTTAATAATATTGGATAATAAATGAAAAAAAGGTTAATTAAGATGGTCGAAATTAAAGGCACCTATAGAAATTGGTCAAAATTTTAGAGGTTACTAGTATATAACTAAAACTCTAATGTAAATATCAAAATACTCTCACTCTTTTTTATATAAACTATAATGCTTTATACAAAACATTATGAACTGATCTTACAAATTTTGAAAATTGTCATTTTCACGCTTTTACTCAAATCAACACGATTGTGTATTGGTTGAACAACATCGAAGAGATGAATGAAGTCTAAGAAAACTTCCTCGCTTGAGTTGTAGTAAGCCAATGTTGAAGATGATTTGGCATTGAGAGAAATGTTTTGGATTGTTCTCTAGATTGTTTAAAGATTGATTGTCCAGTGTTTTTTGTCGTCATTTTCTGTAAGCCATTATTATAATTGAGAGAATGTGGATGTGTATGTATCCTTCCTCTAGCACTAAACTGGGTATGTAACTTATTATTATTTATTGATGTATACAATTTAAAGTCTTGTATAAGACAGATTACAGTAATAACAATTAGAATTTAAAAATATGGGTAAATCTACAATAATTAGAAATTGAAAAGACTTAATCTAATGATTGAAATAATTACGTCTACAATGTTTTCACTAGTTTAAATATAATACAAAAATAGTACAAAATATTATGTTATATTCTCTCCTCCTTTGATGTTTTCTTTCCCTCTTACATATGAGTTTTTTGAAGGGAAAAACACATTTGAAACTTCTTAAATTTAAAAGTTTAATCATTGATTTAAATTTAAATGATAAAGAGTTAATGACATCTTTGTTTACAGGAAAGTTAACATTTTACTAGATTATAATTATGGAGGTGTTTTATCATAAAATTCGAATGAGTCACTTATTTGATAACCGGACGAAAACTTTCTTTTTAATATATCGTGGATTTAAAGATGTATAATCGTTACTTCTTTATTAGGGTAGAGATTTAAATAGTTATTATTTATTAGTAATTATCTTTGGTTATACTTTGAGAATTTAGTTTTAAATAATTAGGTTGATCGCATAACAATTGGTAAGCATCTAACCAACATAGGATTAGGTAATTAGTTATTATTATACATGAAAAGTCTATTACAAATTCAAGAATATTTATGCGCATATCTTGAATTTCCCCAGTGGAACAATACGACACCGCATTTGTGTCACTCACTTGAACGGCGCCGTATCTTCCCAATTATGAATATCTCCATATTGTCGGAAGTACCGTTCCATGCCACAGCCTTATCCTCACAACATCCAAAAACCTCTGTAAAAGAACACACTAAATTCTCCATTTATGGCGACATAACTCGTTTCATTTTGTAAGTTTTCAGCACTAACAAGCCCTCCATTTATCACACTCTAAAATGGACCTCTCTTCTTCTTTTACAACCCAGTTGAAACCAAATTGTTCTTCTCTATTTTCTGATAACATCTCTTTCTCTTCTTCAATTTCTCCATTTCCTCTCCAAATTTGTCCTAAAACCCTAAAACTAACCAAACCCACCTCTCGAAATTTGCGAATTCTGGCTGTGGCAATAGACCCACAACAGGAGCAACCACAAAACAGCCCGCAGAGACTTCTCAAAGAACTTGCAGAGAGAAAAAAAGTTACATCACCAAAGAAAAAAGTTCCCCCAAAACGGTTCATATTAAGGCCCCCACTAGACGACAAAAAGCTAGCCGATAGGTTTTTGAACAGCCCACAGCTATCTCTAAAATCCTTTCCTTTGTTAAGTTCTTGCTTGCCTTCTTCACGTCTTAACAATGCTGACAAAACTTGGATGGACGAGTACTTGCTTGAGGCGAAACAGGCTCTAGGTTATTCTTTAGAGCCATCTGAGGAATTAGGAGATGATAATCCAGCTAAGCATTTTGATACTTTGTTATACTTGGCGTTTCAGCATCCGGCATGTGAGAGGACAAAGGCAAGACACATTAGGTCAGGGCATTCAAGACTCTGTTTTCTGGGACAGTATGTACTTGAATTGGCCTTTGCTGAGTATTTTTTGCAAAGGTATCCAAGAGAATCGCCGGCTCCAATGAGAGAAAGAGTTTTTGGATTGATTGGGAAGAGGAACTTGCCCAAGTGGATAAAAGCTGCCAGTTTGCAGAATTTGGTTTTTCCCTATGATGATATGGATAAGCTCATTAGGAAATTGCGGGAACCGCCTTGCAAGTAAGTTTGCTTATGTTATTTTGGATATTATGCTTCTATTTTGTGTTTTTTGTTTTCTTGAAAATTTGTTCATTTGGTTGATTTTCTGTTTCAATTAGTACCTGTATAGGGTCGTGCATGGATTAGATATGTGATTTAGAGAAATGCATTCAATGTGCATTGCTGCTTGAACTTTGATCAAGAGTACTGCTGTTTGTACTTGTTTATGTTGAAAACCTTCATTATAGATGTTTTTGGTGTGATGTTGTTGAATGGTGTTGCGTTGCTTACTTGTTGGCTTCTAGTGTGAATTTGTATGTTAAAGGGGAACAAAGATTTTCCGTTTCTAATGTGGCACACTTTTTAAGGTGTTCCTTCGATAGAAAATGAACTATGGAAGATCTCTTCCCTAATTCTACAGGTCTTTGACAATTTAACTGCTCTGCTCTCTTATGTGTACTGGTAGGTGTCAGCAATAGTGACATAAAACCCATTTGAAAGTTTCTATTCTGCGGTTCAAACATCATTATTGACACATGCCTTACAGTTCTCTGCCATGCTTTGATGAGCCAGGCATCTTCTGCGAAAAGCACCATTTTCAACTTTTCTGATAGATTTTAAGTTTGTTCTTTTTCAGTATCAATGAGTTTAGGTTCTTATATTAAGTTACCTAAGAATATCAACATTTGTTGTTGAAAAAACTGCCTCTTTTTTGGAGGTGAACATTCGCTAAACCAAAGGGTGTAACATTCATTTTCTCTAAAATTTTTTTATTTTTATTTTTATTTTTGCATATAAAACACTGTTTTTATTGTTTTGACAATCGCTATGTGCATTGTTACTCCTTAGACCTTTCCGAGTAAGGTGTGTGTTTGACAGTTTATAGAATGCAATAGTATTATTGCTGAATCCTATTGTAAGAGTATCCTGGTGTTGCATAGTTAATTTTGGATTATTTCTAGTTGGGTACTCCACTTGCTCAAATTGCTATACATAGTAGGAAACAGTTTGCTCGGATCTTTACATTCTCCCTCTTCTTTAGGGGATGGACACAAAGCAATCAACTGAATTGAGAACCATGATGAGACTGTTACTATTATATCAACTTTTGTACTCACTTCTTCATTCTTTGCCAGCTCTGAAACTACAGGATGAAGTTCATGTTAATTGCTTGCACAGCATGCTTTAAAGAAGTCATATGTTCATTCTAAAAGCTCTTTTAAAATTTACCAGAGTAAGAGATGGGTATCGAACATCAGAAAACTTGGTTTGATGATTGTATTGTCTTTCAAAAGGTGACTGCAGCTGCAGGGCTAAATATCTAGATTGTTAAATCTAATGCCGTAAATTTATGAAAAACTGATAAGGTTTTCTGATCCACGCCTGTCAGGACAATTATATGGTTAGAGGTTTTTTTTTTTTTTTATCTGGCTAGGAAAAAAAATGAATTATACTCTTATTATAGAAGATACAAAAATGGACAAGCTAACCACAAAAAGTAGGGGTCCCTTTCTGTGTAGACCTGAGAGAGGTGATTCATTATACAAAAAAAAGTACTAAATCAAACAAAAACCTACACGAGACCCCAATCAAAATAACATGAACCATCTTGCAAAAACATTGAAGTTTCCCAATTATGGTAAATAAGGAAAATTGATTTTTCCTTAAACTCTGACAAGAGAGAAGCCCACAACTTCATAACAATTTTATTGGGGGTTTGGAATCATATGTTGATGAAGTTATGAAGATTTGAACCTTATAAATTGGGAGTTCCTTGAGAAGAAATAATTTTCAGCATTGTAGGCCATTCAATTATGCATATGTACAATTGTATGCAAACGTGATGGTTCTATTGGATAAAGTGGAGGTAGAATGAAAGTTGTTTATGAGATTTCTACTTCACCTCAAATTTAGAGTATGTGATTCAGATTATCATTATATATGATTTCTAGTTATACAGCTTTACATTTCAATTCTATTATAGTGATGCTTGTTTATAGTCCCATAGTTCATGTTATTTAATGCAGCTTAGCCTAGATTATTTCTAAATCCTGCGGTATGCCATTCTGAATTTAAAGATCATTTTCTTCTTATGCTAAATAACAAGTTTTGAGCATTATTTATAATTTACTAGTTTGCTGTGAAGTTGTCCCACATAATGGGTTTGATTAGTAGTCTGTAAGATTATCAATTAATGGATAGAACATAATGAGTATTAAATTCATGTTGTGATGTGCAGGTCTGTGTTCTGGGCTCTGTTTGGGGCTATATATTTGTGCTTTGGTCTGCCAGAAGTTTATCGTGTTCTTTTTGAAGTATTTGGGATGGATCCAGAAGATGAGGACTGTCAGCCAAAGTTAAGGCGGCAACTTGAAGATGTAGATTATGTATCTGTTGAATTTGAAGGCAATAAGCTCAGTTGGCAAGATGTTGCAGCTTATAAGGCAAGCTTTATTATATTGTTGTCCTTTCATTCATCTAATTTGTCGATTAAAAATGAAGTGTAGGTGATCTTAGGACTAGAAACAGAAGTTAAGATTGCATTCATCCTGCATACCACACTCTTGGAATCATTTATTGCCATTAGACGCTTTCTATTAGTAAGATTATATTTGGATGTGAGTGACAATTTAGAATCACTGAGAGGCAGTAATATTTGAAGCTAATTGCTGAGATGATGTATGAGTAGTTATACTTAAACAATGCTGCAATATATTTGTTTATGATTTACTTTTACTATAAAACAGGTGATTTTGTTGTTATCCATGTTGAAAGCAATCCTTTTAGCTAATACTTATCTCCTTACAGCCACCTGAAAATGCTCTTTTTGCACATCCAAGGCTTTTTAGGGCTTGTGTTCCCCCTGGTATGCATCGATTTCGAGGAAATCTATGGGATTATGACAGCAGACCACAAGTTATGCAAATTCTGGGATATCCCTTGGCAGTAAAAGACAGGATTCCGGAAATTACCGATGCCAGGAATATTGAACTTGGACTTGGGCTACAGGTACTTTTTTTTTGCATCATTTATATATTAATATTTGTGTCTATATGACCCTTTCAACCAGGCCAAGGTTTCAATTCCTTTGGGTCCACCGACTTGTAAATATTATCCACAAGTTTGCTAGCTACAAAGATTGTCTACTATAAGTAGAACCCTAGTTTTTAACTCGGTGAACACAAAAGAAAGGTTGAGGGACTTTTGGGTATCAAAAGAAAAATTATACATTGATTCTGTATGCACCATATTCTCCATTGGTATCGTTAAAATAGATCAGGATACTTACTGCAGAAATGCAGATCATTCCTTATTTTGACAAGAATTTATATCGCTAGTTTTTGTGAACTTTTGAATGAGTTGAAGTTATTTATGGCATTATTTGTCATTTATAGTATTCAAGTTGACTTATTTGTTTGTCAAAATTAATTGACAAATATGCTATTTCCATTAAAATTCCTTGGCTTATTTAATGAATTATTAATTCTTTTCTTCTTGGATCACAGCTTTGTTTCTTGCATCCATCAAAACACAAGTTTGAGCATCCTCGGTTCTGCTATGAGCGTCTGGAGTATGTTGGCCAAAAGATCCAGGTTAATGGCTCTCCTTGCATTAGTTCATGTATCTTGTGAGCATGTTTACATACTGACCAATGCTCTGTTTATTGAGTTTGAAATGAAATTTTACTTTTTCCATTTATTACAATTTTTAAGTAAAACACAAAAGGTGAAAAAAATTTATGTTTCCAATTTTCAAATCTTTAGGATATTGTAATGGCTGAGAGGCTGCTGATGAAACATCTAGATGCTCCTGGACACTGGCTGCAGGAGAAGCACCGACGTATTCTTATGAACAAGTTCTGTGGGAAGTATTTCAGGGAAAAATATCTCCATCGATTTATAACATATGCTGAACAGGTTCAAGATGCATATGAACACAATCGAAGACTGAGAAATCCTGCCACTACTGCTGTTCAACAAGCTATTCATGGGCTTGCTTACACTGTTTATGGAAAACCAGAGGTGAGGCGCCTCATGTTTGAGGTTTTTGATTTTGAGCAAATCCAACCTAAAGCTATGTGAATATTTGAGAAAATGGTGAAAACATTTCCCTTTCTTCCTCTTAACCTTGAATTTTTTTTCAGTAGAATGTACCTTCAATCACCAGCTTGTAGTAAATTTTAGCACAATTTTTCGTGTAATTGTTATGAAATATAGAATGTAATTTCCCTTGTTAAATTAATATATTAATAATGTTCTTTTAGAATTTCACTTCGCACACTGGTGGGTTGAGGTGAGGCAATCGCCGCGACGGACTGAAAGCTTTTCAAATGTTGCATTGGTATTTTCCTATTGACATATTTTAGGCTTTTTGGTTAACAATAAATATTAATTGAAACTGATAAATAATTAGATTGAAAAAACTTTTCATAGGCCTAAGTCTTAATATAAATCGAATTAAATCGTAATTTTTTTAATTCGATTTGATTTAAAATATAAAATAGTTTGATTTAATTATAAATTTTATCATACCGTTCTTAGGTTTAGTTTGAAAAATTTTCCTAAATTGAACCAAACACATTCTTAGTTTGAAATTTTGTCATACTATTTTTAAACTTTTGAAAGTTTATTGTCGAATATTGAGTCTTTAAACTCGATGAACATATAGTAAGCTAAAGTTTGTTCAATATAAATTAAATCGCAAATAGCTTGCAAATGATATACAAATAGCGTCTATAATTTTATATACAAATAATTATATATCACTATATGATTAAGTATTATTTTATCTCTAATTTAAAATTATTCAATCATATAATTATATATATATATATTATTATTTATTTATAAAATTATATAAGATATTTGTATATCAATAATGCTATATGCATAGAAACCGTGCACAAAATTTATAGACAAACTGATGTGGTAAATGTCATGTGTCAAAATCTCCACATCAATGCCATTAAATGAAATACAATAATGCTACATGCATAGAAATTGTATACATAATTTATATACAAACTGATGTGGCAAATGTCATGTATCAAAACTGTCACATCAGTGCCATTAAATGAAATATTTTATCTCCACAATTTGATTCTCGCAGAAAAAGGCATAGACAATTAATAGATTGCCTTCAGCTATCGCATTGCACCATTGCTTCTGCTTCTTCCCAATTTGATTCCCCCAAAAGAACGCCTCCACATTTGCACACCTCCTCTTCGGCTATCTCTTTGGCTCCTTGTGCCATTGGTTCTGCTTCTCAACACGTCTCTCTACCACATGCCATCTGTCACCACCATTATCATCTTATATTTGACTATAGATTAAGAAGTTGCTATAAAACTGATTTCATTTTATTTGAACCCTAGGGTGTGCCATTGAGAATAGAAATTTAACTCTCTTTAATCCTTGTTTTTAAGGTACGAAATCCTTTACGATGTGTTTGTTTTTTAAAGCAATTTGTATAATTTTTTGTTTAAGTAATTGTAATTGAATTGAGTAATATCAAAATTGTAGTTTTGCAAGGTGTTCGACAAAATGCCTCTAGGAAATTTGTTGTTTTACTATTTTGGTGATGTTTTTTGTGATTTGATATATGCTACCGTATTTAAGTTTTTAATGGAGCTTACAGTAACTAGTAAAAGTTACATTGTTTCTGAATTTGTTTTTACTTTTAGTTCTAGTGTTGGTGCTATTGTGTGACTTTGTTATTGCAATTTATGTTTACTTGGTTGAACTTTAGATGTAATATGATGTAAAGTAAAAAGAAGAAATTCTGAAACTCAAATCTAGTAATCTGACACTCAAGTTGAGTTTTCACTATATTTTTAACATTTTAATTGATGGATCTAATTCTTTTAAAGACTTTTAAGCTTACCATAATTCTTAGTTTGCTGATATTTAAGACCTTTCAAATCTAGTAACTTGGGTACAAATGAACTAAATTCAAAGTAAAATATATACATAATCAATAATGTGATGTAATTCAAACTAAGTTTTTAAAAGGATGAAAGATAAGTTTTTTATTATTTTGAGAAGATCTCATCACTCTATAATGCTACCAATATAGAAATTATGTGCATAATTTCTGTGTATGTAGCATTATTGATTTGTACACATGGCATTACTCCTACGTTATTCTTTTCCTTGGTACCAGACAACCCATCCCTTACAACATGAAAAGATCTCCATAGCCCTCTGAGCCTCGATATTTCGTCCTATGGCCCCGAATACGGCCCACACAACCCAATCCAAAGCCTAAGTCAACGCATCCTCATTTTAATATTTATTTATTTCATAGGCATTAATAATTAACTAAAACCCCCCTAAAATTAGAAATTAAAAATAGAAACCAAAAAAAAAAAAAAAAAGCTGCAAATGGCCTCGTGGCTGTGCACATGAAAGATGCGCTCAGAAATCACGGCCCATGCCCTGCAGCACTAGTGCTCTCCCATCGTCTCCTTCTCTTGTGCGCAATCATCGCCTTGCATCCGCCTGTTGCGCACCATCCAATTCTGCCCACCCCTTGCCAATCCCATGACCTTAACTTCGCCTCCGTAATCTATCGCGATATTTCTATCGATAAGATCGAGAAATTTAATTTCTGCGAGATCTCGCCCCCGGTGATGTCGAAGGCTCGAGTTTATGCGGATGTGAACGTTCTTCGCCCCAAGGACTACTGGGATTACGAGTCTCTTACCGTCCAATGGGGGTAATTCCAAAACTTATGTTATGTTTCAGCTTTAGTTAACTGTCAATGATTGGATCTTGTAATTTGTTATTCTTTACGCTGCTGAAACCACTATATTTCGAATTCGTAAAATGAACTTTGCATGCTCGACGGAGAAAACTGTATGATTTTTATAATTTTTTTTTTGTTTCGATTATTGTATCATGTTAGTGATTGAGGAACTAAGTATTACAAGAGATCACTTAGCTTCTGAAACTTGTATATTTTCTTTGGAGAAAGTGTGACGGAAATATGTTATGGTCGCTGTTTGAGCCAGCGACCATAACAAAGCAGTAATTTGCATCCCACGGTTTGTTACAAAGTAATAATTTGAAATAAAAAGCGAAATCAAAATACAGGCCCCAAATAATTGCTCAGCTCCATTTCTTTACTCCACACTGTTGCTAACTGTTTATGCCCAACTTTATCTGCACTGTGGAAGGTGTTTCACACGGTGAGACTGGGCTGTTATTTTCTTTTCCTTTTCGGTCTCCTAGTTGACAACGTTGTCCTTGGTGTGTCTAGCCCAATCTTGTGCCTCGACAAACAAGTTGAGAACCAACCTTGTATCATCTCCTACACATAAAAAATAATCTTGCCCTTAAGGTGATACGAAGGATAAAGTTTGCAAAGCCTTAAACTGCTCCCAGGTGGCGACCTTTGACATTGCATCATTCCATTGCACAATGACTTGTTGCTCCAACTTGTTTGCACGATACAAGACTCGAGAAGCCAAGATTGTCTGAGGAATAAGCAACAACTTATTGTCCACATGCAACAGTGGAAGTTGACAGACGGGAGCCGATTGATCTCTTTTATAAGGTTTGAGTATTGAGAAGCCAAGATTGCCTAAGGAATGAACAACAACTTATTATCCATACTTAGTAGCGGAAATTGGCAGGTAGGAACCGATTGATCTCCCGTACAAGGTTTGAGTATTGAGATGTGGATGTTGTGAATTTGACTTTTCACTGACATTTTTGGATATGATAAGCTACGAGACTTAGCTTCTAATACTAGAAAGGGTCCATAACATTTGCAACTTAGTTTATGACTAACTTGGTCTGCTACAATAGTTTGCCGATATGGTTGCACATGCACCAATACTAAATTGTTAGGCTTTAGCTGCAACTTACAGCAGGACTTGTTGGCATTGAGCTTCATGCATTGCTGAGTATGCTATAAATGTTGTTTCAATAGCTTAAGGAGCTCGTCACATGACATTAAGGCCTAATCCACTACTTCAATGGAAAAAGAACTTGAAACATATCTTGGCAAGGGGGGAGGAAGCTTGCCAGACATGACCTAATTATGGATTCATGGGAGGAATGGACAGTTGTGTTGTAAGGAAGCTTTGCCCACATGAAGCAATCTATCCAAACTTGGGGTTTGTCAATTATAAAAGTTCGCACATATTGCTTCAAGTAGCGATTAGTCACCTTGGTTTGACCATTTGTTTGAGGGTGAGACGTTGGACTAGTCCACAAACTAGTCCTATTAAGTTAAAATAAGGTCTTCCAAAATTTGGCCAGGAAAAGACTATTGCGAACTGAGATGAAGCTTTTAAGAAATACATGAATCTTAATGATCACCAATATGAGTTGCCTTTGAAAGACACAATAAGGTGCGTAACTGGCTAACATGTCCGCCCAATGGGGAAGCATGGAATTCAACCATCAACCGTTTGTGAAAAGGGGATTAAGAACTTGGCAAAAAACGATTCTGGTGATAAGTAATCTTATCCCAAGTAGAAACATGAGGTGGGTAATAACTAGTTGAATAAAATTGTTGATGAAGGTGGAGTAAATCAGGTGCAGTTTTTGTTTTTCAACTTGGATTGCTTTGATATTGTTTAAAATTAGTTGTGATGTGGCCAACACCAATAAAGATGAAGAAGAAATTTTGAATGGTTTATCATCAAATTTTTGAGACAACGCCTATACAACTTGATTCTGAGAACCTGATTTATATTTTATCTTAAAGGTGAAACTAAGTAGCCTGTGAATGTACCTTTGGTAGTTTGGTGTATGAACTATTTGGTTCATCGGTTCTCAGAGGCAACTGCTTCAATGATTGCTATGAATTCCTTAAAACATGTGAAAGCTGAAAGTAAACAAGGACCAAACTTCTTATTGAAGAAAGAAAGAGGTCAACCTTGTTGCATAGGACAACACTGATGTTGGAGTTAGATATGTAAATCTTCAACTCAAAAGAAGGTCAAAATTGTGCAAGGCCAACATGGGGGCAAATGCCATTGCTAGCTTCAACTGATTGAAATCCAAAATTGTCTCCACCTTGGCAAGATCCATCCAAACACCATCAACCGAAATATGGTGGCTTAAATAAGTAATCGAATCTCGAGCAAAACATTTTCTCAATTTCACCCAACAAAAAAGCTCTAACAAGGAAGAGAGAATGAGTATCAAATGATGAATATCTTCCTCTAAAGAGAGGTTGTAAATGAGAATTTTATCAAATAACACAATGATGAAACGACAAAGGTAGGAGTGGAAGACTAGGTTCACATAAGTTTGAAAGGTAAATGGCATGTTTGTCAAACCAAAAGGCATGACAAGGAACTCAAAATGGTTGTCTTGCATAGAAAATGCAGTTTTCAAAATATCCCTTGATGTAGCTGAATCTGATGGTAACCAGAGTAAAGATCAAGCTTGGAGAAATAAGAAGCACTAGCCAATTCATGCTATAGTTTGTTGATCGTTGGTATTGGAAAACGATCATGAACTGTAATTGCATTCAAGGCACAATAGTCAATGTAAAATCGTTACGTTTCATCCTTCTTGACTATAACAACCAGAGAAGAGAATGGACTTTGATTGTGACTAACAACTCCTGGAGCCAACATCTTTGTCACTTGTTTTTCTATCTTTGCTTTCTAGCAATACAGATATTAGTATGGGCGTATATTGATTAGAGAAGACCCCAAAACCAAGTGAATCTTATTGTCGAAGGCTTGATGCAATGGAAGGCCCTCCAGAGTTTAAAACACGTGTTTATGTTGAGCAAGAATCTCAAAGACTAAAGGTGGCAATGTATTTTGAAATTCTATAAACTGTTACTCATCCATAAGCGGCAGAAGGTTTAAAGGCCAAGACGTAGAATGTGAACAAACTAAGAAGAACACAATCCATCGAAATGTTCTTCATGGAGTCTAGCCATATTCATGGTGTGCGACATGGTCATTGGATTCATTATAAGCAACTAACGTCGTAAGATTGGCTTTAACCCAAATACAAAGAAATTCACAAGAAGATCATCCCTTACTCCACAAACTTGTGCAAGGATTGATACAAATTCACGTTGATATTCAATGAACGAAGCACACTGAATAAGTTTGAACAACTTGTCCTGATGGTCCTCATACAGGAGTTGCCAAATCACTTGCACAAAGCTTGCAAAAAAGATGGCCAAGGGTGGAGCAATCCACTTGAGTACATATACTAATATCGCAAGGTCGTGGTGTTGTTAAAGTGAAAACCTACTAACTAAAGGCGCAAGATTCTAGTGTGTTGTGAAAGTTGAAGAACAATTCCGCTCGAAAAATCCAATTTATGGGTTCGGATCCATTGAACCGTTGGACATCAAGTTTCATCAATGGATGAAGGCTTTTGCTAAAAGTGGTCACAACATCAACCAATTATTGATTCTTCATTGTTCAAGACAACAAGAGCATTAATGTTACAGTCGTTGTTTAAGCCATCAAAAACTCCGAAAGAATAAAGAGAGAAAGGGAGCGAAAAGACAATTTTATTCTTGATTTTTCCCTTTACGAAATCCCAAATATTATATAGTTTGCAACCCGTGGTTTGTTACAAAGTAATAATTGGAAATAAAAAACGAAATCAAAATGCTGGCCCTACAAAATCCCTTATCTCTATTCCATTTGTCCACACTATTGCTAACATTCATGCACTCCTTTCTCTACACTATTGCTAACCTTTTATGGCCTTGTTTCTCTACTCTATTGCTAACCTTTTGTGCCTGGCTTTCTTCACACTGTCACTAACCTTTTGTGCCCTGTTTTCTCTGCACTGTCGCTAACCTTTTGTTTTGTGCTTTCTTTATTGCCCAATCCAAGTTGATAATCCCTTAACAAAGATTGTGCAACCATGGAACAGGTCTGGAATTTCCTTTTCTTTTTGGTTCTCTTAATCGCTAACATTGTCTTTAGCCCAATCCTACACCTTAGCAAATAAATTGAGGTTCAAATTTGTATAAAAATGATGAATGAATGTGACATTCTTATAGGATCATTGGTGGTCCATATTAATTGAGAAGGAGTTTGGCCAGGTGGTTATAAGCTATTGAGGACTTTGTATTTTTTTTATGTTAAAATGTTAATGAATGGTAATAAATATAAACATGATGAATGAATGTGAGATTCTTATAGGATCATTGGTGGTCCATATTAACTGAGAAGGAGTTTTGCTAGGTGGTTATAAGCTATTAAGGACTTTGTATTTTTTTATGTTAAAATGTTAATGAATGGTAATAAATATATATGGTTGAAAAATAGCTATGTTATGTGTACACACTTTGGAGTACACACATGGTTACATATATGATATATTATTATATGATTGAGTGTTACTTTATCCTTAATTAAAATCACTCAATCATATGATGATGATACATAATTTGTATACTCATAATTGTGTACACATAGTTTTATTGGTTAAAAAAATTGGGAAATGTAGGGCAAGACGTGATTTATGATCATTTATATATCTAAATATGAATGAATAAGAATGTGAAAATGCATCAGCTTGTTTAATATGTAAGTTGGAGCTGATTATTAATACCTTTTCTTACTATTTTGCCCCTTTCTATGGTTGTGTGTGATGTTATTATTGTTTCCATTATATTACATCATTGTCGTTGGCTTTTCTGATAAGTTCAATGTGATTATATTATCTTATGATATTTACTTCTTTTTGTTACTTTCTGCTAACTTTCTGCTTTTCAGTTTAATAATAGTTTTTCTTAATGCTTCTCTAACTTTTTTTTGCTATGTTCTTGTCAGTGATCAAGATGATTATGAGGTTGTTCGGAAGGTTGGACGGGGAAAATACAGTGAAGTTTTTGAGGGCATAAATGTTCATAGCAATGAGCGGTGTGTAATCAAGATCCTTAAGCCTGTTAAGAAAAAGAAGGTAATTTCGTCGCGTCTTTTCTTATGAGGTAGGTAGCTTAAGAATAAAGATGCTTCATTGCAAAAAGTTACTTTTTCAACAATCTCTGTCTTCTTTGCTTTATTTATGATGTTTGGCTTACATGGTTTCTATTGTTTAAGTGAGAATATAAATTTACTACAATAGGGTTATTGTTATCCAAGATGGTCTATATTATAAGATTTTTTGCTTCATGTGCACTGAATGATTGGTTAGCTTGTTTGATAATGTTCAAGGCCTAAGTATGACAATTGTATTTGTCTTTTGTGCAGATAAAAAGGGAGATAAAAATACTTCAGAACCTTTGTGGGGGCCCAAATATTGTCAAGCTTCTTGATATTGTCAGAGATCAGCACTCAAAAACTCCTAGCTTGATTTTTGAGTATGTGAACAGTACAGATTTCAAAGTTTTGTACCCCACATTGACTGATTATGACATACGCTACTACATATATGAGCTTCTCAAGGTACATTTTCTTTTGATTTATTATTTTGGTTTAATGTTTCTACATGTTTCCTACTTGTATATTCCTTCACAATAATTCTATATAATTGTGCACAGCCATCAAATTTTTTGAACCCTATTTTTAGGAGAACTGAGACATGGGAGCCTTTTTATTGCATTATTATTAGTTTGAATAAAAGCTATGCCATTATCATCTTGTTCTATTTGTTCCAAGAATTTTTTGAAACATGTTTTACCCTACTTAGCTTCTACAGTATTGGCCACCTACTTCATTTTTAGTTTTTCTTATGCACTGGTTTTTATTTTTTAAATTCACTAGTCTATTAAAGTACCATAGGCACCTGCTGATTTCTGATCTGACTTCTCCAACTCATCTGTCACTTAGGCACTCCCCTGACTGCTACCCTTTTTCTTCAACAATCTCTGGCATTGAATAAGTCTAACCAACACTCACACACAAACACAGCTCACCAAATGAACACAATAAGGATCTGAGGTTGCAGTAATATGTATTGAAACCAAATGGTGATGGTTCAGTACAATAAAATTCTATTACAATCAGCAGAATTCAATAAAACAGTAGCAGAAATACGATTTTTCCCCACAACTGACTACTACAACAAAATCCAGGTTGCTTGGCATTTGAGAGGCCAGCGCTATTCTTCAAATCCTCTCAATTTCCTTGATATTTCCCAGCTGCCGACCCACCCTCACACTTTTCTTCAACTTTTATGTTCCATAACCACCAACTCTTCTGAAGGAATGACATGTATCCTCTCCAATCTTTGTGGTCCTGGTCGTTGTGAAAATGCTATCTATTCTCCCCCTTTGCTGCCACTTGCCTTTGAGACATTCCTCTCCTTTTGATTCCTTTTCTTGTGGGAGATATAAATATGGGTTCTGACAAACTCATTATGTCACTTCCTTACTAGTTTGATGATAAAGGCTGGCTTATTGGTTTTTACCGGCCAGATGGTACTGTTTCTTCTGCTTGTCTTTCCTGTTGAAACTTTCAAACGTTTTTTGGCAATCCTCTGCCAGAATCAGTTTTCCCTACTAAATCCACTTTGTTGCACAACCTTAAGCTTGATTTGATTGGCAAGAGAACTCTGGCAGGAAGTTCTGTTATCCCAATTCTCAAAGATAACATAATTTAGAATTTCAAGGGTTTAATCTAATGACTGAATTTCTAAATATTTGAGAAAATTAACTCACTGGTGTTGTAAAGGTGCTTTTTCATACTAAATTAGTAGTTGTATTTAAATTGCAGGCATTAGATTACTGCCATTCACAAGGAATCATGCATAGAGATGTCAAACCTCACAATGTTATGATAGACCATGAGTTGCGAAAACTTCGTTTGATAGATTGGGGTCTTGCTGAATTTTACCATCCTGGCAAGGAGTATAATGTTCGTGTGGCTTCTAGGTAAGTTGTAAAGCATTATAAATTATTGGTGGGGTGGGGTGAGAGGGGGAATTCCTGTTTAACATTTTAAAATTATCTGCTGAAATTCAAGCTGCATAATCATTTTTTAATTTTAAGAATAAAAGAAACATCTTGCGCCATGTAAGATACAGGAGTAATCTAGTTTTTTTTTAAGCTTATTGGGTAAAGGTGCTTGAAGGTTTTTTGCGCTAAAACTCTTGCAGTCCTCATTGAATGACTTTCTTGGCCTGACAGGCATAAAGCTAATCCGTATGCTTAGACATTCACTGTAGTGAAGTTGTTTTATGTTTGTTAACATCTAGAAGGGTGTAAATTTGATAATGAGAGTTTGAATATGTGCTCTTTCGTATATTTTGTTAAATGGCATTAAATACTGAATATCAAAGTTTTGTGTAACCTAATCTTAAACCTTATGAGTCTCTAAGAATTTTAAGCTCTTGGGACTTAGAATTCTTGAAGACAAAACTTTCCTGAAAATGAACTAGGATTTTCTCTGTTGACCAGCTAAACTAAATAGTAATCTATTTATTAAAATTTCTAATCATATCAATCTCAAAAAATGAACTCTGAACACCATTTGCTGAAGTTCCTGGTAGAGCCTTGTTGGACACCTAGCCCATCCACCCTTTATTGCTTGAGTTAAAGCTCAAGGGAATAATGATATGTGGGGATTTCTTTCTATAAGCTGATGGTAGTTTAAAATTTGAAGTGAAGGATTTCCATGTGTTTAATGTTAATTTTGGGTGAAGTATTTGATGATACTGTCATGTACCACTGCTTCTGCTTTTCATTGAATAATAATGGGTATGCACGATGCAGTAACTTGTGTTTGTGTGCAGTTTGTGGGCTAAGCTGTGGAATTTCAATGCATGGTTTGTCACATTGTGAAGGTGTCTTTAAATGTTTATAATTCATGGCACTGAAATATCTATTCTAATTGCCCAGATACTTTAAGGGACCTGAACTTCTTGTGGACTTACAAGACTATGACTATTCTTTGGACTTGTGGAGCCTTGGTTGCATGTTTGGTGGAATGGTAATGGTTACTCTTGCTAGATTCTACTTATATTAATGTAAAATTTTCGCTTGAAGGACTGTCTACTCTGTGGGAGTACCAACAAAGACGTAACCACCAGCTTTGTTACCCACTCGCTGAATCCAATCACATGTGCCCTGCTAAAACGTGCACCTCTGCACAAACTGTCCCTGAGCAACTGTACTGATTCCCAATCCAGTAGTACCTGAGTTCTATGGAAGTAAAGAAGATATCACCTCTAAGTCTAAGAAGGATTACTTTTTTTGGAAGATAAACATGAAATTAGCAGTTTTATTTACTCATTATGGTTATTCTTTTTGTAGATATTCCGAAAGGAACCATTCTTTTATGGTCACGACAACCATGATCAGCTTGTCAAAATTGCTAAGGTAACGCAACTTCTAGCACATGGTGAATTCTTTTTCCAATCCATCATAAATTCACGTAATATGATTGTTATTTGTTGGGAACCTGGTGAAATATATTCATTATCTTTTATATTTTTATCATAATATATCTTCTAGGTTCATTTAGTTAGTTGGACATTTAATTTTGGTACTTTATTTGGCTGCAGTTCCTCTTGTAGTTTTATTTTGGCATGCGCAATAACCAGGTTGCAATGACTCTGAAGGAAAGGTTCTATGAATATAGCATGCATTAGTCACTAAGCAGGATGTCTACTATAGGTTTGATTGCTTTAAAACCAACAAACTTATAAATCTTGACGGGTTCTAGTGCTGTATGTGAGATTTACTCCTTCAAATTCAGCTGTTGTCGAGGACATTCCCAGGAATTTTGGATTAGTATAATGACACATTAGGTCCCAAGTAACAGCCAATTAGTGGAGGTATCTTCTTATATCTCTGCATGGTACTGGTCTACACAACCGGAGAGAGTGTAATTGTTGTTACTTTGAGAGTCAAATGCTCAAGAATTTTCTCTTGGTGGGAGGGGAAGTTACTGATTTTGTAGGATTCATTCAAGTGACCTGAAGCCGAAGATTATATATTGTAGCTTACAACTTTAATATACACAGTTTGCTGTGTTAACAGTCCAATGAATACTGGTTTGAAGTGTCCTAATATTTTGTATTATATTAGTGCATGATCTACTTGATGATTTTGTACCGTTAAAACTGCCTGCAGGTTTCGGTATAAATTGAAGTATGAAGTTGCCACTTAACCATACATATTTTCTGCATGCATTACCAAGCATCATATGTTTGTGAAATGAAATCTTGACGGTAAATTTGATACCATAGGGCTGCTATCTGATGTTTTGATACATTTCTAGGTGCTTGGAACTGATGAGTTAAATGCATACCTGAACAAATATCATTTAGAGCTTGAACCTCAACTTGAGGCACTTGTTGGGAGGTATACTAAACATTAATTTCTCCGGGTTTTGATTTAATCTTCCATCATACCACAGAAATGTAATTACCTGAAAATTGACCTTTTGTGGAAACATCTTGTGTAGCAACATTCTTTCCTTCCCTCTGGAAGGATGGAAGTTTCGAGTATGATGACATTGCCTTCTCTAAATAGATCAATACATGAAACTCACATGTCCTCAATTTAATTGATGTGTTGATTTACAGGCACAGTCGCAAGCCTTGGTCCAAATTTATTAATGCGGATAATCAGCATCTGGTTTCTCCAGAGGTCATTTGTCTTGTGCTTATGAGGAAAGTGCCAAATCATTTTTAGTTTAGTCCAATGGTTGATACTCATTTTTTCAGTTATTTGACATGCAGGCCATTGATTTTCTTGACAAGCTTCTTCGGTATGATCACCAGGATAGACTAACTGCCAGGGAAGCAATGGTAATTCATATTAGCTATTTAATACTTGTACTTTTATTCAGATTTTTCACATGATTATAGAATTTGGATTGCCGAGCTTTGTTTTTTTTTTTTTGTTAATATCCTCTGGATCAATTGTCGCACAGTTCCTTGAAAAAACATTTAGTGACTAATTTTAGGTTGATGATGGTTTGTCTCTAGTAAATGACTTCCTAATTTGCTTTATGTTCTATTTCATCCACAAGATGCCAATTTTCATAAAGCTTGTGTCTGATTTGCTATTACATGTTCCTCTTTTGTACTTGTCTTTAAAAGCATAAATTTCTACATAGATCAAGTTGTTTAAAATTGACTGGCCCAAATTAAAAGTGCTCCACAGTTAGGGTGTAGAGTCGCTGTAGAATGTACCTAAGCTTTGATTTATATAGAGAGATTATCTGTGGTCAAATGACGCGAATTTGATATTTCTCTTTCTTTCCCCCCTTTTAATTTTATTGTTAACTTTATATAAAGAGATTTCTGCTAATTTTTTTCACGGGTACTTATATGTTTGCTTAAAATGCAGGCCCATCCATATTTTGCTCAAGTTAGGGCTGCAGAGAGCAGCAGAATGCGGACGCAGTAACCTTTCTGATGGAGTTGTCGGGCATTTGAGAAATATTATATTCTTACAATCACAGACCCTGAAAAACTGAATTGGATGCTTGTATTAGTATTAGCCAATTTAGTTTTGTAGGCAGGTGTTCAATGTTTGATCAAGTTACTTTGTTAAGACAGACCTTGAAACAATTTTAGCCTTTGTGTTTGCCTAATTTCCCTTTAGTTGCGTTTTTAATCTTAATGAATGGGAAACTGAATTAACAAAATAAAGCTAAAGCTGAATGATAGCAGACAGATCATTGTAAAGTCAGTGAGCTAATGATTTTTCCATTGTAAAATAAGTTTTTTAGACCTAAAATGGTCTGTCTTAGAACGTTAACAAGCTTAAAAAGTTAAGTATATTTTGCAAAGTACGCTGGAAGAGGAACTTTTACACTCTTACCCGCAAGGCAAGTCAGAAAACAGAGAAAGAGGAGAGAATCCATGCAATCATAATTAGTTAATTACACACACCAAGTTCCACATAAGGAGATGGTAATCAACAGAGAGAATATGCAATTATCATTATACAGCAAGTGCATTGAGTTATATGAAATACTATATAGAAAGGGAGATGATGGTCCCATAGTATTGTTCATATCTATCACTTCTTAAGATGTGGAAAACAAACATATATATCACTTTTTGGGTGCTTTGCTTCAGCATGTTCTCTGCACTTCACCTCTGAAGTTGTGCACATGAATGTCTGCATGCACACCTTGCACTGCATTCCCAATTAACCATGACATTATCAAATTATCAGAAGACAGAAAAGACAAATTCCTAGGGTGATATTCAACATAAAAACAAAATAGCATACCCAAGAACTATACAAGACAGCGAATCCAAATAGATAAACAGATGAAGCCTGTTAAATAGCAGAATGAGGAAAGGTGGCACCAGAGTAAATGTTAACATAACTACAGAATAAGCCTGCGCCAATAGAGATTCTCTACACAATATATCCCAAGTAAAATTATCAGCTTAGAAAGCTTTTCTTACATCAGAAAAAACAATCCCTAACGAAACCTTCTACAGTGGAAAATAATGTTACCACAACTAAATTATGTAAAATAAAAAATCTACAAATGTACATCTTAACATAGGAAATCTGATTTTAGCTGAACCGTAAAGCAATGTGCAGCATAAATGAAAAGGGTACTTGGCCTAATTGAACCCCAAGTGTTGAATAAAGACCAGGCCAGTTGCCAATGAAACAGAATTTCATTGTTAATAAAAAAGGCTTCATTCCACGTTAAATAAAAATAACTCTGTCATCTAAATTGGTCTAAAGCAATGTTCCAAACAACAAGACCAGCATACATTATAATGCTCCATTCAATAGAACCAACAAACCAACCGCCAATATAACAAAAAATAGCTAACAAACAAAAAGCCAAGAAAACAACTGAAGATCAAATATTAAAGCCAACAAATACATAAAATAAAATAAATCACGGAATAAAAAAACAAAGATTACCTGGATCGTCATCGCTTTCTTATTCGAATCCAACTGACTTCCTGCGAAAATTCAGAAGGACAAAAATTACCTTAAACAGGGCCCAAATTAAACTAAAAATTTAAAACAAAAAAATTGCGAGTAAGAGAGGGAAAAACGACCTTTGTTAGAGGCTTTTTGTTTCTCCAAGTTCTTCTCACGTGACATCTTGGATTTTTGGGCGTTGCCTCCTCCCATGTCTGATCGATCGGAAACCCTAATTCGGCAACAACTGAAAAGAAAGAAGCAATTTATTGAATGGAGCGTTATTGGGCTTTATATTTGCAGTTAAGAAATAGCGATCTAGACACCAGCCAATTGTATTTATACGCGCCAATCAATAGTTTTGATGTATTATTTAATATACTTAAAAACATTAATTTATATAAATAATAATATATTTAACATCAAAAGGTTAAATATGTCAAAATGTAATTTTCAAAAATAACTTAGCAATTGTAATCATAATAAAATTAAATAAAAAGATAATTTAGACTGCCTATTTAGACTTCAAACAAATTCTCTATTCAGAGAAAAAAAAAGTTACATGTACATATTTTATTTTTAATTCAAAATCAATTAATCACATAATAACATATTATTTATATATTTATTTTGTGTATAAAAAATATATAAATATAATTTTATTAAAATAAAAAAACTAATTAACTTACAAAAGTCATTAGAAAGTTCAAAGTGATGGGATTGTTGGCTGGCTTGAGTTAATCTTACCCTTCATATATGTATTTTATACTTGTGTAGTTTAGACCATAGTTGATTGATTTGAAAATGTATAAAAGGGTTATGGGTCAATAATAGAGATGACAATTTCAATCTGATTTTAGGGATTTCGACCCTTTCCGACATTGACGAAGAAATAATTTTTTGATAGAAATAAAGACGGAGATGAAAAAATCCCACAGTTGAATATGAAGATACATGTGTTTCTTTACAGTCTTGCCTCTTGCCCTTCATGCCCCTATACCTGTCCCTTTATATTAATATATTTACTTAAAATACTAATTTTTTTTATAGTTTTATATTATTCAAATTTATTTAGGTTTTTGTTATGAATATTAAAATGGTTAATATATTATATTTTTCATATTTGAAATTATGGATTAGTTTTAATTTTACTTAATTTTTTATTTAATATATTTATATTATGTTTAGAAGGTATAAAAAAGAGATTTTTTTTTTGTGAGCATAGGAAAGAGATAAAGAAAGGATTTTTCTTCGCAGAAAAAAGACGAAGAATCATTTTTATCTCTATAACGGGAATGAGGACGGAGATTAAGATCTCCTCCCTACCCATCCCTATTGCCATCTCCACTCTAAGACGCAATGTGTATAAGATTTTATCCAAATAATTTCAATCTAATCCACATTACCACAACGTAGATTATAAAATAATAAATTGAAAACTATTATAGAAATACCTAGGGATCATGTTTTTTATCCGTAAAACTCATGAAATTAGTTATATTAGAGTGATTAGTTTTATTTTTCTTAAATTTTTAAATGACTAACTTCCTCCAAAACCGTTAAGGGACAAAAGACTACTATATTAAAGTTTCTCAAGTGACAAGATTAGACCTCATTAAAAATTCAATAAATATAAAAAATCGCATTAATATCATTTATCCATAACTAGACTTATTTTTATTGATAATTTAAATTTATTTATAAATTAAATTATTAAATTATATAATTTTATTAAATTAAAATCATAATTAATGTTCATTCACATTATTAAAATGTCTAACAATTGACCCGTCATATATATCAATGGTGACATATTAAGATATGATTAGCTACAAATAACATCATCTGTTACTATTATTGCAAGTCAATGATGAATTTGTAATAATATTATATTATATATGCTGTTTTTTAAGGGCTATATTTTGGATGAAAGTACATAAACACCATTTTACAGTCAAGTTTAAGAGGGAAAATTGAAAAGTGGATGGTGAAAATGGATTTTGAGGGTAAAAGTTTGGAATTGGGGCAATCGTTTTACCTTTTAATCATTAAAGCATAGCAGGCAGATGCGTGGGGAGTCTAAATCCATTGAGTAAATGAAGGCCAAAAGACTTATACCCACCCCAAGTTTCCATACAGTTTTAATTCTTATTTATTAATTTTTTAAAACTCAAAGTCTTACATAAAAATTATTAATAAAATTAATTAATTTTATAACTAAAATTATTAACTCTAAACATACATCAAAGGTTTATCAGAGAGAGAGAGAGAGAGAGAGAGAATTGAATGGGATAGAGATATCGAGAGAAATTGACAATCATAAAAAAAAAAATGTATTTAAATTTTGAAGTTTTAAGAAAAAAATATAATTTTTTAAAATTTAATATTAAAAATTATTAAATTTTAATATAAATTATTAAAAATAATAGATTTGATTAACTTGAGATTTTAATTTTTTGAAAATTAACCCATAAGAGATTAAAATTACATCAAAACTTGGGTGGGAATGAGGTTTTTGGCCATAAATAAATGGAGGGGACCTTACACAACACGAAATAAAATGCTCCGACGCAACAGTTCACCAGTTCATATATACTCTTTTTCCACAGCTTGACTCTCCCCAACAAGAAACTGAAGCTGGTAACCACCACCTCTCACTCAATTCACAGCAGACCTCTCTCTCTCTCTCTCTCTCTCTCTCTGTGTTAGTGGATGAGTCCTTTTCAATTACCTCTTTCTTACCTGCAAGATGGATCAAGATTAGACAACTAATACTTGTGTTGCTCCTGTAACTCCACTATACTTTTATCTCTTCCCAAACATCTCTGTTTTCTGATTTTTTTTTTCCACCTCTTTTTCTCGCTTCTGTAAAACCCAATTCAAAGGAGAAAACGACCATGGACCTTTTTCTTGAATTTGTCTTCACTATTGTTCTTTCTCTTTTTCTCTCCTTTTTCCTTGCCAAGTTTCTTTCAGGGTTTTCTTCTTCTTGTTCGACTTGCAATGATGACTTGGTCTCTGACAAGCGTAAATTCCAGGCTGTGGAAAGGAAGGCTTTTGAATGCCAGAGAAGAACTGGGTTTGTTGAAAAAGTTGTGGAAGTTGCTGATTTTGTTGAGTCGAGGGAAGATAAATCACTGCCTAAAGAGATCTTGAAGGATGATTGCGGATTCTGTGATGACGTCAAGACTGATGAGAATAAGGTTTTGAGAGAAGGGGAGGTTGAAATTGTTGAAGAAAGGGCTTATCGTGTTTGTGAATGTAAAGAAAATTTGGTGGTTGCAAGTGTTGAGAGTGAAAAAATTGCTATCTCTGAGAGAGATTTAACTACAGGGAATGTTTTGGAGAGTGGGAAAGATTTAACTAAAGATGAAGTTTTGGAGAGCGAAAACGAGAAGGAAGAATCAGATGATGGCAAAGGCTGTGTGTCTGAATTTGAAGAGATCGTGGTAGAAAAAACTGATGAAAGTGAAAAGATTACCAGAGCTGAGACAGAATTCGGTAAACATGAAGATAGTGTAGCCAATAGTCGAGAGATTGAAATTTTAAGGGGTGAAAGTGATAATGAGATAAAAGAAGCAAAGCAAGATTGTGTTAAGGAGGTGTTGTTTGATGGGGATGACGACTGGGAAGGAATAGAGAGAACCGAGTTAGAGAGGCTTTTTGGTGCTGCAGTGGCGTTTGTTGGGAATAAGAATAATGCTGATCGGATTTCAAGTCTTGGCAGTGATGTTAAGTTGCAGCTATATGGACTTCACAAGATTGCCACTGAAGGTCCTTGTCATGAGTCCCAACCGATGGCATTGAAGGTCTCGGCTCGTGCAAACTGGTATAGATTTCTTCTGTCAGTTTGAGATCTATGTTTACATATTATATTGTGTAGGTTGTTTCTTGGCATAAAAATGATTATGTCTACATTGGGTATCTTTGATCCATCTTTTTGGGTTCAGGGGTGGAGAGTAACCCATTTGTCTTATTAGAATGCTTAGATTGTTTAGAAATAATTGGTCTTTTGGGTAGGTCCAGTACTGCCATGGAGTCGATTAGCCGCACATGTTAAGGAATTTGAATAAGCTCTAGTTTTAAGAAATGATTATGTCAATGATCTCAGAACCAGTTGTAGCTGATTTAGCTTTGATGTGGAGAATACCAGCAGTTGGCTTGTTGAGAATTTTAACGTATGGATATTGATGTCTATTTACAACATAGCTTACAGGGATGAGGAATGCAATATTGGTAGACAGGGAAATGATTGAAAAGGAAAAAAATAAAAACAATAAATTTGGTTGGTAAGATTACTGAACGAGAATAATTATTCCTTATTTTAGAATTTCTATGTAATTTTTATCACTAACTTTATTCTATAAGAAATAGTGTTCAATAATAGGATGTTTGAATGGTTTCACCTACCATCCTGTCCCTTTCTGTTATGAATTGCTTTCTTGAGTTACCTTTTCATATTCTTTCTCGATTTTGTTTCTGTTGTTTACTTAATTTTAACTATTATTACTTTAAATTATGGTTGAAACATGTTGTGTCAACTTAAAATTACGTTCATGGAAGCCACATAAACCAGGAGAGCAGAGGATGGAGTTCAGATCAGCAAAACACACCTTAAGGGTGAACAAAATACGTGGGAGTTTTTTTTGTCTTCCAAGATCTTAGATTAGGAATTGACTTTGGGTTAAAATAAAGGGGATGAAGAACAATTAAAATGTTGTGACTCTAAAATCCTCTCTAGGTTTTTTGGAGCCTTTTTCTGTTTTCTTGCAGTTTTTCACACTTTCACTAACTTTCTTAAGTACCAAACACCCTGCAAGTCATTTCGAAATTAGGAAAATCAATTAACATAATCTTGGATCTCATTTATTTATAGTAGCTTTTCACATTTAAGGGCAAAAAGAGAAGAAATGATTGCTTGTACCCTGGCTGGACTTGATTGCGAGACATATAAAAGGCTCATGGCTTCATTGATGGAGGAAAATTTTATTTTCTGATAGGAATGCATGGAAACAACTTGGGGACATGGCTCAAGAGGTCGCTATGGAGCAGTATGTAACTGTTCTCTTGCGAAGCCTTCCTGGGTGTATCCGAGATGAAGCCAGTGTAAGTATTTCCCCTTGAAGCACTTATTGCTACCAGTCTCTTTGGCCCTTTTATCAGTTGAAAAACTCTGAATCATGCTCTTTCGATGTACAGGGAGATAGGAAGCAGATTTCTGCCGATGCTGACGCTTTTAGGAAGCTGGCTTCTGATCTGAACACATGGAAAAGGGGCCAACTTGGTAATAAAGATGAGAGGTAGTTTTGATTAAAAACAAGCATTTAGATTGATTTATATGAGACTCCTAAAGTTCCTTAGTCCTTTGCATCTTCTTTTGTCACATTGACTACAGGAACAAGAATGAGCTGAAGACATGCCATGAAGTTTTAGATGAGAATGGATCTTTGATCCAGTCGCCTTAAGCCAAGGTGTATTCGTAGTTGTTTGTTTGTGTATGTTCATGACTTTCAACTTCTTTATGCCTGACATGCCAAACTGCAAGAGCAAATTACTTGGCAAAGATGATGTGTATATATATGTGTCAATATCTCTATACCTTGCATGTAATTTATTAAAAGTCATTGTTTATTGGATGCCAATTGCAAAACAGACATTTATCCTCATAGATTATTCTTCCAAATCATACTTGAAATTGCCTCCTACTGCTGCTCCATAAGAAAAGAGTTAAGGTCTTGACGAGAAACAATTGAGCAGAATCGCATCTCCTAAATGTGATTGCATTGAAATGTTTTAGTTTCAAAATAAATGTATGAATTGCATGGTCAAAATTTTAGAAGCTCTCTGATATTGCCGCAAATGAAGTAGGTTTAGTTTATTTCAGGCAATGGAGATGTAACTGTATGAAAATTGCTTCAGGATGTGGAGTTCACTTATCATTAGAATGTTTATGAGAAAGTAGATGTTATAATTTCAGTGCCAACACTGTAGCTAATATGGCCATAACAATATTTTCCCACTGATTCTTGCCTCTCATGGGTTGATATGATTTTAGAGTAAGACGTTTCTTTAAGAATAAAACGATTTGTTCAAATATCCATACAAACTGATATGACAACATATAATTGACTAATGTGATTGTTTATTTTTTTTTCTCATTTCTAAATCATCCAATCACTCGAGGCATACACTGAGACTCAAATTTATGTGGCTCTTCTAATACAGGGAAAACTTAGTAAGAGGTTGGAGAAGGGAACTATGAATTGTTGTTGGCAGAAGGGTGGTTTTATAGTCAAGCTCTGTTGAAATGATATTTTCTCAATCAAAAGTCAATTTTCTCCTTCAACACAAAGTGTTATTTCATGTGGTCAGATAATGCTATCAAGAATGTTCCGGTCAAATCTAACTTGAATTACACTGTCACAATATGATTCGGTCTAAATCACATCATCACATTGCGATTCTAATCAGAATTAGATTGCTAGAGTTTGATTCCAATTGAATCACATTAAGAGAGATGCGGTTTAGTTGGATATCACCATCTGAAGGGTATGTTTAGTCAATTTGTACCATCCATGAAAAGTGCTTCAATGATTTTTTTAATTGAAAACTATTATTTAGTTTAATTTAAACAAAAATTATTATTTTTTAAATTAAAAAAATATAAATAATATTTTATTATTTTAAATATATTATTAATTAAATAATAATTTTATTTAAAAATTAATTATTTTTATTAATTTTAATAACTTACGAACAAAAATGAATTTTTAATAATTACAAGATAAAGATTGTGTTTACATCAAAAAGTCATTTGGCCTTTAAAAACCAAAAGAGGACACACTGCCAGTGCAGGTACACAATTGGCATCAAGTACCATACGGATCTGACACTTATTCTTTTACGATCTCTATTGTGTCTTCTCATAAACAACTATGATGGAGGGTATCTCCGGTATCTGATTGTTCTCAAATTTCAATCATCACTTCAAAATTTGAGCAAGCACAGCACAAATGGGCGTCGTAATCGAAAGCTCCGTTTGGGAGCCTAGTCCATTTCTCCATGTATTCATATTCCTCTTGTGCTTCGTTTCCATATTTGTCCTTCCTTATTCACCAAACATAACTTACTCTGTTTTCGACCTTCGACGTCCCTCTTCCTTTCTTCGCTTTCAACGAAATTTCCTCTTCATCTATTCCCTCGCTTCGGGTAACTTTTTGATCCTTTGATTGTGGAGTTGAGTGATCTTTTTTATATTTGGATTGTTGATTATTTTTATTGCATTGTTGTGTTTTGGTCTCAGTAATGGAAGGATTGTGGTTGGTGTTTGGAGAGTATGAATTGGTTTATTACGGTGTTGGTAAGGAACAGATGGTGTTGTTTCTCTGTCTTGGTTATGCAGCTGCTCTCTTTGCTGGAACTTTTCTGGGCATGCTTTCTGATTTAATGTAAGTTCATTTTTTATTGTGTTTTCGGTAATCAATCATTTAATGTTTGCTAGAATAGGTAGAAATTTCTAAGTGATTAATTTACTGATTTATCTCCAACAACATTGTGAATTATTATGGATTCAGGTGCAAAAGAAGAAGAATAAGGCATAAATTACTTTGGAAGTCAAGAGCTTGTATTATGTAGGGTGTAAATTGGGAAAAGTAAGATATGATATTGTCTTTATAAGTGATAGACAATGTATTTTTATTGATATTTTGAAAGGATCCATGAATAAAATCTTTAGTTTGAGGCTTTAGTGGATTGATGAAGTAATTGGGTGTGGCATTGGAACATCCAGACAAAGTAGACTTTATTGTCTGTTACACTTTGACTGCATCTCCATGGACTAGGACCTATGTGGAAATTATGGGGCTCTGTAATTGATTGTTTCATGTTTTTGTACTGTAGAGGTCGAAAGAAAGTTTGTTTGGTGTTCTTTATCCTGCACCTCTTTGTTGGCATATTGAAGAAGATTTCTTTGCATCCAGGCATCTGGGTTGCAAATATTTGTCTGCCTCTTGCTTCCTCAGTATTTTCTTTCAATTTCGAGTCATGGGTGGCTGTTGAACATGAAAAGGTTTGTGTATATAATCTTTATGTTTTCTGCTCCTGCATTTCATATGGACACAGTGAATATACTTATTTTTTCCTTTAAATAAATTTCTATTCAAAAGATTGGTTCATTTTTTTTCATCCCCATAACATTTTAATACCATTACAATGTTACATCATCTGCACCTGAGTAGTAATCTGTTGTGATTGTTTATGTATTTTTCATTTTTGCAGCAAGGGCATAGGCAAGGTTCTCTGAGTGACACCTTCTGGTTAATGACTTCCTTTGAGTCTGCATCCCTAATTGGAAGTCAAATACTCGCAAACTGGTTGGTGGAGAGTAATGTGGAGAAAGGCATAGCATCTCCATCCAATGCATCCATTTTCCTGGCAGTATTAGGAGTCATCTTGGTCACAAGAGGATGGACAGAAAATCCCCAAGTGAAATTTAAGGATTACAAGACATCCTTCTTTACACATATTTTTGGTGGTAAGAGCTTTATAATTTTGTATGTAGTGCCTTATTTAATTTTCAAAAACAAATACATAGTGCTTTTTATATATCCAGTGGGACAGTTTTTCAGCTCTTACTTTAAGCTCAATGGTTGTGTTGTCAAATGCATGGAAATAATTTTCAAATGTGTTGGATATGTACGATTTCATCTATGATTTAGATAAAAAAGTTCTGGAGCCATTGCTTTACTGTGACTGTACTTCATGCACTACTGACAAGAGTCCATTTTATAATTTGTTGTACTTAATTGGCATTTATCATTCACATGGACTGTTTTGCTTATCCTTCCAGCTATGATTAAATCAAATTCATTAATTTGCTTTTGGAAATGAGAGTTAGAGTGCTTCTTGTAGTTAATTCCTGAAAGTTGCGTATTGCTTTTAGGCTCTTGTGGTGGCAGAAGCATTTCTTTAAGTTGAAAGCATTGATTATATGAGGGTGTTATTCTATTATCTGAGGGTTAAACCACTAATCACCCATATGCGCTCTTGAGTTTTGGTGTGACATTTTTGGCATAAATTGGAGTTTTTTAGAACTTGTGCCGATTTATTGCTAAAAAAATGCTTAGCAAACTGAAAATCCATTTGATTATTTATTCACCAAAGGAATTACCTGCATGTATATCAATTAAGTTTCTAATGAATGTATATCATGATAGATATGGCATACTAGTGGTCACCTAATCCAAGAATTTTAGAGATGCATATAAAAATTCTATAGGGTAGAGTGTATTTTTGTTTGCTATGACTCTTTTGAATAAAGATATATTCTCACATTATAATTGATATCGTTTCTGAATTGTGTATGATAACCAGTTAAAAGGATATGGCTCTTGATTTGGGCACAAGCTTGCCTCCAACTTTCAATTGCAGTATTCTGGATTCTGTGGGCCCCAACATTGGTGGTATGATCATATATCTGATTAAAAAAGTTAAAAATTGCTTCTTACTTTTGGTCTTTCCCTTGCATTACTGGAGTTTCTTGTAATTTTAAGAATTCTAGCCATCATGGCTAGCTTTTCACCAAAGTCTTGATGTTTTTGAATAAATTTCATGTTTTATGATGCAGAATTCTGGTGAAACCTAGGTTGTGGTGCTAAATTCTATAATTTTGTTGAAGTTTCAGGATAAATAGTTCTCTTACACAGATTAAGCACTCAAAAAAACTGTTTGTTTAGACCTTGTCAAATTTACAGGGAAAACGTGCTTAGTGGTAGAATGTGAAGAGAATATAAAACACCCTAACCATATGTCATGCAATGATGTCACATGTTTGTTTCTGAATGTTGTTTGTTTTTGTTTTCCTTTTTCCTTTCTTTAGGTAAATTCCTATTGTGCACTAAATTTAAGTAAAAAAATTGAAAAAGGAATTGTCAAAGACAAATTTCTATAAATAAAGATTACGGCGGAATGTATATACATTTTGTAATAAGAGTGGAGTTGAACTTCACTAAATTGCACTCATATTGGCCTTTTTTAAGCACATGTAAAGCTAAGGACACAAATAATTAGTTAAGAAAGAACTGATGTCTTCTTTTTTCAAAATAAAAAGGAAAAAAATGCATATTAAGTCTCAAGTATTTCCTTGTCATGTATGCTTTGCAATTACAAATGTGGCTAAATTGATTATTCAATTGACAAAGATGCTTTTATGAAAATTGAAAGAATAAAACTTAGAAGCTAACTTGCAGTTATTTCCTATTAAGTGAGTCTAATTTTTCCATGTGATTTTAGGCTGATGGTCGAGAAGTTCATCTTGGATTGATATATCCATGTTTGCTTGGTGCAAGAATGCTTGGAAGCACTGTATTCCCATGGCTCATTAGTGGTCCATCTTCAATTCGGACTGAGGATTGCTTGTTGTATGCATTTGTTGTACTGGGGTTTGTCTTGTCCATAATAGCTTATGATTATCAGGTATGAACATGGCATATATCTCAAAAAGATGAAGACTTTGTTTATTCTGATTCTGGCGTTATTTTTAAGTTTACATCATCTATCAATGATTTGCAGGAAATTGGAGTCTTAGTCACATTATTCTGCTTATTTCATGCCTGTGTTGGCTTAATTCTGCCTTCACTTGCTAGATTGAGGACCATGTACGTTGAATTAGTGTTTTTTCTTTTGATGTTATTGTAACTAAGTAATTAGTGAATTTCTATTGTTCGATAATCTATTTCTCAATGTCTTTGCAGGCATGTGCCAAATGAGTTGCGTGGTGGGATGATAAGCCTTTCTCTAGCTCCTGCAAATGCTGCAATTCTGCTTCTTCTGTTGCTAGTGCGTATTTCTGTTGCTAACACTATTGACTTCCATGTTTGTCTTGTATAATGAAACCAATGATGACTATGATAGAAGAGCTGTTGGTTTCAATGCAGCAATCCAGCTTTTCTTGGTGTAATGACTGTCTACTTGGGGACATGAGTGTAGTAATCTTGGGTTTAAGGATGGTCCTGTCTGTGCTATCTCCAAATATCTGTGGCTTTGATCTGGGCCACAATGGTGAACTGATGAAAATTCTTATTACAGGAAAAATACTGTGTTAACTGGCATAAGTGATCTTATAAGATTTTTATCTGTATTTCATGATGGTCATAAATTTTCAATTTAAATTAAAAATTGTTAACAACGTTGAGATGATCTTTGTGAGAAAATACTTTTTTACATTAGTTAAGTACTTTTAAAGCAACTATAAACCATTATGGAACCTGACTGAACTGCTAACCTAGGGCTCAAGCAGGTTGGATCCAGTGCTGTGTTAGAAAATTTTTTATTTAATTATATAAGTCATTTGGCTTAGCAGTGAGCTTCTAAATCCATATTTTGGAAGATACTTATATTGCAGCCACTTTGAATTTTTTTTGCATAAATGTAGAGTATGCATTTTTTTTAGTAGATTTGTATATGGTTGTTTGCCTGCTAGCTCTTCTAGTGATCACTCCCAGCAAAAAAACCCAGCTTTAGAGAGATAGAATATGCTCTAATCTTTGAGATGACATCCTTTCAGGGCTGAAAAAAAGCCTGTTCATTACATTTATAATTGTTGTGAGTTAGGTTAGAAGTTGGATTAAACTTCACCTACTATTTCTTTGTGGTGTTGGATATTCTTGCTTCTCTATCTGTTTTAAGTTATCTCAATCCTGAAAAGACTGTTACATGTTCTTAGCTTAGTTTGATGTTTGCTTCATTCCACAACACTGTTATAATTGAGTTTATATATTCATTTATTTTTTTTATAGCATACTAATGTTATTATTATCTTTTTATTTATTTATTTATTTTTATTACGTATGAACTTAGATGTTTGTCTTGATAATTTTGCAGCGGGGCTACTATCAAAAAATTGAGAATGCAGCAATTATGGCATTTGTAGCCTTTGGGCTGTTCTCGGCTGCTGGATGTATGCATTTATTGAAGCGGTGGGGAAAGAAACCGTACCAGAATTCCCACAAATTGTGATTTCCTGCCTCAATTTCGTTTTAAGCTTCGGTTGGTGGATCCTTATTGTCTTTCATCTATCAGTTAATGGTGGACATGTAAGTGGAACGCTGAAGCACAAATATGTGCTGTGTAATTCCGGTTGAAGTGTGCAATAAAGCATCTGGTTATGAATATAGGGAAGAGACTATGAAGCCAACAAGTTCAGTTTTAAGGCTTGCTAAACTTAGGTTCATAGTCTCATAAATGTCTGTTACACTATAAGCAAGGAGTTTATATGCAAGTAACTTTTGGTCATTGAATCCTTCAAGTTTTGACTTTCAAGTTTGAGATCTAAATCGTCAGGCACTATAGAAGCTTGCAGATAAGCTAGAGAAACTGATGATATTTGAGCTGTAGAAAACAGTTTGCCTCTGATACAGTCATCCTTTAGATGGATGTGTTGAGCTGGTAAACATTTAAAGCTCCCAACAAATATCTGCTGCTATTCGCTGGTGTTTGGATATACATGTTAGTGGACCTGGAGTCAATCTCGAAGTTGAAAGACTTTGATTATTTTTTATGATTGAGACGCCAGCCATGCAAGTTTGTTTTGTGGTGTTAGAGATCATCATGGTTAGAGTTGACCATCACACGTTGCCATAATTCTGTAGAGAACAGAAATCGATCTTGGAGTCAGGTTTTTTCTTTCTACTGAGAAAGGTTGGCCCCTGATCCGATTGTTGTTGTTATTGTTATTGCTATTATATCGATTGATAAAAGTACAGTTAATTAATAAGTGAATGTTTTTTTTATAGAATGGTTTGGGTATTGTTAAGACATCAGAGATTAAAGATTTTTTGGGTTTTGGGTTTGCCATCAGACAAGTTTTAATATAATGGTTGTGAATCTAATTATTGTACTTTAAAGTTTGCTTGTGCAACCAATGCAAAACAGTGTTTTAGTTAACAAAAGAAGAAAGATTTTTTGGGTTATGTGGATAACACTTTACAAGACTTGTGATCCAGTTGCACCTTATTATGCTTGTAGTCTGTCAAATTCGGTGTAACTGTAAAATTCTGGCTAAGGGGTTTTCTTTTTGTACTCTTACTAAAAATTCCAGGCACACTCGGACATATTTTCTTATTGGTAATAAATGGTAGACTTCAAAAGCGAGTTAAATATTACCATCTACATTTTGAATAACTACAAATTTTATCATGAAAGGGATTTTGGTTGGCTGCTTTGAATGGAACAAAAATTTTCCCGAGGAAATGTCCAATAATTTAATCATATTGTTCTTGATCTCTGATCCACTTTGTCACCACCCATTTCTGACCTTTAATCACCGGACAGCTCCCGTGAAGAGATGTCTGCAAAAACATCCACAAATTATGACATCCTGGCATTAGTCCTATCGCAGTACATGCAATTATGAATTTCCAGAACAACAAACACTTAGATGGGATCAAAATATCAATCAATAAAATACAATTTTCACAGTTTAAGGTTTATATTTTTTACCATTAACTAATGACACATGCACTTAGAAATGTCAAATTTTGGTTAGAATCTAAGATCTTTAATCCGTCGAAATCTAATAGAGAAAATTCCTTGATAAAAATGAAAAAAAAGAAGACAATGAGGCCAGGGAATAGATATATATTTCCCCTTCTTGCCTCGTTGCCATCCCTAACAACCACCATGAGCCATGGTAAATAATTTTAATATTCTTTATCTTCACAGTTTATCAACACTACTAAAATGCAGAAAGCTCTTTTCCAAGATCTGTTGAAAGTTAACAAATTACTAACCCAATCAGCAAATTATTATTCTGATTTTCTAAGCTGAGAGTTTTCTCATTATTTATAAATAGAGTTTACCCCTTCAGATTAGTAAGTTTGCCTTGCTAATTAAAAGGAACACTTACCGGGTCAATTGTGCCATTTGGTAATAATGAATAGAATAGAAGTGCATCTCCTCGGCGTGGCTTCACTTTCAAACCAGTGCATTGTCGGTACTCATAGCTTCCATCCAGGTTCATGCCATTCTATGTATCAAAAGATCAGGATGACTGCCTATTCATCAAATAGAAAGACTTGACCAAAAGGGAAAGCGAAAAACTTTGGTATTGATCTTACCTCAAAAGGAAACACAGTTTCCCCACCTTCTTCAACATCTGATAGATACAATAAGAAAGAGGCAACCTGTATGAAGGTCAATCGAAAATATTATTCCAATATTTCGGGAACTTTAACTAAGTATAATTATAGTCAAGTATTTGATTCATTTAACCTAGTCTGTCTCAAAAACATTTGCACATTCCACCCAGATGCATATTCTCATTGACAATTCTAGAATGTAGAAGCTCAGTAAGAATTGCAGCTTTACATTAGAATAACTATCAAGAAAACATGGAATGTTGGGAACTACAGCCTACTATAATTGCATTTGGGACAAACATCACAAACTCTGGTCGCAAGTGACAGCACAGCTGCACTTGCATGTTTCAATTTATGTATGCTATCTGAATCATAAACTCTAAAAAGTATTATTAGAAATCATAAGAATGAGCAAATTAGTAGCGATATTGTAGCTTAAAATGTACCCTTTGGCTCTTTTGCGGGCCATACTCTTCTGGATTGAACGCATCATAATGTGAGTGATACCTCTGCCCAACCTCATAGCGCAATACATTGAATGCCTGAAACATGCGGATATCCTCAGACAGTTTTAATATTTCCCTGAAATAAAAGGTTAACTAATTCAACCAAAAAAAAGTTTAAAGAAGAATAAACCAACAAATAAACAACCGCATAAATAACTTTTTTTGGCAAAAGTCTCAAGAATTTTGGAAAGCTTACAAGGTTTAAACTATTGAATATGGTGATTTCTTAAACATATACACAGGATCTTGCAATAAAAAAAGGGAAAAAGTTTCATCAGGAGTCGAAGATTACAAATTTTGGCATTAAAAGTATATCAACTATACTATGGATAATACCTCTCCATGAATCCTAGGAAGCATGGTAGCCCTTGCAATTTTTTCCTCAATGTCATCCAAAGTTCCAGTTTGATCTTCAGAAGCAGAAATAAACATTCCAGAACTGTTTGAACAGAGAGAGCAAACTTATACTATCATTTCTCTAAGATAAACTTCAAGACCAAAAGTCAAAAAGTATATGCCCATTTCTCGCTTATCTACATGCACCGAATTCTTACTGTCAGAAGCCCTGTATATGTCAATAAGATGTTGCGTGAGTTGAGATACAGGATTCTATCTTAACCGAACTTTCCAAAGGATGGTGACAAGACAAGTTCAGGGATTACTTCAGATTTTCTCAAATCACTTGCATAGTGCAGATGAGTTTGGTAATAACATCATATAAGTTAGTTACCCCATCAAGCAATCCAGTTAGTAAGGATCACTGAAAGTAAGCCCCCAGAGCCATCCAATTGACATAAATATTGCATGCATTTTCTTTTTCATATATTTGTTGAAACCCCAAGTGTGCATAAAGTCTATACCTTGTTCTGATTCCCTTCGTGTTATCCTCTGTCTCTCCCTCTCGTAAAGCCAGAGTTGATGGCTTAAGGCTTGGCTCTGCCATATTAATTATCCTTTTGCACTGTTCAGCAGTTGCAAAATTAGGGAAATACAAAGCCCGCGGAATCCAGCTCAAAATCTGTATTAAAGTTAGCATAGAGGAAATGAGAATACTTTCTCCCAAGTATGTACAGAAAGTTGATTCCTTAGTGTTTTTCAGTATGGCTGGAATTATTGGAAAAGAAAAAAATCTTAATAGACCATAAATATATTATTTCTTAACAGAACTCGTTACACTCCATCCAGATAAGGATTTCTTCATGTCTAACTATCTAATGCCTCCTCATTATGTGCAATTTACTTAAATATAGATTGCACCTTTTCTAATTTTAATGTGAGATCCACGATTTCTGGATAAAAAGCATGGCATTGTAGGAGCACAAAAAAACTTGCTCCTTTTCATATCTCTTCCTAATTTAATCACAAGTTAATTGTAAATTATAAAATCACTTTTCAAAAAGTTCAGAAAGTGGCAACTAAGTGTAATTAAGCATTAGACCATTACTAAAATTACTTTCAAGACCCAGAACTTTCTAACCACACTTTTCAACCAGAAGCCAGCTTTTAATTAATACTTTTCATCTTAAAATCTCATAAAACATATGATCTGATTGTAATAGCCGACCTACTACGAGTAAGAAAATTGAGGCAAACAGATAATAAACAAATAACTTCATTCACCAATGACAAGCATTACTTCAACAAATCAAATATGCGGCTCACTCACAAACTTAAATATCTTTCTGATGAATATTTGCCCTCAAAATTAGTTAAAAAATGTATTTCTAGAAGACAGTAAACTCACGAAACACTAACTCTGAAGAATTAGTAATGAATTAAGATCCAGAAGAGCTTTATGAAACGATCATATAAACAATGGACTCAAAAGAATACAAGAACCTGAAAAGGAATGGTAGTAAGTGAATCATCTCCTGAGTCTCCATGAGGCATTAAGTCATACTTGTCTTTCACCGATTCTAATATCCTCGATCTCGGCCTCGCTAAAGAAGAATCCTGCCACTAAAAATCCAAATAAACGAATTATAAAGACCAATGAACTTCAATAAAAACAGATTTTATACATATAATACCTGAGAGACGAGAGAAGAACCGAGGAGACCAGCGAGGAAGAAGAACAAACAAGCAAGAAATGCCACAGGCAATTCAAGCTTCGTTTTGAGGCTCCAATTCGTTTTGGCTCTGGCTTTCATTTTACTTTTCTGGTGGCGGAGGTGGCGGTGGTGGGAGAATCGGTGAAGTCAAATGAGCATGTATGAATTATTGAAGGATATGAGAATTTGTTTGCTTGGAATTGCAAACGTAGGACGCGGCGGGAATTTTCTAGTGAGTGAGAGGGGTTAGGTGTGAGTAAAATTACCAAAGTGTTGCCAGATTTGGTAATAAATTTCTCCGACACATCTACTAAAGTAACGGGTGTTTTTACCTTTTTTTTCACAGTTGGCTGGCAATAAAAATACAATCACTAACTTGGATTTCAAATCCAAGGCAAATCAATTTTTGTAATTACCCACATACATGATTTCCATGCCTAGGGGAGTTGGATTCAGGCAAGTTTGTTGAAATTCGAAACATATTTAGTTTAAATAAGTCTAAAACAAATTTTACTTAAAAGAAATTCAAACTTGAGCTTGAACCTAATAGTTTAAAAGCTAAAAGACTTATTTCCACTTAAAGTATAATAAAATCTCAAACTTTCATCATATAATTTTTTAAAACTTAAATATTTATTTATGAGCTAAAATTTGTTAAATTTTTTTATTACGGTTAAAAATAAAATCGTCATTTAATAATAATATTTAAAAAATAAAAGTTTATATCATTTTACTTTTTTGATTTGAAAAACTAACAATTTTTTCCTAAAATTAAATTTTGAAAAGTGACATTTTTCCCATACCTAGAGTTTCAAATTTTGCCAACAAACGACCACCGATCTCTCTCCCTCCCAGTGTCGTCTCTCCCTCCAACGTTTTCCTTCCAATCAATGACATTTAGATTAAAAAAAATCTAGACAAGATCAAGATGAAGAGTTCTTGGACCTTCGTTGTCCTCACCTAAAGGAGGACAAATTCTCGTTCGGATCGTCGACTTCATTTGAAGGACAAAGAGTTTTAACTCTTTGTTTGAATTTCATATGAATTTCGTTTGGATTCTATCAAATCTAAACATCATCAATCAAAAGGAAAGTGCTAGAGGGAGAGACGTCACCGAGAGGGAGAGAGATCAACCATTGTTCATCAGAAATTCGTCGGCAAAATTTGAAACCCTAGATAGGGGAAATGCCACTTTTCAAAAATTAATTTTTAGAGAAAAATTGTTAATTTTCTAAATCAATGGGGTAAAATGATATAAACTTTTATTTTTTAAATATTATTATTAAATGAGTATTTTACTCTTAACTCTAACTGAAAATTTTAATATATTTTAATTCATTGGTGGATATTTAGGTTTTTAAAAATTAGATGGTGGGAATTTGGAATTTCACTAAACGTTGGATGGGAATAAGTCTTTTGCCCTAGTTTAAAATTATAAAACTCCAACTTAAGAGATGGTCAATTTATTAAGCTCACAACCTTAGAAAATTCGATCTAATAGACTATAACGACTTCGCTTCGACTAATATATGTCAAAACGACATTATTGTAGTTGTTTTTTATTTAGCTCGATTTAATACCATAACCAAACTCAAGTTAAAACTCTAACTCAATTTCTTTTAAACAAGTTAAGTTTAAACTGGTTTGAGGGTAGTTTGACTTGCTCAAGCATAAACTCGAGTTTGTCTCCCTTCAAACCAAGCCGAACTCGAGTTAGTTTTAATTTAAACTCGATTTGATTTAAATTTAACATTTTTATATACGCTTTTACCAATATTATTTAATAACTAGATCAACATAATACAATACTATATAAAAAACAATAATAAAATTATACGTACTTATTTTGAGTATATAAATGAGTACATACTTAATATATGTCATTATGTAATTGAGTAATTTTGAATTAAAAATAAAATAATACTCAATTATGTGATGATACACATAAGTATATATATATATATATATATATATATATATATATATATGCGTGTACTCAAAATAAATACACATAGTATTACTTAATAAACAATTGGAGTAAAAAGTGAAAGTGAATTGAGGGCGAATGGATGGGCAAAGGCCAAAATTTAGTTGCCGGATGCTGCTGGAATCCATTACCATTACCGTAATGAAAAAAATTATAATGTTGATAGCTGGGTGTGCTGGCCTGGCATAAGTAAATGTGAAAATGATGAGCATCGAGTCCATAATAAGATACTGACACGAAAGTTTTTCATAGTCGGTTGACTATGTCCACCAGTTATAATATTATCAAGGCCAAACGACTATTTCCCACCCAAGGTATGCTGTAATGACAAGTTTCCCCCCTTTAACTATGGAAATACCAAACACCCACCCATGGCCAGTTAAATTTAACAGAACCCTAACGCCTGAAAATTTTATCTCCTTTTGCCCCCCTAAAGTTTGAAAACAAAAATTTCCCCCCAGCCTAAGTTTAAGAAAATGACAGTTTCACCCTAGGGTTTGGTTTTGAAATCTCCGGCGACCTCTCCGGCTCCGTTGCCGACGGCTTCTCCCTCCCGAAGAATCCTCTCCTTCCGGTGATCGGTTTCCTCCATTTGGAGGCCCGATCGTCGCCGGAAAAGCGGTGGGAGACGAAGAACTTCGTCGGGGAAGACGAAGTTCTTCGTCTTCCCAGACGAAGACGAAGCCGTCGTCTTCGTCTGGGAAGACGATCGGCTTCCCAGGGAAGACAACCGTCTTCTTCTGGGAAGACGATCGTCTTCCCAGACGAAGACGACGGCTTCGTCTTCGTCTGGGAAGACGAAGAACTTCGTCTTCCCCGACGAAGTTCTTCGTCTCCCACCGCTTTTCCGGCGACGATCGGGCCTCCAAATGGAGGAAACCGATCACCGGAAGGAGAGGATTCTTCGGAGGGAGAAGCCGTCGGCAACGGAGCCGGAGAGGTCGCCGGAGATTTCAAAACCAAACCCTAGGTGAAACTACCATTTTCTTAAACTTAGGCTGGGGGAAATTTTTGTTTTCAAACTTTAGGGGGGCAAAAGGAAATTATATTTTAGTTTATTTTTTAATATTATAGAGAAAATGACAATTTTACCCTTAACCCCGTTACTTTTAACTGGCCATGGGTGGGTGTTTGGTATTTCCATAGTTAAAGGGGGGAAACTTGTCATTACAGCATACCTTGGGTGGGAAATAGTCGTTTGGCCTATTATCAAACTCTAAATAATGAGAATCATCTTTCACTTTGAACATTTAAATTTTAGGGTTTGTTTGGTTGTGGTTTGGACTACACTTTTCTTCTTTAGAATATTATTATTTTCACGTTAACCTAGGCTTGGATAGATTTTAGGTTGTTTGGATTGTAGTCTAATTTTTAGATCTTAGTAGGCCGTCTCTTTAAAATTAATCCCTGCTGCCTTTCGATTTCATCATGTTAGAAGATAACACAATAATAAAAAGGACAAAAAATTGTTGGTGGCGTTTTCGGCCAATCACCGTCGCATTTCATGTCTTCGGTCGTGTTATTTCAAGTTCATTGGATTCCTACCGAAATCTATCAAAAGTCCAAACTATGCAACGGGCGTGCTGAATTCGATAGAACAGGCAATTTTTTTTATTTCCTTTAATAACAAAAACTATGTTTTCATTGTTGGCAGGGCAATAAAATCAATTCACAGATATTCATCCATGAAACTTTTTTATTAAAAGAACAAAAATGGGTGGATCTAATGCAACAAGCATCTTGTGTTGTGACCCAGAAAACGCCTCAAAGATCACACGTTTCTCTCCCATTTTTGAGCTGGTACTTTGGGCAAACAATTTATCTGCACCCACTTTGCCTTCACCTAATCTAATTGCTGCACTCAGCAACACGGCAAATAATAATGTTAACAACTACCCATTTGCAAAACTATCTTAGAGTTGCCAATGGGCTGTGTGAGTTTGCAAAACACTCATCTTTACCTGACCCAAAGACATGCCCTTTCCTCTCATATGAAAACATAAATTCAGGGTCCTGATTGGTACCTCCACATCTAAGAAATGGTGGGTTTGTTGTTTGTGAGAATGGTGGTGACTTAGGGCATGCTAGCTATGGCTGGCTTTTCAAGTCATGTATTGGTGGAGCCAAATATTCATATTTGTCAATGAGATTAAAAAAAAAGAGAGAGAGAACTTTCGGTTTATAATGCTGATTTTGCAGTGTTCACTTACTATAATAAAGCACTTTTGAGAGAAAGGCTGTACCATGCCAAGAATATTATATTTTGCAACACAAATATATGTCTCTAATCTCTATTCAGGTGGACAACTAAAAATGAATAAACTACCACCCAAACATTTAACAACTGATTGTGCTCATTAGTAAAATAGCAACAATTAGGTTTATCGAGTTGACTTCACATATTGTAGTGAAGGATTCAATGGCAATATAGTCTGTGGAGAAATTAAGCTTTTATGAGGGCAAGTCAAGACTTCCATAGAGAGACACTGTAATTTTGAACCCAAACATTTGCATATGGCAAGGAGATTCTATCCAACAGATCTCAAAGTATGAGGACTAGAGGTGTAGGCGAGGAGCCGCTTTTGAGCTGCTTGCGGCTCAGTTCATGTCGAGTTAGGATTGACTCAATTATTGTCGAGTTGAACTCGAGTTTGCTGTTGGTTAGCTCAGTGAGCTCACGAGCTCATGGCTCGGTCCAAACAAAATATCAATAAACCCCTAATCATTTCAAATCTTGTTCCTTTCAGTTTCCTCACCTTTCTGGCTGAATGGATGATTATAAGTCAGAAACATGCGGCAATATCCTTACTATTTCATGCATACTGGGTTCCAGAAAATGAAAAATAACAAGGGACTCCCAACACCCATATGCTGATGAAGAAGTTGAAACCCAACTGACTTAAAAAATCATATAAAAACTTTTCTACTAAAAGACATGCAAGACATAACGTGTGAAGAGACTCAATATAGGTATATATAACAAAGATAAATAGGGTCAGAAAAAACTTGAAAATATTTTGTGATGTTTTGGTACCAAAATGCCCCTTTGTCTATTTTATTTTAGCTGAGAATAACCTTCCATTATGCACCCTGAAGCTACTGACTGCAATTCACAATCTTTCTCTGTGTGAATTTATTAATAGGATTATAAAGATGGCAAAAGTTATAAAGTAGGAAACATAACACCAAGGAATTTTGAAGAAATTAAAATCAAATGACAATATATATGCCTGAGATCATTTAATACATGGACTAATACAGAATAGATCCAGAGTGATGCATTTTCCTATAACAATCAAAGTATTGAGACAGAAAGTATCAAGGAACATTAATAACCTACTCAGTGCCATGATATATAAGAGATATGACATAAGACCACATAGAAGGGAACATTGATAACAGGATAAGCACCACTCTGACAAATAATAATGCAGAAAAGTGTAACTGTTGGAGTTACCTGCTGTAGCTTAGCTCAGTTATCACTTGGCTACCATAAGAAATTCAATGGGCAGCCAATAACTCCTACATAGAAAACAATGACAGTTTGGTTTGGGTATCTAAACTCGGACTGATATCTTCAGTTCAACAATTACAATTTAGCATCTTGACCTGAAAAAGTAAAATTTATAGTAAGATACAAAAAACTTAAAAAGAAAAAGGGAAGAAAGAAAAGAAACAACTTTAGTTGTTTATAAGACCTCTACAATAGTCGACAGTAATCTGGAGTGATGGAATAAGAAGAGTACAGCAGACTGAGGGTTCCGCTTAATTGATAATAAAAACGATTTATTACAAGAAAAAAGTAAAAAAGAAGCTCAACTGAAGTATTGGTATAAAAAATAGCCTAGCCCCTGATGGCACATATAGAGTCAGCAGAGATTCATAAAATTCTGAAAAACTAAATGAAAAAAGAAACATAAACACAAAACTTCTGCTGATATTATCTCTGTGGATTAGATAACTTCACTGAGAACAAACTAACTTATTGTTTTCTCTAGCAGGTCCTAGCTTGTGATAGATTATTGGGTGCTTACAAGGTACTATCAGCACAGTTGATCAAATTCATTTTTGTAGTTTTATGAATGGAAGCATATAGTGCATGTCCTGGGAAATTTTCTGTGCTAAACCAAACAATATACAGTCATATAACACATGCAGAAGTGCATTTATTCAAACTTTAAACACAGATACTATATAAGCATCAAGCATGGAAGACATTAATATCTACATGCATTTCTGCTTAAAATGCTTTTTCACATTCTACAGCTTGTTTAACAGGGCTCTGGGGTGCAATTTTTGTGCTATGTAAATGAATGAGAATCTTATACGGGAATTTATGGGTCTATAAACCAGTCATCAAATTGCTAAAACAAACACTGGTAGGAACTGGGGCATTACTTGTGACGGCAGAGTTGCTATTTAACTTTGCTACACCAAGGGAGCATCCCTTTCAGAACTCCTCTTTTTACCCCTCCAGTGATCCAGTTGAAAAGACTTCAAACAAAGAGTCTAACATAAGGTATGTACAGAAAAATAGAGATTCCAACCCTTCAATTCGGAAGTGCATCCAACACGTACATTATCACAACTAGGATTGGATTCGAACTGAGTTGGTTTGAGCTCGAGCTCGAGCTCGGTTCGAATAAGCTCGAAACGAGCCAACCCTATACAAGCTCGAGCTTAAGCTACTCATCAAATTTGCGAATTAAAAATTTTAATACAAAATGACGTCGTTTTGACCAATATGTATTAATACAACGTCGTTTTAATAACGAGCTAATTAAAAGCTCAAGCTCGAAACGAGCCAAACCGAATTCGAACTGAGTTCAAGCTTAGCTTCAACGAGCTCGAACTCGAGCTCTACTATATGCAAACCGAGCCAAGCTTGAGCTCAGCTTGGCTCGGTTTGCATATAGTAGAGCTCGAGCTCGAATCCAGCCTTGACCACAACATCTATTTATATATGTAGAAAAGAGGGGCTGCTTCAATTGCCAGTGGAGGCCAAATCTGATGATGACTTGGCAGCAGCAGCTGCTGCTGAGGCTGCAGATGGCAGACCTGTCTATTGTAGAGATAGATATTACCGTGCATTGGCAGGCGGACAGAACTGCAAATGGGAAGATCTGCTGAAGTAAAGGTTAAAGAGGAGGCATGGATCAACAATAATTTCATACCATTAATGAATCTGTAATTTGCATTGACAGAAGCATTTCTTAAAAGTTCAACTTTCTATGATATTTGTTTAAGGAAACCATTACAATGATTTAAGAAACAGGGAAGTCAAAGAAAAATGTGAAAGAAACAAATGATACAGAAACTAAGGATAAATTTATTGATCAGTAAAAAAAGAATAATATATCAAAGTTACAACTTGCATGTGTATGAAATCCTTCAATTGGAGAAGCCATGAAAGTAAGTCAAAGTAAGGCTTGAGGCTTGTACTAACATGATATACCAAAAAACCCAAACATGTGAATCCAGCAAATATAATCCCACATCATATAATTTGAATTACCTAAAATACTATGATTTTACTATGTGAATTCTTCATTTGAACAGAATTGTAGCCACATGAACTCTCAACAGAGATTGGCTTGTCCTCTTTGACCTCCACTTAAATAACCACCTTTCTTTCCAATTTTGATAGACAACTAGAGAGAACAACTTATTGTTGAAAGAACTATAGTAGCACAGGAGGAAATTCATTCTCTTAATGTATCCTATGAATCATCTTTCTGAACAATCATAACAGGATGACAGGAGGCTCATATTTTGATAAACAATAGTCCTCTCACTTTCATGCCTGATGAATAACAACTTCAGGAACTACCGTTGCAAGAAGTGAGCAAAAGGATTTGCTTTTAGAAATGACCAGAGCACACACACAAACTGGCATGTTAAAAGGCAATCTTCATCACCATATTCTATCAGTCACCTTTTGGAATAATCATACCAGGATTCAGGTTGATAGATTCAGCAGAATCACCACCAGTGAAACTAAAGTTTCTTGTGACAGTGACTCAATATAGGTTATTCAGAAATATTATAGAAGTTTCAGACAAAGCATTAGAATTGACAAGAGCACACACAAAAATTGGCAGGTTAAGGATTTGCTTTTAGAAATGACCACAGCACACACATAAATTAATAGCTAATGCTTTCACTTAAGCTTTCATAATTTTCCAGGCACTGGAATAAAAAAGTATTTACAATGCCAGAACTAGAAAGCCCTGCATTATATACCTTTTGAACAACTTCCTTGCAATAGTTGAGAATTTAAAGTCTCCCAGATATCATAGAAATACCTAATATGACCTTGACCCATTTGGAGACAAAAGCAACCTGACAACCAATCTTGTGACCTTAGAAATGAAGCAAATTCTGTAAAGCCACAGGGCTGAAGCATTTACATTTTGTAAAAATACCCAACTTCATACCTCCTAAACAAGTTTCTTACACCAGCTGAGAATTCTGAACATTTGTACATCAAAAATATCCCTGAAGGCCCACTTCCTTCTTTTTGCATCTTCAAGATCTAGAGTTCTATATGCAAGGGCAAGCAAATACATTGCTGGATGAAGCCTTCTGCAATTGTATAAATAATGTTAGGAAAGAAGCAATCAATGTGGGAATTTTAGGAAAAAGTCAATTATAAAAATAGGAAGAATCAATTGCAATTATTTGTAAGTCAATTTGAAATTATTTGCTTACTTTCCTATAGAGAAGATGTATGCGTATAAATTAACCCTAAACCAAGGGTAATACACACAATGAAATAAAGTTTTTTTGTTCTCACAATTTCTTAAGTTATTCTGCTTGACAAGTAAAATAGAAGAAGATAAAAGTTCAGAGTTAGGGAGATTAAGTTAATTTTTCATAGTCAATTAAGACATAATTTACCAAAAGCACCTGTTAAGGATATCAACAACAAATAAATGAGTTAAGGCTCCAGGTGAAACTGCTGGTCTATGAGCATGTAATACAAAGTCCTAAATGAAAAGAAAAATTATCATGTTGAAAATTATCCTTGAATCTTTGTTGTAATAAACTAAGTAATAATATCAGTTAAAACTCATTTTAAATTTAATCTTCTTTTCTCTGTCTTTCCCTGCATCAAATGCACTTACTTGTCAAATTGTTTGCTCACATCAAAACCATCCCAATATCTTTGGGACAGGACAGTGCGGCCTTTTTTGTCTCTGCCAAATGTTTCAATATACCAACCACCTATATCATGCATACCACAGCGAGGTTCAAACAACCAAAACCTGTTGCAATAATCCATAAAAAATTTTGTAAAAGTGAAAACATAGACAAGTAAACGATCTGAGTGATTTCCAATGGTATGCTACAGATAATATATAATATGTTAAAGTTAAGAAAGTCCACTAATTTAATTCTATGATCAACTTGAGTTAAGAATAATAAAATTTCAGAAGAAGAAGCTTCAAGCCACATTAATGAGGCCTGACGCAACTAACCCCATAAGGTTTTTATCAAATCCTACCAAAAAAACCAACCCTACACCAAATCCACTGCATTGAACTAACAAGCTCAGTCATATTACATCAGAAAATAGAATCAAAACCAGTCTTAAGCTAATTCTATTCATTCTACCAATAAAGCACAAAATGCTTCTGAGAACTGACAACACATATAAAGTAATATGTCTGCGTATCAAGGAATGCTATAAAATCTTCAGCTTAAGGCGGTATAGATAAGAGAACAGACAAGCAATTCTAAGACAGAAAGAAGAGAATGCAAGACACATGTGACATTCTCCTGTGAGGAATCAAAAGCTTATTTTCTTGCACATGTAGAAAAATCATCCAACAGTCCCAAACAACAGACTGTAAGAAGGCCAAAAACCATATATTTTTTGATCAAACATAATAAAAAGTACATTTCATTTAGCCAAATAAAAATGGTCAAGTAAGGCTTGATTGGGATGCAAATACTGTCTGATGACTCTAACCAGTGTGACATATAACTGACACGACTTACTTGCTAGGTGGTAATCGGGCTCTACTACATCTACACTCACAAACAGAAACTTCATCTCCTACTTGAAACCAGTGCATATGCTTAACCTGAAACATAAACAAGAGGGAAATATTAAAAACAAATAATAACCAAAGTTTCCTTAAATACATCAAACAAATACAGTGACGCAAGCAGATGCAATAATTTAAAGCTTAGTAGCAATAACAACAAAAACTTTTTAAGATGTCAAATGTCTTTCTTCACTGCAAAACTTAAGCAACCAGGAATTAAGCCCTAGTATGAGATTGGCAGAGAGCAGTTTGTCAGGTGAGATGCAGATGAAGGGTAATACATTTGTTGAACGATGTGGCTCCCAGCATCAAAGTTATAAAGACAGAAACACAAAGATATGTCTAAATTCCAAGTATAATGCAGGCAGAGTATATAAAAAACTGTAAACATGATAGAGAAGATGCAAGGTACAAAATGAACATGTGACTCTCGGTTACTACCTGCCCCTAAGTCTGATTGCCTTGAATCTTTATGCAATTTCACTAAATGCTAAAATTTAAGGGTGGAAATCTCTTGTTCTTATACATGCGATAACAAAGAACACTTTCCACAATAATTTGGCCCCCAACTTGCCAATAGTTCTTAGCAAGATTAATTGAGTCATCTTAAATATTTGTTCATGCAAGAAGCACCAAAAATTGTTGTTATCACTAATAAATCAACATATCTGGGCAGATAACTACATACAAAGTCATCAAGAACCCAACTATCGTTTCACTCACAAGCCAAATCATCACAACGTGCACCACTCAAGAAGCAACCAGACTAGAGTTGTAGATCTGAATTTAGCATTTATTTTTTTAATTTAACAGGAAAAGCTGACAAAAAGAAAACTGTATCTTTAATTAAGCATTTAAAATATAGACCAAAAATTGCATATCAAGGTCGAAAGCCAAAAAGAAAGCGAGCAAAAGGAGATCACTTTTACACACCAGCAATGTCCTATGTTTCATTATCACATGGGTTTTTGTACCACTGCTATTGTAGACAAAGCATGACCCCTCTTCTGGGCTAGTCCCCAAACCAGTTATAGTTCCAAGTGGAATCCTTGATCCAACTGCACCATCCAAAAAAGAATCCTTAGAGAACCCTCTGCCAGTGTGAAAGGGACTTTCATCTGAACTAAGAAAAACATGAATGTGATCTTGAACATCTTCATTCTGAATCCCATTACGGTAGCTTTTAGGAGGGACTCGAGTAGCCACAGCAACCACCCTTCCGGAGACATGCAATTCTAAATCTCTATATGCATCTGATTCATAACTTGTAATATTATAGGTTTGTTGGGGAGAAATTCGAACATCATTTACTACATTAGAATTCATACAACTGCTTGCATTCTCGACAGACCAACACATGTCCAAAGCAATGTTTATAGGAGTCAGATTTTGGTTGCAGGCAAAAGACAATTTGGGATCATTATTAGCCAAGCAGACCATTCCAAAAAGATCACGCCCTGAAACCAAGTGCAGCACCTCTGGATTTTCATACACAGACCTCTCCTCAGCTTCAAAGCGATCAGGAAGAAGGTCCATGGACTCAATCACAGGGCCATAGTATGCTGCATGTATAGCTGAATAAAAATCTGCTTGAAGTACATCAAAGTAGCCAGTTCCAGCTATAACTTTCTTCTCTGACACTATATCATTTATAGCAAATCTATACCACTTTAACCATTCAACAACTTCCATTTCCTTAATTGATATCCTGTGGGATTCGTACATGTACAATTTTGAACCTTGTCCACAATGTCCCCAATTTTTTTGCAAAAGCTTCCTTTGGGATAGAAGATGCAGGTCATATTGAATCCTCTTCTCAGAATCTGAAAGTATCTGCAATGCATTATCGATCAAACTTGGTTGTCAGAACTCCCTCTATGTCAAAAATACCACAATAAGATATATTACTAAACAACAGGCAGACACATTGTAGATACATTATACACACACACACACACACACATGACTCCATTTAAGTATCAACTCAACTCCAGCAAATGCACAACTTTAGTGAATATATCCACGTGCATTCAGAACAAAGTAAACATGAGAATCAATAATTTATAAATTAAAATAATCTCCTCCATTGAAATTGCATTTGACTACTAGTGACAGCTCCCAATCCCATAAATATACAAGAAACAGACCCGTGGAGAACAAAAGTTGGCATTATATACTCTAAATTATATTCATTTCACAAATAACTATTTAAAATAGGACAAAATAAATATAAATATAGCACCTCATAAGCTGCAAGGATTTGAATGAAACGTTTTGAGGCAGCTGAGTGGTTCTTCGACTCAGCAAGGTCCGGGTGAGTTTTCTTGGCTAATTTTCGAAACGAAGCCTTGATTTCGGAAAATGAGCTGGTCTCCGGTACTCCTAAGATATTGTACGCATTTTCGAAGGGAAATTCTGACCGAGTCGACTCAGTGCTACCACTACAGAGCCACCTAGTTGTAGAACTAGGATACAAGAAGAGATATCGCCAACTCCATGAGTAGCAATAATTCGGCTGAATTGAAAGTGATGAAAGTTGCCGGTGACGATAGAGTCCGGCGAGAAATGCCATTTTACTTATTTATATATTTACTTCGGGATTCTGCAATAAGACGCAACTGAAGTGATGATGATGCTAATTGTGCGATATTTTCGAGCTGGACCGGCAATACGATGACGGGAAGACGTGCCCTTTGGAGAATGCGACACGTAGCGTTTACCACTGCCAGGTTGAGCCTTTGGGCCAAAAGAAGTGATGGGGCTCCCAACAGAAGGGGAAGACCCACTTCGTGTAACATGGTCCAAAGTCCAAACTGTAAATAATAAAAGGTTTGAAAAAGGTTAATTTTCTTATTGAACAGTATTACGTATATAATTTTATACATAAATAATAATACATTATCATATGATTAGATAGTTAAAAATTAAAGATAAAATAACACTTAATTATATGGTAATACATCATTATTTGTAATCAAAGTTGTACATATACTATTATTATTTCTGAGTATTATTGTTTTTTATTTATATTATAAAAGTTGGCTAATCAATTAAATTGGGTGCCTTCACCTGATGCATATCTATTTTTGAGTATATATACAATATGTTATTATAAAATTGAGTATTACTTTATCTTTCATTCAAAATCACTTAATCGTTTGATGATACACATTAAGTATATTCTCATTTGTATACTCAAAGTGGGTACACATAATTTGTATTAACGCTGCTTTTCTTAAAGGTCGATATCTAGATCATTCATTCCTTGCGGTGGGTCTCGATGGTAATAATCAAATATACCCTATTAGTTTCGGTGTCGATAAAAAATAAGAGCACGACATATGGTGTTGATTTCTCAGGAAGATTAAAGATGCATCCATGATCTCTTCGAGTTGGCGATAATCTCATAGTGACATCATGTTATATATTCTACAATGGTTGAAGTTTTTCCAGATGTCTACCATGGATGTTGTTATCATCACCTTCTGTGTAACATATGGACAAAGTACAAACGAGACTCAAAGGTAATGTGTTTAAACAAGTATTAAAATTTTGAAATGTTTAACTTTTTCATACATTTTGATCATAAAATTCTCATATTATTTACCACCTTGCAGGTTGCGGGTGCATATTAGAAAACCGTGAAATCATACACAGAAGTAGAATTTGAGACTATGATAAGATCTCTTCATTCAAAAAACCCTCAAGTTGAGACTTATTTATATGAGGTCGGATTTGAGCACTAGAGTAGAGCACACTTTCTGGGTCATCGATACAACATCATGACAACTAATATTGTAGAGTCATTTAACGCCCTTGTCAGACATGCCCTCTGCCACACATGCTCGTCGAGTTCATTCTTAGTATTATACAACGATAATTTTACGAAAAGAGAAACCATGCAAGTACGTACCCAATTGTTAATACCTATGTATTTGATCAGGTACTTCTTCCCTTATGTTTGTTATTAACACATATGTTGTTAATATTTTTTTAAATTACAGATGAATGTTCTAACTTTGTCATCTTTTGGACGGAGGAGATTCGAATTTTATACATTGAAATACCATAGAATATGAAAAATTAAAAATTCGTATAAAAATCTGAAAAAATGAGTTGATCTATCGTAAAAGGGTGAAAATCGAAAAAACGAAACTCAAATTCAAATTCTATACGTTGAAATACCCTAGAATGTCAATAATCGAGAATTCATTCAGAAATCTAAAAATACGAATCAATATATCTTAAAACGACGAAAATTGAAAAAATAAAATTAAAATTCGAATTCTATACATTGAAATACCCTAGAATATCAACAATCAAAAAATCGTTTGAAAATCTGAAATATATTTCAATATATCCTGAAACAGCGAAAATAAAAAAAAACAGTACTGAAATTCGAATTCTATACGTTGAAATACCCTAGAATGTGAAAAATTGAAAATTCATTCAAAAATTTGAAAATACGAGTCGACCTATCTTAAAAAAATGAAAATCGAAAAAACGAAACTCAAATTCGAATTCTTTATGGTGAAATGCCCTAGAATGTTAATAATCGAAAAATCGTTTAAAAATCTAAAAATACGAGTTGATGTATCCTAAAACAGCAAAAAAAAAAAAAAAACTGAAATTCGAATTCTATACGTTGAAATACCGTAGAATGTCAACAATCAAAATTTCATTCAGAAATCTGAAAATATGAGTCGATCTATCCTAAAAATGTGAAAATAAAAAAAACGAAACTCAAATTCGAATTCTATACGGTGAAATACCCTAGAATATCAACAATAAAAAAAAAGTTTGAAAATCTAGAAATACGAGTCGATATATTCTAAAATGACAAAAATTGAAAAAACGGAACTCAATTTCAAATTCTATACGTTGAAATACCCTAAAATGTTAACAATCGAAAAATCGTTAGAAAATCCAAAAATATGAGTCAATTTATCCTAAAATAGCGAAAATAAAAAAAACGAAGTTGAAATTTGAATTCTATAAGTTGAAATACGTTAGAATGTTACAAGTCGAAAAATCGTTCAGAAATCTAAAAAATACGAGTTGATATATCATAAAACGGTAAAATTTAAAAAAACGAAACTGAAATTCAAAAATACAAATCGATATATTCTATAAACAAACAAATCAAAATATCGAACTAAAATTACATCATTTTATCGTAAAATATGTCAAAAAAGCACAAAAATCAAAAAACTGAATATCAAATACAAAAACTACATATAGAAAAACCTTAAAACAGAAAAAACGAAACTAAAATTCGAAAACTTTAAGTCGAGAAACCTAGATATAGAAAATATCAATTGACCCTCCTAAGAAATTTCTACTACTCAAATTAATATTTATCTCTTATCCTCTCAACAATTTTCTAAGCTCTTAACACCCCTGCAGTTTCAAAAAAGTAAATTTCTACTACAATCAGCAATTTTTGCCAGAATACGCTACTATATTTAAATGAAGTTCGATGATGATCCTCTCCTCTTCAGGAGTAAAAGAACCTTTCTTTAGATTAGGCCTCAAATGGTTAGCCCATCGAAGCCTACAACTCTTCCCACATCTCATTAACCTGGTATTCTTCTGCACAGAATTCCAGTTACCTTCACCATGCTTCTTCACGTACTCCATCAAGATTGCATCCTCCGCCGCCGTCCATGGCCCCTTCTTCAAGTTCTGACTGCTTCCTTTTGATCCAGTTACTCCGCCGTCGCTCGCTGCTCCGCCGCTGCTCACCATGTCACCCAATTTTCAGATACAACAACGATCAATCCTGGTTGGTTTTAGTTGCTTACTAAATAGAATACAGACCTTATAAAAAAATTGTAGCCTGATTATTGAAGTCATTAGTATATTCGACTATGTTATCCCAGAAAATAAACGACATGGTCATACGTAAGCAAAGTAGCACGGAAACTTATAATGGGGTGCGTTTCCACGTTTCAAAAACGTTTCCATTTCCGAAACTTGTAACAAACGTTTCGGGTCATTTCAAAATTTTTAAAAAATTTTGAAACACATTTCTTTTAGAAGAAAAATCATGAAATCGATTAAACACATATCTTTTATATTTTCAAACTGAAAATGTCTTTAAATCTCATATTGAATTTATCTCCTCTCTACTCTTCAATGTGTTACTCATCTCTTCCCCGATATATTATATAGATTGATGTGTATTATTGTTTTTTTCTTAAATATTTATATATGTTTACTCAAGAACAATTTATAATAGGTTCTATAATTATATTTTATAGTATTATTTCTTTTCATTTTTTTAATTTATTTTTATATTATATAAGTTTATATATTTTTGTTATAAAAAAATTAGTATTTATAAAAAAATTCTTATATTTTCATATTTATAAATTTTTTCACGTTTCCATTTTTTATATTTTTTGAAAAATACGTTTCCGTTTTTGCATTTCCACATTTCTCTGTTTCCATTTCTGTGCTTCATAGTATGTAAGAATGATGAAGGCATGTTTTCCGTTGGGGTTGATCCAATTCCACTCATACGCATCGAATGCATAATGTGAGAAATTGAATATTTGAACCAAAGGTCCTTCTTAATCTTTTTCCAAATTCTCCGCAACCAAACTATCTCTTTCTCTATATTTCCCACACCTATCGAATACCTTTACCTCTTCGTTTCTCCCAAAAATCAACTCTACATGGCCAAAACTCACGAGACTCCACAAAATGTGAAAAGAAGAAAAAAAATTAACAAATCACGACAAAGTTTTATTTGAATATTCTAATCTAAGCTGAGCACACAATTTCATCAATATGATCTTGTGGAGCCCATACTGGTGGGTGTCTTAATGTGCCTGTGACACAACAGTGCAGCAAGCAACTTCCACTAAGAAAATGACAAGATGAAACAACTAATCACTGTAGAAGATCTTTACATCAAACAAGGAAAATACAACTAGCTACCTTAACTTCTATCTCTAACTGTGTATTCATTATATTATTGAATAACCAGCAGAATTGATGAGAAAAATCATGAATGAGTTGATTTATCAAGCATCTTCATCATGTCTACTTTTGAAATTTTTGTGTTATGTCTTTTGAACCTTTTGTGTCATACTGAATTATGAATTTTCACAATGTTACATCTTGTACAAACATCCGGAAAAGAAGAAAAATGGTATTTGGATCTAAGTGGTGGCCATATAGAAAAGATTGACGTTAATATGTAAACGGTGATTAATTACTGAAAGAATAAGTTGGGCCAACTATGGGTGCAAGATTTTATTCTGTATTTTTCCTTTTTAGTCTCAGCCAAAACAACTAGTCTGATTTGGAAAGCTGGCACTGTTGTTTCTTTAAATTTCTAAATTAAATTTAAATATAATAGCCAAAACCAAAAAGTAATAATCATACTCAAGGTTTTCAAAACCGGACCGGACCGGTTTGACCGTGAACCGGTACTGTAGCCGATTACTGTTTAACATAAAACCGTTATAATGTTAATTTCGAGTTGGACTGCGATCGAACCGCCGGTTTGCGTCTGAACCGCGGTCCAACCGGTCAAGGCGATTCCCGGTTCAGAAGCTGTGTGTAAAAGCAATAGTTTTATTTCTTTCATGATGTATCCTGTTCCTTGCATTGCACGCAGACGTAGAAGGGTTTTGTTGCAACCGATGAATTTCTCCGACTGCACGTATTAATAAACCGCCGTTGATTCATCTCTTGTCGACGATGGTTTAAAGACACCTGCTAACGACGACGATGTTGCCGAGGGGTGGTGGTTTGCAGGCTCACAAGACAGCAGTTTCACAGCAATACTGCAACCTTTCACAGCGACTTCTCAGGCTAAGACGACGGCTGACGACGATGAGTTTCCGTTGCTATTGATTGGCGACTTTTCAGACAACGACGGGAAGCTGGTGTGTATCCAAGGCTTTGTAAACTATTTAAAAAACTGATGTTTTCGTTTGTTTGAATTTATTGTGTTTGAAAACTGTTGCTGTTTGAATTTACCGGTTAAGTAGCTATTTGAAAAATCAATGTTTTATCCATCCTTGATGAAAAGTATACAAAATATAAAATTTACTGTGTAAAACATATGTAATTACTAATTAAACATAGTTTTTTTAGGTTTTTATAACTAAAAAAATTTTTATATTTTCCAAAACCTAAAAAGATCCTGTCAGGAATTATCTCCAAATCTTCATTTAAAAAATGAAAAGAGAGTATGAGATCAAGAAAACAATCGACATGTTTATAATAAACACGTATAAACCATGTTGAATATTATTTTCAACAGAAGCACAATAGCGACAAGTAACAATGGAAGCAAGACAAACTTATTCACCATCAGCCCACAATCAGAATACCATCACACCATCACAACGAGAGTTAAACTGGCAGCAAACGACACGATAATGCATAACTTATAATCTTAGAAGTTGGAAACAACGAAATAGAAATATTACTAGGCACATTGGAAGCCAGAGGAAGCGTTCCTAGAACAGACGTTCAAAAGTAAGCTGAGATACTGGGCGATTAAGGTTGAGACCCAAAATGTTGGCTTTGATGACAGTGCAAAGGCAAACTGCAGCCTCAAGATCAGCAAGGCCTTGAATGAGAGAACAGCATGGAGTTACAGGTGGTGTGCCAACCGTCACATTCACCAGGGCACCAAGCACATCAGCGCATACACCTAGTTTAACAGCATCCCTAGGGCAGGAAGCTGTTCCCGAGCCTGATCCTGAACCTGATCCCGATCCTGATCCAGAGAAAGATCCTGAGCCGAGGGTTGGCATTGGTTTAGGGCAAGAGCTACATGCAGTGACTAGGGTAAAGAAGAGAATGTTGAATGCAAAGACGAAGGCAAGTGATGCTGAGGTTTTTGAAGACATGTCTAAAATCCTGACAGCTTCCTGATTATAATAGTAGTGTAGCAGAACCAAAGGTCCTTCTTAATCTTTTTCCAAATTCTCCGCAACCAAACTATCTCTTTCTCTTTATTTCCCACACCCAACAAAACCTAACCCTAACACCTCCTCCAATAACAACACTTATGACCGTGGTTTCATCTCTAGTGAGTTTTGTCCAGTCATCATTGCCTCCTCTCCAACTTTATTGTCTCTAGTCTTACTGTCTTCCATCTCTCGTGAGTTTTGACCATGTAGAGTTGATTTTTGGGAGAAACGAAGAGGTAAAGGTATTTGTTGTATCAGTAAAAGAAAGCGGAGATGGAGATTTATGTGTGTTATCAAATGGTGGAGGAATGATCTCAGGTGGTGGTGGCGGTGGCGGCAACAAAGGAAAGAGCATGTGAGAAATTGAATATTTGAACCTGTTAAACTAGAAATGCAGTTGAGTCTCCTTGAAGCCCATTTCTACTGATGTTCCGAAACCCAACTAGAAGAGAGCAGGAGCTGTTGAGGTGTAGCAGTCCAAATGTAAAGTTGCAGCCCATATTAACTTTTAACAAATGTTGTGCGTTTTGGTTTAAGTTCATTAAACCAAAAGTGCACTGTATGGGCAGAGAATGAAGCTTCTTCTGGACACTTCGTTTCTTCTTTCTTCTACTTCTTCTCACTTCAAAGTGTCTTAGTTTTGATAAAGATCAAACTGTGTTCCAAAGTTTAGGTCTCGTTAGTTAAAGCAATTATGTCTCAACGGTGTTGATTTAGATGGCCAACCTGGCCGTTGATTTGTTGTATAAATTCTGTATAAATGCCTAAATCGAATTAACGAAAAAGTGTGGAGGAATATTCAGTAATTGCTCTATTTTTTTCTTGTTTGGCTACTTTGATTTCTACTAATTCTTGCAATCTTTCTGAACCAAAGGTCCTTCTTAATCTTTTTCCAAATTCTCCACAACCAAACCATCTCTTTCTCTTTGTTTCCTACACCTAACAAAACCTAACCCTAACAGCTCCTCCGATAACAACACTCATGACCGTGGTTTCATCTCTAGTGAGTTTTGTCCAATCATCATTGCCTCCTCCCCAACTTCATCATCTCTAGTCTTACTCTCTTCCATCTATAGTGAGTTTTGATCGTGTAGAGTTGATTTTTGGGAGAAAACGAAGACGTAAAGGTGTTTATTGTATCAGTCAAAGAAAAAGGAGATGGAGATTCATGTGTGTTATCAAATGGTGGAGGAATGATTTTAATTTCGCAGTGGTGGTGGTGGCGCCGGCAGGAAAGGAAGGAGCATGTCGGTAATTTGAATTTTTGAATTTTAGGAGGATAGGATTGTAGTGGTTGTTCCAATGAGAAATGAGAAAAGTTTTACAATAGATTCAGATTTCAAAAAGTAGTCAAAGTCAAAGTGTACTCTTCTGGCTGGCTCAACCACTTTGACTCATGTTTGGCACGGACATTAACTCAATTTGACTGGTTTAACCATGGGTGAAAGCGGTTTGCATTGTAATACAGTTTCGAGAAGAAAATAGAACCACCAAAGGCCCCAACGCCCAGTCCAACTGGTTCAATTAACCGCTCCGATCCGAGCCTGACAACAATAATATATATATATAAATAAAATTATATATATTTATTTTTAATATATAATTTATATATATAAATAAAATAATATATTATTATATAATTAAGACCTTACTATTAAGACAAAACAGCGGAAGCACTGTCATCGGCTCATCGTCACTAACAAAGATTGTTGTGACATTCATTAATTCTCAAACACGTTCCCCAGTCAGTAGAGCAGGCAATCATTTACTTCTCCGTACTTTTTCCCAACAAATACGATGGACTTCTTAATGCTTCTCATCTCAGCTCTCAAACAATTATCTTTAAATGCTAATAATATCAACCTTTTCACGACGGATAAAATTGTTTTTTTCTTTTTTTTTTTATTACAAATTATTACAATGTGGTTTTAAAAGTATTAAAGATTGATTATGAATTACAAGAATCATTAGCTAAAATTTCGCCATGGCAACTAAAGGGCCGTTTGGTTGGTTAATAAAAATTGCTCAAATAATTTATTCATATTATTTGTATTATTTTATTTAATTTATAAATAATAAAAAATTTTGATTATTTTTTATTATTAATAGTAATATGATATATAATATAAGATCCAAAAATATTAAATAATTATTATAATTATATTCTTATTTATTAAATTTTTTAAGATAAAAATATTTTTATTTTTAATTAATATAATAGATAACATAAAAAATATTTAAGAATAATTATACTTAAAGTATTTAAGTAAAATAATAATTAGTATTTTTTTATAAACTCTAATTAAATATAATAATTATTTTTATTTATTTATTTTTATTAAATTTTATCAAACATAATAATAATTTATATCAATAATTTTTAAATTAATTTATTATTAAAATATCTTTTTAATTTTGATAATAAAATATTATTTAAATCAAATAAATGTTTCTTAATTGTCGTAAACGCAACTTCAAATTTTAAACAGGGAAGTTCCTTCAAATCATAATATATCCCTGCCGTTACGGTAAAGTTTACCTATAATTTCCACTTCTTAAGTCAGGGTGGTTGAAGAAGGGAGTTGATGGCATTCATGATTCTTACAAGAAATGACCTTCCTGCAACTTCCCTTGGCTCAATTAAATAAAACAAAGATGAGAATTGATTCTGTAATAATATTTAATCTAACCCAATTTAATCTCCCACACAATTTTCAGGAGGTTGGCAGTAGTGGGATTGAAATTTAAGGTCACATCAACAATCAACCTGGCAGGTTCGAACATGAAACCCTGGCAGTAGGTGCCATCATCCCTATAATATTTCTAACCAAATAATGAATGCCCATTATGTGGGTTATTCTTTAGAGTTAAACCATTTCCTTTTCACACTGTCCTTGTATTATTATTATTATTTTATTTTATTTTTTTAAACTCCAAATGGGAAAAGGAGGAGGAGAAAATCTGTTTCAAAATGCGAAAGCATATATTAAAAATGTGAACAACATTCTGCACATGAGAAATCAGAACCCGGCCACTAATGTTACGTCTTTTTTTAACATTATCTGAATTGAAAAGAGGATCAACCACGCCTTATAAAACAAAGTTATTGGCGGTGGAGCATCATTTGTTTTGCAATAATCCCTGAGCTTCGGCGAAATCTGAACGGTTGCCGAAGGCTACTTTCTAAGTCCACTTTTGGCAATGGCTGATAAAGTAATTAAAAAACTGCCGCTTTATATTTTTATCTATTAAAGTCCACTCACAAGTTACTTTATTATCTAATATAGTACATGTGACTGCGGCCCCACCCAAAGTTGAATCAGCTGTATTGCATTGGAACCTTCCCGTGAGAAAGTAAATCGGTGTTAATTATTTTAATTTGAGATTAATTTGTCTTAATAATATTAAATTTATAGAATTACGTTTTAATTAGGCAAACTAACTAGTAATATGATTGCTAAATAAAGACGAGTACCCGTCATCCACCCAACACTAAGAAATATCAAATATAAAAATCTATTTCTTCGAAATGGCAGAGATAGAATATTATTGCAGTTTGTTTCCCTTTTTCTGCAAAAGAAAAAGATAAAGGTCATCTATCTAATCAGTAGTACCGGCTAGTAGCAGGATTGGAGAATCTCGAGAGAGCTGTGAGTGATTGACGTACATAAAACAAAAAGCTGCTGTAATCTAAGCTGTATCCACAAACACGCTCTTTCTGTCTTTTTGTCTTAACGCAATTTTTCAAACAACAACACTCTTCCGGTGATTTCTGAGTTCACTGTTCAGACCCGTAGACTCTTCACTCAGCTGTTGAAAGCTTTCTATATCTATCTCGTCTCTCTCTGTTTCGAGAGAGCAAGAGTTCTCGGCCGAAGATGACGACGTTTAGGTCTCTCGTTATTTTTCTCGTTCTTCTGGGTTTCAGCCACGTGTCCCTCGCGGCTATGCGGAACAACCAAAACCAGAGCAAGAGATCGACTTATATTGTATACATGGCAAAACGCCAGATGCCACCGAGCTTCGAGCACCATTCTTATTGGTATGATTCATCACTCAAATCTGTATCGGCCTCAGCTCAAATTCTTTACACTTACGACAATGCAATCCATGGATTTTCGACGAGCTTAACACCTAAAGAAGCTCGTTTACTCGAGAGCCAACCCGGGATCCTTTCAGTTCTGCCTGAGTTAAAGTACGAGTTACATACAACTCGGACTCCCCGATTTCTCGGACTGGATAAAAGTGATGATATGCTCCCAGATTCAGCCTCCGGGAGTGATGTCATCATCGGAGTTTTAGATACCGGAGTTTGGCCTGAAAGCAAGAGTTTTGATGACACCGGACTCGGCCCTGTACCGAGTAACTGGAAGGGCGCCTGTGAAGCCGGTACAAATTTCAGTTCGTCTAATTGTAATAGAAAATTAATCGGTGCTAGATACTTCTCGAAAGGTTATGAGGCTATATTAGGCCCGATTGATGAAAGCAAAGAGTCGAAATCTCCGCGTGATGACGATGGCCACGGCACTCACACGGCCAGCACTGCAGCTGGATCCATTGTTGAAGGCGCGAGCTTGTTTGGCTACGCCGCTGGCACTGCGCGAGGGATGGCTCCTCGCGCCAGAGTTGCTGTGTACAAGGTTTGCTGGATTGGTGGTTGTTTTAGCTCTGATATATTGGCAGCCATTGATAAGGCCATTGAAGATAATGTCAATGTTCTTTCAATGTCTCTCGGCGGTGGCATGTCTGATTACCACAGAGACAGTGTTGCAATTGGCGCATTTGCAGCAATGGAGAAAGGGATTTTAGTCTCTTGTTCAGCTGGAAACGCCGGTCCAAGCTCGTTCAGTTTATCAAATGTGGCGCCATGGATTACCACAGTCGGTGCCGGCACTCTGGACCGAGACTTTCCGGCTTTTGTCAGCCTTGGCAATGGCCAAAACTACTCTGGAGTGTCACTTTTTAAAGGAAACCCCTTACCAGGAAAATTATTGCCTTTTGTTTATGCTGGTAATGCTAGTAACGCAACAAATGGGAATTTGTGTATGATGGGTACTTTGATTCCTGAGAAAGTTTCAGGAAAAATTGTGTTGTGTGATAGAGGAATAAATGCAAGGGTTCAGAAAGGAGCTGTAGTTGAAGAAGCTGGTGGCTTGGGGATGGTTTTATCTAACACCGCCGCTAATGGTGAAGAATTGGTAGCTGATGCACATTTGTTACCGGCCACCGCTGTTGGTCAAACATACGGCGATGCTGTTAAGAAATACTTGTTTTCAGATCCTAACCCAACCGTGACAATTTTGTTCGAAGGAACTAAACTGGGCATTGAACCATCACCGGTGGTGGCAGCATTTAGTTCAAGAGGCCCCAACTCCATCACGGCGGAGATACTAAAGCCAGATATGATTGCGCCAGGTGTCAACATCCTGGCGGGCTGGTCAGGCTTAGTGGGACCAACTGGGTTGGCAACGGATAGTCGGCGCGTGGGATTCAACATTATATCAGGCACATCAATGTCTTGCCCACATGTTAGCGGCCTGGCTGCATTGCTTAAAGCCGCCCACCCAGACTGGAGCCCGGCAGCCATTAAGTCAGCCCTCATGACCACCGCCTATATTGTGTATAAAAATGGTGAAAAATTGCAGGATATTGCTACAGGAAAAGCCTCCACACCGTTTGATCATGGCGCTGGACATGTTGACCCTGTATCAGCCCTCAATCCAGGATTGGTGTATGATTTAACGGTGGATGATTATCTGGGCTTCCTCTGTGCATTGAATTACACAGAGTCAGAGATAAACAGTGTTGCGAGAAGAAATTTCACATGTGATGCTGGTAAAAAATACAGCCTCACTGATCTCAACTATCCTTCTTTTGCAGTGAATATTGACGCAGCCCAGATGGGCAGTGGCTCCATTGTTTTCAAGTACCCGCGCACACTGACCAACGTGGGCTCACCGGGGACTTACAAGGTGTCGATATCATCACAAAGCCCTGCAGCTAAAATATCTGTGGAGCCACCGGTGTTGACTTTTACACAGATGAATGAGAAGAAAACGTATACTGCCACCTTCACTGTAACTTCGATGGCTACCAGTACGAATAGCTTTGGTCGAATTGAGTGGTCTGATGGGAAGCACATTGTGGGCAGTCCTGTTTCGTTTAGCTGGAATTAATTAGTGGGGAACAATAAGGGGAAAAAGTTGTCTTTAGATTTTAAATATTGATTTTCTTATTATCCACCGGCAGAAACTGATTGCTGGGACTATTGTTCTGAGGGAGGAACCAGGGGCACCAGATGTTCACTGTTTTCTTTCACAGTGTACAGTGGTAACATTAACGGCATGTATCCATTTCAGTGCCTTGCTGTAGACCAAATTTCGCTTGTATCGTCAATTTGTGTTCTTTTCCTACGGCTCTTATGGCTTCAATATAATAAAAATCTATATTTATAGTGGAGATAACAATGGAAGGGATGTTTTAGCACAGTCCACTCTATGTGTGTATATATATATATAAAATAGAAATAACAATGAGTCAGGTTAGACGGACTCTGGCACGATTTATTATGCTTAGGGGTCGAGTTGGTCTTAAGTTCGTCAAACAGGCTAGCCTGGTTCTTAACGATTGAAGGGCATATGGTACAGTCCAAAACCGTTTGGGTTGTGCTTTCACGAGCCAATTTGTATATTTTTATGGACGTTTGGCAGGTTGATTCATATGTTTCTGTGAACCAGTCCACTAAACATATAATATTTTTATTTTAATTATTTTCATTAAATTTTAATTATATAATTAATTAATATTTTTATTAGGTCAACCTACAAGCCATACAATAACCCGCGACATAGCTGTGCCAAAAATATTAACTAAAAATAATTTTGATATTTAGTAATATAAATGTACAATCAATTTACAGAGATGGATTTTTGAAATCAAGTTTTTCCACTAGTCAATCAAGTAGGGTTGGATTCGAGCCGAATCGAGTCCGAGCTCGGCTCGGTTTATTATGGCCGGCTCGAGTTCGACTCGAGCCAAACTCGGCTTGACTCGTTTTCGGCTTGGCTCATTTACGGCTTGACTCATTTTTCATATCAAAACGATATTGTTTTGTATATATATGGATCAAAACGACGTCGTTTTGTATAAAAAATTTTAAAAAAAATCTACCGAGCCAGCTCAAGCTCGATCGAGCTGAGCTGAGCCCGGCTCATTTCGAGCTCGAATCGAGCCGAGCCAAGCTTGAGCTCGAGCTGGCTTGGCTCGAGTCCAGCCCTACAATCAAGCAAGCAGTCAAGTGATTAATGAAATTTCAACGTTCCCCCTCAAGTTATTGCCTAAATGTCACAGATGCATGTCCACCCAATTTGAGACTGCTTTGGTTAGAATATCAACTAATTGATACTTTAATTTAATCTTAGGCAAGTCTAAAATTTTCCCGTTGAGATTAGATTCTTCTTAATAAAAAATTTGTTCTACTCAATATTATCGGAAATATATTAGATCTATAAATATAGATATCAAAACCAATATTACATAAAACTAATTAACTTGTGTTAAGATTCAATCTACATACTTATATATCACTTAGTTTACTCAACTTTATTGGATGTTAAATTTTTTTTTATTTGAGTCTCCAACATTCTCGTTCAAGTGCAACAATCATAAACTATTAGACCCATCATTTGACTTAGTTGGTTTTTTATTGGGTGTATTATCGTTTGTATCTAGGAACATTTTAAACTATTGGGCTCGCCGTTAAGTTTTACCCTGATATCATGTCATAAATATATTGGATCTATAAGTTTAGAAATCAAAATATATATTACACAAAACTAATTGATTTATATTAAGGATCAATTCACATATTTATATATCACTCGCTTTACTTATTTTTGTTAGATGTGAGACTCTCTTTATTTTTTATTTGAGTCTCCAACAAATATGGTTTGTATGATCGTATTGTACTAAATTATGGACAATATTACATGAAACTTTATGATACAACATAGTCTATTGGTTGCCTAAATAGATTACCCAAAATTGGCAAGAGAAGCCTTATCTATAATGCTTTCCAAAGTCCAAGTGTCATACCCCTAAATTCAACTTATGCATTTCAAAAACATATTACTTCTAGCTTCTCCGCATAACAAGATTGTCACATATAAAGGTAAAGTAATCTAAAGTGGATCATTTGTTATCCATAACTCTAACCTAATCGACATCACTATATCCATCTATGCTTTGATAATATGTGTTATTTGTGAACAAGATTCCTTTTCATGTATCAGAATGCAAATGCCTTAAAATATGCAATACTACATTTATTTGTTTTTTTTATAGGATTATACATATATTAAATTATAACACTTAATGCACTAGTAAGATACAGCCTTATGTGAGCTAAGTACATCAATCTCTTTACAGGAAATGGTGTCTTCTCTTATTAGCAATCTTTTATCAGTCTCAGTACATAATTTCAAGTCTTCTTATATTGGTGTATTGATTGATTAACATCCTAACATTCTAGTCTCTTTAAAGGATGTAAGACATTTTTTAGAAACTTCAATTCCAAAAAAATATTTTAGAGAATCTAAATCTTTCATTTCAAATTTTTTAGATAAACAATTATACTGAGTTAAAGGAAAAATACATTGAACTTTTATGAAAAACAACATCTATTGTAACATCTATCGAGTTAGAGGATGGTGATATTGATATCCTTTTTTATATACAAGAAACACGCATCACAATGCTCGTGGAGTCAACTTACTTTGCTGATACTTGTAGAGGTATACAAATTCTATTATCCAAAAACACAGGAATGGGGCAATAATTATGTTATCGAGGACCTTAAATGGTGTTTATAAGTCAAGAGGGTTGACAAATATATGATTAGTTAAAACTTTGATATTACCCATCATTGTCTCTACGAAAAACCTATATTTGTGCACTGTGTTGAACCTAAATCATTTTATGATTTTTTTTAAATAACTAGTTTACTTCACTATAGACTTCTTCAAGTACAATTAAGTCATCCTAGTATAATTATCAATACAAGTAAGAAACCAAAGTTATCTACCCAAAGCTAGGATATTAGATGACCCTAGATATCAAAATTTATGATTTTAAAAAAGAATCGACTTTTATTTGAAATTAAAAAAACAAAACATGATGACTCTTTGCCAATTCACAAATAACAAAACAAGAACTTTGTGTTATAGAGGCTTTTTTTCTAGTATCAAATTATTGATGGTGAAAATTGTACCGATTATAAGTATATCGGATTAATAAGATTTTGGTGCAAGATATAAATAGTTGAAATTCAAATATGATGAGACAAATAGTTTTAAGTGGTTTGGCCAAAATAAACTCTATATTGGTCTATGTCTATAGTGTTACTATTAATATGTAGAAAAAGAATTACAAGAAACTTATAAAAAAAAAAATTGTCCTTCCAATATTCCCAAGATCTTTTGATTATCCTCTTTTTATATAAATGGAAAATAAATTTGAATTAATGCAATAATTAAGAATAATGATGGAGTAGTGACTTCGAGCTATAAGAAAAAATAAATATATTGTTGTTAGTTTATTATTAAATTTTAGTGAAATAAGCTCGTACTCATAAAAAACTAATAAGTTATGTGCTCTTGACCATTTCAACGTAATGTCTATGGCTTTTTAAATTTTTTTAACTCAATGTGATTCATTCCATGTTGCCATATTTTTTATATAATGCATGTGATTATGATATTGTTTTTCGTATTTTATTTTAGGTAATTTAGAAATAAATTAGGAAAACACAATCAAATACGTGTATTTTATAAATTTTTCTCTTTTTATAGATATGTAAAAGATAATTTTTTATAAATTTAATAAAATTATATATATTTATTTTAAATATATAAATATATATTCATATTTATATATATTATTATATAATTTAATAAATTTAAATTAAAAATAAAATAATATTTAATTATATAAATATAAACACTTAAAATAAATACATATAATAATATATTAATAAATTTAGGCCATTGAGGCTTGAATTGAGACGCCTATCCCTAGCAATCTGATTTCTGAGAGGGCCCAATTTGTCAATCATCACCAGCGTGAAAGCTGAGCCTACGCCATTAGTTGTACAAATACATGATTATGAACAGACCAATCGGCTCTTTCCGTCCCAGAGTTTGACCAAACTTACGTATTTTCACTTTTAAATTTTAAAAAATCAATTTTTACTTATCATCTATTTATATAATAAATTTATTAAATTTTATTAAAAATTATATACCTGTTATAAATATTTAAAGTATCAATATATTTTTATTAATTAAAAAATTTATTATTTAAACTCTTAAAAAATATTAAAATTCTAACCAACTTTTAATATTTTGTATTTTAATATATTTTTTAAGATATATCCATTATTTTTGAAACTATTAAAAATATATTAAAATTTAAAAAATTTTAATGTACTTTTTGAACTTTTTATTTTTATTTTTAAAAAGCCCTAAAAATTTATTATTGCATTTTAATGTATATAAACTAATGTGTTTTAATATAATTTAATAGTTTTAAATTTAAGATAAATAAATAATTTGATCATCCGATAATATTAATACACATATAAGAAAAGTACGTATGATATTATCCCATGATTTACATTAATTTATCTCAAGTAACTCTAAGATAGATGTAACACTATCAAATTTTATATATTTAAAACATATACTTTCAAAGAAGAAATTGGTATTTGGTATGTGAGTTCACATTTAAATTATAATTAGAGTTAAATTCGAATCGAATTAAGTTTAAACTTATTTAAGCTTGAGCTCAGCTTGTTTAAGAGGAATTAAGTTTTGGACTCAATTAGATACTAAAACAATATCGTTTTTATACGTATTAATTAAAATAATGTTATTTTAGTTGATTCATATTAAATTTTTTAAGATTGAGAGTTTTATGAACCGAACACTTTTAAAAGTCGAGCTTGAGATAAAACTTGAAAAATACTGAATTCCCGTATTTGAACTCAAATTTGTTTAACTTAAACTCATTTGAAACTTGAACAAATTAAACTCAAATAAATTCGATTTGAATCCATCATTAATTATAACATATGATCACCCTTTAATTGTTTGGTTAAAATGTATTTATCTATACCAAATATTAGTTATAATCTTAATTAGAACTCAAACATAATCCATGAAGTCAGTCAAATAACAAGATTTAACAATTTACCATAAAATCAATATTATTGCCAAATAAAGCTAAGCTTGTTGTGTTAACAGTTAGCATCAAATCAAGATGATAATCACCAAATTAATTAGCCGGTGGGCTGTAGTTGTTTTATTTTATATTATTAAAAGACCAAAAGGAATAAAATAAAATAAAATAAAATAATCAAACTACAGTATGTGTCTTAGGATTCCCATTCTTGTTGGGTGAATCTTAAACAGGATTAATCATACTTACCCACATAAAAGAAAATGAAAAGAAACTTTTGCAATCTATCCTCAGAAATTAAATATTTGTATGGAATAATAATAATTATTACGTCTTAAAATGAGTGAAATATTATACTATATTTGTAAATTTGTAATTTATCTAATATAATATTATGATTATATTTTGAATTTATCTATGTAATTAATATAGGCAATATAATTGATTAAAATTATTATTATTATTATTATAGCTTTATTTGTTTTTCTCGAAGTTTCAGTGCTTTTCTTTTTTTTTAACCCACGCCGGATGAACTTTAATCACAAAGGAAATGAAATACAAGACATTCTTTTACCAGAGAGAGGGGCAAAGGCAACATCATTCACCTTTAATTTTACAAGACAGAAAGAGGGAGAGAGAGAGAGAGAGAGAGAGAGACTGAATCATTCACAAGCCGCCCATGAAATAATAACATTGCAAAATGTTAATATCAAATATATTCAGCCATTTTTACACCACCACAAAAATTCTAACCCACCGACTCTTCATTCATAGAATTAAGTCGCCTTACCAAACCTTTCTCTTTCTTTCTACTCTCCATTTGTCTTCATCTCATGAGTTTGATGAATACTACTGCTGCCAAGAATCAAACGGAATCATGGAAATTATAGGTAATAAAAATAAGAAAATGTATAAATATAAAAAATATAAAATTTTTAATAAATACTAAATTTGATAAAAATACAACATTTCTTTTTAAAAAATAGTACGACACATCAACTTTTTAGTTATAATAAAGATGTGCACTCAAAAGTCGAGGATGAAATTTTTTATATTTTCAAAACTCACTAAAAATGTTTCGTACCAATTTTGAAGTGATTCGAAAACGCATAAAGGCATTGCTTCCTTGTGTGTAAGCAAGCATCTGCACATTAATTTATTGGCTTTTTCTGTAGTATACACTAAATTTTTTTCATAAAATACTAAATCTTGAGCCGAGCAAAGCTGTCCATGGTAAACGTGAATTGGTTGCATGCCATTAAATATTTAAATTTCTTTCAAAGTATTTTTGTGTATATAAAATTTGCATGCCTTTTTGTGCCCCACTTCGCCACAAACCAACCATTCTGTCGACCACAATAATGTATCGAAAGCGAAATCCAGAAGCGCATAAATTCTCGTTGAGGTCAGGCCAGGGGCATGGTTGGCCGGCTTGATGGCGCGCTCGCTAGGTCGCTATTGTTTCTTTTTTTATAGTGATCAAATAATTTTAAACCAGAAATAAAATATTATTTATTTATTTATATGATGATATTTTATTATTTGTATATAAATTTGATAATATATTTTATTGTTTTGTTCAGTCTCAAGGAAGAAAAAAGAGATGCTGTTTGGGTCGCCTGCACTGACTTCTCTATTGCTATAGTTTCTTTAATGCTTTACTTGCTTATTTTCCACTTGTCCAATTTTATTCAAATTTTTTTCTTCTTCCTATATAAACTCTCATTCTCTTTCTCCTCTTTGCCTTCTTCACAGGGAGATTACATCATTCCCCCTATAGTTTTATTCTGAATTAGTACAGCTGGTAAATATGGCAAGTGGGTTCTCTGCAGAAGATAAATTATTGGAAGGAGGACGTTTAAGCGATCGGGAAGAAGAAGAAGAAGAAGAAGAAGCATTATCCCTCTCTGATTTACCACTCAATTTGATCAACATTCAAGATAACCGTGTTGATCAAAACCAGTCCCGCGACGAACCGAGGTGTCAAGTGAAAGATCCCGAAGATCAAGAGTTCAATTTCGGGTCATGGGGTGGGTCTCTTTCAACAGAATCAGAAATGTGCGCAGCCGATGACGTGTTTTTCAAAGGTCAAATTTTACCATTACGTTTCTCAGTGAGTTCAGAGAGCGGGTTAACCAGGTTAACTCAGCATGACTCGAGCCGCAACTCAGCCACATCATGCCTATCAAGGTCCGAGTCCATGGACCACTTGAGCTCAGTAGATAGATTAACAAGCATTAACAGTAGCACAAGCAGCAGCAGTAGAAGCCATAACTCATCAACCACCACCACCTCCGCCACCACAACCACCAAAAATTCAAACCCTAGAATCATTAGAAACCAGTTTCACACCTATCCAAGCCCCAAGCCCCAAATTAGAGTCTCCACTTCACAATTACGCCGCAACACCAGCGGTAACCGGACCCAAAAATCGACAGTTTGGAAATTCTTTCGGGTCGGGTTGGTTCGAACCCCAGATATCGAATTGCAAGATGTAAAGGTTCGGCATAAAAGTTGTGTTAGTCGAAACAGTAGCAGTGGCAGTAGCAGTAGCAGCATCAAGAATTATAGCAAACAAGATTTGAAGATTATGGGGAAGAAGCATAAGAAGAAACAGAATTTGTTGGATAAGAAAATGGGTTTGTTTAGTGGGTGTAAATGTTCAATTACAGCAGTTGAAACGGTTCCACTGAACAATATTGTGCTCATAAAAAGTGAGGGTGAAGTAAGCAGGATTAACAATGGTGGAAGCAGTAGTGGGAAGGAAAAGAAACTGCACGAGTTGAAGATAAAGCAGAAAATGAAAGAAAAGCAACAAGGAAAGCAAGCTATGTCACGTCATCGAACGTTTGAATGGTTAAAGGAGCTTTCACATGCAAGCTATGTTGATGGAGAAAAACTTGATTAGCAGACGCATGCTTCTTTTTCCTTCTTCTCATCATTGTATTGTTGTCTCTTTTGAATTTACTATTATTTTTTTATTGTAATTTTTCTGTATTTTAAATTAAATGAAGTTGTTCTTAGCAACGACTGTGTTATCTAATAAGGATACAGAAATTAAATAATTTTAAATTTAAAAAAAAAAAAATAAAGCTCTGAATGATTAGAGTAGAGAGTAATGGAAATGAAGAGGATCGCAGTGGAGAGACAGAGAGGTACTGTGCTTGTCATGATAAAAGTATGAATTTTGATACTTTAATTTATGTGAAAACGGCAAGTCGTCTCGTGAGGGTCACTAAAGTGTAAACGATGACTTGAGGTGGAGAAAAAAAGAGGGAGAGGCAATGGTGGGTGATTTGAATTTGAAGATATGCAATGGCTGGAAAAGCAAAAAGATGAACACATGAGAAATCCGTTTAAAACCATTTCAAAGGTGCAGAGGTGCGTTGAATTTTTCTTGTACCATCAGCCATTTGAAAATTTTTTAAGGCCAAACAGCTTGTTTCCACCCAAGTTACATTGAAACCTCAAAATGATTTTCACACCCTTTTAAAAACCTAAATATATATTTAGGTATAAACAAAATTTTATTAAAAAATTTAGTTTATTATATCCTTTTAGTTAAACTAAATTTTGTTAAATTTGAGTTCAGTTATAGGTAAACCGAGCCAAATTTAAACCCAAACAAACTTAAATTTAACTCGATTCGAATCTGACCCTGACTTAATTTAAGCCAACCTTTTTGTTTTCTTTCAGGGTTAGCTCTAAACTTTCCCCTTCTCTCAATGCCTCACACCTCACAAATTAATTTGGGAATTTTACCTGCACAAATATTTTAATGATTTCTTGTGGAGCAGTGTTGTCTATAACCATTATAGATATATAATTATATATATTATTATATAATTAAATATTATTTTATTTTAAATTAAAAATCATTTAATTATTTAATAATATATACATAAATGTGTATATATTTATGTGTTTAAAATAAGTACACAAGTAATATTATGTATATCTATTTTTTAGTACACAAATATAAATATATAGATAAATGATGTGACCTCATATGAGTAAATATTACTTTATTAATAATTTAAAATCACTCAATTATTATATATAGTTTTATTGTTTATATACACAAATAATAATTTATCACTATATGATTGAATATTGTTATATCTCTAATTTAAAACTATCTAATTATATAATGATATATCATTATTTATGTATAAAATTATACACATAAACTACTCTTATCTTTAATATCTAAAGTGAAACTCATCTTGCGTATAAGATTATTCTATCTTATACTAACATTACATCAACCCCTCCGATGTTTTGGATCGAATCGAATCCATTCATAATGAAAAAAATGGTCAGTTTTTTCCTGTGAATGGATCGTAATAATTGGTAAAATATGTGACTAAAATAAGCACGAAAATTAAGTAAAGAAAAAAGTTAAGTTCATCCCTGTATAAAACCAGCATTAAAAGACAGAAATAAATACGATGAATATTGGCTAATGGCACCTCTAACCCCCCAGCCATTCATCTAAAATATGAACAGTGTTGCTATGTAGAAAGAACCTAATTTATTGGACTTTCAAGGAAATCTGGGCCTTTAAACTGGATCCTCGTGATGTTGGCCCATTAAACAAACCGTGCCCATTATCAAAAGACTACATGTATTGTCTCTCGCTCACATGGGAACCATCATTCTCTTAGTAAATTTTAAAAAATAATACTATATATAAAAATAAATTTTATTTATGTTATAATAATATTTTAATATTAAAATTTTATAAACGTGATAAAAATTTAAAATCAAGCTTTTTTTAATGAAAATCTTGATATTTTATCAATTTTACTAGTCTTTGCTTCCGTAAAATGCATACTTGGGATATTCCTCCTGGCTATAACAATTTGAGCTCAAGGTCAATCAATACATTCTCACAAAGCCCAGACAAAATTCTAAAAGCAGTGGGGTGGGGATGCCCAACAAATTTTCCACATTGTACAGATTTAATTATTGATTTATTTTTGGTGAATGGTTCTTCGTCGCAGTCTCGTTTGCTTGCTGGCTTTCGTAGAAACAGGTGTAAATGGATAAAGTTTGATTTAAATTGTAATTGATACGATATGACTTTTTGACAAATGGAATCCAATCCAAACATTCGTACAATTGTTTTAATAATCAAACCTAACCTAACCTAACCTTGGCCCCGGTTAAGGACTTGGATCTTGGATCAAAACTTTATCCGATCGGTGAATTGATGATGATGATGCCAGTGACTTAAATAAAACTTAAAATTATTTATTAAATATAGTTTTTTGTTAGACATAACAAAACGTTTTATCTACGTATAAAATCAAAATTACCTGTAAAATAATCAAAATCAATCATTTGGGTAATGTTGAATTTGCAGCAGAATAGCCATTCTTCATCCTTGTTGATTACAGGTAAAATAATCAAAATCAATGATTCGGATCAGGCAGGCCGAGTCTGAACATCTCTCGATTTGAATTTGACTTAAATAAAAAATAAATTAATAGTTCGAATTCATAGTTCGATTTTATTTGAATTATTGACAAAACAATGTCATTTTACCTAAGTAATATTGAAATTTTTTTATTTAAGCCATGAATTCAAACCAAATTGAGTCATGAATTCAAATTATTAATTCGACCTAGATTCAAGCCCAACATTCATTGACTCAAGTTCATTTAGATTTAAAAAACGAGCCTAATTTTTCAGTTTGAGTTTAATTTAAATTTAAATAAAATAAATTTGAGTCGAATTAAATCATACTAAACTAACTTTCAAGACTGAGTCGGTTCGAATCATATCCAAGTCTAATTCCATCAAAGATGAAAGTGAAGTAAGGAGTGGGAAAGTTAGATACCACTCACTTAGTTGTTTCATTAACTTGGTAGAGTAATTATATTAATGTGGTAAAGAAATCAACATTCTTTTAATCTATGAATTTGGATACTAAAGTTTAGAAATAATATACCTGAATTATGATCATAAGTTTTCATGGTAATATAATCCATAATCTTAAATCCAAGCATTTTTTAAATCAATTCATGGTAACCCATTGTTTTCACCAGACAAATGATTATGCGAGACATCTGTCAACATCATTTTCTACTATGATAAAGTTAACGTTTTGATTTATTTAAGAAAAGATGATCACAACAATTGAATATGTTCACAACATTAAATTATGACCCCACACATTCTCAAGATTTCATATGCCAACCTTACCAAAGATGAAAACTTAAGAGGAACCCAAATATAAAAACATGAGAGAAAAAACGATTGCAATTAATGAAATAAGTTTACGATACTAAACTATGACATATCATCTTCTCAAGATTTTATGTATTAACTATATTTTACTATTGAACTAACTAAAGATGACAATTCGAGAGGAAAAATATTAAACACTTGAGTTCAAATTTTTATATATTGCATGTTTTTAGTAGGATATTAAAATAATTTAAAAAAGAAATTGAAATGTTAAATCATTTAGAAAAGTGAAATATAATAAATAATTTTGAATTAATTTGGATCATGTTAAGTCGATTTGAACCTAATTTAAATTGGATGAGGATTAAAAATTTTTGATAAGTTCTTAATTTTGATTTGATTGGGTTAGGAGTCTCTTTCAGATAAGGAAATTTTCTGCTTGCATACCAAGTTTGATCATTCCAAGTTCGCTGGGTTGTAAGAACTACCATTGGATTATTAGATGCTGACAAAGCACTGGATAAGTTTTTCCCCCCAACGAGCACGTCAACTCCAGGAAGACCTTGTGACTTAGCCGCGTTTACTTTGAACGCCTTTGAATTTTGAACTATTTCATTTACGCTGTTTCACTTTTCTCGCCAAAAACTTTCCTCAAATCTCCCTTTTTTTGATTTTTTGTTAAGTTCTCTTAATCACTCATCAGACTGCTGTGGTGTAGTTCTGGGTTATAATGATGTTGGACAAGTGTAAGAGGTCATTAGAGAGGTGTTTTCGAGGGGAAGATGGTGCTGATGGGCTGTTGTGGCATATGGACTTGAAGCCGCATGCTTCTGGCGACTATTCAGTTGCAATGGCGCAAGCTAATTCTCTGTTGGAGGACCAGGGACAGGTGTTCACTTCTCCTTCGACCACATATATCGGTATCTATGATGGCCATGGTGGTCCTGAGGCTTCCCGCTTCATCACTCATCACCTCTTCCCTTTTCTCCACGGTAAGCTCAATTTTTCCTTTTACTTGGTGGATGAGAAAATTTTTTTGTTAGGATAATCATGTAGAATTGATATGATCAATTAGTTGTCAATGAAACTTGAATTAGATTATTGAACTCCATGTTTAACCATAGCAGACTAATTAAACTATGAATTCCAGAGTTTTCCATGGAGGAAGGGGGGTTTTCAGAAGAAGTGATGAAAAAGGCATTTGGTGCAACAGAAGAGGCATTTCTACATTTAGTGAAGAGATCATGGCGTTTTCGGCCGCAGATTGCTGCAGTGGGTTCATGTTGCCTTGTTGGTGTAATTGCTAATGATGTGTTATATGTAGCAAATCTTGGTGACTCCAGGGCTGTGTTAGGGAGGAGAGTGTCAGACAGTCGAAAAAATACACGGGTTTTGGCAGAAAGGTTGTCTATCGATCATAATGTTGGTGTTGAGGAGGTGAGAAAGGAGGTTGAGGCCCTTCATCCAGATGATTCCCATGTTGTAGTTTTTAGCCACGGGGTTTGGCGCATAAAGGGAATAATTCAGGTATGAAATTTCATCAGCATTTGGGCACCAGATGAGTTTATTTTGAGGACTCATCTGCTATCGTTTTGCTTCCTTCTGTATTATTGTTGTTGCCATTTGTAATGTCAGAGCACAAGGCTCCATCTAACACTAGTTGCCTTGATAGGTTTCAAGATCCATCGGAGATGTTTATTTGAAGAAACCTGAGTTCAGCAGTGATAATCTTTTTCAACAATTTGGATCAGCAGCCCCTCTGAAAAGGCCTGTGATGACAGCAGAACCGTCAGTGTTAATTCGAAAGTTGAAGCCAGAGGACTTGTTCTTGATCTTTGCATCTGATGGTCTCTGGGAGCATTTAAGTGATGAAGCAGCTGTTGAAATTGTTCTCAAGAGCCCAAGAGCTGTAAGGCTTCCGTTAAAATCAATCAACAAACCTTGCTCTTTTTGTACACATCAATTTATGAAATGACATGAGAATGATTTTTTCCGATCTTTAGGGAATAGCAAGACGATTGGTGAGAGCTGCACAAGAGGTGGCAGCGAGGAAAAGAGAAATGGAATATGAGGACTTAAAAAGAACTGAAAGAGGAGCAAGGCGACATCTTCATGATGATATCACAGTTGTTGTGATCTATCTAGATCACCCACTGGGTTCTTCAAAGGCTAAATTCAAAGATTATTGCCTTGTTGGGTTCACCAGCGCTCCAGTAGATATCTTCTCTCGTAAAGCAGGTGAAGCAGAGGATGTTCTTCGAGCTGGTAACTGCAACCAAGCAACATCTAGGACTGTTAATGAATTATCTTGTGTATAGAAATCATAATTAACCTCCCTCCAGAGGATGCTGAGTAAATGTATCTTGCTAGAGAGGAAACTGCTATGGCTGCTGCCTTACGTCGCATTTTGATCACCCTTATTCTTCCCTGTGATTTGGGAGATAATGATAATAATTGTATTCCTTCATATTTTAGTGCTAGCTGTGGCCAAGACATGTCCAAGGGGGCAGCCAGCCCATAGCATGGCCTAGCCCCCTTTAGGGTAAGAGTTCGGTATGGTCTATTAAAAATATTACAAAAACATGCGAACCAACCCGTTAAAGATTAGTGAAGACATGATCTAAGGAGATTTGGACAGTCTTGTAAGTCTTTCAATCCTAGTGGACAGGTTCAACAACGACCTACTGCCATCTTTAGTTGTTATTATTGGTTATGCGACTTTGTACACTACTTTAAAATACGAACTTCAGAGGTTGATTTAATTGAAAACCAGTGTCAAATTTGGTTCGGATAATAGCTAAAATTTATATTAATTATATAATTAGATTAGTTCAACCATTATGATATATTGAATGACTAAAATTAATTTTAAAATTTTAATTATATAATATTGATATCATTGGTACGTACTAACTAGTTAGGGCTGTCGACTCACTGACCAGTATTATCAGAAAATTCAGTTTGGTTTAATAAGTGGAAATTTTTTGATGTCTCAATCGGGGTGGCTGGCATTTGAAACAGCATTTTGCAATACACCATTTGCATGGACCACAGCTTGAGCCCCAACTCAGAAGATGTCAAATTTGATGCATCCACATGCCTTTTCCAACAGGGCAATATTCTGAGGTCGAGTTTAATTTCTGGTACACTTTGATACTTTTAAAATGAAAATACCTGAAAATAAGTAAAGATATTTTTGTGTTGTGTTTTACAAAGTAGTAAACAAGCATTGTCGCATCACATTCATACAACTAACTGTTTTATGACTTACGAATGGCGTCGGTGGATGCTATCTTCAGATTCAATATTTTTAAAATCAGAACGATAATTAAATTGGATATCTTACTGATTTATAATTCGATCGATTTTTAAATTATAATGTGTTTCTTAAATATTATTAAATATTTATTATATTTTTTAAATATAAATAATATGTATTTAAAGAGAATAATTTAATGTCACTCATTTACCTTTTTTCTATTGAAAAAATTTGTTTAAATAATTAACTTATTTTAACCCACTAAAAATCAATTTAATTTAATTCTTCTATTTAATTAATGTTTATTTATTTTCAATAACTTTTTTTTCTCTAATTAATATTTATTTATTTTTAATGATAGCTATTTAACTTTTAACCATTTTTTTAATGTTATTCGTTATCATTTTGATTTTTTCTTTATAAATATATATAAAAAGACAAAAAATTGATTGTTTTTCAAATTTATTTGATTAGATCATAAACTGATTTATAATTAAATCAATCGATCTAATTTAGTTTTAATAATACTAATTGTATTCAAACGATGGACACATCATCTTTTAATGTCTCCTTTGAGAAAAATATATTAGATTTAGATTTATCTATAATGGTTGACTCAATCCGTCTACAATTAATTGTCGATGAGTAGTTGAAAGGTTGTTGAATGGAGAAAATAGGAGCAACTGAGGACACATTTAAAGTCCTAAAACTACCGTAATTAATGATTATGCAAAGTTTCTTTTTCTCCTCCTAAAAACACCAAAACGCAAAGCGTCTGTGAAACCTCCCAAATTCACAAAATCCGGAATTGTAATACGTATAACAAATCGTGTTATGGAAATAATTAAACTTAGATCAATATGCTTCAAATTCAGTTCGACACAAACGAATCAAATTCTGGGTATGTAATTTAGTGTATTTTACTTTACAGTTAACAAAATATAAAGACAAAAAGACTATTTCCCACCCAAGGTTGGGACTTACGGGGATGGTGTTGGCGGATGCCATGCATTCGGTGCAGTTGGCTGCACGTCAGTTGTGATTTATTTTAGTTTTACATTGAATTTGCAGCTTTGTGAGTCAACAGTTCAATTTTGACGATGCAAACTCAGTTTTTATGTAGAGAAAGCATTTTTTAGGTCATATTTAGTTATGAATAACGTAAAAAACTGATAAAATATTAGAATTTTTATAAAAAAAGTCTAAGTTTTTATCCCTGTCAAGTTTATGAAACTTTATTTATCTGATATAATAATTATCGATTAATCATTATATTTAAATTTATTCATCCAATCAATACAAGCGAGAGACATGAATATATATCTTATTCTATCGTTTTATCATCAAAATGCAGAAAGTGTTATTAGAGGACAATAATACAAGGGATAATTCCTGCATTCAATTAAAAAGGGACATATTTGTAATTGAATTTCATGTTAGTTTGTCATTGCACTAAAAAGGGGTAAACCAGTAATTTAACTAAAAGCTAATAGAATTCAATAACCTAAATAGATAATGGGTGGGAATCTAACCTAAAGTATAAAAATGTAAATTCACCAAACCTTAAGTGGAAAATAGTGATTTGGCAACTCTGCTTTCTCTTAATTCTCTTTTCCACGTGTCAGATGTGAGTTAATCCTACTGATTTAATATAATTATTAACATTATAAGGTCGGAACAATAATATTAATTATGATAATAATCACTCATAAAATTAAATACTGTGTCGTTATAAGCACGGAAAGCTGAAAGTGGGAAAAGGATGATGGGCGAAGCAGGAGTTGGACATTCGGAATGGACAAAGGGAAGATGTAGAGATGACAATTTTAATCTGATTTCAGAGTCACCGGCCTTTTATGATTTTAATAAGAAAAAGATTCTTTAATAAAAACAGAGAAATAGACGGAGATGAAAATGAGAATAAAAAAAATCTATGTACCTAGAAAAAGGGATACATATGTCCTCTCCCTCCCATACGCCTTCCCTACCCCACTCGCATAATTATTCTTTTATATTAATATATTTACTTAAAATATGAATATATTTTTATAATTTTATTTATTTATATTTTTAAAATTTATTTAAATTTTTATTATACATATTAAAATGATTAATATATTATATTTATGATATTTAAAATAATAGATTGATTTTAATTTTATTATTTAATATATTTATATTATATTTTAAAGGTATAAAAAAAAAATTTTTTTTTGATTGATACAGAGACAAGACTTTTTTCTAAGGGAATAGAGAAGGGATAGGAAAAGATTTTTGTTCGCAAGAAAAGTATGAAAAATTATTTTTATCTCTGCAACAGAGACGAGTGAGAGATAGAGATTGATACCTCCAACTCCAATAGAAATAGAAACAGAGATTGATTCCCAACCCTAGGATGGACAACCAGTGTGACAAGTGTGGTGGTTTTGTAGAAAATCAGACCTGCTTCGGATCCCGTTCTCTTTCCAGGTTCCCCATCATTCACGCCATCCTATCTTTTATTTGCCGTTTGTTATTTTTAGGTTAGAAGGCTTATTCCCACTGGAGGTTTAGTATATATTGGCAAATTTTCATCCACAAATTTCAATAATTTATAAATTAACTATTAAAATTAATAAAATTTATTAAATAAAATAATATAATTATTATTTAATTAATAATATTAAAAAATAAAATTTATTTTATTTTTATATTTTAATTATAAAAATTAATAATTTTTTTCTATCTTAAATTTTAAAATCTTACCAAGTGTCTTTTAGAAGATGTTTGGTTTAGGTAATATTTTATTATCAAAATAGAAAGATTATCTTGAAGATAGATTACTTAAAAGATTATTGGGTATAAATGATTACTATGTTTGATAAAATTTGATAGGTATAAATAATTATTGTATTTGACTAATAGTAATAAAAAATTATTAGTAAATTATTTTACTTAAATGTCCTTGAATATAATTATTTTTAAATATTTTTCATATTATTTGTCATATTAATTAAAAATAAATTTATTTTTATCTCAAAAAATTAATAAATACTAATATAATTATAATAAAATCAATATTATCTTGATAATCTTTAAATATCTAAGGTGAAGGTGGTAATCAGATTATCACCTATATTACCTGTCACGTCAGCATAGGTAATAGAAGATTACTGTAATATTTTATTACTGACAAACCAAACAAGGGAATAAAAGATAGATTACCAAGGTAATTTTTAAAACCCATAGCCAAACGACCCCTTAAAGTTTTATTTTTTCCTTACTTTTTTCAACAACATCTCTATTTTCGGCCACCTTCTTCGGCCCCTCCAACACACTCTCTCTCTCTTGACGTTTTTGTTTGAGCGTCATCTGTAATGGCAAAGATGAATCATCTTTATACCCCCAAAAAGACAAACACAGCTTTTTGTCGAAGGAAAATGAATTCATCTTCGTTAGTTTTTTTGGTTGCTGATGGCTTCTCTTGAACGGTTGGTATGAGAAGATGGGTGGTAAACACCAACTGTCGGTCGGAATGAAGTGACCGGAGAAGAGAAAAAAACTAAAGGAAAAATGGTAGCTTTTTAAACTTTAAGGTGGGGGGAATTTGTTAATTTTTTTAAATTAATATGAGAAATGAGATAATCTTTTAAAATTTTTTAGTTCAATGATAGTTTTTTTTTAATTATAATTGAAAATTTTAATAAAATATGAGTATTTAGGTTTTTAAAATTTTGTGAGTGAAAGTTTGAAAGTACAACAAACTTTATATAGGAATAAGTCTTTTGGTTTTTTAATAAAATAGTATTATGTACATAATTTTATATATAAATAATAATATGTTAATATATAATTAAATAATTAAAAATTAAAAATAAAATAATATTTAATTATATAATAATATAAAATTATTTTATCTTTTTTAATAATAAAAGACTAGCAAAACAAAAATCACCCTTTTGTATTCCCATTGTCCAATTTAGAGTTTGCGCTGGCAGAGATAGAAAATAACTGTCAACCAACATCATCATCAACCCCAGGAATCAGGAAACCCTTTGAATCGTCTAATGTCAGATTCAACGAATAGTTAACTATTGAAATAGCCACCTTTGTTGGTTACAAAAGACTTCACTGATTATCTAAATTGATAAGGAAAAGTCAAAATTTTTTTCTAAAAAAAAAAAAAAAAAGCCTTGAAGATATCTTATAAAAACTTTAAATAATAGAGATTTACATCTCAAAAAAATAGTTATTAAAATTAAAGAATTTAAAATCATATAAATTATATAATAAAAATTTTTGCTTTTCCATATGGGATCAAAGTTTCAAATCTTATACTTGAAAATCTAATAAAATATTATTAAAAAATTAATAAAACTATGTTTATATATTTTTAATATATAATTTAGGTATATATTTAATATATTATAATATAATTTGATGATTTTAAATTAAAGATAAAATAATAATTATTACATAATATATACATATTTAAATTATGTAAAAAAAAAAAATGTAAACATAATATTGTTATTACAAAATAACAAATATTATCAAGATATTGTGTAACACACATGTGGTTCAAATGATTCCCCGCGTGATCACCCAACTTCGAAGTCCCAAAACCAAGGGAAAATCATCTTCACTTCGCATCACTATAAATAAACTTGCATTTACTGTACAAACCCACCCATATCCCACTTGATTCCTGCCAAAGATATAAATGGGAATTGTAGAAGAAGGTCACAACGTCAAGGTCCTCGGCTCAGGCGACGAAATCATCGTCTTGGCTCATGGCTTCGGCACCGATCAGTCGGTGTGGAAGCACCTCGTCCCTCACCTTCTGGAGGATTATCGCGTCGTTTTGTACGATAATATGGGCGCTGGGACAACCAATCCTGACTACTTCGATTTCAACAGATATGCAACTCTTGAAGGTTTTGTCTATGATTTGCTTGCGATTTTCGAAGAGCTGCAAATTGAGTCTTGTATTTTTGTTGGCCATTCTGTTTCTTGCATGATTGGAGCCATGGCCTCTATCCATCGCCCTGATCTCTTCACCAAAATTGTCATGATTTCTGGTTCCCCGAGGTAAATTTACGACGCGTTTAAATTTCTTTAACCGTAATATAATGGAATGATCAGATGATCAAATTATGGATCTGTCAGTGTTTTCAACTGTTTGAATCATGTATTATAATTATCATTTCCCCTTTCTTAACTGCTTTTTAGTTAGTCTTCTCTTATCTTTATGCCAATATTCGATTCGATTTAATTTCTAAATAACAAAGAATTCAGGTATGGGAAAATGTTAAAGCTCTCTTAACTAGCTTTTGGGTGAGAGAGAGTTGATATCAGTTTGCGGAGGTTTCAATAAAGCAGTATCAAACTCCATGTTACGTCGTGTATATAAGTGTGATAAAAAGTCTCACACCCTTTGAACTAGGAGTATCGAGTATTTGACTTTCAGTTTCGGATAGGCTTTATTTGTTGGCCAACTTTGGATAGATTTTGATTCCAATTAATAGGTCTCAGTTTAAATTGGTTTTGATTCCACTCTTGAGGAGCCAAATCCGAAACTAAAATCTATTTTTCAAAGATTGATTTTTAATTTTACAATTTACTGTTTTCACCCGGATCATCAACTGAATGGTTAAAAAAAATTTTAGAAGACATTTTTAAGATGAACAAAGTTTTGATGAGCAATTTGATTTTATTCCTTTTTTAGATAGAGAATATGTGTGTGAGGGAAAGTCTTACACCACCCTATTAATTGGTATCATAAGTATGAAGGAAAGTTTCAAATAAGAGGTAAGACTTTCTCCTACAAGTGGTATCAAAGCCTCAGACCCAAGTTGGGTGTAGGCATTTAAGTGTGAGGGAAATTAGGAAAATCTTTTCCGTTTAGGTAGTTTTTTGGGTTAGAGATCTAATAACACCCTTTGAGTTAGTTTTCAGATACGTTTTCTCGTACTTATATACCAACACCCAAATTCATTTCCAACCAATGTAGTATTTTTAATGATCTTTTCTAAATTATACATTAGGTTATTGATCTAACATTACTTAAAACAAACTCACATGCATCTGAAAAATTCTGAGACTACTTGTTAGGATCTTTATAAATTGTTATTGAAATTTTATTACCTTAAGAAGTTAACTTAATAGATGAGATTTTCTCTCCTATAATGTATTAAAAAGTTGTTCTGAATTGAAAATTAACATTATTTTAGATTTACTATAAATTTATATTAATGAATGCTAAACGAAGACATGGTTACTTTGATATGATTTTGATGGAAGGACTGTTTATGACCTAAAGTTGATGATTTGGACTGAGTTAATTATAGGTACTTGAATGATGAGGATTACTTTGGAGGATTTGAACCAGGGGATCTAGAGCAGCTTTTCGAAGCCATGCGGTCCAATTATAAGGCGTGGTGTACAGGATTTGCCCCACTAGTCGTCGGCGGGGACATGGAATCTGTGGCGGTTCAAGAATTCAGTCGAACCCTATTCAACATGCGACCAGACATAGCCTTGAGTGTGGCGCAAACCATATTCCAAAGTGACTTGAGGCAAATTCTAAACCTAATCACCATACCTTGCCACATTATCCAAAGTATCAAGGACTTAGCCGTGCCGGTGGTTGTCTCAGAATACCTTCACCAGAACCTTGGTGGGATTTCCATAGTTGAAGTGATGTCGTCTGATGGCCACTTGCCGCAGTTGAGCTCGCCGGATACCGTTATTCCTGTGCTGCTCAGGCACATTCGTCACAATATTGCACAGTGATAATAAAGTCAAGGTCATCTTTTATTGTTGATCATTTGGAATTACTATGTTATGTAGAAGATTTAAAAAAAAAATAAAATTTAAGCTTTTGTCAATGGCGGCAATTTCTGTATCAACGGGGACAAATTGAAGTGGAGATGTTTGACAAATGGCATAACATGTCTCACGTGTTTAAAATTGGTCATAACTCATTTATATAAATTGTTATATTTTAATAGAATTGGTAATTTTAAATTATAAAGGGTAATAAAATAAAACTGACCCAAAAAAAAATTCTTGTTTATATTTTTTAAGGAAAAAAATTGAAAGTAAACTCATATTTTGTGTCAATAATACCATTTCCATTCTATTTACTTTCTCTCTCACTATTCTTTTATCAATAAATATATATTTTGATTGTAAAATATTGAAAATGGTATTATGATAATTTATTTGATATATTTTGTTGTTTAATACTTATGATTTGACTAAATTTTACCTAAAAGAGTTGTCGTCAATGGAGATAGACACGTAAAAATATAGTCACGTAAATGTAAAGTTACTGTTTATGCAAAAGCACTGTTTACAAAGTTTTGCTTGAGTAATTTCACGGTGTGTGATTGTATTTTGCATCTAAGTTTGAGTGACTTTTATTTTGATTTTTAATATTAAGGGATAAAATGGTCAAAATTATCTCATTTGCTTAAAAAAAGTAAAACCAAACTTATTTTTCCTAAAAACATGTAAGTGCTTAATATTTTATTTAATTTTCCATAAATAAATTTGTAAAATATAATTAAGAGAGATGAAAATTCCAAGCTGTCTTTTTTTGTTCAAATATGGACTACATAAAGTCCCCCTTGTAAAGCTTAGTTTAGCATGGAACGTGGGGTTTTGCAGCCCATTGGATGGCAGCCTGCGACTGGCACTGGGGTTTAGGGCTGGATTCGAGCCGAGCCGAGTTCGGCTCGCAGCCAGCTCGGGCTCGGCTCGGCTTTTTGAGGGCCGGCTCGAGTTCAGCTCGAGCTCGACTCGAGCCGAATTCGGCTCGGCTCGGGTTCGGCTCGTTTTCAGTTCGGCTCGGCTCGGCTCGTTTTTTATATCAAAACGACACCGTTTTGTATATATATAAAAATCAAAACGACACCGTTTTGTATAAAAAAAATTTTAAAAAAATATACCGAGCCAACCCGAGCCAGCTCGGGCTCGGCTCGAGCTCGATCGAGCCGAGCTGAGCCCGGCTCGTTTCGGGCTCGAACCGAGCCGAGCCGAGCCGAACTGAAAACGAGCCGAGCCGTTTTTTATGTATAGTTGCTAACCCCAGAGCACTAATCATTTATTTCCCAAGCCACCAATTCCATTAACCTATATCTCAACCCCCTATATGTAATGAAAAGAAAAAAAAAAGTATAAATAAATTATATAAACTTATTTAAATAAACTAAAATATTAGTTTGAGATGGAATGATATAATTATATATATATATTTTTTTTTAAATTACTTAATCATATATTAATATATTAGATTGTATAGATAAATTTATATAATTTATTTATATCTATAATATTATTTAAGATTAAATGGCCTTTTAATGATAACGTTTTGGATTAATGTTATGTTGTTATCAACTATACATAGATTACATAGGTAAGAGATCCAATTCAGTTAAAAACATTATTATCCTTATAGCTTTAACAATTTTTCTCAATTTGAGTGCCCAATAACACAGAGTGTCCCACAACGAAAATAAAAAAGTTTGATAAGAATTCTCAAGTCCATCCAAGCCACTATCAAGGGTGAGATGTGATCCCTATGTTCAAAATTGAATCAAATTTCGAATCAAATCAATTAAATTTGAGTCAAGAATAAAATTTGTTTTTATAAATGAATCAAGTTTAAATCTATTTAAGTATTTTAATTTAAACTTGATTAAAATCAAGTCTAAAATTAAATTATTTTTTAATTAAGTTTGAGTTTTATTTCTGTCAATCTTAAATTGATTTCACAATGAGTTTTTTTATATCAAGCTAATGTTATATTGACTTTTTTCAGAGCAAATCTAACCTTAGATCTAAATGCAAATGCACATTTTGTCATTTGAATATAGTTTGGTTGACGAAAGGATTATCGGTTATTATCATTTTTAAAGAAACTACACGAGCTACACCAAAAGAGTGACTAGTTATGGGGAAAGCATCTAGCAACAAAGCATGTCCTTTCCACGTAAGACTATAAACCCATTATCTATTTACAAGTTAACATATAACGTAGATATAAATCTTTTATCTATAAGTAGTGAGAAGGACGAATCATGATAGTTCTCAAATTGCTTAATCACTTCTCAACATCATCTCTTATCATTATGAGACAATGATCATCTCGTATTATTATAGGATGATGCAATCAATGAAATTTATTAAAAGTTTAGATTCGATTGGTATAATCTCTAACCATTATGGGACGATAAGCATTTTCCACTATTATAAAATGATGTAATTAATGTAATTTATGTAATTTATTAGAGGTCTAGATTCAATATGTATCATAAGTTACTGTTATAGAACAATGATTAGTTTCTACTATCTTAAGATAATGCAACCTTCGAAATTTATCTAAAAACCTAGATTTGATTTGTATAATCTTTTATCATTATGAGACTAATAATCTCTTACTAATCTAGGATGATGCAATCAATGAAATTTGTTAGAGCTCTAGATTTGATGTGTTTGGATCTGGGAGTGTCTAATCATGTAATTACTCAATTATTTTTACAAATACGTAATGGTACCATAGGCAAAATGTAGATACATGATTGTATAAAAAAATTGGGGACACTTTGTATATTGAAACTTCTAGCAAAATTCTGGACAAAATACTTGATAACATAACTAAGCCGAACCACTTTAAAAACATTATCCTAGTCCCCTTGCTCATCTTGTTCAGCCTAATCATCACCCCTTACATAGTGTTATATCACCAATCTTGTGAATTTCTCGTTGATACAATTTTTTTGTATTATATATATATATATATATATATATATATATATATATATATATATTAACATTTTTCTATTAATTTTTGCCATAAAAACTTTGACTTTGACTGGTGTATCGCCAAGTGCCATTAATTCTTTCCTTTCATAAGTTTGGTCTGCATCTTTATTCTTCAACGAACCCTTTCTTCAACATGTCTGCTGCCCCTGCTTGCTTGCTGGTTATTGTCAAAGAATCTTTCACTCGACTTTACTTGCAAAGTCAGTAAGAAATCTTAGTGAACCGGGGATTTCCAACTTAATAAATATTATAGTGCATGCTTTCCTGGAAACTTGGGTCTCTTCTCTGACATTTTGTCACTGAAGTTCATGACATTGATTCACTGGTGAATTGGACTCAACTTTCAGTGTATTATTATCAAGTATTGCTCCTGATAAACTTCAAAGCTCTTTTATACTTTCTCATATTATCAAGTACTTTTATTATAATTTTACTAGAGTCTTTTAATATTAATAATGGGTGCTTTGCATTTAAATGTATTACAATGGTAAACCCTTTCATGGGTAAATTTACCCATTATGAACTTTAAGAGAAAAGTCATAAAAACGCGGTGACATATATGTCCCAATTTTAGTAATTTAAAATGATTAATTATGAAAAAGCAAAATAAAATTTTGCGTATAAATAATGAATATAAATTTATATATAAATAATAAAATATTATTATATAATTAAATAATTTTAAATTAAAAACAAAATAATACCTTAATTATATTATAATTAAGTTACACATAAGTTTGTATGTTTGTTGGAATTATTGGAAAATAAATAGCAACATCGTATTGCTTAGACAAGGAGTCAAAATATTTTGGGCCGTGCCGGCCCATCACGTTTCATCAGGAAGTGGCGTAAGTCACCTCTTGCGTCACACGTGTTAAATTCTCCCTTCCCTACCATCGTTTTGCTTCCTTCCGCGCACTTGTTCGTCGTCGCATTTTTGCTGTTTGTTTTCCCTTTTTACCCTTCGCTCACTCTATGATCGTTGAAACCAATCACACGCAGTTAATAAATCGATCTGTGAAAAAATTCATCAACTCTTTCACGTTGACTAAGCGATGGCCTCAGCTGCCTCCGAGCGAGTCGAGCTAGCCAAGCTCTGCAGTTCACGAAACTGGTCGAAGGCTATACGAATTCTTGACTCGCTCCTGGCTCAGTCCTGTATTATCCAGGATATCTGGTGTGTACATTCATTTAATTTAACAAGTTTTCCGATTCCAGTCTTACTGATATTATTTTAATTCATTGATTTTTTCGATTGATGTTAATTATGTGAAAAATGTGGATTTTGGTTTCGTTCAGCAATAGAGCGTTTTGTTATAGTCAATTGGAGTTGCATAAGCATGTCATTAAGGACTGTGACAAGGCGCTTCAGCTAGACCCTACTGTTCTTCAAGCTTATATCCTCAAAGGTCTCTCTTTCCCTCACCAATTTCAGAATTTTTTTTGTCGTTTTTGGCTTGTTTTTATATCTTTTATTATTGATTTTGATAATGGAGTTTTATTTGGGGAAGTAATTGAACTCATGTTTAGTTTGACTTCCATTAGAAGGAACTCTATTTCGATGCAGTTGAATTTACTTCAATTGCTGCTGTTTTTGAACGCTTGTGCATCACATTTCGGTCAAACAATAAAACTATATGCACTTACAATGAGTACCAAGATTTTTTGCCATCTGATTGTATATTTTGAATTAAGGATAAAGTAATATCCACTTTGGTACGCATTATATGTGCACATAGCATTACTCTTTGATCAAAATACTGCATTAGGATCTAAGAAGTTCTGCCTGAGTTCATGGTGTTTACTGAAACAACTTTTCTCTTTTATTAGTTTACTTTTATGAGTGAAATTTATTTGCCTCACAAGAGATTGAGCTAGAAGATGGATAAACCCCTCTTGTTTCAAAAAGGTTGTCAAAATATTTTTTTGAAATGATGGATTTTCCTTAAAATTACTGAAGACATACCTAGAATTTTATAGAATTTATTGGAAACCTCATGTAGATCTCTGCTAGTTTTCCATATTAGGAAGGCTTATCTGATTTGGTCAAACTCCAATAGAGTTTATAGAGATATACCATTTATTTATGATGATTTTTCCTCTTATTAGTCTATTCTAGAAGCCGTAGCACAATAGTAGCTTATGATTGCATGAATGATTTTGCACTGTTAACATTAAATTCAAAGTCACTAATTTTATTTCCATAATTTTGGCTGCTAATTTGTTCCGTAGTGTCTGCGTCATATTACAAATGCCTGTTATAGGAATTTCATGGTGTTATATAAAGCAGAAAAGGACATTCAGATATTTATATTTTCTTGAATATAAATAATATATCAGCCAGTTGGATAATAACCTGTGTGTGTGAGGGCATAAATATTGATGGTAACCTAGGAAGCACAAAAACGCAGGAGGGGGAAGGTTTTGCGGTTTCCAAAATGTTTTGGAAACTGAAACACCCTGACACTGGTACGGAATGTGTTGGGGTGTTTTAGAAATTTTAAAATAATTTGAAGCGCATTTCTTGGTTAAAAATAATCAAAATCAACTTCATTTCCTTTCTCTCTCCACTGTCTAGATATTCATCTCCTCTCACATTAATTCTTTTCACCGTCTATTATGCTTCGATTTCATCTGTTGACTGTATCAGAATCAACTCAAAATTTAATTTGATTTCATCTGTTCATTGTCATTTTGTTGAAGATTTGAAGAACAATATTTGCTAGGTTTGTTCCTTTGTTGAGTTGAAAGTAGAAGGAAGAAGATGAGAGCTCTAAGTACGACGAAAATGATAAAGAAAGGAAAGACAACAATAAAAATCATATAAAATAAAGGGTTAATTTTGTTGACCTTCCCTGTAGACTACTATAATTAAAAATGACCCCTATAGTTTTACGAAACTTTGAGACGATCAAAGTAAAGAAATTTAAAGATATCTAAAATATTTTTTTAAATTTAATTATAAAGGGGAGAGATGAATAAAATTAAGAAAAGATGGTGGTCTTGTGAAAAAAAATTATGTGGTCTTTAGTTGTGAGGATGACCGATACTTTTCCTTGAATGCAAACTATGAGATCATGAGTTGAATGGTTAATAGTATGGTTTGTGCAAAATATTTATTAAGTTGAATTCCATATTTTTGCTTGTATGGTAAACTATTTTTTATGTTGCATTTTTTTAATAAAAAATTGATATTCATAAAAAAATTCCCATATATTCAATATTTATACATTTCTACATTACCATTTCCTACATTTTTTAGGAAATGTGTTTCGACATTTCCGTTTAAGTGTATCCACGTTTCCGTTTCTGTGCTATTTAGATGGTAATTGTTAATATATTTTTGAAAGCATAAACTTTTTGTCCTTTTATTTTATTTCTGAAATTGAAAACCAACTCTGCTTTCTAACTACAAAGAAAACATCAATGATAATGGAGCAATTATGAAACCAGAAAAAAAATTCTCATCTTGCCCTAGAAGATCTGCAGATTCTATCTATTTATGTAATTGCTACTAATGATGCTTTTCTTTGCAATTATAGGATATTCTGTCTGTCTGTTTGTCTTTCATTGTCCAATTGATGCTTCCCAGGAACCAGTTAGATAATGGTTGTTATTGTCTATTTGAAACTAAGTAGATACTTAAAAATCTTTCATTGGGGCTTTTACTCTATCTTATATATGCAGTCTATTGTTTCATTTCTTCTAGGACGTGCATTTTTAGCTCTGGGGAGGAAAGAGGATGCGCTTTTGGTTTGGGAGAAAGGATATGAGCATGCTTTGCGTGAGTCTGCAGATCTGAAGCAATTGCTAGAACTTGAGGAGCTTTTGAAAGTTGCAAAACAAGACACAAATGTTAACTGTGAAAACCCTGTGATAGATTCCAGGCCATCTGTATCAACGGCTGAGTCAGGGACGCATGTCAATGGAAAAGTAGGCCAAATATGTGAGAATCTGAACAAATTTGAAATATGTGAGAAACTTGAGAATCTGAATAAATCTGATTCTACTAGTTCAAGCTATGAGCCTAGTGATATGCCCAAGATCTGCATCAAGTCTAGAGATAATGCTGACATATGCAATGAAATTAGTCATAAAGTAAATGGTGGGTCATCTATGCCTGAATCTGAGTCGGGGATCCATATCAATGGTAAATCAAGTGAAGCTTCTAAGAATTGCAATGGTTTAAATGACATATCTAAAATAACTTATGGATCTAGTGAATCTTCTACTGAGTTCAACCTATGCAATGGCTTTAGTGACAAAGCCAATGCTAATGAGAAGCTAAATGGCCAAATGAATGGAACTCATGATATTTCTGATAAATCAAGATCTGACTCTGAATTTTTTAAAGAATTAAAAACTACGAATTTACCACATGGGAAATCACCATTAAGTTGCGGCAACACAAGTGACACAATTGAGGAAGTCAAGAGAGACAAAAAGTTTGGTGTCACTAGAAATTCGAAAACGAAGTCAATAAGTGTAGATTTCCGACTATCAAGGGGTATAGCACAGGTATTTTTTGGTATTTGTTTACGATTTGGTGGTCAAAGAAAATTAAAATTTGTATTGAATTAAATGTTTTAACTCAGATATTCCATCCGATATGACAATCTAGTTCTTTTGCAGGTTAATGATGGAAAATATGCTTATGCTGTATCAATATTTGACCAGGTAAAATCTTGAATCTGATGAGTATTCTTAGTAGTTTCTCCGTTGTGTAGGAATGGGTCTTTGTGGTGCATTTTTCTGTTCATCTATACCTTATTCTTGGAGGCTAAGGTGAATGTAATGGAAGGCTCAGGTAGATCATCAGTAATTTTTAGGCCATTGTCAAGATCTATTATGACCTTCTTAAAATATTTTTTACACAGATATTGAAAGAAAACCCTACATATCCTGAGGCACTAATAGGAAGAGGAACAGCATATGCGTTCCAGCGAGAACTGGAAGCTGCTATTGCTGATTTCACAAAGGTACCTGAATTGTCTATATATGATTGGTTTGAAAAATATACTGGTTTTTCTGATTGGATTGTATAATTAATGTTTTAGGCTATTGAATCAAACTCATCAGCTGGTGAGGCATGGAAGCGGAGAGGGCAGGCTCGTGCTGCCTTGGGAGAATCTGTTGAGGTCAGAGTGATGCATCCTAATTTTAAATGTTACTGTCTTTGTCAATGTTGGGTTGATCTTTTTCTAGAGAATTCTATCTTCGTTGGCATGTTATTATGGCAAGATGATAATTTACGTTGTCAAAAATGTATTAACGTTTACTGGATGCTGTGCCTGTTCTTATGCACAGCTAATTAACTTCAACCTGCAATACTGAAAAATTTGACCAGAAAAACTTATGATTTATCATGAATTTGTTGTGCTTGCCATAAACCTCTATAACACGATTTACTTTTAATTGCCTCTTGATTCCAGGCAATTAAAGACTTGACCAAGGCATTAGAGATTGAACCAAATTCGGCAGATATATTGCATGAACGGGGTAACTAATTGAACTCAAGCTTTTTAACTGCAATGAATTATGTATTCAACTTTGTCATCATGGCATTACAAAGTTACATACTTCTTTTACATTTTTTCATCTTCTATTTTCTTTATTCGCTTAATTAATTTTGATAAAAAGAGGTTTTTATTTTTGATTATTTTTTATTTGGAACATCTGCTACTAATGGTTATCTACTTCTTTGCATTGTAAATTTCTGAAGATTAAAGTTTATACAATTTGTTGTAATAATTAAAGTATCTTTGAAGATTAAAGTTTATACAATTTGTTGCATGGTTATCTACTTCTTTGCCCATTAACTAACTCTAACAATAAAATTTGTAAAATTTTCAGGTCATGCTTTGCATTACTCCTTATAAATTGAGTGTTACACACATTAAAGTGATTGGTTGATTGTAATTCTTACAGGAATTGTTAATTTTAAGTATAAGGATTACTATGCTGCTGTACGAGATCTATCTGAATGTGTGAAGCTTGATAAGGATAACAAGTCTGCATATACATATTGGGTGAGTAGTCAACTTCTTAGCTGCAGCTAGAATCCAATTAATTCATGCTCGGTTATCTCATATTGGGTGGACATTGACTTTATAGGGCTTGGCATTATCTATGATTGGTGAATACAAGAAGGCTGAGGAGACACATTTGAAAGCAATCCAACTTGATTGGAATTTTCTTGAGGGATGGGGTCATATGACAACGGTAAGCATGAAATAGTCACTCAGATCTATGTCATTCACATCTTCATTGCATAGTTTGTCACCCTTGATTGTTAGGGACAGGAGACATGGACTTTACTAGTAGTTTCTGGCAAGATATATATTCTTCACATGACTCTGAAAAAGTGTTAAATTTAAGCAGTTACGCACTCTGTTGTCAGTGTACCCTACCAGTTAATCAAAAGATCTAACCCATTATCATCTATCAAATCGCATTCATACCGTTCTTTAAATAACTGGTTTTCTGTGCATAGCAGCTTCATCAAATATTATTGTTATCTATATATGGTTTCCTGCAGTTTTACCAAGATCTGGGAAATTCAGCAAAGGCTTTGGAATGCCTTCAAGAAATGTTACGGATTGACGAGAGGTAGCTTTTGTCATTGGACTATATGGCCAATTTTAAATATAACTTGTTTACGTAATTATCTGGCGCCTGACTCATTCTCCCCTCTGATACTTTTTCATAGATTTTACTTGATGGTGTTTATGCTTTTTCTAATAGGTTTCCAAAAGCATATCATTTGCGTGGGTTATTGCTCCATGGGATGGGACAACACAAGTAAGTTCAAATGGTTGATCTTTGGTAAATAGCTTGGTTTTCTTAAACTAACGTGGTTTTTGCTGCCCATGATTGTTCTCATTATCTTTTGACCGTCTGCTTTCTGTAATACTAAAATAATGTTAGAATATTTAGTAGTTGGTGTATCAAAATAGTTAAGGAATGATAATATTTAAATGCATGTATGGGGAGAACAGACTAGGAGGGTGTTAGTTTCCAGGTGGCCTCCCTCTTTCAGATACCTGCACAGTTTAACTTACACAACCAACCACAACAATTTATATATTGGACAAATTGATTAAACACCACTTCTATATTGTCATATTGATAAACAGCATTTCCAGTACAAGCTTAACACAAAATCAGTCCCTCACTCAATAGAACAGTACAAAAGATTCCATTCCTAAACCCAGCATTTAAGAGCCTAGTTCTCTCCCTCTGCCATCTATCTTTTACAAATTCTGCTTAATCACCCCCAGTCTCTTTCCCAGCCGTCTCATACCCTTCTCTCCATAACTGCCCTCCCAATCTTTGCTTGCCACATCCTCCTTGAATATCCCTGTGGTCAGCCTCTCTTGCTGATTGTCTGCTCCTTTTCCTTTTGCTGTAGGGCTGCCACTTGTCAACTCCAGCTTCCTGCCATTTGTGTCCAGCAGCCCTATTCTTTGCATTAGGTTTCTCTTCATCTTGTGAGACACATAAACGTGAGTTCTAACAGAGGGACTCATATAGGGTTTGCATGAGCTGTTTATGATGATTGATTCGAAATTCAGTTGGTGATGGGAAGCAGGAAAACATATATATTAACTGAAGAAAGAAGTTATCGTGGTGGACCATGGCCACTGGAGATACAACATGCTCTGGAAAGGGTATCTGAATCAATATAAAACAAGTTAAACCTTAAAAAATTTCATGCACTGTAAACAGAGACAGCTCTGTGGCCCTGCATAAAAAACAATCCTCTTGATTTACATAGCCATCTCTATATAAAGTTTCCTATTTATGCATTCTCATTCATCCATGGATGCATAACCTGGATTGATTAGACTTGTAGAATGGAACATCAGCAGCCATAGACATCTAAAATTTCCTTATTGGACAACACTCAAGGATCAGCATTCCTCTTTACCCAACCTCAAAGTACATAGTAAAGATTCCTTGTGCATCTAGACAGATATCTTTTCTCTTTTATATATTTCTTTTTTAAAATTTTATCAATGATTGTTTGGAATGCACAACTGAAACCAAACAATCTGCACTTCATAATTACATGGGGCTGCAATGGGTAACACTAATTTTTTTAACTTTATAAGGTATACCACTTGACCATTTACAATGATGTTTCCTCATCAGCAATTTGTTGTTTATGTATTGCTTGCGACTCAAATTGATTGTTTCAGGAAAGCAATTGAGGATTTATCCACTGGTTTAAGCATTGAGACCTCAAATGTTGAGTGCTTATACTTGAGAGGTTCTTGTTACCATGCTATTGGACAATATAGAGAGGCGGTAATAAAGATTTAATCTTTTATAGTTATTATATGCCAATCTCTTAGATAATTAAGCACATATATATTTGTTCTTTGCATTGAGTTACTAACTTGGATTTGATGGGTACAGGTCAAGGATTATGATGCTGCATTGGATTTGGAGCTAGACTCGATGGAGAAATTTGTGCTTCAATGCCTGGCCTTTTATCAGGTTTTGTTTAATATGAAATATCATAATGTCTAATAAATGTGCCTAGGTCTCTTTTTGTTTTCTTGTGGTTCCTTTTGGGGTCTTGGTGTGAGTTTCTCAACTAAAACTTATAAAGGTGGAGCTTCTATGAAAAAAATGTTAGTTTTTTAGTTAGAAAAAGTGTAAAAGAGCTTTGAAGTCATAAATTACTAAAATAAACTTTATAATATGATAAAGGAAAATAAAATTTATAAAATAGTAGGGGGAGATATTTGGAATTTCAATACTTTAGTTAAGCTGAAAAATAGTTTTGAGCTTCTCCTGTAAGCGGTAAAATATTTTATTTAAAGTCCTATAAGCACTTTGATGCAACCAAACAACCTAAAAAATTTCAAAAATGCATATATAGCTTTGAATATTATTGTTTGACTGGTAGGTAAGCCTTACCAAACAGGCCCTTGGGAAGCCATTGCATACTTTTTAGATTTTTCATGCTTTATGCATGTCATTAGTAGTAATCTTATAGTAACCTACTGGTTTAACCTAGAACCTTTTCTTCAACTATAGATTCAATGTTGTTAATATGAGTGTTTCACTTATACATTGTGTTGAGCATTGTTTGTCTTCTCTTTGCTCTTTGTTTTGTGTAACTGATGGCTTATGAGTGGTCTCTACTGCAGTTTGGCAGTTGTAGGTTAGGCATAAGTTACCTTTTAAGTTCAATATGGTTGGACTTAACTTGAGCTGATCTTTAGAAGGCAATACTTGGTCTAGGTCTTATTTTCATGTACAAAGAAGCTGGAATGAGAAAACCAAGGAGCTGGCACCAGCTCGGAAACCTTTACCTTTTCACTAGTTTATTCCACTTTGGAGAATAATACATCGGGAAAAAGCATGATGAATGTATTTATATGTTCAGCCTTATGTAATTACACTTTACAAAAGGGTGTAATAATAAATTGAATAACTCATAGCCATGGACTTTTTCCTGTGAACCAAAGTTTTGGGATGACTTTAAGAGAAAAAATGAACTAAAATATTGGACAGTGTGTCCATTTTGTTGTAAATGGAGCACATGTTTTCCACTGCTTCGAGACATTTGCTATTAAAAATATATTAAATCAAAATAATATTGACTGATTAATTTCATGCCAGATGTTTATAACTTTTAAGACTGTGAATGTCAATATTCTTCACTTTGTATGTTTGTGGAATATTGTGTCCAATAGAGGTGGATTCGATCTGAGCTATTTGAGTTCGGATCAAATGAGCCGAGTTCAAGCTCTAATAGAATCAAATCTTGATACGAGCTGGAGTTAAGGATTGGGCTCCATATTATAAATGAGTAGAGTTCGAGCCAATTTGAACATTCTAGCTTGGCTCAGATTGAATGCAAAATAAAATTGCTTCCAAGCCGAGTTTAGGCCTCAATTTATACAATTCGTCAATCTTGAACCAATCTCAAGGTAGGCTTTTTGGATTCAAGTTGATCTCGAGCTGGCATTTGTTTGGACTCAGTCTGGATCGAATCTAGTCCTAGTGACCAGTGCATTTACTATATCCTAGGCAATACCCTCTTCCTTTTTTTTGGCTCAATGGTAAGGTAATAGCTATCGAGTTTAATAGGAAGGGTGGTGTATTATGGGACTCTAGTGTTAATGTTATTTTGTGTATTATGGCTGGAAAGGAACTTAACTTTTGAAGATATTTGTGGAGAAGAAATTTCATCTTTTTGGGGGAAGGTGAAAATTTGGGCTTCCAAATCCTTGTAATTGGAGGAAATCACATTCTACTTAATTATTCAAAATTGAAAAACTTCAATAGCCCTATGTTGAATGGGCTTTTTTGATTCTTGGAAGGGGTTTCATTTGTTTCTAGCTTGTCATCTGACATTTCTCCTTGCACGCTGTCGCCATTTCTAGTTTTTTTTTTTTTTTTCCTATATTGTAGTTGAAACCTGTTCAGGGTGTCATGACAGCTTATCATTATTTTAGTTGGTGAGCTTATCCTTCATTTTTTACCTGCCTTACTACAAATTTTCTTTGTGTCCTCTCAAATAAAGATTTCTTACCCTGTATGAATTATTGGGACTTCTCTGTCTCATTCTTCTTCCTTTTACTCATGTTATTATATAATCATGTATGGCGAAATTACTGAATATAGTGAATGGAACTTTGATTTCTTTGGCTTCCCTCTCTTCATGTTTGTACGTGAAAAAAATTCCACATAACATATGAAGAAAATTCTGAAACTTGCCTTTTTTTTTCAAATTATGATTTAATTTAAACTGAAGGCTAGCCGTACTTCTAATGATTCTTTTTTCTTCTTTTTGCAGAAGGAGATTGCTTTATACACAGCTTCTAAAGTCAACAGTGAGTTTTGCTGGTTTGACATTGATGGAGATATTGATCCACTCTTCAAGGTAATTGAGGGTGTAATTGCTTTGATTGGTGATCCCTATCTTGTAATCATTTGTGGATTTGAGTTAAGGCAGAAACTGACGAGACATAGATGTGTATGCCCTAGCATGAGTGTGAAGGGCAGGGTGATTTTGATTTTTCTTTTAGCAGAAGCATGCATCAGTGTGGGATTTATGACGATTGCAAACAGCAACTTTTTTATGTTGCAGTCTGTAAATTTAAAAATGCCTTTATTCGTTCCAGTAGTTTAATTTCTTACCTATGTTTCTTTCTTTATGGAATTCGCAGGAATATTGGTGCAAAAGATTGCACCCCAAGAATGTATGTGAAAAGGTTTACAGACAGCCTCCCTTGCGAGATTCCTTGAAAAAAGGTAAGCTTAGGAAACAAGATTTTGCTGTCACAAAGCAGAAGACTGCTCTTCTACTGGCTGCTGATTCAATTGGCAAGAAAATCCAATATGATGTTCCTGGCTTCCTATCCAATAGGCGTCAGGTAATTTATTTTGGCAATTTCTATAACAAGAATATGTTTATTGTTTAAGGTGCATCAACTTTGTTTATTTCATAGTCTTTTCACCTTTGTATTTTTAAATGTGACATTTGAATAGCTCCTTTTTATTCTTGTAAAGCAATATTCTCTTTTGAAGACTTAATGTAAAGCCTCTACTTACATGCATACTTATAAGCATACATTTGTGTGGGTGTGTTATCACTAATGTTTCTTTGTTCAATTGTTTGATTAATTGATTATCATATATTGAGAATTAGTGGCATAGCCTTGTTGATTTAGCCTTTTCATTTGCCTGTGTACACTATTGTAAACTATGAAAGGCAAATCTAAGTGAGCTATTGTGTTAGGTTAGTAATGTCTTGTAGGTTCAGCGGTTGTGCATTCAATTATGTGGCTAATCATCTAAATTTGCAGGCTTTTTGGATTTTGATACTTGTAAATTGATTTGTAAACTATTGAGATGAATAAGAAAAAGAGGAAGAAAAGTTCCCTCCTTTCTCACCTTTTCTCTCACAACCATCATGGTATCAAGGCTCATGTTCGAGTTGTAGTGGACTCTTGGCTGAATGAAACTTGTTCACAAGTTCTTGGTGATGGAAGATCAAGGAAATCTTGGCAACAGAGACCTCTCCAGTGACACCATGGCAAAATCGGGATCCAGTCATGGAAATCATGGCAAAAGTCACTTTTATATGAACATTGTGGCCAGATTGTGACCTATTGTCTAGATCAGGACCTCACTGACGATCATCTTTAGAAGTCAGATTTTTCTACCAACCTGTCTAGACCTTTGAACTTGCCAACAATCATTACTGAACCTCAAATGTTGTTAGAGATCATCATTGAACCTTAGATCTTGCCAACAGTCTCTCTGATCCTCATATCTTGTTGGTGATTGCCTCCAAACATTAGATTTCTTCGTTGATTGTCTCTGAGTCTCGATTTTTCACAAGCTATCATCCTTGGATCGTAGATTGACCGATGATGCTCTCTATTTTTTCTAGCGCCTGTCTTCAAACCTTAGATTTTTTCGGCAACCACCACCTACTACATGCTCAACTATAGAATTTTGCTTAAACAATACTAACTTTTTTGAATCTTTGGAAAGATTTCTGAGATAGTATAAGACACTTTGACATGAAATTCTATTTAATTTTGAAGCGTGAGTACTCCTAGTGACAATCTACCCCTTCTTATCAGTTGTGTGAAATCAAATGGGAGTAACTATTTGGCTTGGTCTCCTTATTGCAAACTATGTATTATAACTTAGGGATTGGAGGATACACTACCAACGTAAACGAGGAAAGACCAAACCCTATTGATCCCTCTATCCAATGATGGAATATTGGTAACTCCTTAGTCATGTCCTTTATCCTTTGTTATGGAACCTACCATTGTTAAGGGATATCTTCTTGACAGTACATGGAAAATATGGACTGATGTAGCTCAAACTTGTTTCAAGATTGGGAACAATGCTAAGATTTATGAGTTGAGGAAAAAATTCATGAAACTATGCAACGCGAGTTAATCATTGTGTAATTTTATGTTGAACTCAATAGTCTATGACAAGAGTTTAGATTATTATCAAGAGTTTCAAATGAAGTGTTTTGGAGACGTTACAACTATTCAAAGGATGACCGACAAGGAAAGATTCTTTGACTTCTTAGTTGGTTTGAATGTTGAATTTGATCAAATCAAGGTTCAAGTCTTGGGATGAGGCCTTTTTCCTTCACTCCAACAAACCTTTTCATATGTCAAACATGAGGAAATCAAAAGGAATTCAATGTTACAACCTAATTCCTCCCATAGATTTGCTATGACTCTGAAGATTCCTCTTAGTTAGGGCTTCTCGGGTTCGACCTTGTCTAAGGATCACATGAAGTGTGATTATCGTTCAAAAACAAGGCACACCAAGGAAACATGTTGGTTGCTCCATGGGAGACATGATAGGAAGTGTGGGCAAAAAAAATTGATTCTTGACCACAAGCCAATGTATCTGAAGTGACTAGGGAAGAAACTAGAAAAAAAAGATGATCATGTTAACCTTTCCATTCTTTCAATGGAAGAAATTCTTACACTTCAACTTCAACAACTAGTGGCTAAAGTTAAGGTTGAATCAACTTCCTTCGCTCTTGCCTCAAATTTTACCCAAACAGATATTCTCATCACTACCCTAAGTACTTCAACTAGATATTATCCTTGTTCTTGTATCATTGATTCAAGAGTCTTTGATCATATGATAGGTTCTTTCTCCTTTTTTCTCATATTTTTCTTTCTTTTGTAATATTTGGAATTCTATTAACTGCACTACATTGTTAAATTTGTCATCATCACTTATGTCCCAAAATTTTTTAACAATATGTTATCTATCAGCTCTCTTACAAAAAGTCTAACTTGTAAAGTGTGCTTTTTTCACAACATTATGTAATTTAGGATTTTAGTTCATGAGCAACGATTGGCTATGTTAGAGCCTAAGATGGGTTGTATTTGTTGGAACGCTGATTTTGGGAAAAAAATTATGTTAGCTTCTCATAATTAGGCAGAGGATGAGATAGGAATGCAAGTTGCTAGGTGGCATGATCCTTCTTTTTATGTTCTTGAGAAACTATACCATATCTTAGTAAAAATTATGATTTTGAGAATCTAATTTTTTATTCTTGTTTGTTGGCGAAACTTACCCAAACTTCTTATCCCTTTATTAATTGTAAAAGTTCAAATCCTTTTGTGATAATTCACTTTGATGTTGGGATCCAAGTAGAGTTGTGAGTCTGAGTGGCTATAGATGGTTTGTTAACTTTATTGACTATTTTAGTGGAACCACTTGGGTGTATTAATGAGTTCCAAAAATGAAGTGGCTTCTTGTTTTAAAATGTTTCACAAGTTGATCTATGTGCAATTTAATATGAAATTTTGTATTGGATTGGAGTATAAGGAGAAAGGTTTCCAAGATTGTTTGATGAAAAATGGAATAATGATCAAACCAGTTGTGTGGATACTCCCGTTCAATTGCTAAAAGGAAGAACCGCCATTTGCTTGAGGTGGCTAAATCCTTGGCGTTCACCAAAAAGTTTTCAAAGGAATATTGGGGGGATGCAATCTCAACGGCAACATACTTGATAAACAAGAAGCCTCAAGATCCCTGGAATTTAAAACTCCTTTGGAACTGCTTCAAGGATCAAATACTTGTGTGATTCCTCCCAAGACCTTCAAATGTGTTTGCTTTGTGGGGAACTGTCATCCAAACTTGTGCAAATTAGATCCTACAACACTCAAAAGTTTTATTTTTCGGTATTCCTCTACTCAGGTAGGTTACAGAGGTTATCATCTTCAATTAGAAAATATTTTGTCAATATGGATGTTATTTTTCATGGGCATGAAAGCTACTTTGAACAGAATAAGATACTTCAAGGGGAGAATCAAGGTAATGAAGAGTCCACTTTGGTTTTTCCTTATCTACAAGCCATTGAAGAAGAACCTGGAAAAGGTGTTGGCATTACCTCCAAAGAATCTGAGGATGATTGTGCTTAGGAGGAGGAATCTGAAGATGGTAACTTTTAGGAGAAGAATCTTGAAAATAAAAAAAAACTGAGGGGAAGTTAGCCACCATTTTTGTTAAAACCATCCCATGAAGACCTCTTACTCTTTATTTTGATAGAACACAACAAATAATATAACTCATAATGCAGTTCAATATGACATGACTAAACATATTGAGATTGACAGGCACTTTATCAACAAAAAAACTCTCTAGTAGACAACCATGCATCTCATTTGTGACATCTAAGGAGCAACTCTCGCTTTTCTAAGCTCAAAAGGTTTTCATAATTGTATTTGCAAGATGGACATGAGAAAAATATATGCTCCATCTTTAGGGAGAGTGTAGACTGTTCTAGGCTGTGAAAAGCAATTCTAAGTGAACTAATCTTGTTCTCCGTTAGCAGTATCTCGTTGGTTAGGCAGCCGTGCATTCGATTATGAGTCTGGTAGTGAGTTATTCTTGTCCTAGGTTAGTAGTGTCTTATAGATTAGGTGGCTGGTGCATTCAATTCTGCAGCTGGTCATCTGAATTTTCAGGTTTTTTGAGTCTGATATTTGTATATATTGATTTGCATTCTAATGAGACGAAGAAGAATAAGAGGAAGATAAGTTCTTTCTCACCTTCTGTTTCACAACCATCAGTTTGTAATTGCAATGTGTTTTTGTACAGAGAAAGGTGCATTCTGAATATACGAAAAAGAATTACTTTCAGGTGTCAGTCTGTTTCACTGGCTAGTGATCAATGCTGAGAATCTAGTTGGAAATTTTAAAATACTGCTCAATATCCTGTTCCTTGTGCCATATGATAAACGAGAATTGTTTCTAACTTTGTAAATGGTATAGGTGGTTGTGCACTAACTTATTTGGTTCATACATACCCCGTCTTGAAGCATGGAGGCTTTTTTTTTTCATAAATAGTTTCTTCTCTTAATTTTCTTTCATTTAGGTCTCATTACCATATAGCTTAATGTATATTTTTGCTTTTCAAGCGCTCTCTTACCCACCAAATATGTAAGATGTTCTGATAACGGTATAGAGAGACGGGTAGTTATATATATCTCTATTTTTCTTTTGCATGTAATTTGTAATAATTAATATGTTTCATCTTTTGCTATGTGTCAGCATCGTATGGCAGGATTGGCTGCTATTGAAATTGCTCAAAAGGTTTTGAAAGTTTGGCGCTCTTTGCAAGCAGAACGGAAGCATTCTACAAAAAACACAACGAAAAGTGGAAAGAGAGCCCGGAGGAAAGATAGAATCAATATTGCCAGCCAGAACAGAGGTGGTGCTTGTTGTAGCACAAGCAGCATGTTGGACACATCATCATATGGCATTACAGAAGAAAGATCAACTGGTCCCACAATGTCATGGCAAGATGTCTACTCACTGGCTGTCAAATGGAGGCAGATTTCTGAGCCTTGTGACCCCGTTGTGTGGGTTAACAAGTTAAGGTATTCCATCTTCATTCACTAGTGTATCAACACAACTTAATTGTGTTAGTGTTACCTTCTGTAGTTTGTTGACATTTTTTTATTTTATATTGTTTTTCCTTTGAAATCCATCTGTTATGAAGTTATATTTTGTTTAGCATTTTTTTATTCCTAAAATGTTTTGCTTTGATTCTTAGTATTTTGATTTTGTTTCTTTCGAGGAAACAAATTATATCCTTTCAACTTTATTTTGTCTTCATAAACAATCATATCTATTCCTGCAGTTTTTGCAGTTCTTTTTTTACTGAATATTTCAGTCAAAATAATATTAAAGTGCATTGTATTTGTCATTTTGTAATAGATTTAACAAAAGTCTGTTATAGTGAAGTTATACAATATACAATAATGCTTGCCCATTTTGCATACATGATATAAATTGTACATGTTTGATCATATGAGGTCAGCTAGATAACAATATTTTTGCGTATTATTGGGTTCGGAATTGTTGTGGAAACCTTGCCCATTTTGCAAATAACCTGATTTTAATATTTGCTATTATAGTGGAGTGATGCAGCATCTTTTGTCACAATTTTAGCTCATTTTTGGATTGAGCGTCAATTGGCAGTGTTTGGATGAGTCTCACACCTTATTTATTTTTTCATTATCGGTAAAGATTTCCCAGTTTGAAAATGACTGGGGATTAGTTCATGTCTTTCCTTTTGTTGATTATTTGGTATGCTTGGTGGTGTCTTCATTCAGTGAAGAATTTAATTCTGGATTTGGGTCTCACACACCAATGATCCTCGGTCAAGCAAAAGTTGCACGCTACTTCTCAAATTATGAAAGGTAAAGCATAGTTCTGTTCCAATCCTGAGTGAGATTGTTTTTCAGTACTCATGCCTGTTAATGTTGCAGAACTTTAAATGTTGCAAAGACTGTCATAAAGGATAAACAATATGTGCACAACAAGAATGATGACATTATAGATCTTTCCAAAGATGGGAAATTGCAAGATGTGAGTCCCTTTTAGTCTCTCTGGATATTCTTTCATTACATTAATGTTTTCCCTCCTAGAAATTATCTTTTTTATTACAATGTAATTGTATCACTCAATGGAAAAATCCTGTAGTCACACATTATTCATAAAATGTTAGTTTACCATAGTTAACACCTTAACACATTACCCCTTTGTAGTATTTTGAATATCTATATAAGATATATACTCCCACACTATGCAGCAGGAAGAGTAGAAATAGCAAAACCTTTTTCCTGCTATGTTGACTGACAATTTTAGGAGAAAGTAAATCATTAGTCTACAGTTAGTCAATTAGAAAGGGAGAATTTCATCATACTGCAGATGAATCTACATTGCTTGTAGGATTATCTGAGATTGTTGTGCATCATAAAAAATAACAGAAATCCGTAAAGTGTGAATGCAATTCACATATTTCTTTTTGTATTAAATGCACGAACATGTAAGACTGACTCATTTTAAATAAACAGATTATGCTGACAAAAACCTGTGATGATCTTTATAAAGTTGTTGGTGAGGATTTCTGGCTGGCAACATGGTGCAACAGTACTGCATTTGAGGGGTAAATTTGCCTACTAATTAGAACACGATTTTCTTGGTATTTTAATCCTTTTCCTTAATCTAGTTTTGTCTTATTCATACTTGTTTCAGGAAACAACTTGAAGGGACAAGGATCACCTTGGTCAAAACGTAATAATCTGATTCTTTGTTAACTTGTAGCTATTTGGCTTTTTTTGCTGCTTGATTGTTTCTTTATATTTTCCATTTATTTATGGCATATTCCCTTATTCTGTTATTTGATAATGGTTGAACAATTTTCCAGGGGAGAAATAGGATATGACTTTGCAATTCGAACACCTTGTACCCCGGCTAGATGGGATGAGTTTGATGCAGAGATGACCATGGCATGGGAAGTAAGTTACACTGGAGCTCAAACACTATCTTATATCTTTGTTCTGCATATTTTTCTCTGGCTAGTTTTGAAAATACCTTTTGCTGCTTTAAATAGATCAAAATATTGCCACACTTGTGGACACATCTTCTGGAGTTCATGTACCATCTATAGTATTATTGCTCTGGCCACTTTTGAAATACTTCTTGCGAATGGACTATAACTTTTTCTACTCAATGGATCAGATTTAGGAAAATGCTTTAAACTTGCCACTCAATGCGCATTAATGTGGCTTTTGCTTAATTAACCATGACACTTCAATGCTGCAGGCTGTATGCAATGCTTATTGTGGTGACAATTATGGGTCTACAGATTTCAGTGTTCTTGAAAATGTGAGAGATGCTATCTTAAGGATGACATATTACTGGTATTATACCAAACATGCAGTGACTGGAAACAGTGTTTATTCATAAGTTGTGATTCTTTACCCTAAATTATTGGATTACTTTCAGGTACAATTTTATGCCACTTTCAAGAGGCTCTGCTGCTGTTGGGTTTGTGGTTTTGCTTGGTCTGTTCCTTGCTGCTAATATGGAGTTCTCAGGGAAAATCCCTAAAGGTGTACAAGTGGATTGGGAAGCCATTTTGAACTTTGAACCTACCGATTTTGTGGATTCCGTTAAGAGTTGGTTGTATCCATCACTGAAGGTCTCAACATCCTGGAAAGATTACCCTGATGTCTCATCAACTTTTGCGACAGCTGGGTCAGTCATAGCTGCTCTGAGCTCATATGATGATTGAGCTTCTCTCAACTGACAAGGTAAGTAAACTGCATTATTCAATCGCCGCAGAAAATGAAAAGTTGATTAGTAAGATAATCTTTATTGTAGAAGCTTGAATTTATACTGAAAATTGATAGCGGTGATTGTGTATAATGTGCCTGTACTCCACAAAATAACATGATGTTTTTTGCTTTCTTTATATTGACAATTTCATTATGCGCAAATGTAATATGTATCTTGTTCCAGTTACTATGGCCAAGCCAATATGCCATAAACGAAGTGGCAGACATAAAGAAGAATTGTTAATATCTGTGGAGTTTGATTTTGAAAATGATTGGTGGGTTCGGTTGATCTCTTTCTGTAGTTGTCAAGCATACAGTTTTCTATAGGATGTGGTTTACCTCTTTTTCAAAATAATTTTACCTAACGCCTAGGAGATTTATGCCAAAAAGTGATAAACTTTTGGGATATTTCCACAATTTAAACATTATTTTAATGTTTAATATATGTGTTAAAGCATAATTAGTGTGTTAGGTACGATTTCAAGCTTATCAAATCGTTAATCAGTAGTGGGATTAGGTAATCCATAGAGATCACCATGTTTCTTCTGTATCTAATATTTGTTTTATCTTCTCGATAAATGAATGAATAAGAAATGTTAGGTGTATAAATAATGTATATAATTTTATATATCAATGATGATATATTATTATATAATCAGATAGTTTTAAATTAGAGATAAATTTATATTTATTTATATATTAATATATCGTTATTTGTATACGTAGTTTTATTATTTAAAAAAAACATTGATTATCTTAAAATGATCGGTTTACATTTAAACAGTATTATTATATTTCGTGTTCTAAAATTTTAAGTTTAAATACATAATTATATATTATTTTATTTTTATTTTAAAATTATTTAATAGGAACTATCATTTTATTGATTGAATTGAAATTTATGCCCTTACACTGAATTTTATTGTAATTTTTGTGCCTTAGCCACTCTAATACCCTTTTAACTTCGTCTTCCTGTCCTTTGGGGCTTTCTTCTTTTCCATCCATTCTCATTCAACAATTCTTCTATTGTAAGAATGGCGGGCAAACCTTCATAGGAATCCTCCGTCAATGTACTTTACCAGAGCCTTTGAATTTGACAAAACTCTATTAACTCGAACTAAAATTTGGACTTACCTTTAGCACTCTTTTTGACCTCGTCCTGGTCTGGCTCTTGTCCGTTGGATTGTTCTACTTTCTCTTTCTGTCTATTATACATCATAAATTTGGCACCGCTGAAAGGACACGTGGCATTCATCTGCTTGTTGACCATAAGTGCCGCGTAGTACGGGATCTTGAGACTCTTGGAACTGCGATGTTTAGATTGCATGCGACTACTGATGAACTTCAAGCAATCCATCAAGCTCTCTTTGCTCAATCCTTTCATATCGTAGGCCTGTGATCTTCTCCACAAACTCTTCCTCTGAGACCTCACCCTTCTGGATAAACATATTGCTCTTGTTGTGTCACTAATGGCGGCTTCTGCCTTTCTTAGCAACAAATGACACTGAGCTCTATTGCTGTAAAGAACAATCCTCTCTTTTCTCATTTTTACTACTGTGCATGAATCCAAAGCCTCTGTGTACTTTTTCACAGCCTTTTCAATGCACCCAGACCAAAACTCCTTGTTGCCTTCTTGTTTCAACATGCCCACTAAAAGTTGTTTCTCTTTCAACTCTTCTTCCGACATGAGCTTCTCCTTCTTTCTTCTTTCCACCTTCAAATCCCAAACTTCCTCCACTGCTCTTTCAGCTTTCTTGCTGTTTAACTTCAAGTTACCATATTTGATTTTATGGTAATCTTGTAAGATTGTCTGTGTGATTGCTTGCCCAAGTCTTTGTCCATTTATGAGGGTTTTAAGTTCAACCAGATCAACAAGAAACAAAGCTGCAGTGTCTATAACTTGGTATCTTGTCACTGGGTCTTTGAGAAGCAGCAAAAGAGAATCAATGGCGAGGTACTGCCAATCATCTGAAGATCTTGACACATTGCAAAGATTCTCTATAACTTTTTTCGAACTGGCTACACTTTCTCTTCCTTTTTGGGTGTGACAAAGTGTTCTTATCAGCCCAATGCCCGCAGGTGAAGTATGATTAGCTAAACCGCCCCACATGTTACACACGATTTTCAAGAACTCTTTACTGCAGATGAGATTGAGAGACCTTTCTTTCAATGCAAAACAATTCAAGAGATGAAGACACCAACATTGAAGTTGACTAGCCCATTCTTCAGCCTTTCTGTTTTCTAACTCCAACCCTCCAAGCCCTTTTGTCAGCAAATCACAGTGATACCTCTCTCTTTTCTTCTCTTTCAGTCTGAGAAACTTTTCGTAGACCACTTGAAAGCAATTGCAAGCTATTTCTTTAGCCAATTCTATGATCTCTACTTCATGCAAAGCAACAGCTTCAAAGGTTTTTTCATGGCTGGCAAGGTGAACCAGCGCACGAACTGCGACTCGTTGCTCCACCCAACTGATCTTTCCTCTCAAGAGCTCCATTAATGGCAAAACTACACCTGCTTTAATCGCTTTTTCAGCGAAATGAGCCTTGTTCATGGTATATGAACCGATAATATGCGCTGCATAGTATGGAATATAAACATTCTGATCTCTAAGAAGCCACTCTCTGTCATTTATGCCTCTCAGGATAAGCTTCGCCATGCATTTGAATATGCCAAGGGATGGAAACTCTGGATCGTCAGGTTGATTGAGGGCGATATTGAAGAGGCCACTTAAGACCAAAACATGTTGTTCGTCATCTGTGAGAGGCATTTGTTTGAAACATTGGACGACTTTGGCTCTTCTAAGAGATGGAACTGTCGCATTCATAGCGCAGAAAAAACAAAAAGGGGTAAAACAAGTTCTTTCTAGGGGCATCCTTCGTATATTGATTATCTTTTTGTGTTGTGATTCCATGGGGGAGAGAATCAGAAATTTAGAATGGCTGTGTTTGTGGGGTAATTTAAGGTCAACAAAAGAGATGAGAACAGTCTGTTGCTGCAGGAGCTACAACACAGAGGATTATATATAGAACTTTGCTTATAGTTGGGGTAATTATTTATTCATCGCTCACCTGACATAATACACCCATTGGCTAGAGTAAAACCAAGGAAACCTTTTTAACTTCGGTATGTGAATTCCTAGGATTCTTAAGTTGCAAAATTTAAGAGATATACTTGGTCAAATTATACCTAACTTATTTCATGCTGGTCTTCAAAATCCAATAATTTATTTCATTTGAATCACAGATCTCATAGAAGGAGAGTAAACGTTTAAATCTCTCAGATAATATTTTAAAATTAAACTATTGATTTATTTGATATATCTCACATTATTTATATATATTTTGTATACTCAAAATGTATATGAATAGTTTAATTGTTGTTTATTAATAAACAAACAGGTTTACTTATATTTTATTACCAGAAACTGGAATTGCAGACTGTATGGAAGCATTTGACTCATGATGATGCTCTCTCCATTTCATTCCCTTGAGAACAAAGAAACCACCGAGGATTATTCCTGGTCCCCTCCATCTGAAGCCAATCAAAAGCCCTTGTTAATAGAAATAATCTAATACTGATTAAAGGTAAATCTTCAGTTGGTTTCCCACTCAATAAAGTGCAGAAGAAATCCCAAAAAAAATGAGTGTAGGTAGATGGGTTGGTCTCAAGAAAATACGGCTGCCACATTCAATATCGAAACTATATGAGAAGCATGATTAGTTGCCATATTTAAATAATACTGAACTGGGTTTAATTATGTGATTGCCTAAAACCACGTGAGTCTTTTTAGAATGTATGATGAGGATCGATCCATGGAAGTTTATTTTGGATAGTGCCAAAGAACTATTTTTCCTCCAAGTTATAGAGTCTATTCTAAAAAAAAACATATTTACGATGTTTCAAAAACTTAAATATTTATTTATAAATTAATTTTTATTAAATATAAAAATAAAATTATTATTTTATTATTAAATTTTGAAATTTTCTTTTCGAAAATAAACTAAGACTTGGGTGGAGAATAGTCCTTTGGCCTTTGAATAGTGACAATGGAATGGATATCAAAATGCGTGGTGGCGTGCACAGCTCTGATTTCTAAAATGAATAAGAAAGCGTATATTCTGGGAAAAAGTATACACAGAGAAAGAAATTTTGGAGTGGATGAAAAAGGTCTAAAGTTTTAAATATATGATTTAATATATTATTATATAATTAAATTATTTTAAATAAAAATAAAATAAAAATTAAATTATATATTAATATAATATTTATTGTACACTTAAATTATTTATTTAAAATTTATGCACACAATATTACCTTTTTAAAAATGATCTAACATTCTAACAGCACTTTTTTTTTTTTTTTATAAATTTTTAAAATATAAGATATTTCATTATTCTACCAGTAAATAAATTTGAATATCGTTAAGAATTTAGAATTCTATCTCAAGACTCAGCTAATATATTTTTTAATCTCAATTATTAATTTTCACAATTTAAAATATAAAGTAAATTTGAAATTACTAAAATGGGCACCTATTAGCGAAAAATAAAAGAAGCATCTGTAAAATAAAAAATTTTGACAGATTTTAGCCAAAGGACTTACTCCCACCGAAATATTGTTTATTCCCTAAGTTTTTACTTTTTAATTTTGAAAAACTTTTTTATCTATCCATAAATAGTTAAAGTTAATCAAATTTGTTAGTTTTAAAATTTTATCTCTTCTTTCTCTTAAAACCCTAAAATGTAACCATTTTTTCCCAAGCCAATGTTTTAAAAAACAACATGTTGCCCCTTAAAGTTTACTCTTCAATCTTCAATCACTCCTCTATCACCATTTTCGGCAGCCTCTCCTTCTGACAATCTCTCCCTCTAGCTAGCAATTCAAGTCAAGAAGAGGAAGAGTTTCATAGGAGATTGAAGAGTAAACCCTAGGGAGAAAAATGATAGTTTTTAAACCTTGGTATGACAGAAAAATTGTTATTTTATATGGTTTATGAAAGAAAATGAGATAAAATTTAATTTATTTTTAATATTATAGATAAAATGATGACCATACCCTTAAAACTAATAGACTTAATAGTACATAAATAAGTAAAAAAGTTTTTTAATGTTAAAGGATAAAAATTTGTAATTAGAGCCATCTCTGGGTGGGAATAAGTTCTCTGGCCTAGATTTAAATTACAAGTAACAGGGCCCAAGCTACCATCTCCAAAGCCATTGAATATCAGACAACCACCACAATTGCAAACAAAACAGCCACTAAATTAGCAACGAAGTTGGGGGAGGGATTTCTTGATGGCAATCAGGGTTTTTCCTTTAAATTTATAATAGTTTTATTTATCAAAGAAAAGTTAAAAGGTAAATGGTTAGAAAGAGTTAAAGGGTAAAGATTGAATTTGTAAATAAATAAAAAATTTATGTTTTTATTTTTTTAATAAAATTATATGCATATAGTTTGAACACATAAAATAAATACACGTATGTTGTATTATAATGTGATTAAATAATTATAAATTAAAGATGAAATAATATATAATTATATAATAATATATTATTTATATATTTATTTTATGTATTCAAAATATGTAGATATAATAAAACTATGCATTAACACAATTAGGTTTGGGAAGATTTTAAATTGAAAGTAACATTAGATTATACGGTGACATCATTAGTGGTACTGAAATTAAGTATTCATCTGAATATCTGCTGGGAAAAAATTAATGACTGTTATAAATTTTATATATTTGGAAAAAGAATTAAAAAAAATATTAAGGAAAGATGAAAGCCTGCAGAGGGAATCAATCTATGTATATATTTCTTACAAATGAAGAGAGGAGGGGAAGTATTTATACAAATTATTGTCGCCCCTCCAGTTAAAAAAAATGGCCATTTTCTAAAGTTAATTTCCAAGGCATTTGATGTGTTCACATTATCTTTTTGGCTAAAGTCTCTCACGTGGTGAAAAAAATGGCCATTTTCTAAAGTTAATTTCCAAGGCATTTGATGTGTTCATGTTAACTTTTCAGCTAAAGTCTCTCACGTGGTGGAAAAATTTACCATAAGACTAAAATCCTAAACCCTTGACGTTTTGCTAAATAATTTAATTCTGTTCGAATTATTTCTTTTTATATAGATCAATCATGTATTTATCTATACTCAGTTATAATATACGGTTTTAAATCATCATCATTTATAATTTTAGTAACTACTGCAAATGAGAATATATCATCAATTTAACCATTTCACGATTTCACATCTCTCTTGTATAAGTATAATTTAAAGATATTTCAATATTTTTATTTCCTGTTCTTAAAGATTTTGTACCATTTTATGCCACTTCAGGGGTTTGAGTCTTTTCAAGGATCATAACCTTCTCTAGAGAAATATTAGAAAGTGTGAATTTTTTATTTATTTTAGGATCATCATGATTGATATCTGTTTGATTATTTGTCTTTCTTTTTCAAGGAAAAATGTCTTTCTATCTAATAGGTCTATCATGCTTCTAACATATAATAGATTGATCAATCAAGACTCGAATGGATTGTTTAATAGTCACATTAAATCTTGTTAATGGATTGGCAACTGGTACATGTGTTTTTGTCACTTTTATCGTATCTATAAATGCATCAAATATTTGATTGACAATAATTTGTAAACGCACTATCTTCTATACTTTAGTTTTACTTTGAGATGTGTGAAGATCTAGATGAGACATAATGGATACATATCAAGTTAGTTCATGCCTAACTTTAGGAGGTGGAAATATTGTCTCATCAAAGTAATAATCTGTAAATCGTGCAGTAAAAATATCACTTGTTAATGGTTCTAGATACTTGATAATGAATGGTAAATTATATCTAATATAAATTTTCAAATGATGTTAGGATCTCATTTTTATGTGTTGAGGAGACTCAATAGAGACATATATAACACAACCAAATATCTTCAAATGAGATATATTAGGTTGGTGACCAAGAATCAATTATTGGAGAGAATATTGATGATAAAAGGAAGGTCGCAAACGAATTTATATTGTAACATGTAATATAGCATGTCCCCACATAGAAATTGGTAATTGAGTTTTTAGTAATAAAGTACGTGTAATTATCTGAAATCTTTTGATAAGAGACTCAACTAATCCATTTTAAGTGTGGATATGTAGGACTGAATGTTCAACATAATCATCTAATATCTTATATGTCAATTCACTAGCATTATCTAGTCGTATTGACTTGATCGAATAATCTACGAAATACATCTTTAATTTGATAATTTGAGTTAATAGTTTAACAAATGCAATATTTCGAATTGGTAATAAATAAACATGAGACCATGTACAGATGCATCAATTAAGAGCATAAAATGATGAAATGATCCACTTGATGGATAAATTGGTTCATATATAACCCCTTGAATCATTTGTAGGAATAATGAGGATCAACTCTAATTTTGGGGGGAGATGGTCCAATTACCAATTCGCCTTGTGTATAGATGGTACAAAAATTTTTACTGGATGATAAAATTTTACGATTCTTTAATGTATGTCCATGTGACTTTTTAATAATTTTTGACATCATTATAGATTTTAGGTGACTTAGACGGTCATGTCAAAACATAAAGACTTTTAGATCAGAAAACTTTTAGTTCAATATTACATAGGTTTTAATTGTTTTTTATAATTGTATAATACAGTCTAGATGATAAAATGGATAATTTTTCTAGTATAAGCCTTTTTTCGAAATTATACAGATAAATTCTGCTCCATTTCATTGATGATTTTAATATGATAATCATTATTTCTTATATCTTAAAAATTAAGTAAATTTCTTCTATATCTACTTAAATATAATATATCATTAATGTTTAATTTGGTCTCATTTTTTAACAAAATTGTGATTCTTTTAGACCCTTCAATTAAATTTATTGATCTTAATATAGTATTTACTTTTTTTCAATTTGTGCTAAAGTTAAAAAAAATTTCATTTCCTTGAAAATTGTGTGCATTGTTGCACTATCCACCAAATACATGTCTCCATCATCAGCTTTTAAAGTCAATGTTTCAATTTTGGAGTCCATATCATTTTATTTAAAAAATACATTAATCATAATGTATATAAAATATTAAAAAGAATGAGAATAAGATAATAAAATATAAAATAATATTCATGACTCTAAAATAATTATATATGATGGATTTTAATTATAAAAATCTAGGACATTCATGTCACTATTTAGGTGACCCATATTTTTATTTTTGAAAGAAGTTTTAAAACATTAAGATTCATTAAATTGACAAAATCTAAATTATCAAAAATTTAATTTTTATAGATGTTTAATATAGATCCACCTAGTATTTGTGTATACTATAAGTATATAATCAATGATATTTACGACCATTTCTATTGTTTTGTGGTTTACTTTGCGTTATTCTTTATTTTATTTCAGTCTTAATCCACTTTTGATGGTATGACTAAGATTTTTTGTTATAACTATCTTTGAATCAAAATTTTTTTCATCTATGATCTTACTCACACCTATGATAACTACTTCTGGTAGTTGTGTTCACTTCAGAGAACAATGCAATGTTTGTGGGGCGAGTTTAATGGTTTTCATTAACGAGAAAATATTAATTTAGAATTTATTTTCTCGATATTATTACTACAGAAGCATATTATTATAAAAAAATGTTGAGAATATTTTTTCTTCCACATTATCACAATCAAGAAAAAATTTTGAACATCGCAAAATTGTACTAAATTACAGAGCCATTGAGAGAATTATTAAATTTGATATTCAAATTTATCTTTTAAATTTCTTCACGAATTTAGTAGATTTATTATTATATCCATATATTTGGTTTGCAATTCTTCGAGAATGTGACGCTGGTGAAATAGTGCTCTTGGATTTTATCATTTTAAGACATATTATTTAATCACTTTCTCAAGGCTCATCAATTATAGGTGGAGAATCATGTAAAAAATATATTTAATATTATCCGTCCAATTTTAGGAACTTTAGGTTCAAATATTGTCATATTTGTAAAACTTCTAATTTTGTAGACAATATATATGAGTTAATTTTGAAACTTTAAGTTCAAATATTATCTCATATTTACAAACAACTAATTTTGTAGGAAAAATATTGGGATTAATTTTTAAAAACTTTAGGTTCGTATTTAAAAAACTTTTAGTTTTGTAATTGGTATTCAAAATATTATTAGTATTTAAAACTGTAATTCTGATTATATTTCAGAGTTCAAGTCCATATTTTTCACAATTTATGCAAACATCAAATTGCAAATATGCTATAGTTAATATAAAATAAATAAATATTTTGAATAAAATTTGGGACTTCAAGCCCATATATATATTTTAGTGATTTTACAAACTTCAGGTTGCAATCGGATACAATTATTACAATAAGAATAAATATTCAAATAATATTCAAGATTTTTGGTCTAAATTCATATTTTTGTAAACTTTAAGTTATAAATTATATTCATAACTTTAGGTGTAAGTTCATAATTTTGTAGATTTCATATTATAAATGATATTCAGAACTTTATATCCAAATTCATGATTTTGTAAACTTTGAGTTACAAATATAATATAATTATAAATGAAAAATTAAACAAAAAATAACAATAATTAAAACATCAATAGTTTATATTTTGTAAATATGATAATATCATAATTAAGATATTCGTATTTATAATATATAAATAAAATAATAATATAATTAAAAAATAAATAATATTAAAATATGTATGAATTGACCATGCGGATAATATGTTATAAATTTTATATAATTAGAAAAAGAATTTAAAAGAAAGATGAAGGAAAAATGAAAGGCTATAGACGGAATTAATCTATATATATATTTCTTACAAATGAAGAGAGAAGGGTATTTGTACAAATTATTGCCACCCGTCCAGTGAATAAAATGACCGTTTTCTAAAATTAAATTTATTATTACCTTGGTAATCTATCTTTTATTCTCTTGTTTGGTTTGTCAGTAATAAAAGATTACAGTAATTTTCTATTACTAATGCTGACGCGGCAGGTAATATAGGTGGTAATCTGATTACCACCTTCACCTTAGGTATTTAAAGATTACTGAGGTAATCTTGAGTTTATTATAGAAAAATGATAAAAAGAAATGACCAAAGGCATTTAAGTCTAGTAATCTTTTATTAAATCAAACACAATAATTATTTATGCCTAGTAATCATTTATACCTAGTAATCTTATAAATAATCTATCTTTAAGGTAATATTTCTATGCTCCCTTAAGGTATTTGATATGTTCACATTAACTTTTTGGTCAAAATCTCTCATACGGAAAAAAAAATTCCCCCTACACAAGAATGACTGGTTCTAACCGTTTTCCTTCATCTAAAGTTTCATCATATCACATGCACATAGAGGGCCTAAGACGAGGGCCTGGCTGTCGTTTTGTTTGAACTCTACGTGAGACCCAAAATGCATCCTTAATCCAACGGCTATTGCGGGGCCCATTTAAGGGTGGTCCCATTAATTTTAACGGGTCAGATTTAACTAAAAACTCTTCCGTTACATAAATTTAGTTAGTCTATATATAGCACTCGCTCCTGCCACTGCTACTATTGCTAGTGTCAGTAGCTAAATCTCTCGTGATCATTTCAAAGCAATGGATCGGAAATGGGCAATTACATTTGCATTTATAAGCGTCATTGTGGCCGGTGTCGGTGGCCAGTCTCCAGCCGCCGCGCCGACAAAAACTCCAGTATCCGCTGCCCCACCGACAACAGCTCCTGTTACGGCCCCCGTAACAGCTCCTACAAAAGCTCCGGCGAAGCCGAAATCACCAGCTCCCGTCACAGCTCCTGCAAAAGCTCCGGCGAAGCCCCAATCACCAGCTCCCATCACAGCTCCTGCAACCGCTCCAGCTAAAGAGACTGTTCCTGCTCCTGTAGAAGCACCGACATTAACTCCTCCCGCGGCTGCTCCCGTGAGTTCGCCACCAGCTCCAGTTCCAGTGGCTTCACCTACTATTCCCGTAGAGGTACCAGCACCGGCTCCTAGCAAGAAAAAGAAACCGAAGAAGCACATTGCTCCTGCTCCTGGGCTGGCTTTGTCGAGCCCACCAGCGCCACCTATTGAGGCCCCGGGACCTAGCTCGGATGCACCTTCTTCTGGCCTATCAGGGGCTGCCGATGAGGTACCTTTCTTTAGCTAGATCTAGGACGATTAATTAGGTTTGTTCATGTTAATTAAAAATGACTAAGACATCCTAAACCCAAAATTGAATCGTAAATTAGTTAATAGAAATTAAAATTTGTTGTAAATAAATAAATAAATAAATAAAAAGTGATAATATCTGAGCCAAAATTAATGCCTTGTTTAATGCAGAATTTACTTTGTGAATAGCTATTTCACCAGAGACATGCAAGTCAATGTTAAGACTGAACATAGTACACTGTACTGTCACGGGTCATGATTTAGGACAGATCAAAACTATGTTACAAAATAGATTGTTTAATTTTACCCACGATTGTGCAGAGTGGATCAGAGACGATCAAGGGCGTGCAGAAATTGTTGGCCATTGGATTGGCTGTGATGGGTTTAATGTTCTAGAGGGAATGGAGAAATGATTCTCATTGTCACTTTTGTTGAGATTAAATTGGCATTTGTTTGATGGATGGTTCTGTTGTGTGAGCTGGTGCCTACCCTGCTTGCTTGTTTGTATTTATTCTTTTGGGGAAGGTCGAGAGGATAGGGGATTGGAGAGAGTCTTTGTAATTTCAAATTCACTATTTTTGCTTATTAATTTATTTATTTCGTCTTTCTTTCCACTCTTTGCTTTCATTTTCCTTCACTTTGGCTGGCTTTATTCCTTCTTTTTATATTGCCGTGTCAATCACTCATTCTTTGAAAATGTATCTATGTATGTCACATGCCTGCATATCCAACATTTCACATGCTACAAACTAATTTTGCCATCATGGACTTTTATTTTCTTTTTCCCCTTCTGTTGTGACATCTGTCGTAGCATCTCTCTACTTGCCCTTTAAAAATTTTAGAATAGAAAGCTCGAACATTTAATTATTCCCATTAGCCAAATCTTAGAATTATGTTCATTAAATTTTAAAAACTTAAATATTTAATTATAAACAGTTAAAATTAATAAAAAATTTTAATTCTAAAAATAAAATTATTATTTAATTAATGATATTAAAAAAATTACCTTATTTTTTCTCTTAAATTATAAAAATTAATAATTTTTTTTAAAGATTAAATTTTAAAAAGTTATATATTTACCCTTATTAGGGTTCCAATTATCCGGTGATGACACTAATTCCATGTTTCTCTGAAATAATATCATATATTTACACATGATCAATTTCCTAAATCTTCTATCATTCACTAACAACATTAAATCCCTGACAGGAAGAGTGTAAAGATTGTGATTAAGATAAATAGAGACGTCCTCGTAATTTGGATTGAATTATTATTGTACCTTGCTCACTAAGATTCCCCTTTTAACTAAAATTGTAGCTTTGCTGGGTTGGGTTGGGTGAGAAATTATTCTGTTGCTATAATATAAATATATAAATGCTGACAAAAGAGACTGTAATTTCTGAGTCACCTCTTTCCTATAAAGGCGGAACAAGCGTTGTTTGAGACTGTAGTTCTATTTTAAAACGCCCCACACAACACACACCAAAAGCGGAAGTGTAGTGTAGATTTGGGCAGGCAGACACGGTCACATAGCATTTCAAAAAATAGAAAAGATTTTCTGTTTTAATCTGCTTAAGCTTAATTCCAGATCTCTCTAGGAAGTGAACATTGTAGATGCAATAAGAAATTTACTTTAGCCCACGCCAAATTGAGCAACCCATTCCCTGTTCAAAGCTTATTTTTATTTGACATATGCCAACATTTTTATAATTCCTGTCAGACATTCAGTAGCGAAAACAAGAAAGTTTTGTTAACACAATAAAACAGGCAAATACCCTATAAAAGAAGCTTCAATCCCAAATTTTCTACGAATATTCTTCTATTTCACATCCATATTCGTAGCATGAAGATATCTCCATCTGCTAAACCAAATATTTTTTATATTTAAAGGTACACTATTCAAATCTTATCGAATTTCAAATTATTCTAATTTAAATATAATTTTTTCTTAATAAATCTTATAAGTACGAAGAATTACTCAAGATAAAAAACCTAAAAGAGAGGACATTATAAAGAAAAAATATCTTAAAAAACCTTTGTTTTAGTGTATTATTTAATATACATATCAATTACTATATTGTAGATATAAACATTCCGATTATTAAATTGAACCACAATAAAAACATCTCATATCGAATTGTAGTAGACACATCATTATTTTTTCAAGTACTAATTGTTGCTATTTTAGTTTATCGTATACATAATTCAAAATTATATATATCAATTGATGGCGATAAATCATATCAACAAAAATCATTTTTTTGATTTAATTATAATAATATTTAATTATATAATGATTAATTTTTATATGTTTGATATAATTTATGATTATTAAATTATTAATAATCATAATTCAATTAGGATTGTTTGACAAATAATTAAAAAAACTAATTATTTGGGTTAAAATGTCAAATGTGTCTAATAATTTAGCTTTGAATTAAAAGGTAAAAATTTTATTAAATTTTAAAAAAATAATTTGACTATAGCTTAAATAATCTAAAAATATGATTATTATTTAAAATTAGATTATTCACATAACTATGTCAAAATCGATTATTTAATCTAATAATCTGGATTAAATAAACTATATTAACATGCATTTCATATGCTTAAGATGAGTGTTATATGTATAAATCCTAAAACTCATCTCTATACACTATAAAATCTAATTTTTAATTATAGTATATTAGTAAATAGTAGTGTCATATGCATAAATAATATATATAATTTTATATATAAATAATAATATATCATTACGTAATTAAATAATTTTAAATTAAAAATAAAATAATATCTAATTATATGATAATATATTATTATTTATATATAAAATTATAAATATTATTTGTATCAATTGTTTTATTAAATAATAAAACAAAATGAATTCCATAAAACTAGAAAGCCCTAGCTGAGTGCAATAAGATGAATTAAAGCCCCAAAGAAAGAGGAACATCATGATACCACAAGGAGTTAGTAATGGGCCAAAGCATCAACAGCCCAATTACCTATATAAATCATTTAGTTTCTCCCTTTAAATGCTTATAAACAGAGGTGTACATTATCTGGTTCAAACTTTAAAATTAAATTAAATTATTTAAAAATTATATTTTACTTTAGTTTTTAATTTTTAAAATAATTTAGTTTGCGTTAATAAATTTTTGGAAAACATTCTTTAGTTTAGATTACAATTTAAAAAAATTTTTAAACTGAATCAAATTATAAAAGCTCTCTTTATATATATAAAACTATATTTAATTTAATTTTTTAATAAATAATTAGATATATAATTTGTTTTTTATATTTATTTTACATATTTATATTATTTTATAGAAAATTATAATTGAATTAATTTTATTTAATAATTTTATATATTTAAAAATAAATAATTTTAATATACTTAAATTATAGTTCAAATCAAACCAAACCATTATAAATTTTTTAAACTATTATTTTTAGTTTAGTTCAAACTAGACCTAATACACCCACCCTTGTAAAACAAGAAAGTTGAGATCAATTTTCCAAATTTATATATATATATATAAAGTAATTTCATAAGCTTATCCATGAACACCACTTACATCAGCAAACACACTCTACAGTCAACGTAACTGTTGCATCAAAGCCACTTTAACTTGCTCCAATTATATTATATTATCAAAACAATTTCTTCTATGACTTGGTGACATGACATTCTAACAATTGCACCATAGCAAAGGCAGGCAGGCATTGTTTTGATGACTAATTTCCTAAAGTCTTATCTTATATATGAACAAAATTATGAGTCAAAGTTTAGATTGGTACTCAATATCCAGATTTTTGGGTGTTAGACACCGTACGATCGTTCGAGAACAGACTTAGGAAGTAAATGAGCCCATTGTGATCAGTTTTCTCCTTCATTTTAATTCTAGATGGGCATTCGGTGCTTTCATGAACGAGATTCCTTCTTTGGTTTTCAGCTTTTGTCAACCCTTTTCCGGTGGATATTATAAGAAAGAAAGAAAGAAAGAAAGAATGGATCACTGCTGACATTCATGGGGTCGGCATGCCAAATTTTGGTTCATCTGTAATATTTCCTAAATTATCTATCTAAACTGATTCCTAATAGTTTCTAAGATTGGATTTTCATGAATATTAAACTCTCTTGCAATGGAAATATAAATTATAAGTTATATTTTATTAATAATCATAAATTAAATATCTTCGCAGCTCACCTACTCTTCCCAAGTCTTGCTAGTACTGAAGTCTAGAGAAGGCCGATGAACAACCACAAATTAAATTATATACAAGTGCCCACTTCTTCAATCCAATAATTTATCCTGTCATTTCCTTGTAAAGAAGAATACCAGAGGCCGGCGACCAAATACTAGCTCCATTATCTTCTTTATTATTATCAATACGTGTGATAAAGAATAAAGTAACAAAGAAAATGTTCTGTGGAGGAAGATACAGATGTGATTCCATGAATTACCACATTCAAACTGAACCTGAATTGGGATGCGGACTGCATTTATTATTTATGTACATATGAAACACGTTTGGGGCGGATGCATTGGATGGGTCGGGTCAGTTGTGGGCAAATCCGTAAATTGAAACGTAGTGCCAACAGACATGGACAAGTGTGATATGACCAGAGACGGGGACAGTACAGCAGTGGCTTGTCTGTGCCTCCGGGCTTATCCTTTTACAAGTGTTAAACAGAAGCCACTTTACTTGTAGCTCTACTGCCTGTGCTTATCTTATCTCACAATATATCATTGCAACTTTCTCAACTCTCTGGTGGGCCTTTTTTCTAAATGAGAAGAACGGCCATAAGAGGAGCATTAGAGAAAGAATCATGGCCTCGGATATCTCCGGCTTAGAAGCTCGGTATCTTTCTCTCCTTTAAATTTAATTTGTTGTTTCGTTGTGATCAAAATTATGTTGATTCTTGCAACAATTTCATTGCTTCAATGTATTGTGTTCATTTCTTCTTTTGTTAATTACTGAATTTGGGTGTCAGGTATGTTGATTCTTGCAGGAAGCATGACACTCTACCTAACTCTACAGTGCTATCGTGGTTCTCTGAGGTACGTTTTCATAAATTCCTCTTACTTGTAAATTATTAGTTGCTTATGCTGCTATAGTTACTAGTATATCAGTGACATTTGTGCTAATACAGACACCTTAACATCTGGAGTCTGATGAATTCTACCTTCAAAAGTGTTGTCACTGAACTGTGATTTTATGTGATTGTATAGTAATGTTCTTTTCTCATTGAACTTTTCCTTCAATTTCTTTAAAACTAGTGTCCAATGACACGACTGAGGCTCAAATTATCCACTTACTATATTTTGTTCTGGGTTTGAACATAAATTTTCATTAACCCTGCATTATTTATTGTTGACAACAGGAAAGTTTTCTTATTTCAACTTGTCTTGTTGGTGTTCAGGCCAAGATTCGGCACTCTTGCCAACAGAAGTGTACATTTGTGGTTTTATTAAATAAGTTAAAGAATGCTGACATCTCTCCTCTAATTGAAATGTTCCGGGAAATTGACTCCTCTGATATTGATGCTGTGGATATAATTCATAGAGCACCTTGTTGCTTGAAAAAGGAAGAGATTATGTCTTTGATGCATGCAATTAACCAAAAGCTCCAATTAGTTGATCTTGGCCAGATGGCACTGACAAATGATATTTTGCGGTTTGTCTTATTTTTACCATCTATTATTTTTTGTTCTTTTGTCATTTTAATTTTTTCATGCATTTATCATAGTTATTGTGTATTGTAATCCTGTCATTTTGAATTATATACATCCATATCTTACTCTGGACAATGTTCTCCAGCTTATCAAAAGAGGTCTCAATCCTTGGAAAGCTGTTTAAAAAAACAGAGATCTTTTGAAAAAGATGTATCAGTAGACCGCAATCCTATATCTCTGAAAAAATAAGTACCTTATCTTTATATTGCAGAGTTTGGGAATAGTTTTTCTGGGCTCATTAGATAAGAGCATCCATTTCATATAGGATGAGATTTATGGTGAAATGTGGGTTCTATTAAGCCATATTTCTGTAAAGAAGAATTAGTATGTCCTGCACACTACCTGATTTCATAAGAATCAATTATAAATCAGTAAGTCACATGTGCAGTGTGCATACATTGTAAAGAAGAAGGTTAAAAGGAAAACTTGAAAAAAAAAAAAAAACTTGCCATTTTTATCTGTAAGTTTCTTTAACTTGTTAGGGTCCGTTTGGTTAGAAGATTTAAAGATTATCTTGGTGATCTATCTTTTATTATCTTTATTACCTTGTTTGGTTTGTAAAATAATAAAAAATTTCAATAATCTTTCATTACCAATGGTAATATGACAGGTAATATAAAAGATAATTTAATTGTTGCCTTCATCTTAAGGATTATAAGATTATCATAATAATCTTAATTATCATTACTATTTTATCTTTATTTATTAAATTTTTAGGACAAAATTACCCTCAATTTTTAATTAAAATAATAAATACTATGAAAAATATTTTTTTATACCTATTAATCTTTCATATAATAAATAAAATAATATATTAGTATTTTTTTATTACTTCTAACCAAACATAATAATTATTTATATATACTAATTTGATCAAATATAGTAATAAATTTATATCCAGTAATCTTTCAATTTTAGTAATAAAATATTTTTCAAACCAAACGCCTTTTAGTGTATTGTGCATTAGGAATAGGGTGGGTAATTCTGAATTTCACTCTATGTTGTTTTGCAAGACTAAGGATGGCTTGTCTTACCATTGGAATTTATAATTGCATTTCATGTTCATGGAGTTAAATTGCGTCCATAATATTTCTGCATAATAATCTTTGAATGTGTTGGCACCTCTGACATGTTTAATTAAATGTGTCAGATTTGTATTGACAAATATATTGGCATAACTTTTACTGGCATGAAAAGTATGATATGCCAGTCCATTTCGCCACCCCTAACAGATATACATCCATTAATTGGTCTCTAATGATTTTGTTAAAGAAGGATGCATTTCATTGAAAATTTATATTCAACTTTTACCTTTCATTATTTGTTTCATTTATGGTTCTCTCACTCTGCTGATTCCATAGATGGACTTGTTTTTTTCAACTTTTTTATTTGCTTAGGAAGTAATATATTTGTTGTGATCAGTTGATACCATTTTTCAAAGATGAAGTTTAGGAGCTAGGAAGTTGTTTTCCAACTGAATAATATTTTAACCTTTTTGTCTTTGGCTTATTTTCAGGGATCTCTGCCATGGTGGGTTGGCATGCCGTGTCCTTAACTTGAGGTCAACCAATATCAGGAAGCTGAACATGGATGGAAAATTTATGCATTTAAACACCCTAAATTTGGACTTTTGTACTTCTCTGACTACTTTTCATGAGGACTGTTTCTCTTGCATGCCAAATTTGATGTGCCTTTCAATGTGTGAGACTCGAATTTCTAATCTCTGGACAACTACTGCTGCCTTATCAAAACTCCCTTCTATAAAGGAACTACGATTCCAAAATTGTTTGTGTTGCAAGCACACTGGGGCATGTCCTGCATTGTCAAGTGAGAATGCAAATGGTGATGCAACATCAGTTAGTGGTGCAGATGTTACAAATCAAGCCTCTGCTGTTGATGACAGCATAAAAGATAGTGAGAATCATCACAGATATAAGAATTTGTCAGATACTTGTACAGTTGAGCTTTCAAGTGACCTTCAGAGAATGAATTTATTTGGGCTATCCTCTGATGCTATTCCAAATTTGAGTGGATGTGTTGAAATACCAAATAAGGTAACTGCATGATATACTATGAGATTGATTTATTTAGTATCTTATGAGAAAATTTGATTTGTTATTTATTGGTTTTGGATTTCTCCATCTAATAGGTTTCTTTTGGTTGTTGTAGATTCTTGACAATCATAAGCTTCTAGTAGGATTGCATAAGCAGGATGTGCCAATTGCTACTAGTAAATTAAAGACTTATAGTTCCCACCATCCTTCACCCATATGCTTTGAGAAACACTATCGGGAGTACATGGTTGCATCATTACCTCGTTTAGAAGTTTTAGACAATATGCGCATAGTTAAGATGGAAAGAGAAATAGGAAAGTATGTCTTTTGTAAATACTTTGAATACTTGCCATATGGGAGAAAGCACAAAGAAAGTATGGTTAATGTTTTGCAGAAGCGTGAAATAGGAATAAGTGGTGCATATTGTCAAAACTCTTCAAAGCTAAATAAGTCTAATCCTTGCAGAAAGAGTCAGCATTCCTTCTCAAGGTCACTTAGTGCTGCTAAGCTTGGGTCTTCTGCATGGCCACTCATTCATCCATTATCAAGTTTTAGCCATGTATATAAAGAAGAAAATAAGAGGCTTCGTCCAAGGCAATTTGAGTATCATCCATCTAATTCTAGCCTTATGGCTTTTGGAACATTGGATGGTGAAGTTGTTGTTATCAACCATGAAAATAGGAATATTTCTAATTACATCCCATCCATAGGAGTGAAGAACAGTGTTCTGGGGCTTTGTTGGCTTAAAAAGTACCCGTCCAAGGTAAACTCCTTAATGACATACTTTGGATTTTGAGCTATTTGTTGATGGCAGTGGCATGCTTCTTAATTAACTGTTTGTTTTTAAGGATGCTATATGTAGTATAATAAATTTGATAATTAGAGATGAAGTGTTGTAGAATACTTCACCTTTTAATGTGGTAGGTTGTCCCTAAGCTCTCAAGTTCATGAGTTATTTTGAAATGTCAGAGTGATCTGTTATTTGAACATTTTAGTATTTGGAATGTAATCAAATGCCCCAGAATAAATATTTTCTTTCTCCATCTTGCCTAAGTGTGGCATTTACTAATGTTGCTGCGTGAACTACCAGCTTATTGCAGGTTCAGATAATGGATGCCTGAGGTTGTTTGACATCAATCATCTGCCACATACAGTTGCAGATCCATGGGAGAATTCTGGTGTGGTCACTTTTAAAGATTTTGAGCAGTTAACTTCTATTCATGTGAATTCAACAGATGATCGTTTTCTTGCTAGTGGGTACTCTAAAAATGTTGCCCTATATGACATTAACAGTGGAAAACAGTTAGAAGTGTTCACTAATATGCATGGAGAGCCCATTAATGTTGCCAAATTTGCCCATCATTCCCCCTTTTTGTTTGCTACTTCATCATTTGACCGTGATGTCAAAATGTGGGATTTGAGGCAGAAACCAGAACAGCCTTGCTATACATCTTCAAGCTCAAGAGGAAATGTGATGGTCTGCTTTTCTCCTGATGACCTCTATCTTCTTGTTTCAGCCGTGGACAACGAGGTACCCTCATAGAGATCAGTGGATGTTTTGGTTTAGTAAATTCACTAAAAAAACCTTGATAACTTAGTACATGACTGCACTGTCAGAGTGAGGATTTCATCACCCTTGAATTTCAAGATGCTATCTTACTGAAATTTTGACCTGTTAAGAGATGTTTCCATGCCATTTCTCTCTACACCCATAGATTATTCCTTTTATTACAGGTTCAAGATTGTTACTAACTGTTAATTGATGTCAGGTTAAGCAACTGTTGGCTGCAGATGGGAGGCTCCACATGAATTTTGACATAACTTCAACAGGAACTGCATATAACTACACCCGATCATATTACATGAATGGAAGGGATTACATTATCAGTGGCAGCTGTGATGAACATGTTGTCCGCATCTGCTGTGCTCAAACTGGAAGACGATTAAGGGATATTTATTTGGAGGTGTGTTTTGTTATGAGATCTCTTAATTTATATCATTTTTGGAACATTTGTATATCGCCACCAATTTAAGCACAATGCAATCTACAACCATGCTAGCTAAGAGGTCAATTGCTGCATGTATTCCTTGCAGGACGGTGAGTCTGGAAAATTTCTGTCTGTGCAGTCTCTAAGGGGAGATCCCTTCAGGGTAAGCTTTTGTTTCAACACATTTCTATTATCTTAGCATAGTTTATTTTGCTGACTTCAATGTTAAAATAATTCAACTAATAATTTCATGCAAGGGTCTTTTGATGAACTAAACAAGGACACATTTTTTTATGTTGTTAAAATCAGGATTTTCACATGAGTGTCTTAGCTGTGTCTTCACGTCCAAGCTCGAAGTGGGAGATCATGAAGGTAACTTGCATTGCCCTTAGCCTTTTCTGTCATTGTTGAGTCTTTTGAAGTTCACTCGGATAGCTGAAAGGAAGAGGCCTTTGTGCAGGTTAACTTACTTGCCTCTAGTCACCGTGCTGAGGAATATTCTTACAGTCGGCCTATACGTTCTTCCTACTGTCTGGGAGGTTGACTTGGTGATGATCCATCATTTTTTACTACCATTTTTATGTTTGTACGTATATATGTAGATAATACGTATGTCATAATTTGCAGGCCTTTGCTATCTGTATGCATTGAGGGTAAGTCTTGATTTTGTCCAATTTACTCCCACTGAGTCGTCAAATGCATGCACTTGTATTAACTTAACAGGCATAATTGAAACTGTGCTTGTAAATGTTCCCAATGATGAAAATTACACCTGAGGTTTGTTGCATTATCCTGTCTAACGTATTTGATGTCATACTCATTTTCAGGGGTGGACACAGACCAAGTTAAACAAAAACATCCCTCAATTCGAGTTTGACTTGAATGAAAAAAATTCGATTCGAATTTATGAAACCAAAATTAAGGATAACTTGAATAAAAAATAGTTCAATGTAGTCGTTAAAATAATTTTTTTTTTTCCAATCCTTATAAAAATTGAAGATACTTATGAAAATACAAAATAGCTACCTAGAATCTAAATGTCATTTGCGTTTTCAAAATTACTTTGGGGAGAATGGGCATCGTTTGCTTCCCGGAAATTTAAAAAAAAAAAAAAAAAAGCCTGTCACTTAATTGTGAAAAAGGAAAAACAAAAGTGCATCTGGAGGTGCAATTTCACTTTTAATGAAGTGTATATAATTCTGTTTAAATCATAAAAAAGATTAAGCCGTTTAAAAATTATAATTTGATTTAATATAATTTATAAAATAGCTCGATTTAGATTAATAAATTTTTTAAATGTAATTTTTAGTTTGAATTACAGTTTGAACGATTTTATATTTATCGTATACGTTTACATTATATTCTAAAAAATTATAAATCAATTAATTTTTATTAAATAATATATATTTAGAAATAAATGATTTAATATGTTTAAACTATAATTTAAATTAAACTAAACTATATTTTTATAATTAGATTTTAAACCTAAAATAATTTAATTTGAAAATTTTTTAAACTAATTTTTTTATAGTTTGATTTGAAAAAAAATTCTCAAACCAGACCGTACACACCCCTACCTTTAATCACATCTATTTTTTTTGGTGATCTTTTTATAATTGTATTCAAAGAGATACAATTCCAATAGAATTACCCTTAATCTCTAATGTTATTAAATGATTTTGGTCATCGGATCACACCTTGGTTGTCTCTGAAAGATTATGTATATACACTTTTCAGTATATAATTAAATGCATAGTTAATATGTCATAATGTTAAATTATTTTAAATTAAAAATAAAATAACTCTTACTCATATAATAACACATAAACTATATAATCAATTATATACTCAAAAATATGTACATGCCTAATTCGAGGTATGAAGCATAAAATAACTGAAAAACTTATTACAACAAAACCTGTATCATTTGTTTTACATTCAAATTACAGTTCAAAACTTCAAATAGAAAAGATCAAGAAAATTTTGCGAAAATATCTTCCTCTGTCATCACTCATCTTCCTGAAGCTCGAAAATACTATTTAACACGTACAAATTTTTCTGCCCAACAATAACCTTCCATCTCTTCCCTTTTTTTTTTTGGTCTGTAAATCATTGAAAATCTATCAACTTTTACAAGAATTTTGGAATAACAGATGTACACGCTTGTCTTACGCTTCTACCATCAGTTCCCTCTAGAATCAACAGTTGATTGAATGCAAAATAATTTAAAACAAAGAAAAAAGGAAAACTGATTATTCAAGAGGTAATCTCCCTCCAACTCAGTGCAAAGACTAGACTCACGTGTATACAGTTTCTTGCCACATTGACAAGAACAAGTTTTCCACAAGAGGGCTCAGTCAAATCCTCATTTAATCAATAGGGTTTTCCTCTCTACAAATCATGAAAATCCAAGCATCAAAATCTTCATAACAATTATTTGCAACATCAAATGTACACACTTGGTATAGCAGAGTCAAAACTTTGAAATGCATTGTAGGTTGTGTTTGTAATATTAGGACCTCCTAGCATTACCATTTCGATGGCTTCTGAAGTAACTTAGGAGTGATTGTGCCTGCAACCAACCAGAGGCTACTTCTATTATGTTGGAAAGATAGAAGTGGGGAAAAAACAAGTGTATTGAAAAATCAAGTGTACCTTTTCTTTGGCCCTCGGGGTGCCTGACTGTGACAATGCCACTAACGGTGGGACAGCTCCTTCTTGGAGCACCATATTGCAATGCCTACCACTGGCTATGCAAAGCTGTAAAAGCGCAGCTGCTGCATTTTCCTTCCCTCTAGCAGACCCCAGCTCAACAACCTCAACCAGAACAGGGATCCCATTCCCCTGACCAATTGCAGTCCTTCCATCAGGAATTGTGGCAAGATTTGCTAAAACAGCAACTGCCTTATCAACCATCCCAGCCGCTGGATCCATCAGATCCACAAGGTGTTTTACAGCGCCAGCTTGCACAATCCGGGCTTTGTTTTCATGATATATTGACAAATTAAATAGAGCTGTTGCTGCATCTTTCTTACCCCTAGGTGTCCCATTTCCCAGCAAATCAACAAGAGGTTCAATTGCCCCAGACTTCCCTATCTTGATCTTATTATCCTCGATAACAGACAGGCTAAAGAGAGTGGCAGCCGAATTCTCTCTAGCTTCTGGGCTCCCTGTCTTAAGGACATGAATTAGAGGTTCAATGGCATTGGCATTACCAATTGCACTTTTGTTGTTATCATTAATTGATAAGTTAAGAAGTGCTGTAACAGCATTTTCCTGAATCTCAGTGTCTGTTGAGTGAAGCAAATCAACTAATAAGCTGATGGCTCCGCAGCTTGCTATTACAATCCGATTATCATTGTTGTGCTTAGCAAGTAAACGGAGTTCTGATGTTGCATCCCTTTGAGTTTCAAGAGATGTGCTCTTCAAGTCCTCAACCAACTTTCGTACTTGGGTTTCAATGCCAGAGAGATCAGCTCTGGTTTCAGTAGCTGAATTAGAAACCATCCTTGGAACAAGTCTCTCTAATGGGCGGCGCCAGATCACTTGGCCCCGAGATCGTGTTTCCATCATACGAGATGGGAATTCAGCTTCCCGCTCTGTGGTGGGCAAGGTAGCATCTACATGAGGTTCTGATTTTACCTCTCCAGAAGGCTCAGTATGATGGTTTGATCCCTCTGAAGTTTCATTGCTCTCTCCTACAACTCCCTGAGAAACTTTTGTATTAGAAAGCACACTGGAGGCTGAGCCACTCCTACTATGGACGTGAGATGACTGTTCAATATTTTCAATAGAAGTAGAAAACTCTTTTCTAGATGGTGACATAAAGGGTTGGCCAACCAATTCCCCGCTCTGTTCTTCAGAATTAGCAAATCTGTCCTCAGAACTGGTAAGAGATACCCTTGCACTATCCAAAGCCTGCCCGTTTCCAGCAATACTTGACAAGGAAGCCTCTGAGGCTGACCGAGGATGTAATGGGGAACTTCCCTCCCTATGAATCCTGGTGGACAAGATTAGGTTCTTACCAGGAACATCAGAATCTGAATGCACAAGAAGGGGTGAGGGTTGGTTTAAGCTCATAGTTTTCATGGGATCAGGCAGATTCACATTGTTTAGTTCACACCAGTTTGCAATTAGTGCCTTCACCGTGTAATTGGGTATCAAGTTGGTATGAGCCAGAGTCAGACGTGTCTTAGGGCAAACAGTGAGCCCAAGTTCAATCCAATTCTTTATGAAAGCCCGCTCATATGTTTGCCCAGATGCCACAATCACCGGGTCTGTCATCAGCTCAAGGGAGAGAGGACAGCAGAAATCAGGAGGTATAGGGACTGGGGTACAGATCTGCAACTGTTTCATCATAACAAGGCGATCATGCATGCGAGTTACAAGGGTAATCATTTGATCCATAAACTCAGTTTCCTCAACCTTTTCAGCTTGTTCAGCATTCTCCTTCAACTTTTCAAGGGACACAGCCTCAATCAGAATCTCCTGGTTTGACCTCAAGCTCAGGCACTCTGCAACTTTTACCAGGATCTCTGAGCTAGGTGTGACACCATTTGCTTGATCTCTTATTGCTTCTCTGATGAGAGATGATGCTTGTGAATATTCCATGTGCTTAATTTTCTCTTTGAAGAGCTGCAATCAGTCATTTCAATTGTTATCCATCATATATAAATTTTTTTTGTTTTTCATTTTTTAGACTGTTGCTCACAGTATTTTCAGGGCTCTTTAAGCGCCAAATTAGTTTTGGAAATGTGACAGCTACCGTTCCAAATGTACATGGGAGTTCCTAAGATATATTCCCTGGGGTTGGGGATGAACCCAAGTTATTGGTGGTAGGATTCAAATCGGCACGATGCATCATGATAGACTGAAACCAAGTTGAAGAGCCACCCAGGCTAACCCTCAAGACTTCATCATAAATGGGGATTTAACTACATATTTGCCCAACTCAGAGATCTAACAAAGGTCTGACAACATTTTCTTTTACATTCAGTGTTACATAGAATTTGAAAATTAGCCATCTGATAAAAGGCCTTTCATATGATTAATTACATTTTATGAGTGATCATTCTGTGAATCTGTGGGCTACTCTCCGTATAATAACTGCTAAAGGGAACAACTTCAACAAAGATTTCTAGTAAAGAAGTACCTCAAGAGATGCTGAACTCAATTCATCAGGAAGATAATGGTGCAAGCAGCTAAGCAGCTGGAGTATGTCCAAGGCAGAAGTCCGTATTTTAGAAATCAGCAATTCAACTTGCAGAACCTGACATCATGGTAATGAGAAAAAAGATTATTCTAAACACCATGATGTTTTTTTTTTCAAATAGCTCTTCATGAAAATCGTGCAATGTAGTTACTCTAAAAGTCTAGTGTGTCTGCACATGGTGGAGCTGCAAGTAAGCGAAAGTACCAGTCTGAAGTTCAAATAATAAGCTTTTGTAGAAACCTTTTAGCTTAAATCAATTTTCATGTCTATTACAAATTAGTTTATCTTCAAAACAAAAGATAAATATTCATATCACACTGACAGAGGTTCAACTATCTCTTTTACTGTCCTTCCATCTCTCACATCCACTACAAACACAACCAGCAGCTCTAGTACCAAGCTACAGCATCATTAGTACTGTAACATCAACACCACCTCTTACTCCACCTCTGTCAATATTTTGAAGTTGTTGCAACTGCTGCTACCTACGGAAACCATCAAATGGTATAACCATTAAAACCATCCTTCAGCACTTCCACTGAAACCCCTTCTGTCAGCTGGTGATAGCACAGTGCTGCCACCACCACTTTTTACAGGCCATTAACAACCATAACTGCCCAGCTCATATACACTCAGAGAAAAAATAAGTGGGTTGGGTTCTTTAACTTGAATTTTTGAAAAAAAAAAAAAAAAACCTTAAATTTCAACCATTCAAGCCATGTGATCTAATAATCAAATACATTGTCAAAAAACACATCTAATGTTGTCAACTCATCAATACTAGGTTTAGATAATGCAGCGGTGGTTTAAAATTTAAATCATCCTATATCACAAGCTAAATTCTTTCATACATTACTGAAAACAAAATAGAAAGAGGAGAAACAAATCAAGGAATATAAAGGTTAATTGCAGAGCAAAGTTCCCCCCCCTATGACAAAAAAAATAAAGCATAAAATGGCCAGACTTATCATGACAAAGGAAAAAAAAACTATGGGAAGATGGTTGTAAAACAAACACAAATCATAAAATGCTACCCTTACAAGTAAACTTAGAATTTTTCCCTTAAACTCAATGAGTAAGATAAATCAGCTCCAAAATCACAAAACATAACTGAAATCACAATTTGTTGACTTACAAAATAAACTTTACTCAATAATGGTTGCCAGTTTTCAAAGAGCTCCCTTAATTCATCAATAGATTGGCGAAACTCTTCAAATGCCTTTTTAAGTGCTTCATCAGAAGCTATTTCAGAATCAATGATAGCATCAAGAATTGGCTTCAGCAACTTAAATATCTCTTCCGCCCTCTGGTAATACTTCTGAACAGGGTCTGAATTTACGTTGTCAAAAGACGATAAATGTAAAAACAAAGAGATATTTTTCAGAAGAACTTTTAATAATGATATCTCCATCACTGCCTGCATCAATGAAAGATGTATCACAATCAAAAAAAGCAAAAGGACCCAATATCTAAACTAAAAATGGCCCGAGTACCAGGCATTTCAAAGGAACATAACATATTCATAGAAAAAACAAATTCATCCACCAAAATTGATCAATCCAATTAGTGAAATAAATAATGACAGAATAAATTTCAAATATTTGAGTAAATAATCATTATTTAGTTGATTAACCTCAAACTAGTATTTGATTGACCTCATACCAAAATATAACATCTCAATGTACCAATGAAAAAATTTTGAATTGATAGATTCTACCAATTAACTTATTGGATACTTAATCTTACTGTACTCCAGTCCAACAATCCAATCAGATTGAGATTTTGCCTTCAACTTCAGGCATATAATGATATAGTGGCTGAAGTGTGTGTGCACATATCAGGATTACTGAACAAAAAACTTGAAGCATTCTCAGTGTCTATGTTTTTCTTTCTTTTTCAGTTTTTTTTTTTTTTTAGGTGAGGTGGGGAAGATAATGGGGGTTGGGCGGAGGGTGTAAGATCCATCTTTTACAAGTTTATAGTTTGGAGCTATTGAGCATTAAATAATCAAACATTAAAATGTGGTTAAGCAGCAAAATAGCACTGTGTAAGAGATTATATACACTAGCAATGTAAGACTCAAAAATAAGCTCTTTTTTTTTTTAAAGAAAAAGAATTTTGTGATTCCACACATGATAAAAATGCACCAATAAAAACCACTCTGAGGCACTTTGATTTATGCCCTATGACCTCTCATCCACTCTTGCCCTAATCTTCTAACCCTCAGGATGCATTTAAACCATTCTAAATATGTTGATCGATACAACCATAATCCTTCAACGTACTTTCCCTTTTCTCTCATTTTTCTATTTTAATATTTCTCATTCATACTTCGCTTTATTTCCTGTCAGACGAACAGGTTATAACAGAGAAAAATTTAACCATGTACATTTTGATACCAGTAGTAAAAAGAAGTGCAAATGCATAACCTATAACATTAGTTGAACATAGGCATATCTAATACAACCATGAAGAAAGAAGCCCCAACAAATTTTCTAACACCTTTAGTCCCTTGGCTATGTCTTTCTTAACCAAATGTTCAATCAAGAAGTCACACTGATGTATGTTACCATTAACCTATGACTATTTTCAAATATGTACAAATGAATTCAACATTTTTTGCATTTGGCCACAGGAAAATGTCAGATACAAAAATCTTAGAACCAAAGTAGCCCACTAATTGATCATAAGCTTTCTGCTTCCATAGCTTGATTATTCTTAACTTCATTCACATAAGGAAACCAGATCCTTGTAAGAGAAATCATTTATGAACATGATTCATAGCAGACTTTGACAGAAGATGGTTAATGGGGTTAATTCATATTTAAGTTTGACACTTCAGGCAATCTAATTGACTTGTCAAGTTAAGGTTTCAAGGAATTGCTTATGTTCTGTTCAGTACTATGGAATTAACTCCTCAAACTAGAAAAGATAGCAGTCCCTAAATTTTCAAAGATAATGACTTCGATTCCAATGCAATACCCTAATTCCATCATTCAGTTTTCATTAATCTCTAAAATTATTTAGGAGAGCAACAGCTAATACTGATTTGAAGTTCCCTTAAGTACTATCCAAAATTAGACAATATTTGCATATACAATTATCATGCTATTCTTATGTAACTACATGTTTTGCATGTAGCAACGATAATTGAAAAGCCCAATAATATGCCAATACAATTTTTACAGTAACAAAAAACAAATTAAAAGATATCATGCAGTACAAAAGGGTCAAATATATTCAATTGAGAAAGGATAAGAAAAAGCCAAGAAAACAATATTAAAAAGAGAAAAACTGGAAATTTAATTTATACACCCTCATAGAAAAATTTTCCATAGCTAATAGTATTAAAAGATGTTCTAACAAACAAAAAAAGGAGAAAACAAATCCAAGAGTAAAATAGAAGATTGAAACCAACACATTTACACCGAGCATGAAGATATTAAGAAAGCAAGAAGGTAGTGGCTATTTACCAGGTTGGTTTCAGGGCAACTGAACTCTAAACCTTATAGAAACAAACCACATGACTAACCACTCAAGATTACCAAAAGACTAATCACAGAGATTAAATAATGAAATTCCGTATTCACCATTAAACTCTCTATCTCTCTCTCTCTCTCTCTCTCCCCATTGATTTTTGACAATTATTTCTATTTTCACTATTACCAACAAGGTGCCTTTCAAACAAAAGATGACAGTAGTGACAAAATTCATAAGATAAAAAAATCCAGTAGGTCAGATAAAAAGCTAATAAACACAGATATCAAGTTAGAAGGGCATGGAATGTACCTTTATAACCTTGTAATATCAAGCACCAGAGTAATTTTTCTCACATTTCTGATCTTTGACAAAGCATGCTTAACCACAAAATGAAGAAACTCATTTTGGACAACCGCTGAAATTTTTTGAATCTACACTGAAGAAACACAACTCACATTCAGCTGCTTGGAAATTGAATTCTTCTAATATTCTAATTTTCAAATTCAAATATCTATTATTATCCTATCAATTATTCAAACTCAAATATCAAATATTATTTTAATCAATATTATCCTAATCCTAGCATTACTTACCCCTTAAATTACCATCTTGAAAATTGGAAAGTCCTCTTAATTTTTTTAACATAGGCCATATTTTTTCATTTTTACATTTCTTCCTACCTAATTTAAAAAAATATCACCCATTTCGCCATTTGCCCAATTGCTGCCAGTGGTTGAAAAAGTCAACCCATGTTGTCTGCCATTGTATGATGTTGCCACTCCAACACCATAAGCTTAATCGCAGATGCCTCAAATCCCAACCTTGTGACCCTTTTCTTGCCAAATCCTACAACTCCTTTCATCCTTTATGCACCCTTTCATTGTCTTCAATCCATTGGCCATATTATCCAACCTGGATTCCATGGCTTCCAACTTTGCCTCTCTAATCTTCTCTACATTGACTCTACTCTCCATCCTTTTACAATCCTTGCCCAGATCAACCTAGATAACACTCATTTGATACCAATTTGGTAGGAACCTACACAAATAAACTTATGAAACATGTTGGCAACAAGAGGCAGCTCATCCTAAGGCCATAGTCTCCCAATCAACCATAGGTTGCCCAAAATGTTATACAATCTTTTTCCCTTTTTTCCTTCTCTCAATCCAGCTACTCATTTTATTATTCCAATATCCTAATCTTATTATACTAATCTTCTCATTGAAATATAAATTATTATCCTATCAATTATTCAAATTCAAATATCAATTATTATCTTAATCAAATATTATTCTACTTAACATTAATCAATATTGATAAATATTATCCTAATCCTTACACATAGCCAGTCCCAAGCCCAAATAAAGGGCAAGTTGCAATAGGTTGACAGCTAATACAAAGCTATAGTCACATCAATATGGTAAACTCCTCGACTCAACTAGTTAGGTATGAAGGCTAAGTAGTTTAATTGAGCACTATCAACAGTTCATCCTCCAATCTCATACTTCTACCATGTATTCAATTTTCAGACTAACTTGTAACAAGTTTCTTAATCTATAAATCATGTGTATTGTTAGAAATTCAGCACATAATCATATCAAACCTTTATTCTCATTTTTCAACAACCAAGATAACATTCCTCTCATTAATACTTTTATACCAAAATTTAAACTTTCTCCACATTTAAGGCAATTTAAATTTCATGTTTTCCCTTTCTTATTAAATTTTTCTACTAAAATGGCAATGAAATTAGCTGAGTACTGCTTATTAAGATGTTAAACCCATTAACACATAAAAGGCCCCTGATACACAAAACCAATCTATTCATTTAAAATGAGCACAAAACCAGACATCCTGACATAGTGACATAGGTGTAAGAAACATTCCTGCAATTGTTGATGACAAGAGACAGACTTGTACAAAAACTTAACCGAATTGCAACCCCAGAACAACTAAATAAGGGTGCTTTCAAATATATACCAGCTTTTAGATACCAATCACAAGATCTTTACTCTACCACCATTCATTTTATGCATTACAAATTCTCTACCACCTTAAAAATCATAGCAAACGACAGACAAAGAATTGGAAATTACTAAACTGACCAATCCTACTCGCTCAACCAGCGCCTTCGAAAAAATAACATTATTAGCTGATAATAGCTTGAAATTAGTCAACCAATTCCTTATAAAGGTGGCAATTATCCGTTCTCAGTCCTCTTAAAATAGGCATCTCTGAGAGGGGTTAAAGATGCAGTACAAAATTCATATGACTGTCCTACTTCACTTTCCATAACAGCGACGTTTTAACAGATTCAACACATCATCTTAGATAAAAGGAAATTAAATTATCAACTGAAGAAAAGAAATTACCTCAAGAATAAACAAGCAGCAAAAAGATCTTATCTCATCAAAACCCACTCAGCTGTCTGTACTAGATAATGAAATGAAAACAGAACATACTTAGATCACACTGAATACACTTTCTCATTCCACGCACAATCCACAGCTCCAACGAATCAAGTTTTTAGCTTTGTTATAAAACGCAAAAACTACAAAAATCATAATCAATATCTGAATTTCCTCAGTCTGGACTTTTTAAAAAAATATAAAGGAAAAACGCAGAAATTAATCTGAAAAAACAAACGAAGTATGGTAAAAATTAAACCCAATACAGATCAAATTGAAATAATTTAAAAGAAGAACAAGATGAAAAAAAGTAAGAAGAAAAGGTACCTAAATTAAGAGAAAATAAGTGGAACAATAACAGAGGATGAAAGAGAAAATGGTCGAAGTTGTGTAGTCAGAGCAGTGCAGAGCCGGATTCCAATTCAATTAATTGTTGAGTTTGATTATTTGAAAAAAAAAAATATATATATATATATATATATATATATATATATATATATATATATATATAAAGAGATAAGAAGATGCATTGGAGAGTGGGACATTCTGGTAATTACAATTTAAATTATTTTACTGGGAATTGAATTGACTGGCATTTGGTGATTCTTCACTGCTTTGGAGGTAGCCGCCAAATAAGCCGCTTCCCAAATTTGCCCATCCTTACCGAATTCATTAATATAATAATATAAACAGTAAAATTATATAATTTAAATATAAAAATTATATATTATTACATAATTAAATAATTTTAAATTAAAAATAAAACAACTCTGAATACATAACAATACTATAATATTGTTCTAATATAAATAAGATATGTTTTAGTTTTCCAATTCTAAAGGTTATTATATATAAAATAGTATTATATGTATAAATAATAACGTTTCATTATATGATTATATAGTTTAAAATTAAAGATAAAATAAAATATAATTATATGATAACATATCTATCATTATTTATATATAAAATTATATATATTAGTATATATAAATAATTTGTATAAATGATGATATATTTTTTTATATAATTCAATAATTTTAAATTAAAAATAAAATAATATCTAATTATATAATAATGTATTATTATTTATATATAAATTTATATGCAATATTTATATATATAATTTTATTAGAATAACACAATGATTTGTGTTAGAAAAAATATTTATAATACTTATATTTTATCTTAATATGATGTACAATAAATTGATTGGGTTATTGAGTTATTGTCTAGATATTGGCCGTAAAAGGAATATTACCAAAATAGTTAAGAAATGTGAATATACAATCAATGTAATATTTTACCACATTGAGAATGATAATAATATTGTTTGTTATATCATCTTTCGTAAAAACAACATCAACCTTTTTGTTCTTGTCTTTGTGGTGTTTACTATAAAATCAAGAAAATAAACTCTGATTCTTATATTTATAGTAGATAGATACGAAGGTCATAATAACTAAACATAACAATTCTTTACTTATTTTTAACCTAAAAAAATAAGTTTGACTCATTAATTTAAAAAAAATTGATAATTCCATACACTTAAGTTTTGTTGTCCCATTAACGAATAATTAATTTATTAGAATTTATATAATCTAAAATTTTAAATAATCAAAACTCTTCGGTTTAAGTTAACTTGTAATTCGACCCAAGCCCCTTTGGCCACTCAAGCATAACCCGTAAAAAAAGTTAATGATTAAAATTAAAAAATATAAATATAAACTTTTAACTTATTAATTATTAAATTTAAAAAGTTGTGTTTTCTAATAAAAAGAAAAACATTAAAAGTTGGTAGTTTAATGAGAAACGAAGAAATTAGATATATTTATAAAAAATAAGTTAAGTTATTAAAACCATTTTAATTTATGTGGGACAAATTTGAAGTGATCCTTGAAAGAATGTTGTTGGAGGAACACTTTTAGAATCAAACTTAAGTTTTCAATTAAGAAAGTGCTTTAAAAACATATGTTAAAATATATATATATATTTTTTTTATTCAGCTCCTTCATGCCTACTATAACTAATTATCTCGGTTTTCTATTATTGGTTTTATCTATAATTTCGACTTTATTTATTATCTCACATAAATAAGATTGATATTAAGAATTTAACTCACTTATTATAAATAAATTTAAATTTATTTTTTAATCATAATTCAATTTGTTAACTTTTTTTTCTTTTATTAAAAAACTTAATTTAAAAAATTATTTTATTGTTTGAATTAACAGGAAGCCAACTTATCCTATAAGACTTGCACTATAGTAAGCCCTGATACGGTTTGACCTACCAGTACGGGCTGCACTAAGGTTGACGCAACATAACCCATCACCATGTCGAAGAGAAGGATGAATCCGACTTCTAAAAACTTTTAAGACTAATTAAAAGATTAATACAATTTATGCCTGGTATCAAAGTTTGACTATTTCTAATCCATCAAAGAAAAAGGTAAAAAGATAATTTAATATATATGCATTAATTCCTAATAATATTAATTCTTATTCACTAATAGTAGGAGGATTTAATTTATTTCAAAAACCTCAACCCTAAAGCTAATTATGACATTTCAATGCTGTTTTATTTGAGAAAATAGTGCCACTAAAACTTTCCAGTGGAGCCTAACAAAAGGGACGGAAGGAAATATCTTTCAGGCTACTTTAAACATGTCTAACAATTCAATGATATCAATAAACTTTATCAGTCTATATAAAAAAAAAAAAAAAAAAAAAAAGAAACTTTGACATTTGCCCTTGTAACTCATCTCATCTTCTATGACTGCCTAGAAATTGCAAAAGCCACTGGACAGGAGTTTTTGATTCACTCAAAAGCATGTTACAAAATATTCACATACAGATTCAATAATTTGACCAAGATCTTCTATATCTCTATCTGTGACCTGTTTAATGAGTAACATAGTTAAGCATCACTGGCAAAGATGGTCCTTTTATGAGGTTAAAATTGTAAGCTTCACGGCTATTGCAAGTGAAAAAAATGCTAAATATGACATTTCTGCTGCATATATCACTCACCAAACCCAAGTCCTGATAGATTATATTGGCTGCAACTCTTGCTCAGGCCCAGCAATTTCGACTGGTTTGTAGGGATTTACATTTTGCTGTCTATGCCTCTGCAGAAGCCACCAAATTCCAGAAGCTGACAGTCCAGCAATCATCGAAATGGTAATGACTAATAACACAACCAGATAATGTTGCTGCCACCATGTCCTACATCATTTCATAAGATAAAAGTAGAAAAATGAATGATTTGTAAGTTCTCCAAAACACTGGATATCAGGTCCATGGGCCTTCTTGATCACCCATTGACCCATCCAAGTGGTTGTGGCTTATAGTTCATGCATGCTTCACTGGTGCTTCCATGGTGTTACGCATTGACCTGATAAGCCACAACAACAGTTCAAGATAACTTTTCGACTATAAAGAGTGTGCATGAGTTTAAAGTGATAGTTGGCGATTCATTTAGGAGATTTTGCGAAAAGAGACATCGATGAACTTGAGATATTTCAGAAACTTGCGTATTAAAAGTGATCAGCAATAAGAAGGCACCTCTTAGTATTATGGCAAAATATAATTCAAAGGAAGCCAATAATAATAATTAAAAATCAACAAACCACTTCCCTCCACTCTTTACTGCAAAAAAGAAAAAGAAAAAGAAAAGAAAAAAGAAAATTGCGGAACAAAGTGCAACAACCTACCTCTTTGCTGAAGGCTTGATTTTCCATTGAAGCAACTTATAATTTCCAAAGGTGTCAGGAAGGTGCACACGATGTTCGGTAAGCTGGGAAATTATATTCTGCAGGTATAACAAAGAAATCAAGCAAACAGTTCTAATCTGATTTACACAATTTCCATCATTTAAGGGGGAGGGGGGGAAGGCAAACTTACAATTGCAGTGTCATTAGAAATGTAGTTAGCAGATCCTAAAGGGAATATAGCCCATGTAATAAGACAACTATCTCCTTTGGATGTAACATTTAAAAGATGAACCTGAAACCAATTAACCAATTATCATTGGCCTCCAAAAGATACATAACATCCATTTCAAGAAACTTCATCAAACAGCTAGTTATTGGATAGTTTAAAGTATAAATCTTATGCAGTTTGCTGACTTTATATCTAACCTGAGAAGTATTAACATCTAACTCCCGAGCAAAGAACTCAGTAAGTTGTGGGATCTGGGGTTCCAAATCTGAGTAGTTGATGCTTAAAGACATATCAAATGTTATTTGATCAATTCGGAGTACCCCTGCATAAAAAGTCAATGAGAAAATATTATCAGAGAGCACAAATGAATTGACAAGGGGCAAGACAAACTATACACGGTTGAAGATGCTATGCATAGGAGTGAAATAAATATTCAGATAAGGGGTGGAAGTTTGTCTAGCCACAAGAATTAGCAATAATAAACATGAAATTATGATGACATGCTGCCAAAATATAATACAGAATATGTCCCTTTCTCCTATCCTGGTATATCCCAGCTCACGAAACCTTATTGCATTGTGTCTTTTCTTCCTTTTTAAATATCTAACCAACATTTATTTGTATGCATGTGCACATGTCTATGCAAAAATCCAACAAACCTAGCACAATCTACCCAATCTCAAGCACATACCAGTTCTCCAAAAACTGATAATACTTGGCCACTAGAGTAAGGGGCCTTTCACATCCCAAAATGGGGAAAAGGTTTATTTATGCAAAGGATAAATAAATGAGGACAAAGAGTTTGCTAGCTGCAGCTAACTGTACCTGCAAGGGCATTATTTGGTGGTTCATTAGGAGGCAATTCTGCACTTGAGTTCTTTCCATTTGAAGGAACCATTGGCTGAGTACTAGTTTCCTTCATTCGTTCCCACAACTCAGAACAATTGGTCTTCCAAAAACCAATCTTTGAATGTTCACGATCATACATAACAAGAGTGTTGCGAACAATGATCCCTGATATAAATCATATATTCACAGTTCATAACCAATTACTAAAATAACAGGTTAAATAACAAAAAGTAGCTAGACCATCCAACAAGAGTAACTGGCATAGCATGATGAAAAAACGTAAGAAACATGTTCAGAAATATTAATACCTCCAAGGAGTGCAGTTGGATCCCTTCCATTTTGGAAAATCCCCAGACAATATGCACCACGAACCTTTGAATGCTATATTAACAATAATTTAAAAGACAAAGCACAAAACCCTTAATCAGTCATCATGTATCAAATGCCATCATAACAACAAAGAACCCCTGAATCCCATCAAACAGACCTCTTTCTGAAAGAGCATATATAGAAATACTATATTCATCAACTTCAGTCCATTTAAGATTTTTTTTCCTTCAAGAACAAGAATTACAAAGTGGACTACTTACCCGGAACAAGTAATTTTCTGGTGATAGCAACATCTTTTGCCCATTGCCAAAAACCATCTCTACTGATGGAAAGGTATTTGAGAGTTGAGAGGCATCACTGAATAAAAAATCAATTAAACATTAATCACACCATGGAGAAGAATTCAATCTATATTACAACTTACCGTTGGAGTCTTTCTTATGCTAGAGATAATACCTTGAAGCACCAGAAAAACAAATATCATGGTAATTAGGATCAGGACCACGAATTTGCTTTAAGGACTGAAGTTCATGCATAATCTGCAAAAGAAAGGTACATTGTCATGGTAGTGAAAGGAAAATCAAAGTAAACAATAATAGCAAGAGTCTGTAAATTTATTTTGGAAGAGAATATCTACAGAAACAAAGAACAATGACACAGCATTGATAAAGTCTACTGCCACTAATCTCAATTTTTAATCACCAAAACAAAATTCTTCTATGGAAAAGGTAATATGAAAAAGCAAATGTTTTTCAGTTTACAAAAAAGGAAAATAAATAAATAGAAGGCATTGGAATTCAACATTACATGGGTGTCAACACCCATTTTTTGACAGCAGAGGTAGTTATCAATAAGAAAAGCTTTTGAAATAACAACAAATAAATCAAAGGCATCAGGGGGACATGAAGCAATAGCCAGAATGCATATAATGTGGTCACAGTATTTCCTACTTGTCAAGGATTATACCATTTAGCACAAGAACAAACCTGAAACTTGATCAGTAAAAAAACAAACAAAAGTTGAAAATTCTAACTGACCTTTGTGTTAAGTTTAAACTTGGAGAGCTTAATTAAACATTAACAAATTAAGTTAATGCACCTAAAGCTCAATTCCACTAGGCTTATTTAAAGCCCTGGTCAGTGCATCTAAGGCAGTTGTTGCAATCACAAGTAGGTGAGAACTTGTTCAAAAGTATGTGTTCTTTAAAATTTAAATGTAAATCACTCAGCATATCAGCTCCAAGAATCAATTTGAAAGTCAAAGAAAGAGTGTCATACCGCATTCTTAAAAGCCACAAATGCTGCTTCTGGCAGGTAGGCATATGTTGTGCCACTATCAAGAACAGTTCCATGCTTGCCATCAAAGACCCTTGGGTTTAAAGGTAATGACTTCCCCGCAACATGTATTGCCTTCAAATTAATATTGTAGTATGGACTGTTGCCATCCCGAAACTAAAGTAAATGTGTGAGATGTATCAAACGTATTTGTCAGGCAAGTGTATTATGGATTTTATCTATGAGATAAAATCTTTTTTAAGACATACCTGCGCAGAGGGTCTGAATGAGCGAAGACCATGTTTGCTGGAGAAGTTATATTACCAAGAACCATAGCTCCCCCACCAATATCCATCCCACCATAACATAATGAGAATGAATCACTAATCACACCTTTATCAACAAGTTGATCAACAACACTGAGATCTCCACGGCCCAATCCCATTATACCATCAGCATGCTGACTATAAAGATCACCAGTTTCAACATTCTCACAACCAAAAACAGCACGCTGAGGTAGAAGTTCACTTTCATTGCCAAAGGATAATATATCCTCACCAAGAACACCACTACTTGAACTCATCTCAGCATACTGTCTCTCGTAAACACATTGTTCCCTGTCATGGTCACAATTGCAGTCCAGGTTGCATTTTACAGGTTGATATGTGCTTGATAAGTCAGGCTCAAATTTAGGATCCTAGTCAAACAAACATCAACCCATAGTTCTGTCAATTACACGGCCAAAAGTTCCTAGCATATTTGAATTTAATTACCTAGGAAGCTACACATTAGTGTTATTCAGCATATAGCATACTCTATAACCAAAAGGGAAAAAAAAAAAAAAAAGAACTATATTAACGGACTTCATAGTTGCTACTACAGAGTAGACATCGCCGTTTAGATAGCTAATTATATCAATAAACGGCAAAGATCTGAATTTTTTTTCACATAAAGAACGCAAAATGATGAAATTAAAAAAATAACCTGATGCCTGCCGCACTGCTTGCAAGTAGCACAGGGGACATAGGTAACAGTACTCCCCGTATCAACAATAAGAGCGAATTGTTGAGGTGGTGTACCGATCCAGAGACGCGTGGTATAATACCTAAACCAACAAAATCACCACATATTCAACACTTGGAAACAAGAGATCAAAGACAAGTCTACATAAAATAGAAACACAAAATTCAAACCCGTTGAGAAGCAGATCGTCGTAGAGTCGCATGCGAGCGCTAGGGTGGGAATCGGAGGTGGATCTCTGCAGGTGACGACGAGAATTCGGGAAACTGATTCTGGAGATATTAGGAGGGGAAAGGTAGAGCGGCAATACCATGGCGTGACGGGTGCCACCGTGAAGGAGATTGGCAATCGAGACGGCAGGATTTGATTGGAGGAGATATAAGAAGAGGAAAACGGCCGTGAGAATTTGACTAGGTGCCCAAGCCATTAGTAAGGACGGCCGGGGCAATTCAGGCGAGAATAAAACGGCGCAGATCGAGATGCAGAGAAAAGGAATTGAATAGTGGGTTGATATAAAAATAGCCCTCTTTCTCTCTTCCTTCAAGAGGGGGAGGGAGCTCGAGGGCTCAGAAATTTCCGAAAATAACTTTTGTCATCAAATTGATGGGATATTTTCATAGTCTTCCTAAAGGGGCTCTATTTCTACCCTAAGGATATTTTCCTTTTCTAAATAACAGTGTTAAACGAAGTCGTATTAATTGTAGTTGTTTCCTAAGTAAATAATGAGGGCATTTTTTCTTAAAGAAAAAGTTATCCAGTGAGCGACGCTGCAACCCAACCCAAACCAAACCAAACGACAAGGACCCTCTAACTGGCATAGAATATTTGAACTTCTTATAGTCCAGATTTAAAGATTTTCAAAAATTACATAACAATTTAAATTTATTATTGGATAATTTAATATAACTTTACTAGAAAATGAAAAGAAAAATAATATTATGAACTATTTCTTCAAGTAATTGAACAATATTTCAAATCAGTGTTTATCTTATTAAAGTTAGCTGAAAACTTTATCCTTCAAAGACATTGTTCTTTATTTCTAATATCCTAAAGCAGCATTCTGGGTAATATAGCATGGCAACAACATTAACCTCTCTCTTCACTTCAGACAAATATCAACTACAATTATAAATGCACTAACAATACAATGGATCATCTGAGTGTCTTGCATGTTTAAGAGTATCTCCTATCAATAATATATAGGCATTGGATAGTATAAGCCCCACAGTGAAAGATGGAATGTATATCACGGCATGGCACTATGTGAAAAGATAGAATCTTGCATTTGATAACTAGGTATATGGCTGGTGTGAAGACTGCAATCCAGTACCCATGTAACCAGTGTAGTTAGCAGGAGCTGCACTGTATGAAGTTGCATTAACCCTATCATCTTGGGGGTAAAAGTATAGTCTTTCATCATTTGGCTGCTGTGTGAATGTAGGCTGGCCAGGAACTTGATAATTATAAGGGTTTGGACCAGCCTGAGGATATCTCTCAGGCATTCCTCCATATGCTGCTCTGTCAGAGAAAACAGGTGGAACATGCCTACCAGGAGCTGCCTTGCCACCATGAGAACGAAAACCACGGTACCCTCCATTTGCTCTCTGTCTCTTGGAGTGACGATGCTTACCAAAATCTCCGCCTCTCTTCTTATCAGATTTTGACCTCTCCAGTTGAGCAACCCTTTTCTGAAGTGGATCAAGAGGATATTCAGCTTCAAGCTTGTACTCTTTGACACAATTAACTACAGCTTTCAGAGCAGCAAGTTCCTGTGCATTTACATCAATCTGTATTGAAAAGAAAATTTTCATTTAGTATTTAGTTAACAGGAATTTCCAAGCATCACTCAGTGATTATGCTTTAGTACAAAAAATAACCTGTGCCCCAGTAGATCCACCCAAACTCACACCCTTTCCCTGCGAGTTTCTCCTTAAATCCTTTAAGTACGTCTTCAAGAGGGGAACAGGGGGAAAGCCTTCAGCAAGCTGAAAGGCCTGAATGAAATGTACAGCATCAATTTGTTTCCCACTGTTAACCAAGGACTCAACAACCCCTGCACGGAGAGTAAGACCACATGATGAGCAAAATTTCACATTGAATTATTTCTGAGGGTATGGCAGAGTTACATCAAGCAGCACGGGATATTTCTCAGATAATTTAAGACAATGAAGTCTCAAAAGTGGAGAGACACATTTTGGAAAATGGATGTTCATCCTCCAAACACCATCAGGTTAGTTGATAAAAATAACACCGACCTGGAACTTTATGTGATAACCCAAGAGAACGGCAGAGCCCAGGTGCCTGCCTGCGGCTAGAAACTAAAAGAACAAGCTTGCAGAGTTCTTCTTCATCAAACTCCGAAGCAATCCTAAAGGTTGCAAGAAGCTGTAAGAATGCCTCTGCTTCCAATGAATTTGCATTGGCAGCATCATTGCCTGCACTAGCCAAATTAGGCTTCCACTCATCAGCAATTGCCTTGGCTTGCTGCTTGATTTCAGAGTTCAAAAGGTGATCAGCACCTTGGTCAGTTCTAGCCAATAAGGCAGCCATGGCTTCTATAAATATAATACAGGATTTGCGCATGCCCTGAAGGGCAGCATCCTTCTTATCCAATGGTTGGTCAATTTCATCAGGAGGGTAAAAACCTTCCAGTAAATCCAGCACCAAACGGGCTGGTTCCACTGCACTTTCTAGTGCAACAGAAAGTTCCTCACGAATGGTAAATAATTTTTTCTGATTCTTCATGGTAAAGTTCAGAAGTCCTTTTGTATCCATCTCCTTGCAGAATTGCATTATTTCTGGACATGGCTCAACATCACCTTTAGCATTTTCACCGAACTCATGAGGAATGTACTTCCCAGGAGAATTTGGGTCACCAACAGAGCTGCTTACCTTATCATCTTGATTGTCCCTAGAATCGGCAAGCTCTAAAGATGTAGGTTGGTAATTTGCACATGCCTCTGCAATGGCAGCAACAGCAGCATCTTTAAGCTCCTGAATTCGATCTATGAGATCTTGTTCTTTATCTGCAACAGTTGCCACTCTTTCCGCAATCAGGGCACGGATTTCAGATTCTTTTTTCTCATACTCCTTCTCCCTAGCATCCAGCTCTTCAGATTTTTTCTTCAATGTCATCTCAAGATTGCAGAAGTGTTCTTCAATCTCCTTCCACTGAATCTTGTTGTCAGATGCATTCTTGCGAGCTTCAAGTTCCAGAATTATCTTACCTAGCTGTTCTACCATAGAGGATGGTGTATCATTTGCTAAAATTTGTTCTATATTGGCCATGGTTAAGTAAAGTTCCACAGCTTCAAGGGCAATTCTACACAAGTCATTGAATATGTCAAAACTCAGAATTAATGAACACAATAAGTAGAAATCACAAGCAGATAACCTCTTCATCAAAGGACCGTCAACTGTGCTGATATAAGTCACAATAAGTAGAAATCACAAGCAAGAACCGTTGGAATAAGAAAATAAAAAGTGAAAATATCCCCAACATAATACATACCATAATTAACAAACAGTATAAGTTGAAAAAATACTCCCATCAGAAATACCACCATAGATTTCTTCACATATATTTTGTTATACATATCAGGACCAAGGTAACCATCAACTGTGCTGATGTTGATATAAAACTCAATCATTTTTCCTCATTACTTTTGGTCAGAGTTACATATAAATATCATAACATTGCTCTTCAGCCATAGGCCTCCATATCCAAATCAAAGTATTAAATCAAAAGTTAATTGCTTTGCATATAAAGTCCTCCAATATGTATGACATTTTTAGTAATGACCGCAAGGAAGAAAAAGCAAAAGAAGGTGAAAAGAACTCTAACTGGATTTCTCTTTTTTTTTCCCCCTACTTCTCAGTTTTCAATAGTCTATGTTCAAAAAAGGTAAAAACCAAACTCTTGGGCGCATAATCAAGTTTTGATAAAGCCTCAAAAATACTTCTTATGTACTTGACCAGCGTCGAAAGCCAAATACTGAACCAGACTGGATACACTAAGGGGTCTTAAAATTTTTTAAAAATTTAAAGAAGAAAAAGGAAAATCAAATGCACCTACAGAGCCGCCGCGCATCCAAAATCACATTATCCAAAACATTAAGTAATAACATGACAAAAACTTATACAGTTGGAGGGAAAATGAAGTGACCCGAAAGAAATGCATTTTCACCATACAACTTATCTACAAGTATTTCGCTTCACCATTTCATCAAATACAGACAAACAAAAGTATTTAAAAAAAAAAAACAAGGCCTCTAATAATTACGCCGCTTTACAAAAAGAGAGAAGATATACATTTACAGCAAAATTAATCATGCAAATTTATCTATCTACACTGAAGTTTAATCTCACAGCAACTAAATTTTTATGAAACGCCAAGCGGAAACGAAACTTCACGAAGAGAAAAAGCACATAAGCCCTAAAAGAGAAAGAAGAAAAATAAAAAGCAATCGTGTAGCTTACCTTTATAAGTGCAACGTTAATGTTCATAGAGATTTTGACGCTGAAGAATGGAAATGGACGTACAAACAATAAACAAGATAATTAATAACTCTTTTGGAAAAAGGAAGAGCACTGATCAGTGAAACTTCTCATGTTCTGGTCAGAAAATGAACCCTAGCACCTAAATCCCGAGTTTTTTAAGGAAAAACTAAGGCAGACAAATTTCCCACCGGAACTTTGATGAATGAACAATGACCCCATTCAGTTTAAAAAACTCTCTATTTACCCACCCCTCATATAATTGTGTTAGTAAAATATATGAACTTAAACAATGAATATTGACCCTTGGATCTCACGTTTCTTCATTGTTGGGGCCTTCAAGTTTGAGTATGGTCTCAAAACTCAATTTAACATATGTATATTGACCCTTGGATCTCATGTTTGTTGTTTTGGCCCTTATGTTTCCGTTGCAAATTTTAATTTCAGGCGTATACAGATCATTCATCAGCAGCCATTCTCTCTTCACCCAAGTGTGGATTCCTCTTAAGTTCGCAGCTTACAATTCTTTATCACACAAAAATATGAGATATCACCCTAAAGTGGTTTCAAAGCCAATTTGGGCAAATTTTTATCGGCTAAAAAGTTGCCCAAATTTGTTGGTAAAACAATTTCAAACAACTTTTTAAGAGTTTTTCCAAATTACAAACTGTCCTTTTGAGAAAATAAAAAATGACTATACCCCTTCTTTTTAAAAGTAAGCATTTTTACATTTAGTTTGCTTAATATTTCATAATTTTGTGACCGAATGGTTTTAAATGATACATAAATATGAGCTATATAACAATCCTTGTTCTAGAAAAATTAAAAAAAAAAAATCTCTGAAAGTGAAACAATAGCAGGAAACTAGAACACAGTTTCATTCCGTAAAGAATTCTTAAGCTTGTTCCATAAGAATATGTTACAAAACCAACTTATTCTTTCAGGATTTTCCATTAGAAACTAGTAATCAACTCAATTGGATATCCTCAGTTGACAAAAAACACCACTATTGCATAGGCTAGATAGATGATGAAAGAAATGCAAGAAGGGCACAACTGTTCCAAATGGCGTTAAAAGTGAATACATTTAAGATAGTACAGAGTTTTTTCTTTATTCTTTTCTGGGAAAGATACATTAAAATTCGACTGAGTCACATTGTTCAACTACATAGTTAAGTCATAAGTGTTTCAGGACCATGTTCAGTTTGTTTCTGTCCACTGTATACAACAGAATACGGTTAATTTGTATAAGACAGAAAAAACTTTGTACACAACTATAGCCTGAGAAGAATGAATAAAACTTCAAAAGCTATTCTCTTAAATAAGGCAAAAAGGATTCTCTGGAAATGCAGTTAGAGAACCTCCACCAAATAGTAGGTTACATATACTTCATAATCCAGCTATGCCATTAGCAAGAGCATTGAAGATTAATTACTTGATTCCTGTATCTGCTTGGATTGAGAACGCCAACTACAGAAAGTAACGCTCTGAGAAACAAGGTAAATTATAAAAACCACATATGCACCGGTAAAAGCACATACTACTGTAGAATATATCACTCCATTCACTTCAACAGAGAAAAAGTCCAGCAAAAGATAACCATTGATCACCATCACCAGGGCAGCCACAAGCCATGAGACCATCTGCAGCGGGAAAAAGAAGGAAATTGTGAACAATGATAAACATTCAACCGCTCGCTTGGTAAACAAAACTACTGACAAAGCATCACCATAAAACAAGCTAATTATAGAAAAGAATGCTTTTACGAAGTTCTAATCAACTACATAAGGGATGGTGAATTCTAGAGAAATTGTGCAGCCTTCTCTTCTCTAAACGGCTAGAAGGAAGAACCTTGAGCAAGCAGGATCTATCTTTGATGACACAGAAAACACTAGCGAAACAAAACATTTAGAAAGGAAGCCAAACAACCACTAATCATCTCATCAGCATTCATTTTCCTTTCTTTCCTTGTTTTTCTAGCTAGCTAAAATGGAAGATAACAAAATTCTCTGCAGAACAGATGAACATTCATGATTCATAAATAGCTTGAAAACAGGGTCAGAATAGTTCCATCAATCATGCACTACTAGACACTTGACTGATATGAAATGCATATCAGTAATTTGAGTTGAGAGTTAAATATGATCACCAGAAACCCAAACACAGTCTTCACGGATCCTTGTATTAACAACCAGATAATACTGGAAAGACTAATGTCAATGGCAATACCCAATATAATTGAAGATATCCATGAAGTTAAACCAATGTTTGCAAACCTAGACCGAACATTGACCCGGTGAAGGGACCAAGCTGGGTCAGCCAAAGGTTGAACCTATAGACTAGTGATCAGACCATTGTACTGTTTAAATAAAAATTAAAAACAATATTCAAAATTTTTTTTTCAATTTAATCATTAAATATAAAATTCGAATTATATTTACATAAAAATGAATTTAATCTGATGACACACACATACTATGTTAATTGATGAGGTATTGGGTTTAAGTCCCATGCAAAATGTAGATTAAATAAAAAAACACAAACCAAATTGAACTGGATTGATTCTCAATTCTCAGTCAAATTGAGCAGTCCGATCAGGCTTTGAAAACAATGATTTATGCTATTTTAATTCTTCAAGATCTTAGAATATGAACTTTAAGTTCAAACCAGGTGTTAGTCTAGACAAATGTATTTTCAACCAAATAAGGTCTAAACTCTTTAAGAAAAAAATACTCACAAGGCTTCCAAAGTTAAGAGCTTCTCAAAGCTAAAAATGAAAATTGACACCATAACACGGTTAATTAGCATTGACCTGATTTGTGATTACGGGATTTATCACGAAGATGCATGACAAAGCAATAAAAAATATACCTGAAGGATGGGACCAGTTTTGAAAATCCCCATTATACGCTCCTTCGACACCAAACACAAAAGTGGGATAAGAGCAAAAGGGATCTGAATTGACTGTAGCACATTCAACCATTCATTCAAAACATCTAACGTGGCGTCATTGGTATCAAAAACAAGAGCAACTATCATGGTTGGGACAATTGCACAGCTTCGTGTTATCAATGCCCTCATCCATTTTTTCAACCTCAAGTTTAAGAAACCTCCCATGATAAACTGCCCAGCATAAGTGCCAGTTATAGTGCTGCTCTGTCCAGCTGCTAATAAGCCAATACCCCAGATGTACAAAATTGGAAAAAACCCACCCCCATATTTCTCTTGCAGGTACTGCCCTGCATTTACAAGGCCAATACTATTGGCCCGTTCTGTACCATAAAACCCCTTTGCAAAAACAGTTGTAACAAATAGATTGATAATGAAGGAAACTACAAGGGCGAGAGTAGACTCAATGGAATAGTATCTGAGTGCTTCTCGAACCCGCCCTTTCTTGTTGTGATCAATCTCTCTTGATTGTACAAGAGCAGAGTGCAAGAACACATTATGAGGCATGATAATGCAACCCACAACTCCCACAGCCTGCCGTATCGTTTTAGAGCTAAGTTTAGGAACCAAAAGTCCTGCAACAGATAACCCATTTAAAGTCGATAAGTGAAATTAAGCATGACGATTCCTAGAAGCAAATGAAAATATAAAACACGCCAAATTCACTTCACCAAATGAGAGTTCCATACCAACAAGAAGCTGGGTACCACTAGGCTTTGCATCACCAAACATCCAAGCAAATGAGAGTGCCATTGTTGCAATGAGAACAGCGAAAAAAGCTTCCAATTTTCTCACACCATAGTTCTCAAGAAACAGAAATATGAAACTATAAAGAATAAAGAAAGAAAAAACCAAGTCAATATAGTTATGAAACATAATTTCAAAAATTAACAACCAACAAAATATTAGAAATTAAGAAATGAAAACACAAGAGTACCTAAATTATGAATTATCAGCAAAAAGATGAAATTTACCAATCAAGAGCAGTGATAACAACCCCGGACCAGAGAGGCAAAACCCCGTTACTTAGAATCTGTATTGCAATCGCACTCCCAATAACCTCCTGAATATCCGCACCAATGAGTGCCAACTCAGCCATGACCCAAAGCACCATTCGAGCCCACGTGGGGTACTCCTCACGACAGAGCTCAGCCAAGTGTTTCCCAGTGGCCACGCCGAGCCGAGCTGCCAATAACTGAACCAATAAGCCCATAGCGGTGGCCCACATGAGCAGCCACAACAGCGAGTAGCCAGCAATTGCGCCGGCCTGGAGATCCCCCTCCAAGTTCCCGGGATCGAGAAAAGCGATGCTCATCAAAAAGCCGGGACCAGTGAAAAGCCAGAGCTTCTTCCATGAAAACGAGGGCGTACTCGCTAAGTCGTCAAGGTCAACTTCATCGATCCCGATGATTGCTACCTTCTCACTGGCACCATAGGCTCTCTGTTCTTCATCATCCACTAACAGTGGTTGTTCGACTTCTCGGGAAGGCATATTTTTTTCTAATTTGATTAATTTTATAAATAAAAACAGTCAGATACGGTGGTTGTGGAGGTTTGCTTTGGTTTAGTTGGCTTCTTCTAATGGCCTTTGTTTGAGGTTTCGTTGAAGTTAAGCAACCAAGAAATTACTTACTGGTCTTGTTGACGCTATCGCTCCGTTCAATTCTTCTTCTTTTAAAAGATCACGTTTCCATCATCTTCAACGCCCCTTTATCCCTCATCCTTTGCGTTTCAATAACACTACACGTAGGATCAGGGGCATGTTGGTCATTTTGAATGAAATTTTTCAGGTGATTTAACTTTAGAATATTAATATTCTACACCACCTTGCGGGCTGTGGTGAGTGGGAAAAACTTATTTAAGACAGAATGTTCCTCTGAGACAGATTCGATTATATAAAATTTTAAATTTAAAGATCAATTTTATAATTATTATATAAATAAATTATAAATTTAATTTAAAAAAATTTTAATTTTAATTTTTTTATATTTAAAATCTTCTTGTCAAATTAATATTGGGGACAAAAATGTATAATATTGATATAACGATGCAATCAAATTTTGAATTTACATTTGTAACCTTCCCCAGAAGACTAGGGGTCTAGCAGTCCCGACAAAATAAAGAAATCGTCATTACTTTCCAAACATCATCTTACTTCTGCACTACATAAACTTGATGCGGCAAAACGACGTGTCATCAACAATGCGTGGATGCCTTTTCTACGGGTGATTAGATAAGAGGAAGGAGGCGGCAGATGCTGCCATGTGTGTGGGGGCACCGAGTGAACTGACGTCTTCACCGTGGATGGCTCGCGGTTGCACGGGACCATCGTCTTACCCACCGCTTGTGGCCTAACGACAAAAGTAAGCTGATAATATTTTCGAGCAGCCTCATCACTCCCTTTTCTCCCACGCACCAAAACTTGAACGTAGAAATCACGCTACGAAATTCCGGTGTTTGGATTTGCTTCGTATCAGTACTTTTTTATTTATCTTTTTCTATTTTTCAAAAAAAATAAGCGAGGGCTTCAAATTTCTTAAGTCTCTTAATTATAAATCAAATATCTTATCATCAAAACTTTATTAAATATATTTTTAATTTTAGGATTAATAATAATTATAATAAATAATTTAAAATATTTTGTTAATGATTTTATTGCCATCGGACTTATTAAGTTTAACTTTAACTAAAATAAATTAGTTTGATTTTGATTTAAATCATCTTAATGTGATTATGATTACAATCGTATTGGGTGGATGGATGGTTTGTGGTGATAAGTGTATTGACGAAAGAGCGGGACGATGCGGGCCCTTGGCGATGATATTTGTTAATGGTTTTATTTCCCTTTTTCATGTATCTGTGCAGACGAACAGGAGGGTGATGTAGATCTCCAATCCAATTCTATCAAATCTGCTTTTTATGTGTGAATGGAATCTAAAAATTGTATAAAATGTCAATTCGTCGAATTTATTTAAGGGTTTATGGTTTTTGTTTGGAAGGAAAGTAACAAATAAAAATATATAAAAAAAATAAGTGAAGGAAACATAATGAATGAAAAAGAATTTATCTATTAATTCAGTATAAGCCTCTTATTAAGTTAACAATTTACATGTTTGGAGTCTTCTTACCAACTTAGCAAACGAGGATATCAATTAAATAATAAAATTATGTATATTTATTTTTAGTATATAATTTATATATATAAATGAAGGTTATCATGTGATTGAATTTTTTTTTATCGTATGATGATACATGTTTTAAAATCACCTAATTATATGAGGATGTATCATTGTGTACATGAATTATATATCAAAAATAGGTACACATAACATTATTCTTAATTAAAATACTAATATCTTTTTTTATATATTACACACACACATATATAATTATCTTTTTTATATATAAATATAATTATTTTTTAGTTTAATTTTACATTTAAAAAAAAAATTTAGGATTTGAGATTAGTCAAATGGGTTGACTGACCAGTCATGATCGGATAGTTTGAGCAGATAAGTTGGTTGAGAAGACAAGTGTGCATGAATTTTCTTTTTTAAATAATTTGTATGAATTAAATATAGTTAAATTTTATTATATTATTTTGTAGATTTTAAGTTTTGGTTGGGTGATAGGTGAGTTTTATGTCTTGACTAAGTAAGTTTATAGCTTGGTTAAATGAGTCTTGATTGAGTAGAAAACCTAAAACTATTTTAGATATTTTATATTTTAAACTATATATATAAAATATAAAAAAATGACTATATATATATATATATATATATATATATATATATATAAAATAAAAAAAATTAGGTTATTTTAATTAATATCTCTAATAAATGCATCACCTTATATATTTGGTCTCCTCTTTCATCTTTTATTTTTATTATCTTTAATATCTTTTCTTGACTTAGTATACATTTTATTTAAATAATGTTTTATTATTAAAATAAAAAGATTATTTCAATGGTAGATTATCAGATATAAATTATTATTATATTTTAAATTTTTTTTGATAAAGATAAATAATTATTGTGTTTGGTTATAATTAATAAAAAAATATTAGTATATTATTTTAATTAAATATCTTTTAGATATAATTATTTTAAAATATTTATTATGTTATTTGTTAAATTATAATTATAATAAAATTAATCAGATTATTATTATATTATTTAAAATCAAATAAAATAATATAAGTAATAAAAAATAAATTATCAGAATAATCTTTATCTACCTAATTAAACAAGCGCCCCTTTATAATTTTTTTTTCATTGCTTAAAACATTTTTAAGGCCGAATCAACAACATCTAACTGGTAAAATCTCAAATCTCAGTGCTCTTTGAATTATTCTCTTCAAGTTTAGTGTTGCCGTGCTTGGTGGTAGTCGTTTCCAGATCTCATCTCCATCAACAATAATTGATATTCAGCCGCTTTCGTTACCAGAAAACGACTTGCCTTTTGGTCAATCGAAGCTCAAGTTTTCTTTTCCCTTCAGCTGGTGGTGTGGTGGCCCTGAATGCAGCATCAATAAGATTTTAAGTTCATCATCACTGCAGCCAAGAGTGTCAAAGTAAGAAAGGATTAATTAATTAATAGGACAACTACCCTCCCACCCACAAAGTGGATGCTTTCATATACCAGGACAAATTACTAGGTCCCACCCAAGGTTTGATAATATAAAATTTGTCACCTACTAAGTTTAAAAATCAAGTTTAAAAGAACTAATTTTTCATATGTTTTTAAAATTTATTAATAAAATCTATTATTTTTTTAAAATTGTTAAAAACAAAAAAAAATTCTCAAACTAAATAACATTTTACTCACAAAATTTTATTAAATAATTTTTTGTATACTAATTTATGTTCATTTTTATTAAAAATGATAAAAAATTTTAGTACAAATATAAATAAAAGTGTTAGTAAAATATGATTGTATATTTGGGACAAACTTAATTTTTAAAAATTTTAGGGGGTTTTCATAATTTGCAAAAAGTTTGGGGTGTTTTCAAAATTTTAAAATACCTTAAAATAGTTTTAAATACAATAGTTACACTTTTAAAGAACTAAACATAATACAACAAATTTAAGTTTTAAATATTATATTACAAATTACTGGGGTGATCATATATTTTGAAAATATACATGGTGAATATGATAATTTTTTAAACAAGATAGAGACATTATATATTTACCCTAATAAGTTTAAAAAAATGACATTTACATTCCTACAATTCTAGTTATAGTTTACTCTAATAAGCATGTTATTTTAATATATCAAACTTTGAAGATAAAATGATGATTAATTATATTTTTATTATAATATTTAAATAAAATAACATAAACACTATTTAACTATTAAAACTAATTATTGACTTTAATAAATATACAAGAAATTAATTTTTTTAATTTAAAGAGTGAAAATATATTATTTCATCAATGAATGGGTCGGAAATAGTCAGTTGGCCTCTCTCTTTTTGCATATCTATATTTTTTACAATAAAAACCTCATCCAAGTTAGACCCTCATATTGGGCAAGAACCAATCATATTAAATGAGATAAACTTTGAATTTAATAATTATAAAATAAAATAAAATACAAATTTAATTTTAATATATCATCATATTTGATGCCGATATTATTATTAACCTTTTCAACCTTTTTTTTGGGTCAATGTTTCCTCTTATTAACAAAATTTGAACGGTGATGGTTTTGTACATATTACCAGCATTATGATAAGATGAAGAGTGAAATTGTGTACGTCTCAATCTTACCTGTTTGTGTAAGGAAAGTCAGCCGTGGCTGCCTATATTGATATTTACATTCATTGTTGCTCTTTATTTGACTTTAAATATCTAAATAATTTGTTTATCATGTCAAATTTGTTACCAAAACAACATCTAACTATATTTATATACAATACTGATAAAAAATTATATATATTATGAGATATATCACAATAATATAATACAATATATGTATTATATTATATAACATATTTTTTTTATAAATACATAACATATTTATCTTTAAAACGGTTATATATTGTATTCTAGAATTAGATTTTAGATCGATTCGATTGTGTTTCCTAAATCAATTAGTATCTGTTATATTCTACTACAACATATATGCATAAATGTATCCAAAAGCATCGCTAACGATACCCAAAACTAGTCTGATCAAGCAACTCATGTTTCAACACCCAAGACCTAATCATCTCTCAAGCTTTCTTTAGACATCATTCTAAACCATTCATTCTCACATCAACTTGCATCATATAATCCATTATTTATCAACACTAAACAAAGTAGTTTTGACCTTTCAACACAACAGATCTCAATATTCACAATCTTTAATCTTTCATGCATGATTATAAGAAAATCTTTTAACAATCTCATCATGATCAGAACTCTCTTTTTTATAATATTTGGATAAAATACTACTTTAACTCTAAAAATTAAACTTTGGTACAGGCAAAAAATTAGTATTCAAACCTAAACGGTGAGAATATGTTATTTTATCAAACCTTGAGCGGAAAATTTCGCGCTTTGAACCGGGTGTGAGAGCTAGTGTCCAAATCGTTGTTGCTGGCACTCGGCATGATAAAATTACACATGCTCAAGCCGAACAGCCACATTCTACTAATCTAATCCTCTCGCCAAAAATAAACCTCTTTTAAAGAGAGGTTAAAAAAAATGTTATTCTACGGGGCAAACAGCCTTCTCACTTTGCCAATCAATCTTCGACAAACTGGACATGTCCTATTCTCGCCTTTAAAAATCCTGCACAAACAAACACATTATTTCAGAAAACTTTCCAGAACCCATCTTAATTATAAACATAACACGTACCTTTGGGCACAATCATAGCATGTGGCACAGTGCCCACATGGAACAAGGAAACAATTTCTCTCCTCATCGTAGCAAATTACACAGATTTTTCCATCATACAGTTCTTCAGATGAATTGCTGCTGCTGCTACTACTACAGCTACTGCAATTTCCTGACTCTAAATCTCTTTCACATGCTCCATAAGTGAATGGAACTGTCTTTGCAGACTGCAGTAATGGGTTAGTTTCGCTTGCTGTTGCTTCCTCTTCCGTCGTCTGGTAATTATCAAAGTCCGCTAGGCATTTGAGGATCAGGAATAGAATTATTACAAGCAATGCTGCATAATTGAAAACACTCTCTTAGAAATGCAGTAATCAAAATCTTTTCAGATACAAATAGGTCTTGATTCAGGGTTCAAAAACCCACCCAATATCGCAACATATGCAACCAAACGGGCGAAGAGAGAAAGTGCAAAACCCCATTGAACCAGATCATCCTGTAAGCATTTTAAATTTATGAATCAATATCAATATCATCCTCTAAGATCTAATAATAAATCAGTGATGGGTTGGCAAAGTGTAAAGTTTTACCTCATTCTTTGTAGTTATATCTAAAGGCTGAGGTCTATTGAAGTCAAATTTTAGTTGATTCATGCTGACTAATTTTGAATACTTCACTCCCCTCTCAATATTTTACTCTGTATCTGGAAGAGAGAAAGGAGTACCATAAAAAGGATGGAAAGGAAATCAAAATGCTTAATTAATATCAATTACAAAGAGTCAAACAACAAATACATTTTATGTTAGCAGTTTTTATTATTATTGAAATGGACAATTCAAGACAAGAAAATAGTTAAAATATGGTTACTTTACATAAAACAGTAAGTTTGCATTTATAATTTAGCAGTGTAAAGAATAACTGACCCACAAGGGAAATTCCAAAAGTGAACCTATTTGGTTTTCATGGCATTCGAAATTCAAAATGTCTGTAAAACAGCATGCAGAGAGCAGTGTATGGCAACCATGGATGGGTTCAATATTACTAAATGTTAATCTGAGCATGGAAAACAGAGAACAACACTAAATCTTACCCAACTTGTAACTTCTAATGCAATATCGAAATTTTTGCAGAAAAATTCAGTACATTACCTCAGAACTCCTGGAAACTGGTTTCCATCAGAATTTTCAACAACACAGGATAATATAAGCAAGGCCTTTTTTAACACATTCCAAGAAAAATGTTGTTGGTCCTGCAACTCTATCTAACAATGTGGAACAAGCAAGGCACGCAGTTATAGAAGTGGCTGCACTTTCAAAGAAACAAGAGGGAAATACTGAGGTAAAAATTTAACAAATGGGTTTGACATGAGTGTGGTCTTCAAATTGAGCATGGTTTAAGTGAGAAATGACAAAACGAGAGGGAAGACCGTTAGTTGTTCTCTAATTATGTAGGCGACTCAACTAACACGTACAGCTGAAAGGTTGGCGACACTGCTTCCATACGGCAAGTTTTTGTCACTTGAATGGTAGGTAGGTGAGCAGGGCATCACCCAATTTTTTGAAGGCTTCGACCGAGCGGACCACATTCCCTGTATGAAATTGACGGTTGCTTATGCGTTATGAATGTTCGATCTACAGTCGAGAAGTCACATCTACCTTTAAAGTTTACCTAATTTATATAAAAACGGTATTATATGTATGAATAATATATATAATTTTTTATATAAATAATGACATATTATTATATAATTAGTTAGGTTTAAATAAGAGATAAAATAATATTTAATCATATGATAATATATTATTATTTATATATAAAATTATAGATATTATTTATACACATGTAACATTACTCTTTGCTTAAACAATAAAATTATGTGTATAAATAATATCTATAATTTTATATATAAATAATAATATATTATCATATGATTAAATAATAATGATAAAGTTAACACTAAATTATATAATGACACATAGTTTATCAATAAATAATAAAACTTTATGTATCCACTTTTGGTATATAATTCGTATACACAAATAACATATTATCATGTGATTAGTGATTTTGAATTAATAATAAAGTAACACTTAATCATATAATAATATATCATATATATATAAATTATGAGCAAAGCTACATGTACCCAAGCTTGGTACACAAAATCATACCCACTGATGTGGCAGCCAACATGGCAGATGACATCTCATCTGCCACATTAGCAATTTGTCACATAAAAGGAAAAATTTTCTTTAAAAAATTTAATAGATTATACCATATCTTTATTTTATAAAAAAATAGATATTTCATTAATTTTTTTGTTATTCTTTTTTCAGCTGATGTGGTAAGTTGTCAACGTGGGACATAAAATGACCTCCGTCACGTTGGCTGCCACATTAGTGGGTATCATTTTGGGTATTAATTTTGGGTACATATAGAATTATTCATAAATTATATACAAAAAATAGGTATATATAATATTACCCTAATTTTATTGTTAAAGAGTATCATTATTAAAATATGTTTTATGTACACTTTAGACACATCTATCCCTATAATTTACATATTTAAATAAAGGGAAAAAGAACCATTTTCCATGCAAATTTTACCTTAATCTCAAAATCATACTTACGATAAATGAAAAATCTAAACACCCACCTATGGATTAACAACCATCCAAATTTTCAATTAGAAATAGGGGTAAAATTGTCATTTTATTTATAAACTCTAAAACCTTGAAATTTATATCAATTCCCCTCAGATTTTAAAAACTAACACTTCAACTCATTCTTAAAGTTTGAAAAGTTTATATTTTATCCTTAGGATTTGTTTCTTTTTCCAACCACCATCATTCCGACTGATAACTGATGTTTTCCACTCATCTTCTAGATCTGACTAGGAAAGACAATTGTTTAGATGCGAAGACCAAGGACGATGAAGCATTGCCCTTCATCATCTGGAAGACTCGACGACAAAGGACGCACTACGAAAGATGATGAAGTGTCGTTCTTTATCAAGTCTTCTTGATCTGGACGACGAAGGGTCGTTCTTAATCAGAGAAGACCTTCACTTTTTTCGGATCACCTACCGGTTCTCTAAGCCACTAAGATGAAACCTGAAAATGGGGAAAAAAGTGAATCTTTCAAAGTTTAATCATATGGGATAAATGTGAATTTTTTAAACTAAGGGAGAAAATGATATAATTTTTTTAAGTTTTAGAATTCATAGGTAAAATAATGATTTTATCACTGTTTTTAATTGAAAATTTGGATGATAGTTAACCCATAAATAGGTATTTGGGCTTTTCATTTATTATGAGTATAATTTTGAATTTCGACTAAAATTTGGGTAAAAAATTATCCTTTCCCTTTAAAATAAAATATGTTTTATGTATATTTTAGAGATGTAATAAATGTTTTGGGAGAATTATAGCGGTAACAAAACAAACGCTAATTGTAACAATCAAAAAGTATTTTTATGGGTTTATAAAATATAAAAATATTATTAGATCAGTGTTGTTTACACTCTAAAAAATAAACAGATTACGTTTTTTTCACACAAACTTTAAAAATTATCATTTAGTTTAAAAAAGTCACTGGCAAACATATATCATCACCAACCATTAATTGCACCAAATCAATTTGATTCCAATCGAAATCACAGTGAAATAGTGTGATTTTAGTTAGAATTGTACTGAATCAGTGCGATTTAGTTGGAATCACACTATCTAAAATAATATTGAAATCATACAATTTGATAAAATTTCAATTGAAATCATGTTAGAGTGGTGCAATCCCAATGTGATCTTAGTCGAAATGGCAGTAAAGTAGTATCATTTAGTTGGAATCGTATTATCTTGATAAAACCCTAGTGTAATTTTAGTTGAAATGACATTGGTGCAATACAATTTAGTTTGGAATCACACCATCTCAATAAAATTATTGTTGAATTGTATCAAATAGTATGATTCCAATGTTATATTAGATGGGGCTATTCCAACTAATTCAATGTTATTTTGATTAAAATTGTATTATTTGATATGATTTCAATTAAAATTGAACTACTTTAGTATGATTAAAGGTGGTCAACTATTCAGAGGGTGGGAATTTGTTTTATAAAATATTATCGAATCTTAATAATTATATTTAATAAAAAGTGGAAAAATATCATTTTTTGATATGAGAATTTGTTATTTTTGCATTGATTCAGTGGGAAATACTTGCTCTCTCTCTCTCTCTATATTTTTTTTATGAATAATTAATGAACATATATGACTGCAATTTTTTCTTAGTTTTTGCTAACAATATTATGTATACACATAAGATGTAACATCCACAGGTACATTCATAGATAAGATAGTCATTTCTTAAATATTTTGAGTATATTTAAAATTGTATTTATGTGAAAATTTTAAACTGGTAAATGGTTGTGTATAAAAGGTGCATACCCATTCATAAGTTGTTCCATTTGTATATTAGATGAAAGCCACATAAGAAATTTCAAACCAAGGGCATGCTCGTGCAACCTGTCAGGGGAATCGTCTTTATATCATGCACAAATCTACTTAAATGGGATTATCATCCCATAATCTGGTTTGAAAGAGAGAGAAGCAAATATAATTTCACTTTCAGCTTGGTGTGGATTCTGCAAGACTGAAATTAATGTTGATTAAAAGCCGGGGGTTTACAGCTTCCATCTGGAACTATATCATACCTGCTTTGTGTCTTCATTAATAGTTATTTAATGGAAAATATATTAATATTTGAAATATAATTAAAATAGGGTTAAGAAATATAATTTTCTAAGTAAAAATGTAATAAAAAAACAAACACGCGAGCCCGAAGGGCACCCGCCTATGTATCCTAAGCTAGTCCTGTCCAACACTAGGACAGCAAGCAACTAGAAGGACAAATTCCGGCAACACCCCCAACGGGCAAAACAAGACTAACAGAAACAAGGGAGACACGCAGGCTTGCCCATGATCAAAGCTATACAAAAATTATATACAAACCACCAAAACTGAAGAACACAACAACTTGTTGAAGAAACTAAAGAAGATCCAGTAGCCCAGCAGGACCTATCGGAAGGAAGCCCCTGCTCTGCACAACAAGATGAAGACTAAAATCAAGAAGCCAAAAGCTATGGAGAAGCAGACCAGGATACCAAGCTGAGGGAGATAGCTGTTGAGGCCTCTGGCAATTCCAGCAAGAGCAGAAACAGGCCTATGAAAACTAAGCTGATGCAACCTAGGCCAACTGTGAAATCAAGCCAAACTGGACCAGAAGCAAATCTGCAGCTGGAAATAATGTGGACACAGGAAACTGGAGCAACAGTAAAAGCAAAGCTGTAACCAGGAATCTGGATCCAATTGCTGTACCCAGGGAGACTCATTCTGGTATCAATCTGCTGGAAGTAGAAGTAGGCATTGGAGCAGAAGCAAAGGAGAACCAAGGGAAAGGAGCTGCTGTCGGTGAAGCAGTCAACCCAGCAGAAAATCCTGGCAGGGGAACAAGGAAAACAGCAGCTGGACAAAACTGAGTGAAGACCACCGGGGAGAGAAGCAGAGCAGGAGAGTTTGCCGCAGACTGAATTGGAAGCTTTCTGGATTTTGTTGAACCAACCTGCAATAAAGGAAAATTGCATGGCTAGTCTACTGCATTTTCCACAGGTGCAGTCATGGAAAGGGATAGCAGGCTGGGCGAAAGGAAAGGCATATGGGGCAAGCAGCAAAACGGTAACACAAGCCAGTGCAATAGGTGCCAGACCATCCCACAGCTTCCAACAACAACAAAGCCTTAAGGCAGTCCAGCAGGAGTTTGTTAAAGGGGGCAGTACCTGCAAAATAACACACCAGTTAGTGGCAAAAAAATACACCCCAGGTTCATCACCCAGGGTGTTGATAATGCAGATTCTGTTTGAATATGCACATAGGTAATCCTCATCTCTTGGCTATTAACACACTGCTATTGGTTAGGCGAACCTTCGTAAACTCAGCACCCTCATCTAGCCCAGTTCTAGCCCAGTTCTCCTTACTTTTTCCAATACCATTTCTTTAGTTTGACTTCCTTTAGCATAAATTTTGCTGTTTCTTTCTCTCCATATGACATAAACTGTAGCTCCAAGACTCATCCTTCCCATCATAAACTTCAACTTGTCTCGTCTCTGTTCTATACAAATATCCCCAACATACCTGTCCCAATTTTGACCTCCGTATCTCAGATTGCTAATTTCAAGCACCGTACCCCATGTAAAGGAGCTGAACTCACATTGGAAGAATAAATGGTTAGTATCTTCTTCTTATCTATCACACAACACACATATAGCTCTTGACACAATCTCATACCTCATCATCTTGTCCTTAGTCATCAACCTTTGTCTTAAAGCTAGCCAAAGGATAATGGAGTGCCTTGGAATCATCTTCTTTTGCCAAACCAACTCAACCCACTCAACTTCCCCTTTAATGTTATGAAATTCATTCCAAACGGACCTTACAGTGAAAAATACTGTAGGATCAGGAGTCCAAAAGACAGAATCATTACCTCTCGTAGGATTGCCTTCCATTTGCGCATTAACCTCCATCAACTCACGAGAGTTTGCTGCTGGCCAATTCCAGGTTTTCCCATTGATGATTTCCTTCACCTTAGCATTTCTATTAAGACCAAATTCAAGTATTATTCTATCTTTATACCCATTAAGAAGAGGAGCAAGAAGGTGCTAATTATCCATCCAGAGGAACGTGTTCTCCCCATTGCCTATACTGTATTTAATTTTACTTCTCAAATCACCTCTCATCTGAAGCAACTTCCTCCACCACCAAGGATTGTCATTAACAACTCTAATATCTCAGATATTCCTGCCTTTGAGACAATTGACAGGGATTCAATTAACCCAAACAGAGTCACCCGTGTTATGGCAAATATCCCAAATATGCCTAGACATTGCTACTTTGTTCCAATATTTGCTTTTTCTAATATCCAAACCCCCTACTTTTTTGGGTAAACAGATGTCCTCCTAGGCCACTTTTGCCTTGTTGTGACTAAGGTTCACTCTTGCCCAAAAGAAATCCATGAGCTTCGCACCAATGATCTTATGCACCTTGGAAGGTAGAATGAAGTGAGAAGATCAATAGAATTGAATGCTGAAAAGAATAGTTTTGATAAGCATGAGCCTCCCGGCATACAAGGGGAACTTGCTTTTCTAGGATGTAATTCTAAACCAAGATTTTGTCAATTAAAGGCTAAAAAAAAAAAACAAACGGGTATAGTTAAATTGCTGCTTCAGAAAGTTAAGAATAAAACTTCTATGCATATCATCTTTGCCAAAAGTAAAAGTGGGAGAAGTGGAGAGGCGATTATAATATGGAACATTAAACTTGAGATCTTCATGTTTATACGACTCCAAGCATGGGGCCAGCCAAAATGTATAAGTCTCCATAATATAAAACTGGAAAAAATTCTTTTTCGATAGGCAGTTGAAAATACCTAAAACTTCTATTCCTAGCAAATGTAAACTGCATCTACAAACTGCCTGCAACTGCCAGAAGTTTGATGAAGGGAACTTCAAATTATTATGTGGATTGGCCTCAACAACATGAAACACAATTTCTGACTTGAAATTTTTCTAATTCAACTCCATTTCAGTCCTTGATGTTCACCCTCCATTGAACCAACTAGATTTATTCTCCCTTGCATTCATATTATTTTTGGTCTTACAAAAAAATGATAAAGTTGCGTATACATAATCTTCTACCTTTATTTAATTATAATTAAAAATCAGTGGCAAATTTTACAATGCAAATTTTTCCTCTAGGGATGAATAACATATAAAGGGTATGTTAATTTTTGTTGAACATTCATATTTATTTATGTTCGATCTTTCTTAATTATGGAATTGTTTCTCTTCTAGTAAATTTGAAAAAGGGTAATTTTATCTAACAAAGAAAACACATGTAATCACTAGTAAAAAAATAATATTTTTTCTTTACGTAACCTATTCTATGTTTCAGCAATCAATGGATTTGAAATTTTCTTGTTTATCAAACTTTTATTATGATTTTTCAATAGATAATGTAGAATGACATGATAACACAAGAGTAATATTACATCCTATTATATTCTTGTAATGTTTTTTTTTTTTTAAAATTTAAGTGATATAATTTTTGAACTTTATCATTGTTGGTACGGTCATAAACCTTATGAAGAGAATATTAAGAAATTAGTCTCTTTACGTTTGATTCTTTTATAGTTTCTTCGATTATCTTTTATTTATAAGATAAACTTAGGTTGTTTTTCTGTTTGTTGTGCAGGTTTTTGTTAATATAATTATTTACTTATCAAAAAAAAAAAACCCGCTACCTTTGAAAATGTCCCATATGTAAAGGTTAATATATCATAATGAAAAAATGAAAAATCTTTTCGAAACAGAAATTTAGTAGAAGAAACAAAGTAATCAAAAGAAAGAATATAAGAACAAAAATGCTTTATGATAAAATTCTTATTCATCATCCCAAAATCATTTTGTAAGTTCGTTTAAATGATCACATACATAGATATATAAATATTTGTTGTACATTACCCCAAAAAAAAACATTACAAATCAATTAATTAATGATCAATCAGTTTCTGTTAATTGATAGCCAAGAAAATTTGGTATAATTCTGAGTGGCTAGTGCATAAACCAATTGTAGCTGTTATGGTGAAGATGAGATGAAATAATGGATGGCTGCAGATGCAGGAAGGGCGGGCTAGTAAGACAGCAGGGCCGTAGGCTACAAATACCATGGGAGTTGTTCCACATCCTGATTTTGGCAATAATATGCCTTTCCATGATTAATTGGTAGTCAAAAGAATTCAGTGTTCAATATGAGAGAGGCAATGGTGATCATCAACCAAGGCTGAATTCAAATAGAACTTATTCGAATTTGAAAACAAGTTTGGCTCAAATTAGTCCGAAATGAGTTTAACTCAAATAAATTTAAATTCCAGTTCAAATTTAAGAGTTAAATATTTTCAAACTTAAGGACGGTTTAACTCGTTAAGCTTGTGAACCTGAAAATTTTTAATATAATTAATTAAAACAATATCATTTTAAGAAAAACGACATCTTTTAGTTAATTTTTATTTAACTATCATATTGAACTAAACTCAAAGTTTGGTTTCCCTCAAACAAGTTAAACTTAAATGACTTTTGAACAATCTCAAACTTGATTTAGTTTAAGTCCAACCCTGATTCAACCAAAAACTTTTTTTTAGTTTTTTTCTTTGTCTCCTCTTAGCTTAGATTATTATTGTTGGAAACAATTATTATTGCATTCGCCGCTACTTTTATTTCTTGGAACTATACATACATATATAAAAGGCACCTAAAGTAATTTTTCGACTTTCTTAACGATCAGTTTCTGTGTTGAGATGGTTTTGAACTTCAAATGGTATTATTAAATTTTCTTGTTAGGGTTTATACTTACATGCTAACATTCAAAGATTTACTTTTAACACTTTAGAATTCACTTTAAGGGACATGAGCAACCTTAAAGGTAAATTTTAGGAGAGGCTGATTACTTTATTAAGCAAATATTAATTAGGCCACCGGCCTTAATTAGCACTCTAAAGGCTAATTTTGAAAGTCAATTCCTCTAAAAAGATGATTAAGTCAATATATTACTTCCTTTATTACACTACAGCATGTGACTCTGGGGTCATTCTTACTTTTTTGAATGCTAGTTGGCAAGTCAGTATTGGGAGACCTTTTTAATGGTGGTGATGGTGATTGGAGTCGTCTTTGCCTACTGCCAAGAATATTTGCCAATAAAAGAGAAACCCTAATCTTGTTTGCCAACTAGACCAATGACCTTTAATTTATGTTCATTTAGGGGGTTTGGTTTTGGAGTATATAAAGATTATTTTGACTATTTATTTTTTATTATTGATATTATTTTGTTTATTTTATTAAATAATAATAAAATATTTCGATAATCTCTAATATTAAGGATAATATAATAGATAATATAAGAGATAATCTTATTTAAAAGATTACCTAAGTAAATTTGATTTTATTATAATTATATCATTATTTATTAATTTTTTAAGATGAAAATGTCTTCCCTTTAATAATTATAATAAATACATGAAAAATATTTTAAAATGATTATACTAAAATAATATTTTAATATTTTTTATTATATCCAATTAAATATAACAATTATTTATAACTATCTATTTTTACTAAATATAATAATAATTTATTAATAAAACTATATACACAAATAATATATATAATTTTGTGTATAAATAATGACGTATTATGTTTTTGTTTGTATACAAGTTATGTATATAATATTATTCATAATTTATATACAATAATTTTTTAAGTAATATATTTTTATGATAATTTTTATTTTTTATTATAAAAAATTATCCAAACCAAGCACATCTTTTAATTATTTTATACTAAATGATATAAGAAAAGTTAAAATTAAAGAGATGCTGTAATGGCGAAGAAGATATAAAAGGGGTATTTCGGCAACAGATCCAAGAACACAGAGACCTTATGTGCAGATTAAATAGTTTTTGGTAGTTAAAATGAAGAAGCTTTTCAGTAAATATATAATCTTTTATATAATTAAATAATAAAATGAGAGCTACAGAACAAGGCTGCCATAGCAACATGGACAAATTCAACCTACCCACATATGTAGAACGTGTGCATCCACTAACTAGAGCCCTCGTGATATGCTTACAAACAAAAGACTTGAACAGAAACCTAGTAAGCAAGACAGATCAACCATCCCCACAACACTAATTAAAACCTAGTAACCAAGGAATATCTAGCACGTGCGCAAAAATCCATGCATGTAGAGCCAACAGAAAAAATAAAAAAAATACACACTCATAATTTAGTTTTTTACAATGATGCCACTACATATGAAGATAAGGAAGAGCAGTCTAGAGCTTGTTGTTGGGTTACACACTTTTAAACCTCTCTTTTTCCTCAAACTTTAAGAAAGTTGGAAGAAAGGAAAGGGAGAAAGAGATTATACGAACTTATTACACAAACACGAACCCTTAAAATTTCAAAGAAACTAAAAGACACTTTTAAAAGCTGGAGACAGAGAGACAGAGGCTTCAATGTCTAAGGGATTCTACGATGTTTATGTACACGTTCTTTAGCATATAATTGAACATATGAATGATGTATTATCATATAATCGAAAGATACTTTATAATTATTTAAACTTATCCGACAACATGATATCACATTATCTATGTGTCAATTATATATTTAAAAGTGTGTACATACAGTTTTATTGATTTAAATTTAATTTATTCCTTATCCACATGCAGCTAATTGTGACACCGCTCCGGGGTCCAGAAGGGCTCAGCTGGGCTGAAATGCCTTGAGACAACTCTGGAATCAAGCAATTCCATGATGGGGGTGAAAGTAACACACCTTGGCACTTTGTACTGATTAATTGATGCACCTCTTGAAATAGCATAGTCCATCAACTCTTCAAATGTCCCATTCTTTACTATCCTTATCTCAAGAGGTGCAATGGAGTGGTCTGCAACGCGCCCTTGTCGGTACACAGAATTAAGCTTTTCCTCCATTGCTAGGCAGCATTTGTTCAACACCTCATGACTGGGTGAATTAGCTGGATCCTTAACGAGTAACTCCCAGTAAATCACGTAGTGACCGGGGATTGTTGTTGTGTCGGCAAAACTTGTGTACTCAACAACGCTAGTGTCGACCTCCTTCAAAAGCAAGGAAGCATTTTCAATGGCGTTTTGCAACTCAGCCTCGTCTGTTTTATCCGAATCAATGCTCAAGAGCACGTTCTTCCTCCTTATGAAACGAAATTGTGGAGCAGAGTTGTAAAAACCTGTCACTTTGAGAATGTCACCAACACGGTAACGGCACAAGCCTGCATAGGTTGTTATCACAAGCTCGTATTCCTTTCCGACTTGTACATCGGCAAGATCGACAAGGTGAGGAGGTGCCTCGCGAGAAGTAGCTGGAGAGTCAGCATCATGAGGCATGAATTCGAAGTAGGCCATGTTTGGCATTATGGTGTAAGAAACATCTGATGGCTTGCACATTGGGTTAAGGTTGAGGCCAAAATAGCACTCAGAGGAAGCATACATAGTGCAAGCCATTGGCAAACCACCACTGTAATATTCAAGCGTGGGGATGTACTGAGCCATGGCTCCAGTTACGATCACGTCTAGATACTTAGTTTTGGGCCAAATTCTTGTTATAATGCGTTCCCAGTTCTCCTTTGAGCACTCTTTGGTGATGACCTCAGCGAGTTCTGGGTTTGGCTCTAGGATTTTCCCCATTCGGTCTTTAATTGCAGAATCGGTCACTTTAGGGTTTAAGTTTCCTGTAGAGATGTCGAGGGCAAGTTCCTTCCAATTCAGTTGAAGGAATCTAATGGCCCTGAGAAGGCCAGAAGCGAACACTGCACCAACTCGAAGGACTTCTTCCCGCATGATGAGTCCACAGAGCATCTGGGTGTACATGCTTTGATATGAGTCAGCACAAAGAATGGCCTCGTTGGGACTGGTGTACACATTGTAAGGGTCATATGGCCTGTTCTTGAAGTGCTCACTCTTGTAGTAGCTTGTGAGCACCGGACGAGCCACGAGCCCACTTATCCTTGTTTCTGCCTTAATAAACAAAAAGTACAAGCCCTTCCCAGTGTCCATCCCCGGCACGTAACTGTCACATTACGAACAATATATCAAACTTGGCTTCACTCAAGATCGAATTTTTCATTACACTACGAAACAGGAACAACCAAAATGAAAAGGGATTCTCAAAATAACTTGCAAAAACCACTCACAGGTTCATAACCGGCATAAGAAGACTGTATAATTTCTGGCGACGATCCAGCTCTTCATGAATGGTTGGCATCAGTTTTCTTTCCCCGGCCGATGTCCCAGAACTGCAAATATGAAAATATTAACAACCAAATGTCCTATTTATTGCTTTCCTTTTGTTTGTAAGTAATGATCAATGTAATTCTTACCTAGTGAGGAACTCAGAAATCGGATGGGAGGACAATATAGGAGAGCGGTCACCATTAGCAATACGTTGGATCAAAGGCTGCAGATCCTCATAAGTAACAACAGGGACTTTAGCCTTAAAGGTGTCTCGGTCTGTTGCACCTTCAAGACGAAATTGGCGTAGGTACTCAGTATCGCCGTTTCGACCGAGGATCTCACCCAAAACCCTCGTCTGAACGGAGTCACAATCTGTTGTCATCTCTTCAATGAACTCAAGAGCTTTGGCATCATTAGCACAAACTGCAGGACCAAGTGGTGCCGAAAGAACCACCATAATCAAAATTAGCGGAGACAAATTAAGCAAAGAAAAGTGGGAAAGAGAAGAAACAACAAGAGAGGAAATGTTGTGGTGCAAGAATGAACAACAGAAGAAAGGCTTATATAGTAAAAGAGAAGAAACATCAATATCCAAAAGGACAGCCGAAGGGCATTGTAGGGTTTGAAATGAAGCTCATAGGTGGTTACTGGCCTTAGCGACATGGCAAATATTTTTGTATGGTAAAAGCCCCACACCTTGGGCCCTAACCACGTAAGCTTCGCTACATAAACCCGACATATGGGGTCCACGTGTCTGCCATGTGAGCAAGGGCTTGTTTGTATCTAGGAGTCAGCCGGACCACGTGCCTATTTTTAAATGAGTCTGTTGATATGAGATAGCGATGGGCAGGTGCCGGCTACATTGAGAACGTAATAAGAAAATTAGACATGGGAGCTAGCAAGGCAAGAATTGTGAGGTAAACAAGTTGGTGATTTTATAAATTAAATGATGATTAGAGAATACAATTAAGATAATTATGGTGACAGGAATCATGTGGACATGATTTGATATTTATTCAATTAAGATTTACGTGGTTAGAATTTATGTTTTGTACTTGTTCTTGGTGCCGAGAGATGAAAAATATTATAACGTGAGGGTAGGTGAGCTTTTCCATTATCTCTTACATCATGACAGTTCCCTTTCACCGTTGTTTTCTTCACCATCTTTTGGGAATTAATGTTTGACATTGACATGAAAGGAATCCTAAGCATCTTAAAAATAATTTAATGGGTAGAATATATATATACACACACATAGGCATCAGGAAGAAGAGACATCGAGAGGAAATATTCCATTATCTTCTTTGTTTCTCCATAATTTCTGACCCAAATAGTCTGAATGAGCAAGGAAATTTCTTTGCATGCTCATTTTCAAACCGATTTTGTTGGAGGTTTCTAGTGACTGCCAGAACTCTTGAGAAGGTGTATGGCAGAATTTGAAACCAGTGGATGATGCTTGTGTTTTCTGCGAACCTTGTAAATACCTATGAAATTTTGCCCAAGAACATATATGATATATATCTAGAGTCGCTTCCAAGGCTGCTTCACCTGCGCTAGCATTTTGTTAAATATTATAGATCATTTGATTAACTAAGAGAATTTTATTTTGTAACAATAAAACATACCTATTTACTTTGAGTACATAAATAAATATATATTTATATATGTCATCATATGATTGTGTAATTTTAAATTAAGAAAAAAATAATATCCAATCATATAATGATACATATAAATGTATATATATCTATATATTTAAACTTAATACGTATAGTATTGTTAATTTTGTAATCCTGACAAATTATTATAGAATTTTCGGTTTATCTGGGATTCATGAAGCTTAAGAAACTTAATTTCTTGCTGATTTTTAAAATTTGTGGTTTTTGTTTGCCTATAATTTTGTTAATACTCAATGAGGAATTTTCTTTTGAAGGGATTTGATATATATAAGTTTTTGAAGAATGAGAAACATTATGTTATATGTTTGTCAAAGGAAAGAGCTTAAATTTATATTTCTTTTTTTTTTTTAATGCGATAATGTTTTGGTTAATTAAAGTAAAATTATCTGTATTTTAAAAATATGGACATTCTTTCTTTGAAGTGTACAATAGTGTTTCATGGAATAATAAAACTATATGTTTAAATAATGTGCAAAAAAACGTAATAGATTGGATAGTTCCATTCCATATTTTAATTTAAAATAATGATATTTTTTTAACTTAATAATTGAATAAATAAGTAAAAATAGGAATAAAATTATATGTGTAAACAAATTATATAAAATTTTATCTACAAACTAAGATAAAAACTTGTGATTGGGTGATGAAATTATTTAATATTTCTTTTATTTCAAAACATCTAATCAAATACTACTATATTAATTTGTGTATAAAAATTTATATAATTTATTTATACACGTATCGTTACTCTAAAAATAGTTACAATGAAGATTGGTCGACTTGTTATTTTAATTAAAATCAATTGCCTTTTTTGAACAAATAATTAAAAGTAATATATTTACAAAATTAAGATTATTATATGTATACGAAGGATGATATTTTTGTATAACTTTTATCATAATAAGAAAAATTATTAAAATCACGGACAAACCAAATAATAAAAAATATATAACCAAGACAATGTGACCAAATGCACCAAGTAATAACCTATAGACTTAGTTTATCGTTATTTGTATGGACATAGTTTATTGTTTTTAAAAAATACTAATGAATTAGAAAGGTCGTTTAAATGCATGAATTAGTCATATAAGATTGAAAGCTATTATCAAAGAAAATAAAACATCATCAACACTTTATTATCCATTTGGTGCAGAGAAGTTGCAGTATAAATTACGTGCACAACAATTTTTGTGTATAAATAATAATATATTATTATATAATTAGATAATTAAAAATTAAAGAAAAATAAATAGGGGGAGACGTTTTTGATGATGTATAGTCAACAAATTTAAAAAACTAAAGAAGTTGTTAACGAGCCGTCTTAGCTCAGCGGTAGAGCGCGTGGCTTTTAACCACGTGGTCGTGGGTTCGATCCCCACAGACGGCGTTCGAAGTATTTTTTCAATTGTTAAACGTTTGGAAGAGTTCTTTTGAAAACCCTATTGACCACCAAAAATAAGCCTCTTCATTTAATTGGAGTTTTTCTTTATTTTGTTTAAATTATGTTTTCTCAATTTTTTAATTAGATTTTTTTAATATTTTTTTTTCTAATTCTGAATTTGAAACTTACAATTTCTTTCTTAGATTTAAATTCATCTCTGAATGTGATTACTTTTCTTTATGTTTTAATAAATTATGATGAAAAAATTGAAATAATAAAAAAACGTTTCAATAATTAAAGAACATTTAGAGTTAGATTAGATTAAAACTAAAGTTATGAGTTCATTGATGGAAGCTGAAAAGTGAAAACCACTTCATGGAGTGTCAAGAGACTTTGTTTAGGAATGGAGTTCTTTGTTCTGGGCTGATCCAATTGATACTTATATGGGCTCATGATGAGATACATCAATAGGAAATCATTTTAATATTATCCTTCCCATAAACTTTCCTATTCTTTTTAGTTAAAGTGATAATAATAATTAATTTTATTTTTAATTCAAAATTATGATATATTATAATTGACATCTAAAATTGATTTTTATTATTAGTGTATATTTTTTTATTATTTAAATAATATTATATATATATATATATATATATATATATATATATATATATATATATATATCTCTATTTTGAGTATACAGATAGATATATATTTAATGTGTATAAAAAATTTCAAAAATCAAATGCTTCTAATCAAGAATTTTCGAGATTTACTGATTTATCCTTGCTTTTGGGTAGAAAGGATATAAAACCCAAAACTAATTATTGTAAAAGAGGAGAAACATTAACTCATTTTTGATGTAAATCAATCATTTTAGTTAATTACAAAACAATAAAATTATATTTACAAATAATAATGTATTATTATATAATTAGATATTATTTTATTTTTAATTTTTAATTATATAATTATATAATAATATATTATTATAATACATAAAAATTACACATATAACAGTATTGATTGCAAAATTATATATTTCAATTGAATGTAAAATATTTTGAATGAACCATGGAGTAAATTAATACAGTAAGTGAGGTTAAAAACCCGAGCCCCGTCCAGGGGGGAAAATTATATAAATATTTTGCAAAAGGCCAAATAACTTTTGCCTTGCCACCCGAAGATCAATGAATTGACAAAGTACTCCCCTGTTATCTGCTTTTGTTAATAAATTTTATTTGATTTTAGTGAAATTAATTTACCGATAAAAATATCGGAAATTATATACAAATATCAATTATCATATTGGAAAGACGCTTTTTCAATAACTAACCCATTCCATTATAGATAGGCATTCAACATAATTTGTAGTGCCTCACGTTAGGTGGAAGATAAAATGTGGATTTATAGAATACAATAAAACTATATATATATAATTTTAAGTATTTAAATGATATATCATCATATGATTATGTGATTATAAATTAATAAAACAATAAAGTTATGTTTAATCATATGATATTATATTATTTACATATCTAATTGAATATTTAAAACTAAGTACACGAAAACATTGCTTTTATACATTATTATAACGATTCATCCCTTACGAAACTTACTAGAAGGGAGAGCTCCAAGTGCAAAGAAGAGTGCAGCAAGAAATAAAAAGGTCATTTGTCATCCCAATCACCTAAAATTATCATCTTTATTTAATTGCCCGCATTTACATCACCTTGATAGCAACGGAAGAAACAAGAAGAGAAAAAACTAACTCCACATACAAATAGTACAATATATTATCATAAGCGAAGATTTAAATCAAGTTTACACAATTCGGATGAAGCATTTGGCGAATTATGAACACGAAAACTGCCAGGCCAGATAATATCGGCTGCCTCTTCAAGTACAAAGGTTGGCCATGTTGTCCCAAATCCAAACCCTGTGCTGGCATGGGCAAATCTTGCAACCATCGTTGAGCCTTCTCTGTTGGGTTTGTGGACAAGGGAATGAGGTTGAACACTCAATGATCTAACAGGAAGAGAATTGAAAGGAAAGCCTATTGATGTCATCATCATTCTGTGTGAATAATGGAACCTTTTAAAAGCTCCTCTTTCTCTTTTGTGTGCGTTCTGATGGCCACCCAAGGCTTGTGAACTGTAAAACTTCCTCAAGCAGAAGTTGCATGAGAAGATCTTGCCTCTGCCGCTTGCAGGTTTTGATTTGGGGTCATTCCTGTTTAGGCCTAAACTCAGCAATTCACCTATGTTTTCACCGTCGATTCTACTTTCTTCATTGTCATTCGATTCTGGTTCAGCATGATCTTGATTGCTGCATGACATCTTTTCAGCTTCTTCTACCCTCTGGGAAGTCATAGTAACATTCACACAACCACCGCCCTCAGCTCTATGCAAAATGAGAAAGAGGGTTCAAACAAATGGTGGGCTTCTCTTAAAAATGTGAAAGAAATCATATGGAATTTAATAGAAGGACAGAGAGGAGCTAGAAATGAAAGGAAATGCAACTACAAAATGCTTCTAGTCTTGTCAAGCTTGGGATTCCTTACTCTTCCTTTTAACTTTTTTTCTAGACATATCTAATGGCATCAAATGCACTATTCTTTTGCTGGAATGGTCAATAACAGAGCCTTTAACGACAATAATACCATGGCTTGTTATCAGTCTACTGATTTGCCATGTTTTCAACATATTTGCACTTGAATGCACTGTAGTACTGTTAACAGATGGACATACAAATCATAGAGCATAAAACAAGATGTTATACACAACACATGTTGAATAATTTTAAATGTCATTTTCTAAACATAATATGGTCCCAAGCATCGTATGCTTTTATCCTATTTTCCCCATACCAGACTGTTCAAGCTCCATGCAATGCAGAACTTTGCTAATTATGGACCACTCATTCCATGTGCCTCACAGTATTGGCCATGCAAAGGTTAGGTTCACACAATTATGCGAGGGGTCTTAACAGTTTGGTTTCTGGATCGATTCTTTCTTCTATATAATAAATGATGAAAAAAAAGAGCCATATCCTGGTGCTAACTAACAGTATTGGAGCAAGTAGAGCTGCTAGTTGAATTCTAAATTATACGAATTATTAGATTTAGGGAGGCCTGATGTGAATGTCAAGAATGGTGATAGATATGGTGTTAAAAAAGGAGCTAATCTATGTGGTGTATATGTAAAAATTATTTACTTGATCAAACGTAAAATCATTCAATCCTAATTTATACAATGTACATATATATTACAAAATATTGAATTAAAATTCTTTAGGATTATTGGAATAACAGAAACATTATACATTCTAGATCTACAGTAGAATTTTTAAAATTACCTACATTAAAATGAAATGTTTTGCACTCCTGAAATCTCTTTGGATGACAACTTTCAACGGATACTGCATTAGTTTTGGAGAGAGAAATTAGCTAATGTATAGTACGTTATTGGAGTCCATCAAAGGTTTAATAAATCTTAAATATCATATTAATATTGTCTATCTAGATCGTAGCCTACTGTAAATTGTTATTAATTATTTAATTATCTAATTTTATTAAATCACATCAAGAGATTTTCTATCTTTCTGTAATGGGTAATGTATATGTACTGCAGGAGAAGTGCATTGAGAACCACTTGTGATTATTCTCAGAAACGTTTCTGCACAAATAATACTTCAATCTACAAAGGCAGCTTTGGCGCTGAAGCTTCTTCTTAGAGATAAAATAATTGTGGTATTGGAATGCTGAGTCAGATGGAAGAATTAATTCAACAAATAAATGAAAAAAATAACTGAAAATTCAGTGCCAAATAATTGAATAGCTGATAGATATACTACAGGTTATGGGGAAACAACCATCTGCGAACTACCCTGTTTTCTCATCAACAAACAGACCCAGTATGATTGGTGTACTTCCATCAGTGTTCCTCTGGCCTATGATATTGAACCATCTTCGTTAGACAATCAGTAGTAGCAATTATAATTATTTTTTTTAGGTCATCAAATGAATTAAAGAAGGGTAGATACTTGTCACATATTCCGACACAAACATAGAAGAAAATAATCTTGAAGTGTCGAGGTGTATTCTCATTATGACATACTTAAGTTTCCTAATTACAAGATAAATCACAAGATAAATTCAAAATTTGATTTTGATATGATATATACGGATTTCAAATTTAAATCCTCTTAAAACTTTTTTAGAAATTTCACACATACCCATTCAAACTACCCCTTGGAAGCAACTGTACAAGTATGCATATTTTTTTTTTAAGAAATAATCTCATCCAAATCGAATTGTCTTGAACATCCCAAACCTTTGGGGTTGAATCAACTAATCCAAACAGATAAATCTCATGTTTAATGATCGACCTCATAACTATTGAATTAGATAAATCAAAAATCTAATATTAAAATATTACAAGAAGGAATTTGAACCTAAACCCTCTTATACATAGAACTCCATTATTGCCACTCAAACTCTCTCGAGAGAGTTATGTAATTATTCAGTCAAGTCTAAACCTGTGACCATGGGTACCCATAACCCATCCACAGCAAGTCTTGAAGATCTCAATTTGATCACGTACTTCAAGAGGCACGGCAAATTGATCAAAAATTCTTTTTTTTTTTTAAGCCTAAGAGCAGCCAACACCAACCAGAAGACACCCTGCATCCCCCCAGCCTCCAGTGGGTCCAGCAATAGCCACATTATAAGTTAGAGACCCATATTCTGTTAAAACATGTGGAGGTTTCAAGTTAGACAGATCATTCTGCAGTGGCTTGGATGGAGCGGGGACAGACTGCCCGGCATGGTTCAAACATGAGCATGTGCTCAAGAATATAGCACTTTAATGAGCAATCCCCTGCCCTAATCTAAAAGTGACCCATAATATTATGCTTTTTCCATCAACAACAACTGGTCATGGTGACTTCTCTGCTCCGCTCGTCAAAATTCCTATCTACCCACTGCACTCAACCGTAAGTAGCAGTTTCTTACACCCAAACAACCCAAAAAAAATATAGATGAGGGAATAGCTGCATACAACCAAATGTGGGAATAACTTGGTACATTCAACTGAAAACCATAACCAGAGAGGATCTTTATTACCATCTCAAGGCTGGCGGTGGCATGCAAGTAGCTTCAAGTATTATTCTCTGTTTTTCCTCAAAATTTTAGTACATGCAATATGTATATTTGCAGTTAACTGGTTTTTTCAGGTTTCATCTATACTTTTCCACACTATTTCATTGAATATTTTTAAACGGAACATAGCTTTCATATCCAAGAGGAAGTTATATTACATGTATATATACCCTTTGCAATTAAAGTCATACTGTTGAGGACTCAAATAAAGAAGAGTCACACATCTAATAAACTTAAGTAAAATGAGTGGTATATAAGTGTGTGGATTGAACCTTAACATAAGCCAATTGGTTTTGTGTAACATGGGTTTCAATCTTCACACTTGTAAGCCCAATTTATATTTCCGACACATACCTATATATAAATAGTGGTATCCTTGTAAGTAGCCATGCTTTATTCAATCAAGCAATGCAGTAAACACTCAATTTTGAGAATTCAATTGGGTACCCAACTAGTGTTTCATGGTGTGATTAGACATTACTTTAGCCTTAATTCAAAATCAACCAATCAAATAATAACACATCATCTAAATATTTAATTAAGTACTCAAAACTATGTACAAATAGTTTTATTGTTATTTAATCAAACATGTATGCCATTAGTTTTATCAACCCATAGAAAATCAAATATATTAGGTTTTTTTTTCCCATAACATACATAGCATCTTATAGGAAAGTATAACATATTCACAGAGTTAAGCATATTTGTCTTGAAAATGAATATAAACCAATGTCTCACAAATACTACGCATTATTTTTTTCAAGCTTCAGTGGAAATTGCATTCAATCGGCTCTGCATCAATCAACTCATTGTTATTCAGCCCCTTTATCAAATAACTATATTGTGTCCCATTATTTCCCACACAAGTAAAACATTCCTGAGATCAAAGTTAAAAAAGCCTAATTACTCCTAATTATTTGATAACTAACTGAAATATTAATGCTAGTTATTTGAATGTCAACAAGGTGAAAATATAAGATTCATTTTTTTAATTCACCAAAGAAACCCACATTTGAATTTCTGGTAAAATCAACAAAATAGAGAACATATATAGATATGGCAAAATTGAGAAAATAAAGTAAAATTTCAGCAACATCCCTTTAGTTATTTGAATCACTGCTCTGAAAAAAGAACCAGTCCAATCGACTACATTCCCAAATCACAAACCCTAAAAAATTAATATTTAGAATATTTCTAAATTAACAACAATAAAAAGAAAGCTCACATGTTTTTTACTTAAAAAGACAGTTCCACCTGTTGTCCTTCAAAGCACATATAGCATGGCAACTCTGTGCTCATTCAACAGTTTATTAAGTACCTGCAGAAGTAAAAGTCACCGTATACATAAAAAATCATGATGCAGAACATCGTAAAAATCAAGATGCAATCCAACACTAGAACCATAACAAACTATGCCTCCAACTTTTAATTTGAAACCTCAGTTTTGATGATTTGAAGAGTTTATAGTTAATCAAGAAAATGACAGCATAAAATGTTCCAGAAGATATTAATATTACCGAAAAATTGTACAATTTACAAAATTTTTAATATATTGTGTTCAACAAAACCTGAACAAACATGACATTTCTGTCATTTGTTTACTCACAAAACTTGGAAAATAGCTGCTCCAAGAGCAACCGTTCATGGGCATTGTGGAGAAGTCCTTTTACATGACATTTTTAGTTTAGTTACCAAACAGAAACAGCTGTATGCTTTCAGGAAAAAGGAAGTTTCCACCTATCAGAACGTTTTTAGTGTGTTGTGCACCCTCATTAGCTGCCCAAGAGGCAACATTCTAATGTTTCAGGTTATTTTTTGCCAATTTGCGAGAGACCATGCAAATTGGGGAGGATAAATCTAACCACCTGTTGATTCAGCTACCAAAACAAAACTCCTTATTATTTGCTTTTCTCTCTTTATCTTGCTAATAGTTGTTAAATGCAAAAAGTGCCTAAAAGAGTGAAGGGTCCCATTGCTTAGGCAAAAAAAGTGAGGCAAAGGTGCACCTTTGGACCAAAGGCAATAAGGACAAAATAACAATTAAGAAGGGACTCATTCTTTTTAAAATAAAGCATAACATCACAGATGAAGTCTTAATAATAGATACACTTTTTAATTAACAGTCAAGCAAGACACACAACCGCCCGATAGAAAGGTACACTTATCAAATGTGCATAATTATGGCATCCAAGCATATATTTGCATGACAACAAATATTCAAATTTCACAAAAAATATTCAAGTTTATTTAAAATACACGTTTTTAAATTTGGTGAAGGAATGAATGAATCAAAGGAATATGTAAGCAAGTTGTTTGTTGCATTTGCTCATAGGAAAGGAATAAATCAGATTCAATTACACAGGCTCAAATCAATTGCAATTTGCAAGAATTCTGGGAACTAACAAACTGTGTAAAGCTTGAAAAGAATAAAAATTAAAAGTGCCTACAACAAAATAGAAGAGGCAAAAAAACAGTTTTATGATAATTATGTTTTGGTTACGGTTTCCTTCAACAGGTTCAATGAATCCCACAGCATTTTATTGAATATAGGGGAATTGATTTATAGCAATTGACCAAAATAATTCATTTGACTGAAATAATTGAAATACTTGAAAAAAGCTAAAAAAACTAAAATTGTTGAGTCCATCAACTTGAGGCGCCTCTAGCTTAGCGTGCCTTAAACAACTATGTTCTTGCTACTCCCACCAAGGAGTAAAGAACATATATTAGTAAAAAATGGATATGGGCTACTTAATATTTTTGGTAGATGTATCTTTATACTTTGCAAAGGAGATTACAATAAGAAACACGCTATGTGCTACTAAAAAAAAGTTTTATCTTCCTTCACAATAGAGCCCCATACTTCACATATTAAAAAGCGTGGGATCCAAGTCTCATATATTGCACTTCGAATTCTAACATACCAACATACTCCACAGCTCCAGCGCTCACGGAGGCTAGCTGTGTGCACTAGCTTTCTACTAGCCAGACCAAACACCGTCATGTTGGCGTCACCGCATGATTGCAATTAGTAGATATAGTGATGAATTTGATACCAAATTATATAAACCTTGGAAGAACCATATATTAAAAGCTAGCTATTAAGATTGGAAAACCCAAAACTATATAAATCCCACACTAAAAGACCATAATTTCCAACGTGAGATCCAATTCCCATACCCTGGACCTGGGATCCTAACAAGTTTGTGCTGAATGGCCATATAAGAAATGGCGACAATGTTAACAGTGCATATGCTGAAACATAAACCAAGACAGCCTGTTTTCGTAAAACACTAAACACGAAAGCTAAAGACGAAATACATAGATAAATTAGAGATCAAAAACCGTACCCTGGGACAACTCGCAACATGCGCGGGCGTCGACAGTGATGTGAGAGGTAAGGCAAGTGGTTGCGGCTACGCTATGAAGCGGCATTAGAGACTGCATGCACCGTATGGATCCAATAGTCCTTCCAAAACAAATAATTACCTTAAAATTCATATGTGACTACTACTGCATATGTATTCACATAAATCCTGCAGGTACCTGAAGGGGGAGCGGCGAGAGTGGAGGCGATCGGCGTGAAGCGGTGAGGAAGGGCGGAGGCGAGGCAAAGATGATGATCTGGTTGAAGATGATCTAGCGGTGGAGATCAGTGACCTTGCAAGAGAAGAACTGCAACGCCAAGCCATTGCTTCTGTTTGTCATTCAACACCACGATGGAAAAGAGCAAAAGCAAGGGTTTTAGGCAAACAAATTTAAACCCTACTCAAACGACACCGTTCAGTTTTTTCTGAAAGGTCAACAACGCCCGACATTGAGTAAGCCCAACCAGCTTACAACTTCGAAGGGACCTCGACGCCACCGACTTAGATTCAGAGAATTGGCTCATTAACATTGGGGAAAAGCACTGTTCGCACCCAAATTTTAGCCGAATTTTCAGATCACACCTACAGGGATGAAAAACTCACACTTTCATCCAAATTTTCAATTAAAGATAGAGGTAAAATCATTGTTTTACCTATAATTTAAAACTTTAAAATTTTATCATTTCCCCCCTTCAAGTTTTAAAAACTAACACTTCAACCCATCCTCCAAGTTTGAAAAATTTAGATTTTATTCCTAAGGTTTGCTTCCTTCTTCGACCCCCACTGATGGCTGACGTTTTCCATCAATCTCCCTTCTCTGGCTACAAAGGATGATGAAGAATGAACTTTCATTGCCTAGATCTAGATGATGAAGCGTCGTTCAAATCTAGAAGAACAGACGAAGGACAATGTTTCGTCGTCTCGTCTAGACTATATGACAAGCAACGAAGAAAGAGTCATCTAGGTTGTGCGACGAAGAGAGATCTTTTCATCACACGACAATGCGACGAGAAGATGGAGATTTCTTCATCGCATCACCGTCGTCTCACCAGGAGAAGGAGGAGGTCGGAGATGACGTCGAAAGATGAAGTTGAAGAGTGGGGTGAAATTGCTATTTTTGAAAGTTATGGAGGGCGGCTGAGTTTTAAAAAATATGAAAACCCTAAGTTTTGGGGTGAAAATATTACTTTTCAAAGTTTAAAAACTTTAGGTAAAGGTAAAATATTAATTTCTAAAACCTTGGGAGAGCGAAAAGTAATAATGTTTATAACTTTTACTATAAACATTAAAATGACTATTTTACCTCTCTTTTTAATAGAAAAAATTAACAGAAATTCAGTTATGGATGAGAGTAGAGGTATCGATGGGTCAGGCCAGGCCCCAAGCCCAAACAGTAATAGGCTTTTGGGGTCGGGCTGACCCATTAATAAATAAAAGCCTAAGGCCCGACACATATAAAAATGACTCTTGGTCGGGTAGACTTTAAATGGGTCGGCCCAACCTATTTAATCATTATTTAAAAAAATTATTTAAAAATTTTAAATACAAATTATTTTTCAATTATTAAAACCGATGATAGTACTCAGAATATTTTATTTATAATCTCTCACTTATGACGGAGAAATACCGTAGTTACATAATGAAAAATATTATAAATTGTAACATAGTATAAATAAATAAATTTATATACTGTATAAATTATAAAACATAAATAAATATATACTATGATAATATTCAAATGGATTGAATTCATTTGATACTTGATCTATTTGTAATATTTTGTAATGATAAAATTAAAATAAAGATAAAATTATAAACACAAAAAATTATTATTTGTGAATTCAGATATTTTCTGAAAGAGAATTGATGAGAGACAATAAGATTGAAAATATAATGAAATAATTGAGATTGAGAAATTTATAAATGAAAGTGAGAATGAAGAAAAATTGAATGGGTTTATACAAAAAAATTAATTAATTAATTACAAATTTAAAAAAAAAAATGAAGGCCATGGCTTTCGCCCCTCTGTGGCAGAGGGAAGCAAGGCTTCTACCTTGTGGCAGAAGAATACACAAGGCAGAAGCCTTGCTTCTGCCAACAAAAATAAAAAAACATTTTATTTTTAAATAGTATTAGGTCGGGTTGGGCTAACCTATGAGCTTAATATTAAAGCCCAAGACCTAACCCAATAAGCCCATGAGCCTAACTCGACATGTTACAGTATTACGTCGGGTTTTCTTGTGTTGTGTTTTTTTTTATGCTTCATGCAAGTCTCCATTCGATCCGGCCCAATTGATATGTCTAGGTGGAGCTTGGGTTTTTCATCTTTTATAAGTATAGGTTTGAGATTGGGCTAAAAGTTAGGTGAAAAATAGTTTTTTTCCCTTAACATTGTATTCCATAGGTATTCCATTCCAATATTATTTATTTATGAACCAATATTTGGAAAAAAAGAAAAACTGATTTTATTATTTTTTTAATTGATTTTATAAATAAACTCTTTTTTACTCAATTTTTATATTAAATATTGATATCATAATAATCGAATAGTATATTATATAAACTATATTGAAATCTTAATTTTTTATATTATATGTAAAATATTATATTATATAATACAATTTTTAAATAATAAAATATTATTAAAATAATAAAAAACTAATTAACATATCATTATTTTTAAAAAGATTATAAATATTTTTAAAAATTTAAAAATTTTCATATACACTTTTCTTATATTATCATTTTTTAAAAAATATATCTATTTATATTAATAATATATATTATATAATAAAATATCCATTATATCGTATTAATTCAATGTATTTTATTATATATATATTTTTATCTATATTATACCTTAAGATATATATATTATATACCACAAAAAACTGATAACTATAATTAACACTCCATTAATTGTAACTATTAATTAAAATAAGGCCAAACGACTATTTCCCACCCAAAGTTTGATGTTTTCTCAAGTTTTCATCCTTTAACTATAGAAATACTAAACACCCACCCATGACCGGTTAGATTTAACAAAACTCTAACTGTGGTAAAGGTAATATCGTCATTTTCGTTATAATATTAAAAATAAACTAAAATAGAATCTAATTTTGTCCCCCTAAACTTTAAAAACTAAAATTTTTCCCTAGCCTAAGTTTTAAAAAATCACAGTTTCACCCTAGGGTTTCGTTTTGAAATCTCCGACGACATCTCCGGCTCCATTGCCGACGACCTCTCCCTCTCGAAGCATCCTCTCCTTCTGGCGATCTCTTTCCTCCCATTTGGACGCCCGATCGAAGTCGAAGAAACCGTGGAAGACGAAGAACTTCATCTTCCCAGTTGTCATCGTTTGGGAAGACGATTGTCTTCCTAGACGAAGACGAGACGACTTATCGTCCTCTGGGAAAACGAGTCATCTTCATCTGGGAAGACGATCGTCTTCCCAGACGACGAAGACGAGATACGAGATGACATGTCGTCCTCTGGGAAGACGAGTCGTCTTCATTTGGGAAGACGATCATCTTTCCAAACGACGAAGACGAGATCGATCGATCTCATCTTCATCGTCTGGGAAGACGATTTCTCTTCCCAGACGACTTCTCTCTGCGTCAGATGCGTAGTGCAAGAGTTGAGGAGGGCCGTCGGTGGAAGAGAAACCATCGGGAGGGGAAGACGACCGGTGATGGCGCCGGAGAAAGTGAAAGGGTTTGAAAATAAACCCTAGGGGAGGAAATGCGATCTTTTCAAACTTAGCTTAGGAAAAAAATATTAGTTTTTAAACTTTTATGGGGGAAAATTAGATTAAATTTACTACTGTTAGAGTTTTGTTAAATCTAACCGGTCATAGGTAGGTGTTTGATGTTTCCGTAGTTAAAGGATGGAAACTTGAGAAAACATCAAACCTTGGGTGGGAAATAGTCGTTTGGCCTTAAAATAAAGGTTAAATAATTAAATTAGAAAACGTCACCCCTCCAGCCCTTTAAATTTCTATACTTCCACATGAATACATCTCCAACAACTCTCGATCTCGTGAGCAAGAAGTTCATTTTATACAGCTAGCTTTCCATTCACGCCATATGCCTTCATCAGTCTAATCATTTCCAAATAGATTCATCAATAACCTAAATCTTGAAGCCAAATCGCTAGGACATTACCTCAGAAGCAATAAAACATTGCATAAGCAGGACAACTTTGAAGCATGATCTTTATATAACGGTGTATTGATGGTTACAAGTCCATATGATTAAACTAGCTAAGCTGCCTACCAAAAAACATTACCTACCTACCACTATACCACACTAAATGAATAAATAAAGCATTCTTTGAAATCATGATTTATGGCCTCAATACAATTCTGTACAGGATTTGCGATCAATTCAAATCCTACATGGCAGATGTCTCACAGCAATTAAGTAAGAACTGTCACTTAGAATTAGAATCAATAACTAATGTCTACATCTAATCTACTGAGAAAATGTAACACCTAATCAAATAATAGATTACAGGTTTTACCATCCCCTCTGCGATTAAACTTCTCTAAGGCTGAATCTTGAGGACAGAATTGTTAGGCTTCCCATGTTTCCCACAAGCTTGGCGGGTATTTGAGTTATTGAATTCTGATATTGCAAGGAGCTTCCGAAGTCTTCACATTCTGAAGTCCAAAACACAGACTGTATTGTTGGCAAAACAAGCAGCAATCTTGTCACCTTCCTTGTTCCAACAAACTTCAAATATACCCCCATGGCCACTGAATGTCTTTACAATCTTTCCTTCCTTCAAGGACCAGATGTGCAATGATTTATCGAGAGATCCACTAGCCAAATACTCCCCATTTGGACTAAATGCAACTGAGTACACAGGATCCCTGATAATTATATACCATCGCAGTTGTCAGAAATAATGGAAATCATCATACATTTACTTTTTCAAATTTCCAAACAAACCCATCAAACAGTATCTTAAACTCTCAAGTGATGCCACATCTATCATAAATCATAAGTTGGATTAAACTATGTATGAAACAAATATAAGGTTAACCAACAATTACAACACAAGAAACCAACCAGATAAGCACTGTTATCCACCTTGCCAATATTGGTCAATGAAACACGAAAAAAAGCTAGAGAGAAACACTTGAAGGTAATAGCTTGAAAAAATGTCCAACAAAATATAACTAATTTATGGCACAGAAAAGTTTGTCACATTCAACCATTATTTTTATTTGCCAAAAGCACCTATTAACCGTAAACATTATTGAGAGGTAATTCTTATATACGTCATTTTTACATAGAGTTCATTAATGAGTACAAGCACCTGTGTCCATTCAAACTGTAGAGAAGTTTCCCTAATTCTACATCCCAGAGCTTTACTGTAGAGTCAAATGATGCACTGCATTTAAGTAAAACCAGAGAATGTAAGAAGCAGTGAACAGAAAAGAGTCCAAAAAAGAGGATAGAAGTCTAATCAGAATTCACATATCTATACGTGTGTGTGCATTTATGTGTGAACACTTTATATACTATTACACTGATTTATATAATGTGTACATATGCATACTTTATGTCACAAATACTTGTGTGTTTAATATTGTTAAAATCTTGAAATTAAAAATCCTTGCTTCATCCAATGATAGAATGAAACAGCATTCCATAGAGAAGGACTTCATCAATCAAAGGTCAGCAGAGTAACTCAAGGCAAAAAAATCAGCATAAAATATTTGGGAGAAAGATTGACGATTATGATATGTGATGACCTTTACATACATGCACAACTCAACTACAATTGACAGAAGCAAAAACATAAGAAACATATGCACTTTTATTATATTTTTAACACAAGAACATAGAGCAAATAAATACAATCAACAGTCAATAGGCTTAGCTCCATGAAAATCTAGGACTATGATTTGTGTTTACTGAACCAAACTTGCTAGATACAAGTAACGGCCAATAGGCTTAGCTCCATGCTATCACAATAGCATATTTACCTTGCAAGAACCAATTGATCATTAGGATTGTTTGTCCCTGGTCCGGTAGGACTCCATCTGATGGTATATATCTCCTGCAACACAATCATCCAAAATATTTTAACAATGATACAATAAAAACATGCATGGATGTGCATAAGCATGTGCACACACAAAAGATGTAAAATGGTACCTTGGCATGCTCTCTCAAATCATGAACATACTTGTCCTGCTTCATATTCCATATCTGCATTATGACATAATAGGGTTCTCAACCCCATATATTAAGAATAGAATTTACATTGCTAAGAAGAAAACAACAAAATTTTGAGAAACAGGAATCGTTAATTAGAGAAAAAGCCACAATATAACATGTAAATAACTCTTTTAAATGAAAGCCAAGAAACTAATACAAGTGAAAGGGAAGTGAGAACAACATCTAAGTGAAGGCAAACCGCTAGCTAATGAGAAAGGTAGAGTACTAACCTTAGCAGAGACATCATCAGAGCATGAGGCCAACAATGAGCCTGTTGGATCCCATTTGACACAATTGACCTCCCCCTAAAATTGAACCAAACTCAAAAGATTAGCCTCATAAAGCTTCATATAACTTAGTTACCTGATTTGTGTATTTGGCCCACAAAGGTTAAACACTTCGGCATAAATATCACAATTTAGGATGGAATGATGTGGGATAGACAACAAAATCAAACCTGATGCCCAGCAAAAATTTTTATGGGGCGAGTTTCGCCAATTTTACACACATATATCATGTTGTCTGTGGAGCTTGTAGCAAATGAAACATTGTTGCGCCAGTCAACATCAAGTGTAGGACCTAAATGTCAAAAATATGAATGCTTAGAACTGACAACAATGAGTTTGATGCACAGAAACATCCTGAATTCTCTACTTTTAGTGCTATGTGCACCTGCATGGAATTCAAATTGTTGTTTCCATTCCTCTGCCTTTACATCCCAAACAATTGCAGTTTTATCACAGCTTCCAGTGAGAAGATAATCACCCTTCTTGTTCCATTTTAGAGAAAATATGGGTCCTTTATGTTTACTCAAAGTTGCCTTCAGCTCACCTGGACCATAAGAAATGCAGCAGAAACTTGAAAATGCAGTAGAGGAATGATAAAACACAAGATCAGAGTTGACTGTGGAATTGTAAATTCAAAGGATACATATTTTTTATTCTTTGCACTGGAAGTAACACCTTTGAGGAATGAAAGACATGGAAAAGTAACACTACACATCCCAAAATTCCAATCCCAAATGATGAATCATCCTATTTGGCATTACCAACCATTCACCAAATTACCCGTTTATTTACATCACATCAACACATAGAATTACACATCAATTGTGATTGGAAATTTGGGATGACTTTTGACATGTGTAATATTATTAAAAATGGAATGTTAGGTAGGAAGGCAGGAAAAGTTAAGGGAAGAGGATGCTTTTAGTCATTGCATTGTGCATCATATCATTTTCAACTTCCTTTCAGATACAATTTGAAAGGAAATAATGTTAGTAAGGAAAAATATCACCCCTTTCTGTTATACCAAACAAATAACTCTGCCCACCCTTCCTTTCCGTCCTATCTTCACCCACCCTCTTACTAGTTCTCTCCAACCAAATAGAGCCTCATAACTGAGTCCACAATCCCTTCTCACATTAATGGTGAATTTGATTATTTGCTAAAACCACAATCACTAATAAAACCCATTGAAATATCATAATAATAAAAAAAATATTAAATATAATGTGTAATTACACTTGGAAGCAAAATTATGTTAGTTTGAATGATGGTGTAATTATCCTGAACATAAAATTTGAATGGATGGTCCAACTTCTGCAGGAAGTTAATCTGCCCTTCTAAAAGGATAATTTTTCCATCACTGTATTTGTCACTTCCAAGAACCTATTTAAACCTCTGCACAGAAAAAGTTGGCCCGAATGTGTGTATATATGTGTGTGTGTATTTTGAGCGTGCATGGAAGTCAGGGGTGAAAGAAGACATATAGATTGGAAAAACATTTGTACCATTTGTATTCCAAATTCTTGCTTGGCCATCATATGAACCAGTAGCAAGTAATGTCCCCTCGCCCTGCATTCAGCCAGGCAAAGAAAATAAATATAAAAGTTGAAAAATTTTCAGTTACAAAGAATAGAGAATGGTACTATATAAGGCTCCATGTAGTTAGCAGCTCAAAAAACAACCTTTCCCATCTTAAAGAATAATAAATGAAAATCAAATGACAAAATCTATCCAAATGATTCATTTTATGACCAAAAACCACCAAAAAGTATAGCACCAGGATTCAAGATAAATAGTAAAAAGAAAGTAATAAAGTACTTGTTAGTTAAGCAAAAAAAATACAGAACCCACATTCCAATCAAGTGTTGTGACATCTTTGCTCTTCTCATTATTTCTTCCTTTTACATGCTTCAGCACTAAAACATTTAAAGGACCATTCTGTGCACTCGACCTACAGGTCCCATCAGCAATCGTCCATAAACGAGCTGTCGAATCTCCAGAACTGTAAAGCAGGGCAAAGTAACAGAAATGTAGGCATCATACAACAAAAATAAAACAATACAAACTTGCTAAGGTAGTTGCTCAGCATTACCAAGCATAGTGTATAAATTTTCCAAAATAGTTAGGGCTGACTATACCATATAAACAGGCATAATGATCCTTTGTGAAAGTTAACTGTTTCAAATCTAGCAATAAGTACTTTTCCAAGGCCTAAGTCTGTCAGTCATCAACCATTTCCAACATAATCTTACTAACACCAATATTTAGATGAAAATAAAACAATTGGCTGAAAACTTACTCATACTAAAGGAACTTATAGCATTGTGTTGAAGTAATATCTGCTCATATTTTCCAATAGCTCCAATTAGCACCTGCTGAAATTTAACTTTTCGTGACTTGACTTACTAACTCTAAATCCATACAAAATCAGTTCCTCATTATCATCCATCCAACAGTAACACAGAGCTTACCCTATTGATTCCAAGTAGACAAGATTTTCAATTGAGTCCTCCCACTAAGTATATTATTTGTTATATGTTTTCCATATCAATATCTGACTATTAGTGAATGGATGCATGGGTCATATGGTCCTTGTCTACAATAGTTTAGGGTTAATTTTTTCCAAGTAATTTTAAATCTTATTTCCATATTTTATTTAAGTTAGAAGTTTATTTTCATTAAGGTTTGTATCTAAGCCTATAAAGGAGCCTTATACGAGAGACTGGTTGAGGATGAATAAGTGACAAAGTATTGTTTCCTAAGCTCTGTCAAAATCTGATTCTAAATTTCTGCCTTTCTTCTAATTTTCTCTCCCTATATTCTACCTGTGTTCTCTAATTCCATTATTCTATCTCTTTGCTACTCCATCAATTAGAGCTCTTCTCAATTCAAAATAATCTCCCAGGAGAACTTCATCGATGAAAAAGCTCATCCTTCATAACTGGGTATTCTAAAATTAATTGTCCTCTGACAGAACACAGTATATATTTACTGAATAGCACATAAAGCTTACATGCATAGTACATTACAACATGTCTCAATAAAAAACAATAAAAAATTGGACACTAAATAAAAATGGTAACAAGAAAGAATATACCCACCCAGATGCAAGAAGTGAACCTGTTGGACTCCATGCACAAGCACAAACCTGGAAGAGTGTACAAACAGATACATTATCAACCAAGGCATCAAACTTAAGAGGGGATAATAAAATGAACAAAGAACACCAGTACACCACAAATGGTTAATATACATACATGAAGGATGATTGAGAAAAAATCAAACCTCAGAGGTATGTCCTTCCAAAATTGTCACATCAGAATGAGGAATTTCACAGGACTGGCATGCTGACGTTGTTGAAATATCCATTGGTTCAGACCCTATTTAACAGATCCAGCAATATTTCATAATTCGTGTTGCAAATAACAGTAAAAAGAAGCCAGGTTTAAAATATCAACATGATCAAAAAATCTAAAAGACAATTCTTGACTGCATTAATTAATTTCCTAAAGCATGTCTCATTTTCTAAGAACATCCAGCCAATTTCTACTCCGCACTGCAAATCATACAACACTGATGGCCTCCAACCTCTTTCAATGTGAGAAAATGACTATAGTCTGTTAGCTATGTAGTTTGACAGGAGAAAAAAATTAATAATAACAATAATCACAATAGATAAAACTGTGGTAGAAAATTATTTAGGAATATTGATTCTAAAGAAATTCTCGAAATAATGCCTTCAAAAAATCAAGTATTGCCCCATCTAGCCCCAGATAACATTATACAAGAGAAAAGATAAAAGTAACTGAATAGGAACAAGAAATCTTTCTTCAAATGGTGCATCTCTGTTTAAATAAGTAGATAGCACTCACAACATTTAAGATTTCCAAGACACTGTGAAAATCAAGTCAAGAGGAGCTTGTAATTCCATTATGAGGTTTTTAACAGCAATTCTTTCCAATTAACACAAGATTTTCTTTGCCCCTTCTCATTGTCCTAAAAGTATTTTTAGTTCAAAAGATTCATTTTGAGTTATTCATTGCACCAAAAACAGAAGTGCCCTAGAAACCAGACCAAAGTAGTTTTTTACTATGTTCAGTTACAACATCTCAATACAATCACCTGAAAATCTTAAAAAACTCTAATTTTATAGGTTTTGAATAAAAATAAGTTTATTCAAAAAAGCTAATTTTAATTGCTGATCTTTCATTTGCTAATCAGCAACCACACTATCAGGTACCAGTGATGTTAGTCATCCATAGCAGTCTCACTCATAATTTTTGCAAAGTGAAGTAAAACCAATTGGTTAGAAAAAAGAAAAAGAAAAGGTAGAGAGAATTTTTTAACAATAAAAAAACTGTTTAATACAACGTAATCATAAGCAAACAACTAAAAATTTTTATATAAAATAATAATCACCTTTAGGAACTCCATTTTCCCCAGGTTTCTCATTAACCTTGTATTCTTGATTAGTAGGCATTTCTTGACCAGTGTGATCCTCATGCAGCTTCTCTCGTTCCTTACCCTTATCTATTTTTTCTTTCTCCCTTTCACGTTCCTTATCCTTATCATGTTTTTCCTTCTCTTTTGCACGTGAACGTTCTCCTTCATGCTCCCTATCAACATCTTTCTCTTTATCTTTATTCCCTGGCACATTCTTCTTTTTCTCCTTCACCATTTGCCGTAATTCACAGACATTTTTCGTGATGAGATCGAGTGGTTGTAAGAATGAAATATCCTCATCCATGTCAACATCACTCTGGCAAGCTTAAAACATACGTTGATCACAACAAATTCTATCACATTCCAAAGCAAAACACTTAAAGAAACATAAGCATAGAGATGAGCACAGGAAAAGGAATCAAGCATGCTAACATTACTCAAGTTTGCCTCCATCTCCAAGTACTGAAGTCCCTTTTGCACGAATGAAACAAGTGCACCAGGTGGAACCAAATTTCCATCAATAGTGCATTTGTTAATACCTGCCTCATACCCTAAAGTAAAAGCTGCGTGCGTAAATCCTGCGTGAGTGAGATTCACAATGCATCAGAACATCCTTGATTATCATTTTCTAAGATACTGCAAATTTAAAGCTCAAAAAGATACAGAGTATTGCTCAATGCATTTCTCTGAGGAATCTCAACTAATAAAAATTGGCCAATGATCTATCAATTTTCTTGATGCATAGGACACTTTGTAATGACATTTAACAGCCATCATTCCACTACTAGTAACCGCTCATTATTTCTAGAAATAAAACCATCAGCCAAAATGTTGTTTTACAATTTTAAAAAAAAAAAAGTTTAGACTTTTGTAATAATCACAAGATGGTAAGTATGCTAGTCAGACAGAATTTTCATCATATGTTTGGTACAGTATAAAGGAGACAAAACTTCATCTTTGTAATTGATTGACCTAATTGTCCCATCAATTCCAGCCACGCAAATAAAGTAATGAAAAGAAGAGTTACATTACAACCATGGTGAACTAAGGTTTTTACATGCTAAAACGAGCCAGCTATTTTGAAGAATCCTCAAAGGAAATTCTTCCCCCAATCTTGACTTTGTTGAGAGCGCAACTAGTAAGCTAAACTTGTCTTCATATGTACATATGCGCACTAAACAAGAATACAACCACAACTCTTTGTAACAAAAAAATGAAAAAAAAAAATATAAAACTAGAATATGGTTGACAAGGACTAGGCACATAATACAGTCACACATAAAAAACGAGAAGCAAAACAGAACGATAGTTTCACAGATGCACATGTTCATTACTCCATAAAGAGGGCAGCATTGGGAAAATGGGTCCCAAGATAAAATCTTTTCCACCCAATCAAGCCCTAATATAAGTATAATAGTAATAGGGCCCAAGAAAAGCAGCTCAATAGCCTCCTTTACTACTATCCACGACGGCACACGATACAAACCCTAGAATTTCTAAATTAAACACGAACAGGTATCTCTAGGAGAAAAGTTCCAAAAGTAACATAAAATAAATTTACAGCGAAAAAATAACCTGATTCCTGTAAGTAGCGAAAGACGAGGTAATTCAATAAAGTTGAAGTGATGGAGGACATTGTTGCAAAAAAATTGTCGGATCGATGGCTGTGGTAGGAAATTGAACAATCGTGCGGCCCAGTCGGGCACCAAGAACATGGAGAGAATCTATAGGATGCCGCAGCTGGAAGCGTGGGCGTTTTGTTACGGTGCAGGTGCGGATAGGCTCAGAGAGTGTCGTTCAGAAGCGAGAGACGAGAGTGTCTTTTTCATATTTTGATAATTGTTGGTTAATCAACTTATTACTTTTGATTGGGCTTCACCATTAGCCTAATGGAGATTGCCGTTGGGAATTGGGACTAGTTGTCGATAAAGTGGCCGCCCACGTCATATTAGAGTCTGCGTTGGCCTAGCTCTGAGTGGTTATTAGATTTAATAAAAATATTTATATTTATTTTGAATATATAAATAAATATATAATTATATATATTATTATATAATTAAATAATTTAAATTAAAGATAAAATTATAATTATTAATATTTTATTATATATATTATAAAATATATTAAATTAATATAATATAATGAATATATTATACGATATAATATATATTTTACAAGATGATACATATTATAGATAAAGATCAATATACTTTTAACAAAAAAAATGATATAATAATAATAATAATGTATATGAAATATTTTAAAATTTTAAAAATATTTATGATATTTTTAAAAATAATAATATCTCAATTAGATTTTTTAATTATTTTATTAATTTATTTTTTAAAAATCGTATCATAAGAATATAAAAAGTTAAAATTTTGATACATAATATAATACATAATTCAACCACTAAAAATAAAATGATATTTAATTATATTATAATAAATATAAATATTTAAGATAAATATATATAATATTATTTTTTATTATTTTATAATGAGATTATATTTATAAAGTCATGGTCTTCCTACAAAACCGTGGGGGCACCTAGAAATATACTTTAAATGATTTTTCATGTAAAATAGAAACTACAATGTTAGATAATAGACTGTTCAATAGCTAAATCAAAATCTTTCTTTACAAACCATATCTTGAGTGTTATTTTAAATCAAGGGATTTTTTTTTTATATCTCAATATTTAATTTCAAATAATATTACACAATTAAACATACAAAAGCTTTATTACGTCAACAATCCTTATCCCATAATACCGATGCAATTATTTATTAATTCATAATGATACAAGAAGCTCCAAGTTCTACACATGTAACGCATTTTTCAGTCAGCTGTGACTGTCGGCAGATCTAATAACTCTCGCTCCGATTCAGCACGGCAGACACGACGGCGGAAGGCCTGAATAACTAGACACTGGGAATCCAGTCATTTTTTGCAGGGTTGCTCTTGAATGCTGCTCCATTTCCATTCCCGTGTGACAGTCCATTTCCTAATTCAAGATTAAATCCATTTTCCTCAGCTCCTTCCTTCATCACTCTGATAAATCCACTTCCCGTCTGTTAAATCACAAACCCAATATAACGGCCCATATCACTCAAAAATCTCACAGAATAGGCTAGCTATAGAGTGAAAAACCGTACCGTGTGGTGCTGCTTGTCAATAGAAATCAACTCTTTGTAGTAGTGTGTCTCCACAAATTCATCTGTCACCGTACAGGCTCCCTCTACTGGATACATACCCTGCAAATATAAATAACGCTGTTTGAACAATTGCAGGATCCCTCAAAACACAGAGCTGAAAAAGGAAGAGGTTACCGACATAAGATTGAGACTGAAGAGATCGAAGTTTGTCAAACTCCGGGATGTTTTGGTGAATAGTGGACACGGGTGCAGAAGGGTTGTCCGTTGTTGAATCGGGTTCGCTTCTGCTAGGTTTGGTGGGTCGTTTCGGGGCCAAGGAATCAAACTGAGCCCTGATCTGATTGGAGATTTTCAGCTGTTGGTCTGCATCTAAGACCTCGTCGCTTCGGCTAGGTTTTGCCACCTTCTGGTGTCCCATCTTCTTGATGTTTGGCTTCTTGTTCTGTTTAGTTTTTATCCGATTGATACCGCACTCATTTCCACTATATATATAGTGCACAAAAAGCAGCTAAAAAGAAATGGAAACTATGGGCGGTAGCGAAAACTGTGAAACGGGTTGACTTTATAAATCGTTTTTGAGGCGAGCTTGGAAAAGCTAGAAAACTACTGTGGGCTAGGTTGGGCTGGGCTTGTGCAGAAGTGTCATTAGATTTTTTTGGTCCAACTTCTAGAATACTACTGTGAACGGTCTTTTTACTGGTCATGAATGGAAACTTGGCACTGAGTCTTTGACTGGTCATCTATCCGACTGCCTTCTGCAGTTCTCCTTGCCATCTTCCTCCTCGCTCAACTTCTAGAGGAGCTGCCATCATAAGAAACTTAACACTCTTTCGAGTTTGACAGCTCTTTGATATCATCAAGCGACCAGCAGTTTGTTATAACTCATGAGGTCCCTAATTTCTCTCCACATCCTAGTAAATAACTCTCTTCCTCCATCTCTCATCCATTCTTCGTTCGAAAGATTAGAAAAAAAAAAATCTGGCCTGGGTGATGATTTTAGTCAACCATTTTCTTTTGCCAAATATGCCAACATTTAAAGTAGTAGTTGGATTGATGAATTGTAACCAAAACGGCTGCGACTTTGGCCGGCGAAGATCTAGCGAGGACGATGAGCACTATGAGTCATCGGTAGACGATGCAGTCGGGCAGTCGACGGAAGTTGATGGTATCTGTGAGTTTGACGTCAGTGAGCGTTCAGGAGATGATAGTTTTTAGGATTTGTGGTGGAGAAGGGAAACGAAAGTGCGGTGAGACCGTGCATCTCTGTTTGACGGAATAGGAAGATCTATCTAAGCACTGGTTGGTTCGATGTTGTGGGTGAGGGCGCCACGAAAAGAAATCAATTACTCCGTTCGACGGCGCTGAGGGATGGACAATCTGGTTTGGTATAGGCAGAGCCGCCTGCCACCGGAAACAAATAATAATGATAATAATAAGAATAATATAATTGTAATTATAAATATAATTTAAATCAGTTTAAAATATTCTCTTAATCTTAACAAAAAGTAAAGATGAATTGAAAATTAGTCTTTTTTTAATTTTTTATTTAATAAAACTATATACAAATACTTTTTATATATAATTTAAATATATAATTAATATATTATTATATAATTAAATAATTTTAAATTAAAAATAAAATAATACTTACTTATATAATAAAATATCATATATATATATATAAAATATATATTAATAATATTATTCTTATTTTTTAAATATTTTAGATTGTTTTGTAATTTTATTAGAAATAATAAATTAATAATTAATAATGAAATCAAAGGATAATTTTATTAATAAAAATAAATCATGTGTGGGATGTGGATAAATAAATCTTTCGACTTATAATGTAAATTTTTTTCTTCTTATCAAAATTTGAGTAGAAAACTATCCTTAACCTTCGCTTATATTTTATTCAAATATTTTGAAAAAAGGTATTTAAAACCAATTAAATGAATCAGTTTATTAATTTTTAAATCAAATTAAATTTTTTATTTAAAAAAATTATAAATTAAAATTAAACCAATTTTGAATTAAACAAAAAAAGATTAATTAACCAAATTAAAATTTTAATTAATCGATTTTAAACGTTTGAAAGATTATTTTATTTTATTAATTTTCAAATTTTTTAAAAATACATTCAGTAATTTAGTTTTTTATTTATTTTTATAAACTGATTTTAAAAAATAGATAAATTGATAACCAAATCAAAATTTTGGTTTTTATATTTTTCTTCAATTAGAATTCGAACTGATTTCTGATTTTTTATAATTTGATTTTTAATTTGAAAATCAATTTGATTCAATTATCAGATAACTTTAAACAATTCTATACTTCATTAATTAAATAAGATTGATTTATTTGAGTCCTGAGTTGAAGATAGGTATTTGTATGTTGATTTATGGACTTGGTTTTGAGAAAGAAGAATTGATACGGTGTTGTGTCGTATGCAGCGGTGGTGGTGCTAGGAACTTTGGATGACGCAGAAGGTGTTGGAGATTAAGATTTGGGATGTTGGTGGTTCCTTTCACAATTTTATAAAATTGGAGTTAAGATAAAATTAAAAGGGTGAAAGAGAGGGTGTTGGGTTAAAATGTTTTTGTTAGTTAACTTAAGTCTTTTTTTTTTTAATTTCACAATTGAAAATTTATTAAAAATAAATAAACTTTGTAATTTTATCAAGAAAATAAGATTTGTATTCATAAATATTATTTTTACCGATTAAATTAGTTAAAATGTTAATGATTAAATAAAAAATGTATTAAATTAAATGACATTCAGAATAAAATTGATATAAAAAATTATAAATAATCAAGACAGCCAATACTAAATTATTTCTCAAAATTAAGAGAATATATAAACATTAGATAATATTAGAAATATTTATAAATAATTCTTACATTAACTTAAATTTTTTGACAATTAAGTTCACATGGAACTGTAAATCTAATACATATTCTGAATAATAGACAATGGGGAATGAATTTTCTCTGCCCGTAAACTTGGCCTAACATAATTTACAGCCGCTACATAGACAACACAATTACCCGGAACATAAATTCAGCAGCTACACACAAACAATCCAGTGAGAGATGATGACTAGTGGCCGGAGCCTTTGCTGCTGGGTCCAGACGACAACGTATAGGCATCTCCCTGAATCCGGCCACCTGAGTCCTTGACAAAATTTGAAGATGAAGAAACTTCTGTAACAGCTTCAGGGCTTCCTATTTGAACGCTTGGTGGCCCTGGAAGAGCTCTACAATCAACAGAAATTGACTGAGAAACCACCAGCATCATCAACATCACTACAAATGAACAGAGGAGGTGTCTCATTTTTGACCAAGTTGAAGTGTTGTGTCTTTCCTCCAGTTTAACTAATTTCAATGAACCTTTTCTGAAAGATTCTCTACGCAAAGAGTGGACGAGAAAAGAATGGTTAAGCGACTAGCATCTCCAATGCATAAGGTACTGAGGCTTTGTATAAGGGAGCGGTTTTGGTGGAAAAGGAGAAAAGGACGGTGAAGGGCTCATGAAAGTGGGGACATTAAATTAGGGTATTATTTGACTGAAATCTGTTGGCCTGTGATGAGATGCTGAGTTTATATTTTATGACTTCTGGTTCACATTTGTGCTTTTCAGAATTTTGACTTTAGAATCTTGTTAGCGATTTCGGAAACACAGAAGATCCCTGGAAACTAATTGGGTAATCAAATTGATACCAGAAAAGAAATGGGAGGTGGGTAAGTAATGCAAATTACAGCAACTTTGTTATTCTTGATATCATTTTCAATGGTAAGCAAAGACCGAAGAGAATGATAAGATATTTAGAATGTATACTATTTGTGTATTCAAAATAGATATGTATAAAATTATTTTTTTGTCTGCGGATTTTTTCTGGAAACTAATTTTTCTCTGAACGACAATCTGGATTTACATGTACCGACCACCCAAGTTTTGGTTCTGTAAATAATTTAAATGGAAAAGGGCTAGGACGGCCATGAATGTCTGTCTTTAGTGAAAAGGAAATAAAAGTAACAAGTTGAAAAACTATAAGAAAATCTGAGTTTCAGAAGAAGTTTCTTGCAAAGACATAGAATTGCACATCCAGTGAATTAAATATGGCCTCCCCTCCCCATCTAGAAGATCATGAAAAGAGGAGGTGGAGGGGTACATGGCTTGCAAAATTCCTGATCATGCTTAATGATTTCACACGATGGAAATCACTTCCGTGTCATTTGGCAACTCTTCATTCCAGTTTCAATGTGAATGATGCTCAATGGCCAAACATCAAGAAGATTAACACCGCCTTCAGGATTAGGTCAATGGGAAATCTTGATTTTTTTGGTCAGAGAAAATCTTTTTTGCGAGATCCAGGACGGCGTTGTTCCTTTCATGGTTCCAAATATGCACATAAATTGGTAAAGTAACAACAGCACGTGACCTCAGGTGAACTTTCGTCAATGTTCAATTTGAAAAAGAAAATTCCAGAAACCACCTCATGAGCTTTTATTGCAATAGTGCATCAAAGAATTGACATCCTGTGAAGTGCTTTCGATGGTCAATGAAGGATGCCCCCTGTGCTACCTTTAAACTTTGACCTCGACATATAAACTTTTGAATAAAAGTTTGCCAGAAGTCTTAGCCCCACCCAAGGTTTGACAAAATTTTCTTTCATATCCAAAAACTTCAACAAACTTAAATATCTATTATTTTATTAAAATTAATTATTAGAGTTAAAAGTAAAAAAATTATTTATCTAAAAATATTTAAAAAATTAAAAATTTATCATATTTTCTGTTATATTTAAAAATCTAATAATTTTTTCTACCTAAAATTTAAAAGATGATTATTTTTCTTTTAGAATTTTATTTTTTTCCCATCATTCTCGCCAACTCCTATACCAACACACTCTCTAGTCTTTTGAACGAGGACAAATCGTCAATCAATTAGTGGTGAAATCTTTGATCACATTGAATACTTAAATCTTTGACAATGATTCCCACAACAACCTTAAACAACTTGGACAAATGACAATGATAATGATAACGGTTTAGAGTTAATTGATGTATACGATGACAATATGAATGACAATGTTTTGCTATAGGCTTCAGTTTATCAAATTTCAATAGTTTTGAATTCAACAAGAGTAATGACAAATTTTGGTGGGTGCATTTTTTTTAGCTAGTAAGTAATAACTTAATTCTTATTATAGCTTAATTTAGAGGGAAAAAATTGTTTATCATTTTTTATACATTGAATACGAATAAATTTAAATCCAACGTATACATACAAAACACAACCATATATATAATTCTCAATCGATTATTTTCTAATCTATTAGATCATACTGGAAAGAAATCTTATCATCCAAATAAAGAGAAATGAAAACATTGCGAAGAAACTACAATACCACCACATGGACATTAAATATAGTGACAGTACAAATTATTATGGAATAATGAACAAAATTTGTATAATGCGAAGAAAAATGAGATTATACTTCTTAAGAATGACATTTATGATTAACAATATTTAATACGGGAAAGTTTAGGGACAGGACAAGAAAATATATATATATCGAATGATTTATGTGATTGGCTGCTGATTACAAGAGGCAAATTCAGTGATGCTCATGATTTTACGTCAAAGCCTAGAATGATTTTCCTTGTATTTCATTGATAAAAGTATCCAGATTCCGATCTGAAGAACCACCATTCGCTACGGCTTTCTTTGCAGCCTCCTTAAAAAAAATTGCCCTCTTCTTCATTTCTGTTGCCGTGTTTTTATCAGTCATCTCCATGATACACTTTTCCACTTCATCTACGCTAAGAGTTCCATCTTCTTCATTTTTCATCCCCACACCAATCTTCAGAATATCAACCAAAAGTTTTGCATCAATGGATTGATCTGTCCAGTGTGGATAAGCAATGACGGGCACCCCAGTTGCGATGGTCTCTAGGGTTGAATTCCACCCACAGTGGGTCATGAAGCAAGCCACGGCCTGGTGCATCAATACTTTCTCTTGAGGACACCATTTTACCACCAATCCTCTTTCCTTTGTGTCTTCAAGGAACCCAGGTGGAAATTCACCACTTCTCTTCGAACAACCTTTCTCCGGAGGTTTAACAACCCAGAGAAATTGTCGACAGCTTTTTCTTAACGCCGTTGCTATGCTGTCGATTTGATTCTGAGTCATTACAATTAGACTGCCAAATGATATGTAAATAACCGATGAAGGTGGCTTCTTGTCGAGCCATTCTATGCAATAATCTTCAGGCCTGCACAAATCCATGCTAGCGGCTATGATTTCTTTTTCTCCTAGCAGAAATGGCGGCACTAACGGACCGATAGGAATAATCTGCTGTAGTGAACCCATTGACCCAACTATTTCCTTCTCTAGCTCGTTGAATGAATTCCCCAGAATCCATTTCACCTTATCTAACATTTGAACGAAATCTGAAACCAATTTTGTGAGACATATATGGCTAGAAGGAAGGATAAAGGAAGGAAGTTCCTTTACTAGTAGCATTGGCATACCAGGCAACTCCACGGCGTCGTTTGGATTATCTAACGATGGAAATAGATACGGATGCTTAAAGTAATTCGAGTAAATGAAGTAGACTGCAGAAGCTTGTATCCAGAGAACTGCACAAGGGATGCCATGTTCTTCTGCAAGTCCGGGCACCCATGGCATAAAAGGGTTGGTAATTATACAGGAAATTTTATTGCATTTGGTTTTGAGTTTGGTAATTAAATTTGAAAGATTCTTCGACCCTATAGTTTGTAAGGATTCAATGGAAGACTCGAGATACTTTTCGCGATCGAATTCATCGCTAAGTCCATCGGAGAAAAACTCAAGGCTGATTGTGGGGGTTTTAGGGGGATTGGTTTGTTGAGTGACGGAGGCTTTGAAGTGGAGCAAGCGGTGACGCTCATTTTCAGTGGTGGCAAGAACTGCATGAAGGCCCTTTGATACGAGGCGTTTTGCGAGCCTGAGCATTGGGTTAATATGCCCTTGCTTTGGAAGTGTCACCAGCAGAACATGAACTTCTTCTTCACCATCCATTTGCTCGCCACCGTTTGGAGGAAATCTTAAAGAACTCACAGAGTTATTGGGTGAGACACTGGAAGTGATGTATATATAATTGGCAAATCACAATTGCCATATATGATTGTTGCAATAAATTGTATAAGAAATAAGTGGAAAATTAAACTTTACTTCTCTTCTATGGAAAGAAACCTGCACCAATTCTGATAATATGGAAAGAAATTAATATCTTCCATGGAAAGAAATTAATATCTTACCTTTGTTTGGCTGGTGACATAGCTGGATAACTTATGTTAAGTTTGTAGGATTAATCACACTAATTCTAACATAGACATTCATGCAACCAGTCAACTGAATCTAAGCATGATTTTGTAATTCATAGACATAGGTTATAAAATACAATAACTAAAAATTTTCAAGATTAAGATAACTTGATGCATCATAGTTTATGTCGAATCAATTCTAAATAAAAAAAATGATTGATACGGTGAAATTGGTCTTCCTTCTCTGTATGTTCCGAAAATAACATATTTTCATGAATAAATGATTGTAAGGTGTACTGGAAATGGGATATAGCCTATTTTATAATAGATTATTAGACTGTCTCATCAAAGCCCAATAAACTCAATAACTCACACTTAAATTATCATAACCCAATTTATATTTGAGCAATACTATATGTACCCACTTTGGGTACACAAATATATACACACTTATATGTGTCATCATGTGATTGGTTATTGTTTTATTCTTAATTCAAAATCATCTAATCACATGATGATACATATAAATATGTACATATTTGTGTACCCAAAATGGATACACATAGTTTTATTGTTTATATTTTTGAAGTGTATAAGATATTCAATAAAATTTATTACGGTATACCTACAAATAAGAATGGCAATTTGGGCTCGATTTTAGGGGTTTCGACCCTCCCCGACCCTAACGGGAAGAGGATTCCCTGATAGAAACGGGAAAGGGGACGGGGACGGAGATGAAAAAAATCTCTGCAATCAAGAACGAGCCAGGGATAGAGATACATGTGTCCTCTCCCCGCCCCAACCCTTCCCCTCCCCACCCCTATCCCCGCCCCTTTATATTAATATATTTATTTAAAATACTAATATATTTTTATAGTTTTAAATTATTTATGTTTTTCAAATTTATTTAGGTTTTTGTTGTGCATATTAAAAGAGTTAATATATTATATTTATGATATTTGAAATAGTACATTAATTTTAATTTTGCTTAATTTTGTTATTTAATATATTTATATTGTATTTACAAGGTAAAAAAAATATATTTTTTTTGCAGGTACGGGTAGGAGATTTTTCCCCGCAGGGACGAGGAGGGGATGGGAAGGAGATTTTTCTTTTCGGAGAGGGGACGGAGAATCATTTTCATCCCTGTAGCAGGGACGGGTCGGGGACGGGGATTGATATCTCCTACGGGGACGGAACGGGGATCGAGATCCCCTCCCCGCCCCTCCCCATTGCCATCCCTACCTACAAACCATAATTTGTTCGATTATACATATGTTGGGACTTATTAAATTAAAATAATATTAATGTTTACCCAAGTTTGGAAAATTTTCTATACAAGTCTGCATGGTGATAGGTAGTTGGACACTGCACAAATGTTTGAGAACAAGACTGCAAACAAGCTCATATCATGTATTTGACATATTTGCTAATATTTATCATTATTATCGTCGTCAACAACAAATGTGGGGGGCTTGGAATGAACCTAGCCGCCCCCAAGGCCCGGTCAACTTGTTTGGGCCCCCTAGGCCCAAACTACCAACTCGGGCCCCAAGGCTTAGTCGACCACCTTAATCCTTATCTTCAATTACAAGACTTGGACTCAACCTGAGATCGGACATTATATAAGGGCTAAGGGCAAAGAGTCAAGCTTAGGTTAGACCCATTATTTTTTCAATGTTAAAAAACTATTTTTTATCTTCATTTTAATTTAATTTTAAAATCATATTTACAATAAATAAAAAACCTAAACATAAATTTATAGACTAACTATCATCAAAATTTTCATTTAAAGGTAAAAGGTAAAATCGTAATTTTATTGCTAAACCTTAAAATTTTAAAATTTACATCATTTTTCTTTAAAGTTTTAAAAACTAACACTTCACCCTATTCTCAAAATTTGAAAAGTTTAGATTTCACTCTTAAGGTTTGTTTTCTTTTTTCGGCTATCACTATTCTAATCGATAATTGACGCTTTCCACCTATCTTCTAGATCTGATGATGAAGGGCGGTCACCCACAATTATGAAGTATCATCCTTCGTCATTTGAAAGACACAATGACAAAGGGTCATCTTTCATTGGAGAAAACCATTGCTTATTTTTTTTATCATTGATCAAATTCCTTAAGCCACTGGAGATAAAACTAGAAAGAGAAGAAAAAATTGAATTATTCAAAATTTAATTATAGAGTGAAAAATATTAGTTTTCTAAACTAAGAGGGGAAAATGATATAAATTTTGAAGGTTTATGGTTTATAGGTAAAATGATGATTTTACATCTGTCTCTAACTAAAAATTTTAACAGTAGTTAACTCATAAGTGAGTGTTTAGATTTTCATCTACCGCACATATACTTTTGAGATTGGACTAAAATTTGAATGAAAAATTATCCTTTTCCCCTCTTTTAATATGATTATAATTTATTATATATAGTTATAAAGTCTATTATATAAAATTTACTAAAATTTTAAAATTTTAGCTATAATTTATACAAATGTAAACAATCATTTAAAAAAAATTAAAGATAGTTATGCGTAATAAGTATTATTAATATAAATTGTAACTAAATAATATGTATATATTATCGTTTTAATAAAATTATATGTATAAATAATAATATATTATTATATGATTGAGTGTTGTTTTATTTTAAATTTTTAATTATTCAATCATATGATAACACGTCATTGTTTATGCACAAAATTATTTACATAACACTACTCTGTATTGTTTTAGAGTTCAATGATTGAAAAATACAATGTGTAAATTAAAAATTTCAAATTATACGTAAATGAAATAATAATTGAAATTGTTACAAATAAAAATTATAATTTTTTTATATTTGCACTTACTTTAATTTTAGGATTATTAATTAAAAATTTAAAACAGTTATATTTCAGTTTTCATGGTTATTCAACTGCATTGTCATCATTTATGATGATATATAAGTGAACAAGTATCATCAAACAACAAACTTAATTAACAACAATTCAATAAAAATTTTAAGTACAGTTAAATATTGTAATTAATCTTAATTCATATATCATAAAATAATAAATATTAATTAAAATTTTCAATAGTATTACACATGTGACGATATTTCATTATTCATTTAAGGTCTCTTCAATTTCTAAAAGTTTGGTCTAAAGGTATTATTGATTGTGAGTACTCGTTAATGTGAGATTTTGGAGTTCACTTTAAATATTTTTTACACGAGAGAAAGATTTATTTTTTTATATAGTAATTGAAATCAAGGTTTTATAAGTGTAATAAATGTTTGAATTTAAAAATTTTAATTTTCTATCAATTTTGTTAAAAAAAGGTATTTATTATTGTCTGCAAAAAAAATCAACTTTTCTTGGCATTACTTCCACTACCACCAACAATTAGTTTAAACAGTCTATTGGTTAGGCTATTGCCCAATGATCAACGTAGGGCTGGATTCGAATTGAGTTGAGCTCGAGCTCGGCTTGATTCACATATAGTTGATCTCAAGTTTGAGCTCGAGCTCGTGAAAGTCAAACTCAAACTCAGTTTGAATTTGATTCGATTCGTTTTTTGTTATTAAAATAATGTTATTTTAATACAAATTAATCAAAATGATATCGTTTTGTATCAAAATTTTTAATTAAAAAATTTGACGAACTGCTCGAGCTCTTCTAGGGCCAGCTCATTTCGGGCTCATTCAAGTCGAGCTTGAACTTGAGCTGGTTCGGTTCAAATCTAACCTAAAATTGACCTGACTATTGAAATAAATTAAATGTGTTTAAAAATTAAGTAGTATTGTATATATAATTTTTGTATATAAATAACGACGTATTATTATATAATTAGATAATTAAAAATTAAAGGTAATATAACAATCAATCAGATGATAATATATAATTGTGTATAAAAGTTATGTTTATAATATTATGCTTAAAAATTTACCATGGAAGGATAAAATTATAATTTTATTTAGTGTTTTCCTCTAACCACTAGGCTCATCCCTAAGCCCAGGTGTACCATCCCTAGGCCCGGACTGGCCTGGGCCTACCCCTACAAGGCCAGTCCAAGCTCCGTGCCTACGTCTCTCATTCAACAACATTAATATATGGTGTACGATTATTTGAAGAACATTAATATGGATCAGCACGCCAATGACAATAGAACGAGAAAGCGATGACAAATATAAATTAAGACAATAACGGTGTCAATGGGTTAAAGCGTTTATCACTCAAAATTTCGAGGATTATTCCAACAATGACAAACCTCGGCAAATGACAATGATAACAATTATGATTTGAAGTTGATTGATGAAGACAATTTAAAGAAAAATCTGTTAATTATTATTTAGGCAAAGGATAATGACACTCACGACATATTTAAAACTTAAATATCCACTCATTAGGTAATTGTTATTACAATTTTCAGTTAGAATAAAAAATAAAATTGTTATTTCATTACTAAACCCTAAATTTTTAAAAGTTAAAATTATTTTTTTTCCAGCTTTTAAAAACCAACATTTCATCCAATTTTTAAAACTTGAAAAGTTTAGATTTCACTCTAAGATTTGTTTAGCTTCTCCGACCATCGGTTGGTGTTTTTAACCCATCTTCTAAGTCTGACAATAAAGGATAACTATCTAATTACCACGAAAGATGATGTTTCATCATGTTATCTAGACGTGACGACGAAGGACGACAAAACATCATCTTTTGTCACGTCTTTTAGACATAACCATAATGATCATCGTCCTTCTTGATGGTTGGGCGACTGTCTTTCATCATCAGATTTGAAAGATGGGAGGAAAGTATCGGTCAATGGTCAAAAAAGCTAAACAAACCTTGTGGTGAAATCTAAACTTTTCAAACTTTGAGAATAAGGTGAAATATTAATTTTTAAAATCTCAAAAGGAAATGATATTAACTTTTAAAAATTTACAGTTTAATAATAAAATAACGATTTTACCCTTATTTTTAACTGAAAACTGTAATGATAATTAACTCATAGGCAAATGTTTGAATTTTTCATCAACTATAGGTATATTTTTAAAATTAAATTAAAACTTGGATAGAAAAGAGTCCTTTGGCCTTCTTATTTTTATATATTGAATACAAATAAATTTATATTGGTACGAAATGCAATCATATATTCAATTATTAATCAATAATTTTTTAATCCATCTTATAATTTTGTTATAATATAAAGTAAAAGCTATGGAAAATATTCATATCATTAATCTTAATATTCAAAATATCATAAATATTTACATAATCATTCTTAATCTTCAACATTTTGCATTGAAACTACAATCAATAGTACAATAATAGTACAAATTATTACCTTTAAGGATAATTTAAATTATAAAAGACAAAAATTTATTGATTATAGAGTTGATTATTGAACCTAACATTTATCTCACTCGATATAATTGGTGTAGTCTAAAGAAATAATTCAATTCAAATAAAATTTTTCATTACCCGAAAGGAAATTAAAAGAATTATTAGGAAACCAATTCCCATTAGTAATATTTTTATAATGTGAAAAGGAGTGAGAAGATACTTTTCAAGAATGACATTTATGATTAACAATTTTTATTACGGGAGATATTTTTTTAATTAAGAAAGCACGTTATTTATGTGATTGGTTGCTTATTACATGATGCAAATTTCATAGCGGAATGATTTATTGATGCTTTTTGATCATACAACAAGGCCTAGAAAGATTTTCTTTTTATTTCATTGATAAAATTATCAATATTCTGATCTGAAGAACCACCATTCGCCACGGCTTTCTTTGCTGCCTCCTTCAAAGAAATAGCCCTCTTCTTCATTTCTGTTGCTGTAGTTTCATTACTCATCTCCATTATACACCTTTCCACTTCCTCTACGCCAAGAGTTCCATTTTCTTCATTTCTTATCTTCACACCAATCTTCAGAACATCAACCAAAAGTTTTGCATCAATGGACTGATCTGTCCAGTGTGGATAAGCAATGACGGGCACCCCAGTTGCGATGGTCTCCAGGGTTGAATTCCACCCACAATGGGTCATGAAGCAAGCCACAGCCTGGTGCATCAATACTTTCTCTTGAGAACACCATTTTACTACCAAACCTCTTTCCTTTGTGTCTTCCAGGAACCCAGGTGGCAGTTCTCCACTTTCCTTGGAAGAACCTTTCTTCGGAGGTTTAACAACCCAAAGAAATGATTGACCGCTGTTTTTTAACGCCATAGCTATGCTGTCAATTTGATTCTGTGTCATTACGATTATGCTGCCAAATGATATGTAAATCACCGATGAAGGTGGCTTCTTGTCGAGCCATTCTATGCAATAATCTTCAGGACTGCACAAATCCATGCTGGCGGCTATGATTTCTTTTTCTCCTTGAAGCGATGGCAGCACTAATGGACCGATAGGAATAATCTTAGGTAGAGAACCCATTGACCTTACTATATCCTTCTCTAGCTCGTTGAATGAATTTCCAAGAATCCATTTGACCTTATCTAACATTTGAACGAAATCTGAAACAATTGTCCTCAAACAAATTTGACTAGAAGGAAGGATGAAGGATGGAAGTTCCTTTGCTAGTAGCATCGGCATACCAGGCAACTCCACGGCGTCGTTCGGGTTTTCTAACGATGGAAATAGATATGGATGCTTAACGTAATTCGAGTAAATGAAGTAGACTGCAGAAGCTTGTATCCAGAGCACTGCACAAGGGATGTCATGTTCTTCTGCAAGTCCCGGCACCCATGGCATAAAAGGGTTGGTAATTATACAGGAAATTTTATTGCATTTGGTCTTGAGTTTGGTAATTAAATTTGAAAGATTCTTCGACCCTATAGTTTGTAAGGATTCAACGAAAGACTCGAGATACTTGTCGCGATCAAATTCATCGCTAAGTCCATCGGAGAAAAACTCAAGGCTGATTGTGGGGGTTTTAGGGGGTTTGGTTTGTTGAGTTACGGAGGCTTTGAAGTGGACCAAGCGGTGACGCTCATTTTCAGTGGTGGCAAGAACTACATGAAGGCCCTTTGATACGAGGCGTTTTGAGAGCCTGAGCATTGGGTTAAGGTGGCCTTGAAATGCTAGTGTCACCAGTAGAACATGAACTTCTTCACCATCCATGGCTTGTTGCAATTTAGAGGAAATCTCGAAGAAGCCACAGAGATATTGGGTGGGACTCCGGAAGTGATGTATATATAATTGTCAATAATTAATTTGACACGAGTAATTATGGGGATTACATATGAATTAACAGATTTATAAAGCCGGTTACAAAGCAAACATTTGCCATATATGATTGTTGCAATAAATTGTGTTAGCATAATTTCTTCGATCAAATAATAGTACGATTTCCTTAATAAATCAAAGTTTAATTTCCTCAATCAATTAACATTTATACTATATACATATTTTTCATTCTTGTATATATACGAACTCTTCATCATTAGTCAATATTTTTCTATTATTAATATGATATTAGAGTTACTAGATTTCATGTTCTACCAAGGATGAGAGTGGGCAATAGAATATATGAAGCATAAGACTCACATTTGCTCCCTATTCTGCTATTGTGACTCATCCAAATAATAGTTTGTGAAATGATATCATCTGACTCAGTTATGTTTCTTTTAACAGTTAAACTGTAAATATTATCACTGAGTCATATCTTTTAAGTCGTTTTTATTATTTCATTTCCAAACTATAATTGGTACATACGCTACCACCTTAAGTTTGATAAGTGGCGGTAGCATAATTTTCTCAATCAATTATAACATAATTTCTTCAATAAATCAATCAAAACTTAATCTCTTTAATCAATCAATAAGGGGTTGATTTCTTCTATCAATTAATGACTTGATTTTCTTCGATTAATAACTTGATTTCTTGGATCAATTAATAGTTTGATTTTCTCAATAAAATATTAATAGCTTGATTTCTTCAATTAACTATAATTTAATTTTTTCAATCAATTAATATTTATGTCATGTTTTTTTTTTTTATTATTGTATAAATATCCCATTTTACAAACTCTACAATATCTAATAAAATATAAAACGGTAATTTTGTATTGCTAACAAATTATATAAGAAAATGGTGGAAAATAATATGGAAAGAAATTATTATCTTAACTTTGTTTGGCTGGTGACTTAGCTGGATAACTTAGGTTAAGGCTACATGGCCATGGACAATTGGACACTGCACAAATGAGAAAGAAAGCAAACAATATCATATCATGTATTTGACAGATTGGCTAACATTTGTCATCACCATCATCCTTGTCATTTCCTTTGATTGGATCTCAACAAATGGGATCTTGGTATGAGTCGAGCCTCGTCCGGCCCCCAAGGCCCAATCAACTAGAATGGCCTGTTGGGCTCAGTTAACCATTTTAAGTTTTGTCTCAAAATTAAAGATTCAGATTTAATTTGAGATACGAATACACATGAGAATGGATCATATCGGATTGGGTCAAGCCGACTCTAACATGATCCATTGTGTTAGCAAGTTTAGCAAGGCGAGCTAGCTTACCAGTATGACAAGACTCATAGCACGGCTAGGGCCCTCTAGGTTCTGCCTTCACAGGCTTTTATAGGATGCCCCATGTGATTTTTACAAGCCAACCCATTAAATTATATCAATTTTTAATTACTTTTGGGTAACATCCTTTGGACTCTTACAGTATTATTTATTGATAAATGTCTTTTGGGTTTCTAATGATATTAAATTATATTTTTTTTAATTTTTAATTATATTTTGGATAATATCTTTTGGGTTCACAAGATATTAATTATTAATATCTTCTCAATTTCTAAAAATTATATTATTAATTTTTACTTTTTTAATAAATCAAATAGTATCGGGTCTCTAATCAGTTTGGACAATCACTAACCTAGTATAACCCATTATAGTAAAAGGTCATTTCGTCTATAAGTCAGACTATAAAAAAGCGCTTAGGTCAGGATTCGGGTTCAATATAACCCATTATAATGACATCTTATTATTTATGTGTAAGTTTATGTTTATTATCTGTACACAATCTTTTTATTTATTTCTTTAATTTATTTATGTGTGATTTTGAAGATCATTCCAAACATTCTTTATACAATACAGAAAGAGAAACAAGTAAGCAGAAATTAATCAATAACACAACACTCAGGCTTCAATAAAGAGAAATTAACCAGTAAAAAACCCTAAATAATGTTTTAGTGTCATGTTCTCAAGCATATCAAGGGTCCCCATTTAATGGAAGATGTATCGTGAAAAGATGACCTTTTGATCTACTTGGTGAAAATTCATGATGCTAGATGTCGAAAAAACTATGTATAAAAGCTTTATATGTGTAGCTATACATGCTCATTTTCAAAACACACCAATATGTTAAACATATATCTTGCTCTGATTCAATCTGAACCTAATTCGAAACGATTTTGATATGATTTGATTCTAATTTATTGTATATAATTTTTCTTATTTCATAAAATTAGAATTCAATTTCAAACTACATTATAATACTATATATTATATAATATTTTGTTAATAATATTCATTCAATTAAGAATTCTTCACTATTTATGACTACCAAGTTTGCATTATTTATTTTCAACTGACGTTAATATATGGCATACAGTTATTTAAATATTAAAGTCAATATTCGGAAAAATATATTTTTGTATGCACGACATCCACCTAAGTTTTATATATTATATGCCTAAATACTTGAAAAAAATACTCATTTTAACAGTTACTGTGGGAGAAAAAGGACATATGCCTTTTAATTTTATAATTATGTATGGTAAAATTAGACCATTAATATTGATCTAAATACTTTTCAGTAGAATACGAAACTCCAAGAAGATTAAACGTACAAGCCATGGATGATTTTATAGGACAAACAGAGACCTTTTTAATTTTTTTTCTATGTAGAAATTACGTACAAGTATTAATTCATGCGGATTACTTAGAATATTTAGTTATTATTTGGTAATATATGTCTACCTCAAGTGCAATGGTGACAAGTCTGTGCTCATTTAGTTTTGGCCAAAAGACTTATTTTCACCCAAGGTTTTGCATATTTTCAAACTTCTAACCATAAGGTTTTAAAAATTTAAATACACATTATTTTGTTAAAACTCTATATTAAGATTAAAGGTAAAACTATCGTTTATCCAAAGTTTATATCATTTTTTTCGTTTTGTTTAAAAAAATAATATTTTTTCTTTACAAAAAGTTTATTAAATAATAGTTTTATCTTTTAATTTTAACAAAATTTTTAATAAAAATGTGAATATTTAAATTTTTAACAGGTAAAAATTTGGGAATATACCAAAAGTTTGGGTGGGAATAAGTGCTTTGACCTTTTTTTTTTTTCTTCCTTGTGGATTTTTTTTTCGTTTTCAGACTAGTATATCTTAGAAATTCCTTCCGTTTACTTTTCAAGTCTAAAAGGATAGCAAGGAAAAGAAAAACAATATTCCAGTTGCCCCGTTGATTAGAAATTCAAAACTACGACAATTTATAATTGGCTAGTAACATTAATTAATTAATTAATCTATTTATACATATTTTAACTATATAAATAAATATTTATTTAAAGTATATTATTATATATTTAATAATTTTAAATTAAGAGAAAATAATTTTTAATCATATAATGATATATTATTTATATGTTTAATTATATATTTTAAAGTGTATATATAAAATATTATCTTATTTATTTTAAATATACAAATAAATATATATTTATATAATGATTTATCATCAATGTATTAGAATACGAGTATATATAATTTTAATGGTAATTAATTAACGTAACTCTGATTAAGATGCCTTGGTTCCCTACCCTCTGGAAGTCAAACATTGTGCTTGGTCCAATACCGAGTAAGAGAATTCCCGTTGTCAAGATGGCTGCCAATTGAACCTGTGAATCCATGCAACTACACGGGATTTTACTTCATATTTTTATATTCATTTATTTCTTATTATTTTCTGCACCTGCTCCCAAATTGGACTCGCAATCTCCTTTCTTCTTAATTTCTTTCATTCCTACTCTAATTTTCACAGCTTTTAGATTGAATATGAGACCTCCTCGTTGTTTCCTCAGCAGGAAAAATCGTTTGTTTCAACATACAAAGTATGAATTCTCTCTCGTTGGTTTGAATGGATGATGTTAAATTCCACCAATACACCGTAGTCAAAGAAAAACTAGTCAACAACTCACCAAACAAGCTACCACTATAAATAGCACATTAGATTCTCTTATCTGCATAACAAAAGCTTTTTGCTTGTTTCTTTCTCTTCGAAGCTGCAAAAATGACAACTACACCAAAATCTCTCAGCTTATTTTTGCTTCTTCTGTCGCTAAATTTTATTTCCCTTGAGATTGAAGCTCGTCCCTTCAATATCCTGTTCCCACGGAGCTCCCCAAGTGAAGTGGATGATGGTTTTTTCGATGGATTAGCTCTAGGAGCCATCAAGCAATCTGGCCCCAGTCCTGGTGAGGGACACAAGTTCATTGACAGTCATACTTTAGGCGGCATTAAGGAGTCGGGTCCGAGCCCAGGTGTAGGTCACCAGTTCACTGACGCTGACACTCTTGGAGGCATTAAACAGTCGGGTCCCAGCCCTGGCCAAGGACACAAGTTTATCAATGAAAATATTCTTGGAGGCATTAAGGACTCGGGTCCTAGCCCTGGCGGAGGACACAAGCTCATTGACAGTCATACTCTGGGAGGGATTAAGGACTCGGGTCCGAGCCCAGGTGTGGGTCACCAGTTCACTGACGCTCACACTCTCGGAGGCATCAAACAGTCGGGCCCCAGCCCTGGCGAAGGACACAAGTCCATCAATAAAAATACTCTTGGAGGCATTAAGGACTCGGGTCCTAGCCCTGGCGAAGGACACAAGTCCATCAATAAAAATACTCTCGGAGGCATTAAGGACTCGGGTCCTAGCCCTGGCGAAGGACACAAGTTCATTAATAGTCATACTCTGGGAGGGATTAAGAACTCGGGTCCCAGCAGCCCTGGTGAGGGCCACAAGTTTGTTGATAGTCGAACTCTTGGAGGCATTAAGAGTTCAGGTCCCAGTGACCGTGGTGAGGGACACTAAAGTACCATCGGAGGACACTACAGGAACCATTCTTTCACAAAAACTTGATATAATTCTATTCATTATTCTTCTCAGTTTATCGGTTTATTGATTTATTCATGTAATTTTCTTTGTTCAATGGTCTACCCTTAGAACGATGCTGTCAGGATGACCATACAATACATGCAATGCTACAGATGTAAAATGTTAATACAAATACACATAAGAATAAAGATTCCTGTCGTTTTAAATAAAAATCATATGCACCTAACACTTGTTTGTCTCAACTCTCAAGTTGCATAATCAGATGAGCATACCTGTGATTAACGCTGTACAAGTCTCAAAAGAAAGAATTAAATAAGTACCAAGTCAAATTTAACTCTTATAATTATCACGTGTAAAATTAAATTTAAGATAAAAAAATATATATATATATATATATATATATATATATATATATATATATAAATATATATAAATATATATATATGTGAAAAATATTTTATATGATTTGAGCCTTTAAATTTTAATAATTAGTTTTTGAGACGTTGTTATCTCAGAGTTTATATCATTGGTTGCGAAGTATAATAGTATATTAGAATTCTAAATATAAGATACGAGACTTATATCTAACATTAAAACTATAAATTTCTAAAATAAGATTTATATGATTTTGTTTTAATTTGTGATTCTCTCAAAATTTATATCACATACTAATATATTATTGTCAAATAATTTCTTAATGGATAATTATATGCCATTTTAATAATAAAAGTTTATAAAATAAATAAAATTATAAGAGGTTGATAAAAATAACCATCGGTGATTTTATAATTTTTTTTAAATAAAATTATATATATTTATTTTAAATATATAAATAAATATATCCATATAAACAATAAATGCGTAGGTGAAAGTCAAAGAGTTCGCAATGCATGGGCGTGGGGCACCTTCCCGGTGACTAGGAAAGTGGAGACGTGCTCAACGCATATTCTTTCTTCTATTGGCTGCCGCTTAATTTCTACAGAAATCAAATTTTGACTCGCTGGGATTTGTCTCAAGTCAAAGCTTACTGTGGTTCATTGAAAGGAGTCAAACCTTATTAAATTTCTCTAAGATTTTCATTAGCTCCACTAATTTTGAAAATTATTATGAACCTGTACTAAAATTTGTTAAAAATTAGGTGTATCTTTAACATTTTGTGAAGTAAATTAGTGGATCACAATTTCCAAATCAGTCAATTTTGCAGCACAGCTACAGATGGGAAAATCATCTAAAATTTTTCAAAATTTCAAAAGAAAAAGCATGAGAATTTGGAAGTTAAGACTTCATCACCAATCTCACTTACCAATTCTCCAAATTCTAAAAACCCAGCTTCAAAATCCACGTGCACTATTAGTAGAAGAAGAAAGTAGGTGATTCAATAAAAAACAATATTATGTGTATAATTTTATATATAAATAATAATAATTTATCATCGTATAATTAAATAATTAAAAATTAAACATAAAATAATATTTAATTAAATAATAATATATAATTATTTGTATATAAAATTAGATACATGATTATATTGTTCAACCAAAACTCGTGTCGAAACGAAGAGACCATGAACACAGAGTTAGGCAGGAGAAGTTGGAAATATTGTGCATTTGAGAATTTCTAGTCATCCCTCCCTGTCCATAGTGCTTCTTTTCACTTGGTCTTCTTTTCGTGTTTGAACATTAAACCTCAAAACAAAAACTATTCTACGTTAAATAACACTATAAATAAGGTACCCAGCTCATCATTTTTTACGAACCCCTTACTTGAAAACATTCTCCATTATATTTTCCATTTTCTCCCATGGCTAGAGAACTAAAAGCCGTCAGCTTCTTGCTTATTATTTTCCTTATTCTATCGCTTGGATCTGTGAATACTGAGGCCCGATTGATGAATACGTTGAAAGTGGATGCTTCAAAGGTTAAAAAAGAAGGTTTTGTTAAGGGACTGTCTCTTGGAGCAATTAAGGAATCGGGTCCGAGTCCTGGTCAAGGAAACCAGTTCACTGACTCAAGAGGTGCTCAGGGAAGTATTAATTAATTGGCATTTATTCTGCTTCAGCTTCAAGCCCTCGAGATGAACACCAGCTCGTTGCTGCGTAAATGAACTGCAGAGTGCACACCAGTAATATTTACACATAAAGATGATAATAAATTTCTTTATAATGTGTTCATGGTAATCGCATGTAACTTTTACCGTTTATCCATTTAGAGAATCTTCTCAAGTTATAAGTAATTATACATATTTCTTTTTTCCTTTTTCTTTGAAGAATTTAAGCTTGTGTTAATTTTCGTGATACTCAAATAAATTTTGTTGTTTCTTCAACATCTTTTGTTTTCCCCCTTACAAAGATATTAATGTATAACAATTGAGGATCACCATATAAATATATCAGTAAGATACACAATACTACAAAATTTATCCTATTTCTTATACAATCTATTATACAGTAAAATCATAATTTTAATAACTGGATCGAGCTTTAATCAGGTTAATGAATTGGTTTGGGTTAACCCCACTCTTATCAGTTATACCAGAGATTAGACTGGTGAACTATTAGGGGTAAATTTATCTCTTGTATTTTGCTTAGAGGTCAAATTGACATATACTTAGGCAGACTTTGTTGCTTTCATTTTATAACGGGATTAAAAGGATTTTTTCACATGAAAGTATAGAAAGAAGGTGAGAGAGGAGAGCTGCAAACCTAAAAAACCCTATTGGCAGGCCACACAATGTTGATTTTCTTTAAGACAACTCTTTTTGTCATTAATCTCACCATTTCCAACTTCTGCCAACACCATCTCGTGTTGATATCATCTTTGAAAGATTCTCTTGACGTTAATCTAATCATTTTCAGCTCCTCTTAACATAAATCTTGTCACTTTCAATGACTCATTTACCTTGCCTTTGTTCCTTTGAACCATAGTCGTTCCAGTGGTGATGTAAATGTTCTACGTTCCACACTCAGGGATCTTTGTTCAGTCTAGCAGCTCTAAGTGGTAGGTTCCAAGCTGCAATACTTCTCCAATCTTGCAAGGGTCTTCCTAGTTGAGCCCCAGTGCGCTACCATTTATGACTTGTTCTTATAAAGAATATAATTGAGAAAACTTTTATAAAGAAAAAAAAGTGAAGCAAACATATATTCAATGGTATGATCACTTGTTCTTACTTCCACCATTTACATACTTGATGTCATAAGGCACAATAAATCCGACCTATTATGCACGTTTAACAGCTTTACATATGCGGTACCTCTAGCATTACATTCATTTAAAAATTTATATATGTATATTTAATAGTTTTACATATGTGGTACCTCAAACTTAATTATTATACACATTTAGTAGTTTATGGCAAATGTATTATGTTGAATGTGGAAAGTCTAACATCAACTCTTTAGTTTATGTGTGTTGATTTACATATGTAATATCAAATTTCATTCCTTATACAACATAGAAAGAAATAAGTTAGTAGGACTAAACCTTACACTCAAATAAGGAGTTAAATTTTGGGTGAATCTACTTAAGATTTTTCATAAGACCAAAATTTGTCTATACATTTTAAAGAAAAATTGGTTGAATTTAGACTAATTTTAATGAAACTTTCCATTCGGCAAAATGGACAAGCCTTTGTTGACTTGATTCGATCAACACTCCCTATCAACTAAACATTTTTTTTTTAACATCTATCTTCTTTTATGACCAAAATTATGAATTTCTATTTTCCGTTTGTTGATTAGATTCGATCGACACTTTTTATTGACTATCTTTTTTTTTTCTATATTAATTTTTTTATGGCCAAAATCATGGGCTTTGGGTCAAAACCATAGGTATTGGCTGAAAGAAAAAAACATGATTAATAAAATTTTTTTTTTTTTTTTTTGGTTGAAACCATGGACTTGGCTAGAAAATGCAACTAAAACCTAAACATTCTTCAAATAATTAATTCAAGCATTTCAATTAACTTACATGATTCATTAAACAGTAAACACAGCAACAATAATTGGTGAGGTTTGAGAATAGATACCTGATAGTTGTAACAACATGGTCTAGTTTTCAATTCATATTTCCAAACATTATTGTTTAATATAATTTATAAAAGGCCAAAAGACTTACTTTGACCTAAGGTTTACTGAAATGATAAAATTTCATCGATTAAATTTAAAAAACTTAAATATATATATTTTTTAATTAAAATTAAGGGTAAAAATGTTATTTAATTAAAAATATTTAAAAAATTAAAAAATTATCAAATTACCCCCTCCTTAATTTAAAAATCTATAATTTTCCTCTCACACAAGTTCGAAAAGTGAGAATTCCCCTCTTAAGGTTCACTTTCTGATCAATTTTTCCATTTTTGACCATGTTTTTCTTTCTCTTTCCATCTCTAACCATCTTCGTCAGAGATAAAAGACAATAGTGGAGAGAGAGAGAAGTCAGGAGAGAGAGAGAATGTCAACAGTTGGAAAAGTTATGGTAATTGGAGAGGAGGAGACACAAACTCTAAGAGGAAAATAATCACTTTTTAAATTTTAAGTGAAAGAAATTATTAAAATTTTAAATCTAAAGGAGGGAATGTAATAAATCTTTAGTTTTTTTGAATATTTTAATCTTTAATTTAAATAGTAAATTTTAATAAAATGATAAATATTTGAATTTTTCAAACTTAATAATCATTTCAGCAAACCTTGGATGGGAATATATCCTTTCGGCCTTTATAAAAAGTATGCATGCCAAAGAATGATCAACCTTAGAGGTGAGTTTTTGAACATTCTAAATTGAATGCACCAGTTATATTATATTTAAAAAAAAAAAAAAAAAGTTAAGATAGGGCTGAATTAAGTCTCCTTAAACCCACTTTCAACTGGGTAAGAAGAGAGAATACACATGCCGACACAGAGAGGGGAAAAAAGTACTGCAGAAAATTTAAGTCAGAAAAAAAAAGAGTCTTGTCTCTGGTTCTAATAGATTTTAAAAAGAAAATGGTAAGCTCATCGAAGGACACGGCCAGTGATGGTGACACATCCAGCAGGGAGACGCCTCCCCCCGATTCCAGTCTCTTCTCCGAGGGCGAGCGAGTCCTCGCTTATCATGGCCCTCGCATCTACGAAGCCAAGGCATTTATTCTATTATAACTTTTTTTTTTTAATCTCTCCCTCTTACTTTTACATCTAAAATTAGGCTCAGTTATTACTTCTCTGTCTTGTTGCTTTATTTATTCTCTAATGGTGGCTGAATTATCCTTATTCTTTAAGTTCTTTCTTAAATTTAATGTGTGATTAGTGAAATTAGGGTTTCTTGTGTTTGTGTGTTTACTGTCTTTAATTTTACTTAATTGAGTCATAGTCGTTGTATTAAACTTAGTGGGGATTTTAGCTTTGGGGTTACCGATAATGCGAATGAATAGTTTCAATTTTTTTTTCACGTTTTTTCTTTTGCTTTTATTCGAAATAGGTGATGTGATGCAAAAAGTTATTGTTTTTGAAGTTTTATGTTAGTGCGATGACCAAAGAACAAGTTATGTTTTCATCAGGTTGGGAAAGCGATAGATTGTGCATATTATTGTGCTTCAATAACCTGTTGGATGGATTAATGAGAGAAATATCCTTTGATATAATTAAGCCTGTTTTGTATGGTGACTTTGGTTTGACGTTTCTGAAGAAGATGTGTTGTTTCACATTAGTGCATTGTAGAAATTTTGAATGTCAAACCTGTTTTATGATTAACTTCTGCTGTTTATGTATTAGAATGAATTACTAATTCTGCCAAAATAGTAATGTAGTACTTTTTTGTTCAAGTCATTGTTGTTTGATTTACTGTGTGCATTTATGTTTTAGGTTCAAAAGGCTGAGCTACGAAAGAAAGAGTGGAGATACTATGTTCACTACCTTGTGAGTCTCCCCGTCTCTCTCCCTCCTTTCTTTCTCCTTAACAAGTTACTTTACATAATTTTTTTGTGTTTTCTGGGGGAATTCCTCTAAGTTACAGCAGTTAGCACAGTAGTATTTTGGCCTTTAATTTATATGTTTGAACCACTGAATATGGTGGGTGAACAAAGTTTACCTCATCGCAATATCAAATGATGAAGAATTTGTTGTTTTGCAGGGTTGGAATAAAAAGTGAGTACGGCTTTTGTTGCATTCTCCTGGCGATACATTTCAAGTTTGATTTCTTTTACTTCTGTTGCATTCTCCCTGAAATGTGGCATCTTTTGGAACATAGCACAGATTTTGATTACTTGGTATTCTGTTTGAGCCTTTCAATGAAATAACATAAACTAGACGTTATAATAAATATTATCTCTAGAGTGGTGGAACAAATATAGCTTGTTAACAGTCAACGTAAGTTGGGATTATGTAGTGTATTTCTTAATGTGTATATTTTATAATAAAGATGCTTTCTCAATAATGAAGTTTTGGCATTTTAAGATTACCGTTATGAATCTAAGAAAAGAAATATCTTGATACTTTGCAAATCAGAACAAAATGACTATTTATATTAAATTAGGCTGTTCAACTATTTATATTAAATATGCTTCCATGTGTTGTGTCTTTTTTAATGGAGAAAACCAGTCACACTAGGTTTTTTCTTTCAACTTTTGAGCAATTTGCAAATTTTATACTGCCAGTTAATTCCATGATATCGATCCCCTGTAATTTGAACATTGTATTGATTGTATGGACTTGGGGAGGGTTATGCTTGCATGGACATTTGAGAATATGTTGTTGGACACATTCAACCCAACTCTCCTTGTAGATGTTTGTGATCTGTACTAGAGTCTATTCTTCATGGACTGCATAACAATGAGATATCATGTTTGAGGAAAAATCTGTTCAGAGAGAGATTGGGGAGGTTTTCATTTATTAATATTTATCAACCTTTTCAAAAGGGATACAGAAATCATATAAATAGCTTGGAAATCTTGCCAACAGCTGGGACGAATGGGTTGGCGCAGACCGGCTGTTGAAACATAATGAAGAGAATTTATTGAAGCAACAAGCTCTCCAAAAAAAACAGGGTATTGATAAGAGTGCAAAGTCGGGACGTTCTGGTCATTCTAAGCAAAAAGGTTTTACTGGTTTGCTAATCTCATTTTATTTTTCTAGTTATTTACTTATGGATGCAAAAAGTCTTAAAACCTAGAAAATCAGCTCTTCTTTTACACCTCAAAAGTCTCATGTTTGTTTTGTTGTTTGGACTTAGGTTTACTGTTTCAGATTAGTATGCATTAAATTTTCCACAAGGCATACTGGACCATTGTTCTGCATGCACAAAGTTGGCAATGAATTTTCATATTTATATTATGACGTTTCTCCAATATGTGCTTAGATATTCATAGGATCACTTATCTTTCATGTTTAATATTTGCTCAAATCCCCTTTAAGGGTTTTCAGGTACTTAAATTATTTTTGTCAATATTGGATGATAAATGACCTGGAATTTTGTGAGGCCCAATCTTTTGATTCCAGATCATTGTCTGTAGAATCTAGAATATGACCAGGTTAAGAGTATACAGAAATCAATAGAAGTCTTTTTTCGTGAAAACATGATCTAGAATTAGTAGTCTGTGTGCTCATGAGATTTCTCATACTCAACCTTGGCTTCTTCACATTGAACCTTTTGTTTAGTGGCAGACTCAGGGGGTTAAGGAGAGTCAACTGACCCCTTGACTTTGAAAATTTTTTTAACATAAAATATCAATATAACCCGTAAAATTTTACATTAACCCCCTTATATTTCATTATTTTTATTGACCCTCACATATTTCACTTTTATTCAACCTGGACTCCCAAAGTTTTATTTTAGGGTCTGCCACTACTTTTGGTTATGGCTTTTGCTGTATGATACTGTGGGAACTGATTGTGAAGATGGCCAGTTACACTCCCAACTATAAGACTTGAAGAGCTTTGGTGATTTAAGCACAACCACAACAATGGAAGGGGTGATGTGAACATTCCTGTTGAATGATGCCTAATGACTTTATAGTTCTAAATGATTGCCTAATGAACTCATCAGGATTTGGAGCGCTTTTATCTTGTTAAAACTTAAATTCAAATGTAGAGTCTTAAGTTTAGTTTTATACATTATGTTCTAGACAAAATGCATGACTCACAATTCTTTTCACTCATATGTTATTGTACTACTAAGCTTGCTTCGTTATGACATCTCACCAGTTCAGTCTTGGTGTGTAGATTTTATATTCCAAATTGTTAAAGTCATTTAATTAAGTGTTTTTGTTACTCTTGATTCATTTGGAGTTGCAAGTGTCTGACATAATTAATTAATAGTGTCTTTTTATCACCCTGTTGACTACTTATTTTGCTTCTGATCTATAGATGCAAAGGTGGATAAAGATGACATGAAGAACAATGGTACTTATTTTCTTTAACAATTTTCATCATTTCTTTTTTCACCGCCCTTCTAGATGTGATAGTTTTTCATTTTATAAATCATCACCAATATCATTCATAAGAGTTATTATTGAGCTTCTTTGTGTTGAAATTTTTATTGCCTTTAGTGTGTTTTTTTTTTTTTTTGTGTGGGAAAAGTGATTGATAGCTCGTTATATCATTACATTCTATACCTGATATTTATTTATTGCTTACCCAATAATGTTTAATTCCTTATATTGTGATTTTTAAAGTTATGTCTAGAGGTGTAAATGACCGAGCTTAAGCTTGATGTTGGTTGGCTAGTTAGCTAGACAGCTTATGGCTCGGCTTGAGTAAAATATCAATGTACCCAAATAGTTATAAATGTTTTATTTACACCCTTAAAATCTTGTTGTCTAACTATAAATATATGGGGTAATGGATAAATATACAAGTTATAAGGTTTAAATATAATATGTTAAAAATTAAGGGGTTTAAATTTGAAAGTTTAGGAATGCCATTGTGGAAACATCAAAGTTTATTGCCTGCTATCGATGGGGTTTCTTGCAGCAATTTAAATTTTTCTCCTAAATGCAACATGAGGGAACCTAAAAATTGAACATTCATGGGATTCACAAACATAGCTACCTACCATTCAAGTTGTATTGTACATATTATAACATCTTTAAAATAATATATGCTTTAAAAGGCATTGAACCTTATGCTATTTAACATACGTCAATATTTATTGCAGTGGTGAAAGGGAAGAAGCGAAAGAGTGAATTGGGTGTAGAGGTCTGGTTTGTATATAACTAAACATAATACTTGAATATTTTGTCTTTTCTGAGATCAGAAGAACATTTGTCTTGTTTTCTGAATATGGTTATTGCAATGGTTTTTACCTGCTACATTTGTTTGGTTCCTAAATTATTATTTTCCTTTCAATATATTTTATACTCCTTTTCAATAGACAATAGTTTATATTGTAATAATAATTTTATAAGCTGCAAGGATTTGTTACAAGTGAATAGACATGGAGATCTAGTTCTTATATGCTTAAATGTATCACTTGGAGACACTGCTTTCCTGTTCTAGTTTTTGCTTATGCCTTACTCCTCACCTGCCATCTCACTTGGTTGGTTCCTATAGTTTATAAGTTCCATCTGATATGTGCTTCTAGACTTGGTGTACTTTAAATCTAATTAATGAGTTTCATAATAACAATAGAGAGAAGACATTGGTGATAAAGAGCAGAGATGCAATTTCCTAGTTTGAGATCTCATTTTCTTGCTTTCACTAATATGTTTTTTCTAATAAATAGTGAGTCTAGGAAAATCTGGAAAAAATTGCACATTCTCACATGAATGCTTCATTTGGAATGTTATATTTATTCCTAATATTCCTTATAAGGTTCTAAGATAGCCTCGTTTGTGCAATATGTGGTTCATAATCATTAGAAGGACAATATATCTTTAGAAAGGCTGATCAAGATCCAAATTCCTTCAACCTTAAAGAAGCAGCTTGTTGATGATTGGGAATTTGTTACTCAGCAGGATCAGGTATATTTGTTATAAACTGTTGAAATGTTATTTTTATATCAATGATGCTTGGATAGGATTTTAATTTTAATAGAGTAAATTTGTCTTCATGCTTTAATTGATTTCACTATGGTTTTATTCCTTCTTTTCTTTGGAAATTTGAAGGATGAGATGTTTTTCATGCAATTCAACATTTGCCAATCCACTTCTAAGCAGAAGTGTAACCTGTGAATAAGCCTTGAAACCTTATTGACCACATTCCGCCTGAGCTGCAGAACTCTACTCACCTTGGACAAAACTAGCCTACCTAAACTTATTTTTCACAGCCTACAACAATCAACACATGTTTTTTTCACATGTAAATCTATCATGTGTGGTTATATGGTGTTTACAGTATTCATCTAAAATAATGTTATGAACATGTATGAAGCAAAGCAGTGCTTCCAAATTCAGGATGTAAGTTATGTAGTCATTATTATGGTGTTCTACTTTGATGGGTTGACAGTTGAATATATCTTTCAAAAGTATAATAAATTTTGTTGGATCATACATATTTAGGGAAGCTTATATAAAGTTTTGGGTCATTATATACATGTGTGTGTGTGTGTGTGTGTGTCCATGTCTGTGTAAGATAATTCATTCCTTCTACAGCTTGTTAAACTTCCACGTTCACCCAATGTTGATGAGATTTTGACAAAGTATATTCAATACAGAAGAAAGAAGGATGGCTTGTAAGTATTACTTTGAAGGTCTTATTTTTAGCATTATTTTCTTTCTTTATATAGCATGTCATGTGAACTTTTGTTACTTTCTGCCTTACATTAACTGTAACATGAATTTATTACATCGGTTCTGCTATCATTATGTGAACAACAAAATAATTCTCTTCTATCTTGCTGGATCAGATTGAAAAGTATTGATCTCTCTAACTTTAATATTGAGCATAATAATCATAGTTTTCTACTAATATTTGTAAATGTAGATACAGTTATGACTGCTGAATGTGCACTGCAGTAGGAATGAGAGTGGTTGTAAAAATTTAATGTCAGTCAGGATGTGAAACAATCAAATTGGGTCATATATTAGAAACACTTGGATGCTAAACACATGATTGTGTTCAGTGGTGCCATGCTCACATAAATTCTCCATGCTCTCTTCTTGTTACATGTGTAAATTACTTTCATTTGAGAGTGAGAGTGGGTGTTTTTGAAGAAATTATAAATTTATGTCAAAGTTTGGCTGTATCGAATAAATTGAAAGCCAGTTGTTACATCATTTACAGTTGTAATGGTGGCATGTACTTTTTTCTCTTGAATACAGGATGGTTGATTCAGTTGCAGAAATCATGAGAGGCATTCAGCTATACTTTGACAAAACATTGCATGTGATGCTTCTTTACAGAAAAGAACGTGAACAGTATCATGATGTAGTTGTAGATAACGTTTCTCTATCTACCATCTATGGTGCTGAACATTTGTTACGCCTCTTTGGTATACCCATACATAAGTGCTAATTGATTTGAATTTTTTATGTTGGTATATTTAATTAAGTGCCGTAAATATGCTTTTTACTTGGTAAATTTTTATGAAAACTTTTGAGTATTAGATTGCCTTATTTCATTATGTATCTGCTTTAAAATTATCTATTGAGGTTTGGTTCAGCTTTAGGCAAATTTTATTTTCCCCTATCAGATTTTAAACCAAATTTTATTTCCCCCCTTTGAGATTGTGAACCGGAGATGATCTCTGTATAATTTTAATCTTCATGAATTATCCTTTTATATGTTGTATAAACTTTGAATGTAGTTTAGTATATTTTTACTAGTGCTTTTTTGTGTTTGCAGTCAAGTTGCCGGAGCTATTGGCATATGTCAACATTGAAGATGAAACACTGACCCGCATGCAGCAGAAATTGACTGACTTTCTCAAGTATGAATTCAATGCCTACTTATGAATACTTCAGTGTTTGAAAAATCAGTGCTGTACAACCATGCATTGCCTGAGAAATAATCATTTTTAATGTCAAGCAGGTGGCTGCAGAAGAATCAAAGTAGTTTTTTTCTTTCTAACTATGATGGATCTAGTGTTTCTGATGATAACACCAAAGGAAAAGATGACTAAGTATCGATGAAAATGCTGTGCTATCTTCTTTGTAATAATTGACGTCATTTACCGGTGTTGCCGCCAAGTTTAATGACTGGAAGGCAGCATCCAATTGTTGTAGCAATGTATTATTTTTTGGTTTCAGGTGGCCAGTGTTGTCAATTGAAGACTTCTTTATGTACAATGAAGCCAGTTTATTGTAATTTCTCTGATAAGCATTTTTTATTGAGACTTTTATGTAACACCTCTCTCGATTTCTATTCAAACATCATTTCTGTCCGTTCACGTAATCCATTTTAACCACATCTTTGTTTGTTTTCAGCCCTCTTCACTACCCAAAAATCCACTGCCTCCTGTGTCTCATCCACGCTTCCAATCAAACTTTCTGTTATTGTTTTCTTCCCTATATTGATTAATTGTAAAGAATATCTCCATTATTTAACAAAGCTAAATTATATATTTGTATAAAAAATTAGAATGAAATTCGGTACATTAGCTTCACTTGAAGGGTCTTTGATGCAGCACCAACTAAATTAGCTTCCTTGAGGAGTAAATGTAGGAATTCAAAGGGTGAAAACTGGAAACTGTGTACGTTTGTAGTCAAGGCTATTTGCAGCTCTCTCCATCTCTGCCACATTGGATTGGAGTTGGAGCTTACCACATACTCATCTGCGCCCAAGTGCTCTAACGCCTCCACCTCCTCTTATTGGAATAACTTAAAAACATTGAAATACGAATAGAAAACACAATTAAATTAAAAATAATTTTAAAACGGATAAAAATATGAATTTTTTTTTAAATTAAAAAGTGGGTTGGCACGAAACAATACAATTCAAAAGTCTTAAGTTATGTTTGACTCTTTTAAGTTTTAGCATGCAAGTCATCTTATTAGATCCGTCATTTGATGAATCTAAGCCTACATAACAAGTCATGTCGAAATCGATATAACACACTCTTTTGTCTTGTCTAATGGAAGCTGAGCCTTTTGAGTTATTCTTTGAACACATGTTGGAATTTTTATTTTTTTGGCAGCCATCCATTTCCTTTCTCTGTCTCGCTTTCATTATAATGGGATGACACTGAACATTTATTCTAATTTCATATTAGTTAAAGAAACCAAATACAACTTGAATTTAACAGTTTTAAAAAATAAAATGTGAAAATTAGTTTCATCAATTAAAATTGCCATAAATCATTTTCACTGAGTCAGATGGGTTGATGTTGAATCAAAATTTGCATGTTAATGTGCAGATATTAAATATAATTTGGGGAAGGAGGGCGGCGGTAAAATGAGGTCATAGTTAGGACTATATGGCGACATCCAAAGCCCAAAGAGAGTGGAAACAAAAAGGGACAGAGAGACGGGGAGAGAGAGAGAGATGACAGCATGACTTCCAACTAACTCAATTGCTTGAGCGGAGCCTTTAGCCTTCTTCAACAATGGAAACTACTCTCCTCCATTCTTCCTTTCGCCTCACGAGTTTTCCCTCTCTCACTTACTCTTCACGATTCAGACAACTCGACTCACTCAGATTCAAACCCTTCAGCCTTTCTTTTTCACTCAGACACCGCCCCTTTGCTTGCTTTGCCCAGGCCCATGATCACCACCACCATCATGATCATGATCATCATCACCATCAAGATCACCATCATCATCATCACGACCACCACAATGGAAATTGTACGGAGCTGAGCGGGCCACAGAAAGCAGTTATTGAATTTGCTAAAGCCACGAGATGGTTAGATTTAGCAAATTTCTTAAGAGAACATTTGCAGCTTTGTTGCTTTTCCACGGGTTTGTTTTTAGCTGCTGCGGCTTGTCCTTATTTATTGCCCAAGCCGGCGGTTAAGCCTTTACAGAATGCTTTTATCTTCCTTGCTTTTCCTCTGGTTGGGGTAAACATTCGTTTCCATTCTCTTCCTTTTTTCTTAATTTCGGCATTTCAACTGGTAATTTAGCGCTTTGTTCGCTTTGATTGAGTTTTTTTTTTTTTTTCCAAGCCTTTTGTTGTTTGAATAGGGATTGCAACTTTTTCTAATTTATCATTTTTACTTTTACGTTAGATGAATTTCATTATGACAGTGTTTTATAACGCGTGATTTAGCGTAATTAGCTCCTTTCTCCTGGGAACCACGTCTTTCTTAGTGTGCTTACAAGGAATTGTTAGTTTGTCAGTTAGAACACGGACTTATTATTTCTTAGTGAAAATAACTGATACTATAGGTGAATGACGTGAATTTTGATTATATCAACCAAGTCTTTGTGAACTATTGCTTGCTATTTGATGTTCTTTCTTGGGTTTGTATCTCTATCTTGATCATAATCATCTGGTACTCTGGAATAGAAAGCCCTAGAGGCGCCATATTGTAGGAGCCCAAACAATGTGATTGAATAAATCCTCCTCTATCTGTTGTGGGCCAAGGACTCTGCTCTTTGTGATTACTAGTAGAAGTAAAAGGTCGATTCTCCTGTTGCAATTGAACTCAATTTTCATAAATTTCTCGAGATATTTTCTTATGAAGTTTTGTTATAGCATCTATAACTGCCTTTGGATTGGGAAAACATCATAGCAAATAAATGTCCACCGGAATTAACTTATCAACTCCCCAAACAGTATTATAAGAATCGGCACTAAACATTACCCTATAATAATACATGCTCCCATAGCAATAACATATTTTGGTTCAGACATTTGTTCATATAGTCTCATTAAAGATGGCACCATTTCCATTGTTATTGTGGTTGCTTTTAAAATTAGGTCCGCCTATCTAGGACTTGATCTTGGTGCCAGTCCTAATGGTCAAAGTCAAACTGTGAGCATATTAATTAAGAAAATTCAATAGAGCAAGGTTATGTTTCTTTGCTTAGTCCTCATTAGCTTGGGTCAAGTAGTTAAGTACTTAAAACTTGTGCCTTATCCAAGTTGACCAAGTAGTTTTGTGTTTGAATCATCTTGTTGTGATATTAACTTATCATAAATTGTGTCTATGGACCTACTAGCATAAGCTTTTGAGCCAAATGGTTACTTAAAACACCAGTAAGATTGCTTTTTTGTTGGTTATGGATCAGGATTTTTGTATCCTGCTAAATACTTAGAATTTTTTCCTTTGATTTTTAGGAATTTTTCTTTATACAAAATTAATTTAGTAGGGTTGGTAGCATTTTGTGGTATTTTCTCAAGGGCCTGATTTTAGTGCAAGGTTGAGGGGTTTTTTTTTTTTTTTTTCATATAATTTTTTCTTGATGCTTGTCAGGTGTCAGCATCACTTGATGCTATTACTGATATTGCTGGTGGAAAAGTAAACATCCATGTATTGATGGCTCTTGCAGCCTTTGCATCAATATTTATGGGGAACTCCTTGGAAGGAGGATTGCTTCTTGCAATGTTCAATCTGGCTCACATTGGTGAGCATTTCAAACTTGAGGATTGGCAAACAGTTATTGAGACAAAGTTAAGTTTCATGGTCTAATTTATATTGATTCCGCAGCTGAAGAGTTTTTCACCAGCCGCTCAATGGTGGATGTAAAAGAGTTGAAGGAAAATTATCCAGATTCTGCTCTTGTGCTTGATGTTAATGATGATAATGTACCAGATATCTCTGATTTGGCATATAGAAGTATTCCTGTGCATGATGTGAAAGTTGGCTCGTTTATTTTGATCGGAGCCGGTGAGGTCTGTGAAACCAAATGTACCACTTTTTTTTTCATTATTGCAGCTTTTCTTCAATATCACTTGGTGTTATTAATTTGGCACTTCTGTGTGAAGTTAAGTACATATGTTTCTTCCATTGTATCTAGAAAGCAGTCCTATCAACTGATTTTGGCTTTTATCTTGTGGCTTTTCCTTCTTGTTAATGCAATAACCACCTTTTCCAACCCTTTTTGGAGTTAGTTCTTATAAAAAAATTTGATTATTAAATGAAAATGCTATTTCAACTTTAAGTCCTTATCTTTTTGAATGTCATGCTAAAATATAGAAGTTTCATTTGGGCTTGGAAATTTGTTTAGGCTGTACCTGTAGATTGTGAAGTTTTCCAAGGTAGTGCAACAATTACAATTGAACACTTGACTGGGGAAATCAAACCCTTAGAGGCTAAGGTCGGGGACAGGATTCCTGGTGGCGCACGGAATTTGGATGGTAGAATGATTGTGAAGGTACATTCTTCAGTTTTCTGGAATTCAAACTTTGCAGTATAGATGTGTTGAAAAAGTGATTTTTTCTGCCCTTGATCTCAAACCTCTTCTGAACAGTCCGAGAGAATAAATAGTCAAACACTTTCAAAATATATGTTCTTTTTCTTTTCTTTTTATCTGTCAGTGCTTATTATATCTCATGGTTATACATTTTCTTTTTCTCAAAAAAATTTAAGTTTACTTCCAAATTTTGCATCAGGCAACAAAGACCTGGAAAAAATCCACACTTAGTAGAATTGTGCAGTTGACTGAAGAAGCACAATTGAATAAGCCAAAGCTTCAAAGGTGGCTAGATGAATTTGGTGAGCAATACAGCAAGGTGGTGATTATTTTATCAGTCACTATTTCTCTCATTGGACCATTTCTCTTTAAGTGGCCATTCATTGGCACACCAGGTAATTTAGTGGAAGTGTAAACCCTTCTGTTCGTGTGCTTCAGTTATCATATTTCTTTTCCAATTGAATGTCATGGAGACGTTAGTTTTATTGACTAAGGAAGAGCTTCTGTATGAATGTGTCTCTCCTCCTGTTTTATGCTTTAGCATATCATGTCACATTCTCTCTTACCGATTTGTTTATGATGCTTCTTCCGTATCTGTAAACATTGTGATTTTCGGAAGTTCTTCAATTTTCTTTGATGCTTTGGTTAATTTTGTAGCATGCAGAGGATCAATCTACAGAGCATTGGGTCTCATGGTGGCAGCGTCACCTTGTGCCTTGGCTGTAGCTCCATTAGCATATGCTACAGCTATTAGCTCCTGCGCTAGAAAGGTACCATTTAACTAAGATAAAATTTTATGCACTAATAATTGATACTAATTTGTATACTAACAATAATGTATCACCATGTGGTTGGATGTTACTTTATTTCTAATTCAAAATCATTCAATCGCATGGTAACACGTTATCATTATTACACGAATCAGTACTCATTGTTAGTGCATATGATTTTATTATTTAATTAACTGTTGCAATTTAAGTACTTATGTGATGACTTGGTCATCTTTTGTGCTTATGAACATCTTTTGCAGAACATATTTCTTTTGGTGTCTAGTAAGGAAAGGTGTAGGTTATCCTTGATTCAATCTGGTTATCCCTCCTTTTCTGGTGTTTCAATAACAACATTCAAAATAAAAAGAAGAAACTCATTTACACATCTTTTCAGGTTCACCAGATTAAATCTGGTTGACTTACAAAATAGTTAAAGCGTGAATTTTTGGAAAATTAGGAAAATATTCCAGAGAGCATCAATCGATAGTGAATAGTGGGACAAAAATAAATGGGAACTGAAAATTTCTAGATAGTCCAAAATGGAAATTTGTTTTGTTATAATTTGAATTTTGTCAGTGAGATGATCCACTTTTCAGGCTGTGACACAAGTCTTTTTTTACAGGGGATATTGGTTAAAGGTGGACAAGTACTAGATGCTCTGGCTTCTTGCCATACTATCGCATTTGATAAAACTGGGACATTGACAACGGGAGGACTTATGTTCAAAGCAATTGAACCAATTTATGGACACTTAGTCAGAAAAGATAAAACAAATTTTACTTCCTGCTGCATTCCTAGCTGTGAAAAAGAAGCTCTAGCTGTAGCAGCTGCCATGGAAAAGGGTACTACTCACCCTATTGGAAGGTAGTATGTCAAACATTTTCTTTTCTCTTTATGTTTTGTCTCTGAATTATTCCTGTGACATCGCTTGAATGGCAAGTCACGGTAATGTTTAGCTTTTGCATAGCATGATGACCTGGCAACAAGCTTTTAGCTTTGCATCATCTGCTATTCAATGCATTTACATATGAATCCGTGGTTAGGTATGTACTTTTCCATTTGTGTGTTCATTTTGTCTTTCCTGATGTAGGAATATTTCCCTTCCTAATTGTGACTTGATTTCTTACTTCATATTGTTTCCTTTATTTTTTATTTTCATTTTAAGATTTTTTTTTTCAGGAAGGGAAATTAATAGAATATTAGACAATATTTCTGTGTTACCTATTTTTTATTCTATTGGGAATTACCTTATTATTAAGGATTACTAGCCTATAAATACCCATATGATTCCTAAGTTTTATTATTCAAGTTTCAATAGAAATCTCATCTTACTTTGTGAATTTATCTCTATCATATTTCTGCATTATTCACTTGTGGTTAGAACTGTGTTATTTCCAGTTCCTTTTTTGGGGGGGCTTATCCTTTAAAAACCCTGCTCCTTGTCCTGTAATATCTATATTGTTGCAATATTTTTGCTCTGAACTGGCTTGTTACAGTGGTGGTTAATATAATTCAGATTACAAAGGCTGGAACTGCATGATTACACAATGGTTATTGCTTTTCTTGGAACAATTTAAAATGGAAGTGCTAATTTACTGCTGAAATTGTTGCCATACATGTAGCCAAATTTGCATTTATTGTTCTGAAGTTGTTAATATCTGTCTTGCATTAAATTGTGCTCATAATTCGATACTCTGTTGAAGTTGAATTACTGAAGATTGTGATATGTCTATATGAACCCTATTTCACAAGTCCAGTTTTTGGAACTTAGTTTGGAGTTTAAACTTTTTAAAGATTTGAAAACTACTGTACTTAATCTTAATTGATATGCTCTGTACTCAACAGCTGGTTTTGACAAATTTGCTGATTTTTTTTTTTTTTTTTGGGTTTTTGGAAAAGAAACTGACTGCCTTTTTCTTTTAATGTGAATTGATTGAGAAGAGCTGAATGAGTTTGATCAACTATGACATGAAACTTTTAGTTGATTTTTATCGTTATGAGTGACCAATGTATAATTTCTGATATTATGTGGTAGAAATTGATATAGTTGTGTGGATCAAATCCTTATAATCTTGTGTTTTCCATATTACTGCAGAACTTGTTAAGTCTTATTCATGTTGATCAAGAGCAACTATTGCCCTTTCAAATTTCAATTTATGTTTCCAGTGTTCACCTTTCATGTGAAGTTGTTGACCAGTTATTTCTTTATTTCATCCAGAGCTGTGGTGGACCATAGTATAGGAAAAGACCTTCCTTCCATTTCCATTGAAAGTTTTGAGTACTTTCCTGGTAAAGGTCTTACAGCAACTGTTAATGGCATTGAGGTACTTTTTCCAGTCTTAGCATATATTCTGGTAGTCCCTTAACATGTATTTTCAAACAATTTCCCATTAACATGTTGCAGAACAATGCACGACAACCTTCTAACTTATGTGATTTTATTGTCCGATATATTATTCTTTTTTTCTTCTTTGGCTAAATTTGGTCTGAAAAGTCACAAAGAAGATTTTTTTTCTATAATTTGTCTAGGAAAATGGAAACTATTTCATGTAATATTCTCATTCTTGAATTGACTCAAAGAGGGTATGTTTGGATTGGATAATAATAATAATAATTAAATAATATTTATTAGGATAATACTTAAATGTTAGGATTATGATAATTATAATAATTAATAATATTGATTAAGATAATATTTAATTAAGATAATATTTGTAGTATAATAATAGATAGTTGAATTTAAATAATTGATTAACATTTGAATTTGAAGATTAGTATATTGGAAGAATAAAAAGGGTAGCTAGATTCAGAGAAGGACAAGGAAAGATATTGTATAAGGTTTTGAAAAAGGATGGGTAATAGAGTTGATGTAAAAGATTATGAAGGCAGTGAAAGAAAAGCTGGAAGCTATTGAATCTAGGTCTGATAATCTGGCCATGGATTTAGGACAATAAAAAGGTGCTAAAGGAATTGAAAGAGTTGTTTCTACAACCACCATCGTTGCTTTCTGAGGAGGAAGTTGTAAAAGGAGATTGAGGCCAGACCAAAGTTGTTTTCAGAAATTGACATGATTGAGCTCCAGGATACGTGTTTGGGAAAGACTAATTCGGTTATGGAGGTGTTCAGATCAGATCTGATCCAAAAGTGATTGGGGTGACGTCGGAAGTTGTAGGAGACAATTAGAACAAGGTTGGATATAAAGTTCTTGGTGTGTTTTCTGCGGTGGAGGATGTCAGATTTGGTGAGAAAAAGGTTCTAAGGTTGGGTTTTGGGGCATATGCAGTTGGGCTTAGGACGAATGATGCTAGAGTGGCATTTCCGATGATGATAGACAACACGGGGTTAACCTTTTCGACCACTAGCATAAGCATTGTTGTTTTGTGTAGGTTCCTATCAGAGTATTTATTATAATTAACAATTTATGGTACATTCCATTGCCTTTGTAATGACCTTGGGCCGCTTGAACCCCCTTGAAATCGAGGCTGGATGGTTTGAAGAGGTGAGGCCTTTCCCTTTGTATACAGAGTAAGAGTACTATCAAAATGAATTCCCAAAAGCGATGGTCTTTGAGATATCGGGTCAAAGGAGGCATCTATGTGAAAGATTGGATCGTTGGATAGAGACAAAGCGTGTACCTTGTGCTCAAAGCTATTTTAGCATAGTTGTGACCAATTTACAGGATTCTACTTATTTCAATTCCCCTGGAAGTGTGATATCATGCAGTGGGAACTTTATTTCTAACATTTGGGATGGGTGATTGTTTTTTTGGTCAATATGATAAGATTTTTGATGATAAACCAGTTAATGATGTTACCCTATATTCTTACATAGGGGATGGGTGTTGTAATTATTATTTTGCTCAAGATGTTATTAGAAAGATGTGATTCTTGTTCCTAAAATCACAAAATTTCTACTTTGACTCAACCCTTTGATGGTGTAGGTGAACAATAACTGGGAAGATGATAAAAACTAAGAGAGGAAAATAGACAGATCAAAGATGAAAGAGAAGAAACAAAAAGAAGAATTAGATTTCATGAAAACAATCTTTATTATCACTCTTTAGTATCTATCATCAACTCTAATCTTTATTTGTAACTCTAATAATTTTAGAAATAAAAGTTCTATTTTTAAATTAGACACAGTCCTCAAATGTAAAAAGATAAGGACTAATCCCTTTGCGCCCTTCCTACATGAATTTCACTGTCTTCAAGGTCCATGATGCATAAGAATCTTTAGGAATGAAAATACATCTAATCAGGGGAAAAAAGTCTTACATAAAACAATGTTCAATTTATAACTGTTTGTTATTTATTTGCCACATTCATTGCCAACTAACTTCTCAGGAGACTGCATGAAAACCATGCATTCTTATGATCTTATTGGTGAGTTATATTGGCTGGACAATAATGCAATTTTACAATCTTTTGAACTTTGTTATAGTCAGGAACTGGAGGGGGTAAAGTGTCAAAAGCATCTCTTGGTTCTGTAGAGTTTATCACTTCTCTCTGTAAATCTGAAGTCGAATCAAGAAAGATCAAGGAAGCTGTTGATGGTTCTTCTTATGGAAGGAACTGTGTCCATGCTGCTCTCTCTGTTAATCAAAAGGTGTGGTTTATGGTTATGATGATCTGGTTATTCACTTAGTTTCAAAATTCTAAATCTGAATGTCAAATCAAGAAGAAAGATCATGGGATACAATGTATAGCTCCCAGCATATTTGCAGTAGTTTATTGGTTTTCTGTAGTTTTATGCTTTGCAAGGGCTGTCATTGGAAATTAAAATATTTATTTTTAAAGCCCCTTAGATTTCTCATTTGCTATTCCTCGTAACACCTCATTTGTTATTCTATGGGTGATCTATTTTGTGAATCACGTTTAATCCAGAACTGAAATTTTGTTTGTCATTGGTGTATGTAGGTAACATTGATTCACCTTGAGGATAGGCCTCGCCAAGGAGTTTTAGATGTTATAAGGGAATTAAAAGATCAAGCAAGGCTACAAGTCATGATGTTAACTGGTGACCATGCGTCCAGTGCATGGAGAGTTGCAAATTCTGTTGGCATCAGTGAAGTCTACTGTAGCCTGAAGCCTGAGGATAAACTCAATCATGTCAAGAGTATTTCCAGGGGTATTGGTGAGCTTCACTTATGATTCTGGATTTTATCACTATGTTTTGGCTTATTTATGTTAATCATAGTGTGTGATTTACTTAACTTCTGTATAAGATTACCAGCGCACACCCGTGCCCTAGTAATTTATTAATAAACATTTATTATGAAAGATGATATATATTTTTTCTAGGGTATTTATCCAACCACAAGAAAAATGTACTTGCATGAATATACATATGTTAATGTGCACACTTATATACTTGATTGCTTGTATATTTATCGTTGCCTTTAGTTGCATGTTCTTTTCCTTTCTAGTTTTAGAAAACTGTGTTCTCTTGTTTCCATCATATACATGTAACACCATCCGTTTTTTTTTTTTAATTGAAATATGTGGAGTGTAGGTGCAGGTTTCTTAACTTCTTGTCCTAAATTTTTATGTTCTGGAGCTCCAATGGTTTGCTGAACAGATTTTTGTAATTTTCATTATTTTAACAGGAGGTTTGATCATGGTCGGTGAAGGTATTAATGATGCACCAGCACTTGCTGCAGCAACTGTTGGAATTGTGCTTTCTCAACGGGCAAGTGCAACAGCTATAGCTGTTGCAGATGTCTTGCTGCTGCGGGATAATATCTCTGGCGTTCCATTCTGTATTGCAAAGGCTCGGCAAACAACTTCCCTGGTACTTGCTAGTGTCCTTTCTATCATCGTTAGTTATTTTCTGCTCTTTGTGATATTGATTCTTTTAGTATTTGTACTTGCAGGTCAAGCAGAGTGTTGCCCTTGCTCTATCTTGTATAATTTTGGCCTCTCTTCCATCTGTATTGGGCTTTCTGCCCCTGTGGTTGACGGTATGGTTTTAACTTAATTATCTGCTTTACAGAACTTGTAGTTTACATTAATAATCTTGCTTTTGTCTAATTTTGTAGAAATGAATATGCTATATTAATTTTGATTTTCACTGAGACAAAAACACCGAGACTTCTTATTTGATAGATCCTTGCTTCTGAAACTAGTCAAATATTTCGGGAGAGGGATTATTGAACTAGATACCTAGGATCAGGAGTGTTAATTGTCTGAATCTTATGCAAAGGTTGCAAACCTATGATCTCGTGGTAATTAATTTGTGTTTTCTTAGTTGAGTAATGTTTTGTATACACACTTTGAATACATAATTGAATACACAGATGATGTATCCTCATATAATTTGATATTATTTTATCTTTAATTCAAAATCACTCAATTATGTGATGACACATTATTTGTATACTAAAAAATGTGTATACATAGTGTTATTGTTCTTAGTTTTGATCTGGCAATGTGCCTTTCCAACTCCCAATGAAAATGTTTGTGTTTGTTTCATTTCAATAGTTGCATTCAGGATCCATGACTGCTCTGTTTTGGTATACATGCAGGTCCTTTTACACGAAGGCGGGACTCTTCTCGTTTGCCTCAATTCCATACGAGCTCTGAATGACCCTTCATGGTCCTGGAAACAGGATTTATGGAATCTGGTTAATGAATTGAAATCTAGGCATTTCTTCTCAATGAAACAGAACACCAGCTCAAACAGCATCCAGGCTGCACCTTTGTAAGTGACTGACATTCTTTTGATACTTTGACTCTTTGTGTATAAAATATATGTTAGAGTCAAGAAGAAATCCCTCAGAGTTGTACAAAGTTGACTCCGTCAATCTAATAAAAAAGATGATGGAATTTTGGGTTGGTAAACAAGAATAGAATAAGTGTTCTTGATTTTCAGTCATATCTATCAACAAATAAAGCAGATGTTTTATGACATTCGTTTTGACTCCTCTCTCCGAATTAAGAATTGAGCATAAATATGATTTACAGCTGGTTATAATTTAGTGACAGTAAGATTCATATTGATCCATAACCCGGTAAGACAATTAGGGGTGTTTAATTTGAGAAATATTTTATTATTAAAATTAGAATATTATTTTGAAAATTATTAAATATAAATTATTATTATTATTATTATATTTAATAAAATTTGATAAACTATGTAGGTATAAATAATTATTGTATTTGATTAAATGTAATAAAAAGATATTAGTATATTATTTTACTTAAATACTTTTAAGGGTAATTATTCTAAAATATTGTTTATGTTATTTATTATATTAATTGAACAAAAAATTATTTTTTCTCAAAAAAAATTAATAAGTAAGGATATAATTATAATAAAATGAAGATTATTCTGATAATCTTTTAATATCTAAGGTGAAACTCTTATATTATTTGTCACATCACCATTGGTAATAGAATATTACTGGAATATTTTATTACTTATAAATTAAATAAAATAATGTAAGTAATAAAAGATATATTATTCGAATAATGTTTAATGCTTTCTAACCAAACACACTCTTAGAGAGTTAGTTAAGATCATCATAAGCTAAAGGCCAAAAGATTTATTCCCATCTAGGGTTCAATGCAAACTTAAATTTATATTCGTTAATTTTCAAAAATCTAAATAGTCATACATTTGTTAAATTTTACTACTATTGTTAAGAAAAAATTATCATTTAAAAATTTTATTTAAACTCATATTTTAAGAATACTTGTAAGTTTTAAAATTTTTATTTCTATCCTTTAACATCATATTTTCCAAATTTTAAAACTAACTCCCCCCTTCCAAGTTTAGGGTTCGAACTCTCATATTTTTTTATATATAGTCATCTCCTAGCTTTATAAACGATCTCAATTTCACCCCATCCACTTCAGTTTCCAAAACCTTATTCTCCGATAATCATTTGCCAAAGATGAGTGGACAAGAAGTAAAGAAGATCTTCAACCAGAAGACAACGAGATCTTCGATGAGAAGATGAGGAGCAGAGAAGATCTTTGATGAGAAGACGAGGAGATAGGCGACCAACAACTTTGACGAGAAGACAAGCAGATCTTCACAGCATTGACAATCTTCGATGAGAAGACAAGGGAGATAGATCATCGAATGATCACCAAAAGAGGGAAGTTCTAGTCTATTGGAGATGGAATGAAACTAAGAGAACCAAAGAGAAGGAGAATACCACATCACCATCTCTGACCTTACGCAGCGATAACTGAAAAACCTTTAAAGAGAAAATATTAATTTTTTAAATTTTAAATAAAAAATTTTATTAAATTTTAAAAAAATATGATAAAATTTTAACTTTTTAAATATTTTAATAAATAATAATTTTATCCTTCACAATTATTATAAAATTTAACATACAAATAAATATTTAAATTTTTTATAATAGTCTAGTGAAAATAGGTTTGTATCAAACTTGGGTGGGAAATAGTCATTTGGCCGAAGCTTAAAATGGTTAAACATCTTTCTTCCATAACTGGTATGGCAATTATACCTAACAAACTTTTAGCCTAACTATTATCGCTACTTCTTTTCAACTGCCTATCAACATTTCCATGTTAAATCTTCTTCCTCAATAAGTAATTGCAATCCCAAGAACAAGTTACGAGAAAAAAAAAAAAAAAGGGAAAAATTCATAAGAGTTTTCCATTGAGAAAGAACAACTTGGATTAACATTTTAAGGTTTTTTTTTTTTAACTTCACATATAATAATATAGTTTTTTTTTTTTGTCATTTTTGTTGCGTGTTTTCGTCCCTAACCATCTAATGAACAGGGTAGAATCTTCACCAGTCTTCCTCTCAATCTAAACACTATTACTTAGATATCCATTACCCACCTCTCCCTCTCTCTGTACATTAACTACAATTATTCTCCTAAAGAAAAGAGAAAACGCAAATCCCAGTTTTCTCTCACACATTTAGTAATCTCAGATTCTCTGCATCGCAACATTTCTAAACAAACCGTCGCCGCTTCCACCACGACCCTGATAACATACTCCACCTCTCTGCTCTTCAATGGAAGCCATGTAATTCCTCACCTCCTGTCTTATCATTTCCTGCATCACCCCCATAAACTCTTTACTGAACCCCACAAAACCAACGCCCTTCGACCCACTTTCTGCAAACAAACCCTTTGTATTTACAACCTTACTTGACTCCACCGCTTTTTGGTTCGTAACTTCACTTGAATCCGCCCCCGGAAGTGACAGACTCAGTGAAGTTGGCGGATCGTTGGTCGACGACGTCGTTTCAGGTCTCCCTAGGGGTTTAAAAATATTATGACCCGATGACAACACGTGTACGCTAGAATCGCTTACGTCAGATCCAGATGGACTACTCGGGTTCATGTAAAGCCCCGTAGTCAACGGCACACCTGATCCTGCACTCACCGATCTTTTCAACGGCTGATTTTGAATATTATCACCGAAAGCCCCGTCGTACCCGTTAATAAAACTACCAAAATTACCATCCTCAGCCATTGAAGCTGAACACTTCCGTTTCAAAGTCGAGTTCCAGTGGTTCTTGATGGCGTTGTCAGTACGGCCGTTGAGTAGCCGCGCGATTGTCGCCCACTTGTTGCCAAAGCGAGCATGAGCACGTAATATGGTTTCGTCTTCTTCGGGAGTGAAGGCGCGGTGCTCAACTTGGGGCGAGAGCTGATTACACCAACGGAGGCGACAAGACTTGCCGGATCGTCCGGGGATTGACTTGCTGATTAAGGACCAGTTTCTAGGGCCATGCTTTTGAACAAGCTGTTGTAACGCCTCATCCTCTTCGGGGCTCCATGGACCCTTGATCCGATCCACATCTTTTCGGTTAAACTCCATAAGATGTAGAGAGAGGAGATTGCAATGGCACCTGTTCGGTTTGGAGTGAGACTAATGGAGCTGAGAAGGAGAAGAATTGGAAATATATAAGAGAGGAAAAGGAGTAACCCGGAGAACCGGTAACAGTTTAGGTTGTGAATTCGTTATTTGAGGTATTCGGTTGTAGGTTTCTGGGTTTGGGATACAGCTGGAGATGGACACGCGTCAAAGTGCTGTTGCACTGATTAACATGCGTCGCTCTTTTTTATAATCTATCTGCTTTTGTTCCTCTAATCTACTCTTTTATGGAGCGTCTGTCCCACTCTCTCTCTCTATTTCTTTTCAACTAAAAAGAATACTTATTTAGGCTTTTATTGCCAGGAGCGGGAGAGCGTGCTTTTAACATTTCAAATAAATTTTCAACTTTTAAATAAATAAAATACCCAAAGTAAAACTAGATTTTTTACCTTTCTTTTTTTTTTTTTTGGGAAGTAGAGAATTTTTTTTGTTAAAATTAAGAATAAAGACTTAAATAATTAAAATTTATATAATCGAAAACAAGATAAAGATAAAATAAATGTATTTTTTTAATTTGTCTCTTTATTTATATATTTTTTTAATTCTTTTTTATTAAATTATTTTTAAAAATATTTATGATATTTGATAAATATTTTATTATTTTTTTGAATGATGATAGAGAAAAAGAAGTGTATGAATTTTTTTCTCGTGAATAGAAGGAGAAGATGGGAGAAATTTAGGCTAGAATGGAAAACGTTTCCCTGCGCGAGCAGACATATTAGAAAAGGTGAAGAAAGTGAGTGCACGCTCTCTCTCAAAGCGTAAGACAGAGCATATGAAATTGTGGGAAATAAATAAGAATTGAAATTTTTGACAAACTAAACTGTGATAATATTTTATGATTGAAAACTAAAAATACAAAATAAAATATCTGAGGATAAAGATGGGAAAAGGCTGGGGTTGGGTAAGATTTTAGTCTGAGTTTGACCGAAGTGTCCAGGCTGTATAGCATTCTTTTCTTCTATTTTAATTAAAAAAAGGACCACACGGAACTGCTGAGTTGGAACAAAACGACAATAGTAGGACGAATCATTACTGCTGTACTGCAAAGTCCAGCCTGTACAGCTGCCACCACCTTAACGGCCAATCCACCGACGCGTGCCAGTCATGAATCTCAATCCCTCAACTGCCAATACCCTCTTTTCGGTAAACATTACCTGTAGGGAACCGGTTAAACATATACGGACCTTCCCTCATACCTTCCTCCTCCCCGAGCGCAATTCTTTCTCCTTGCATTGGTGGCAGGTAGATAAAATAAAATAAACTTTATCGTAAGTTAGATAAAATAAATCTTACTTAAAAATGAATGCTGGTAAGAAGAATGGGTCAAATTACTTTAAAAAATTACTTGTGGTTAACTTTTTTTTATTTGAATTTAAATTACATAGCTACTAAATGATAGTTGAAGGAAATGAATTGTAAGTGGAGAAGATATGGTAGATAGATCCGAGTCTATTTTGTTACAATTGTCCAAAATAAAATTGATATTTTACATGTAATTGAAATTAATTTTGAGTTTACATATTTGTTTTGTATACAAATATTAAATAAAAATTATAAATTACATTTCTTGTTAGGAAAAAATATATAATTTGAATTATTTTTTATTATGTGATTAAAAATTATTTTATTATTAATTTAAAATTTTATAATTACATATTATTTATATATTTAAAAATGTTTATACAGATTTTTATATGGATATCCGCGGAATTTGTGTGAGTTAAGAAATGAAAAGAATTGCGACAAAAAAGACACGGGAAATCATACTTTCAGCTTTATAAATGGGACAGGTGTCGGATTCCAACCCCTTTTTCTATCAAGTTTTTATCCAAATTCAACCGCAAAACGCATGTGCTGAAATTACTTTATCACGTGTTTGAGCCTCTCCTAGGGAAACACACGTGCCACTTGCATCCTATACAGCAGCACAGCACAGCACAGAGCCCAACTCTTTCAGTCTGGGGACCTCATGGTAATTTTATTCGTTTTGTGGCCCTCTCTCCTGCATGCAGGAGTGGCGTCCCATAGGTCACACATGTTCATTTATGAAAGGGTCCACGTAAGCTTAGTCATGTGGGTTTCTGTTGACACGTCATCAGATTAGTGGAACTTGATGTCCCCTTTTAAGCGTCAATTGAGATAAGCGATGGCGTTGCCAGCTATAAGGCATTATTATTTACTTGAATTATTTAAGCTTATCGAAAAAGTCAGCATTTATTTTTGGGATCCCATGTTTCCCGCTAACGTAAGCCATATACATCCATCCTTCCTTCCTACCTTCTTCTCTAACTCTAACTGAAAAAACACCAAGCTTCTGCTGCCTTTCCTTATTTATTTCTCGAGAAGCTAAAATGCGCCGTTGGCTTATTTATTTATTTATTTTTTACTTACCAAAAAAAAAGCCAACGGCGCATTTTAGCTTCTCGAGAAAAAATGAAGGAAAGGCCGCAGAAGCTTATTGTTTTATGGGTTAGAGAAATGATTAGACTGGCCACCAGAAAATAATAGTTTCCGAAATTTTATTTATTATTTCATTAATTATAACACAGTAAATTAAAAAATTATAACAATTATTCCCTAAACAGTCAACTAAGCAGTAGACTTTGAATACTGAATCTGTAGCTTATTATATTTTATTGGTATCAATATAATTACTTCATTTAAAAAAATTGTGACTACTGAAAAAAAAATGGGAATATGAGTTAAAATTATATTAATTGTATGTAAAATTAAATTATTAAATTATATAAAAATATCTTAACCCTTCTTATATTATAATATAGAAATTAGAAATATAATTTATTTTTAATTTTCATGGTGTCAAAATTTTTTTCCCAATCCCGGAAATAGATCACCGTGGGTTTAACAGGGGTTTTTGTCTTTTTTTTCTTTAAAACCCTTTGAAGCTCTCGAATCCAACAAAATGTCGAGCTTTCCCCAGTCTAATGTTGTCCTTCTCACATATCCAGCTTCGTATCGAACCTTGGTGGCTACCTTGTTTAGCCGTCAGTTACCCGTTCATATATTGTTTATATTATTCTTTTGGTCCTTCAATTTTTCTATACTCTCCAATCTATTAATTTCATTCTTGTCTTTGAACTTGCAATGTTTTTGCGATTTTGATTGTATTGGAAATTTAACTAATAAACATTTTATTATTATTTTTTTTTTTTTTATTCACCGCTCATCTCGTGAGACAATAAGAGGTAAAATGAGGATTTTTACTCTAACACAAAGATTAAATCTTGAATTTTTACAAATACAACATATGAACAACTATGATTATGACGTCTTTTAAACAATAATAAAATTATGTTTACCCATTTTAGATACACAAATATGTATACATTTATATGTATCATCATGTAATTAGATGATTTTGAATTAAAAATAAAACAATACCTAATCATATGATGACACATATGAGTATGTATACATTTGTGTACCTAAAATAGGTACATATAGTATTACTCTTTAAACAAATATTCAATTCATTGTGAAACCGATTATCACTTTATGCCCTATCATTTGCTTAGTGAAACCAACCTTTCACTTGTTTTTTTTTTAAATTTTGTATCAAAGAACCTTAACCGAATTATATCGTATTTTTTAAACTAAATCAACTATATCAAATCGATAAAACTAATAATTTAACGATTGATTCTATAGTCATTATACTATGTAAATTGAGTTTAATTTTAAAATATAATTGAAAAGAATTTAAATACATATTCTTTTATATATTAAATACTTTTCTTCCACTTGTTTCTATTGTCATAATAGATCAAAAATCTTTATCCCGTCACTTTCACCTAAACAATTTTTTTTCTAAGAAGTGTTCAAACTTTGGTTTACTTCTAAATTACCGGCCACCTTAAATTAGTGGGGATGTTAATGCGATATTATAGTTGACTAAGGTTATTAATGTTGATTGATTACAACTTATTATGGTTTGATTGATTATTATATTTCCTTATTATAATTATTATATTAGTTTAATTTTTTTATTCTTAAATAAAGGTCTTAAACCTTCTTATATATTAGAAATATAATTTTATTTATTTATTTATTTTTATGTATGATCCTATAATATAAAGACGAAGTTGAAGATATTAAAAAATAATCACGTATAATAATGGTCCACTGACTTTATTCCTTTTAGTAAAGTAAGGATTTGAATTGGTTAGGTGAGATGTGACATGAGATAGGTGGATTAAATTATTATGAAATGTAAATCACGTAACTGTATAAACTAAAAATGTGGTATATGTGCTATAAAGATATATATAAAAGGAAGAATTCAAATTAGAATACACGAAACGCTATCGTTTAATAGTTGACGGAAAGGGATGTTTGATGGTGACCAGTGACCACTCAACACTAATTTTAGGGTTTTGCCGCCCCCTTTTTTCTCTCTTTTTCGCTATTTAATTATTTTACCACCAATTTGTATAATTTTGAGAACCTAATTAACATTTATTTGATATATTATCACACGATGATAATAAAAAATAAAATATTTACTTTTATTTAAGGTTTATTTTTTTATAAAAATTTTATTAGTTAATTTTAAAAAAGTTAAATATTCACTCATCTGTTAAATTTGATTGTTATTATCGTTTTAAGATTTTATTTAAAAAATAATAATTTATCCTATTTTTCGTTATAATTTTGAAAATTAATTATTTTTTCTCTAACTTAATTTTATAAAATTACTTTTTCACCCTCGTCATCTAAAATTTATAAGATATTCATATTTTAGAGTTAACAATTACCTTTCAAAATTAAAAACATTACACTTATATTCTAAAAAATTTATTCACTTTTTTCGACGATCATTCTTTCTAGTGATTCACTCTAATACATCATTAACTCTACAAACGATATCTCTTATCTCTTTAGTGGTTTTTTCTGTATGAAAATCATTAAAAGTCTCATTAAAATGATCAAATTTATTGTGCGACGATCTATTCAAATTGTAGGCAATATATATGATATCCTTCGATAAATAGTTTGAATAGTTAAAAAGTGATATTTCAAGCCTTAAAACAAAAGTTCAAATCCTATCCGACAATATCTTAAGATTAAACAATGGACTAATTCAAGTAAGGTGAAGGCATAGGAGCTTGTTCGGATATTGCTGTTCCTCAATTGATTATTCTTCTACAAAGAGTTGAACCATTCAAATTTCTGTTGCTTCCAAACTAATGTTGAAAAAGTGTGCATCATAAAAAACCAAATTCGTTTTGTTGATAACGAAGTTAAAATTCAATTTGATTATTAAAAAATGTCACTTTTGATGGGAAAAGGTATGGGTTGTATCGCATTATGGATAATAACAATGAGGATTAAGATATAATTAATTAACTCTTAATAAATCTTTTCTTTTCCTGTAATGCATGCATTCATTCATTCATTCATCTTCTAATTAAAGTGATTGTGGGCGCAGTCAAGCTCTTTTTGCTTTCAATTTTATTATTGTATTTTTACCGATCGAAGCTTATTGTTAATGTGAAGCTTATGATATAATGATGTTCACTTTACTTGATGATCATCTAACTTAGTGGCTACTTTTTAGATTTAAGCAATGACACATTGATTGGATCTAAGCACCATTGATTATTATTATTCTCGAAGTAGTTTAAATGACAAAAAAGAATGTTTCATATATAATAAAGTATGAGTTCAAATCTTTTTTAGTAATATATCAAAATTAAACTCAAACCCAAAATTTATTTTATTTGGTATTGGTTCGACCCAATGTAATAATCCAATTCGAATAGATTTGTCGTTACCAAAATAAAAAAATTGGCTCCCATTTGGGTTTTGGAATTTATAGAATTTGTCTTATAAAGTAACATGACATAGTTTATATCATAATTGTAGAATTGTTTATTATAAATTTTATAATATAAATTCCGAATTTCTAAAAGAGGAGAAATTAAATAATATATCAAACCAACTAGCTTATCTATTCTAGTTACGCATAAATTAAATTTAAATTAAATCAAGTTTAAGTTTAAATTTATGTTAGAATTGTTTGAAATTATCTTGTTTAAAAAGTGTCAAATTTAAATTTAAATTAAATTTCGAAAGTTTAAATTCTATTTAATATTATAATCAAATAAAATATTAAAATAATATTATTTTAATTTATTTATATCAAAATTGGTCTCTTCACAAGTTTATGTTTTTCACTTATTAATAAACTAATCTGATGCTTCTTCACAAACGAAAAGAAAGGAAGCCCCTTAACTCACCTAATTATGCAGATTCTGTGGTTGTTTGCGGCTACTAGTTAGGTCAGGTCAGGTCAGGTCAGGAATCACTTTCCTCGGAGGGCTCTTTACTTTCACATTAAGCTACTGCTCCTCAACACAAACAGCTCAGGCTTAAAAAAGATTTTCGAGATCTTCAAACAACTTTGCAACTCTGCTACGCGCCAATCAAGATCTTTCACTCTTACATCTAATTACGTTTCATTAAATTTATAATAAATTAATCACCTTTGCAATGATTTAAAAGTAATTGAAAGAAGGATAGGTAGGTCTTTGGACTGACGGGGGCCAACGGATGTGAACGCAAAGAAAAGTTAGGATGGTTGGCTCTTCTTAGTCTGTTTCTTCTGGCCTGGCAGTTACTTGAGTCTTCTCTCTCATTATGGCAACCGACTGTTCCTAATATTCAAGTTCCTTAAAGGATCGATTGAGCTAAACAAGGAGGTAGTAGAATTCAATGCGCAATTTCCGGTGGCAAGCGGTTGTAGAAAAGGTTTGCAATTGAATAGGAATGGATACAGATTGAATCGAATCTTAATATTAATTGATTTAAATAAAAAATAATCTAACTTACATTTAACTCAAATTTATCAAACTAAAATTAAATTTGATTTAAATAAAAAATAATTTAACTCAGTTCAATTTGAATTTGACTCGATTTTATAATTCAAATCAATTATTCAAATTTATAATTCGATTAGGTTCAAATTAATAGTTTGAATATATAACTTGGATTTATGGTTTAAATTCGTGGTTCATTAATAAAATGATATTATTTTATCTAAATAATATTTAGAATTTTTTATTTGAGCCAAATTTAATCACAAATTCAAACCATCAATTTAAATTAAATTAAACGACAAATTTGAACTATTGATTCTAATCAAATCGAATCAAACACTGTTTAACTCAAGTTTGGTTTAGTTTGATACAAATCTTTTGACTTAAATTTGTATCAAATGTATTTAAACCAAATTAAATCAAACCAAACTAACTTTTAAGACCGAACCGAATCGGATTATATCTAGGCTTACAACTAAAGTTTGGTTTGTGTGTATTATAATATTGCGATTGTCGCACACAAGAATACTTAAGATTTCATTTATATGAACAAACATTAAATTATGCAATCCTAATCCACCTACATATTTTATACTTATAACATAAAATATTAAATTAAAACTTCAAGATTATAAAAATATATAAACGCTATCATGTAAATTTGAGTACGTAGAAATTACAAAATTATACTTTTAGAAGTGATTAGTCTTCCACTTTTAGAAACTATAAAATATTTAATAAACTTTAATTCTATATTAATGTTTTTTATATAAATCATAATCTTTAAATATATTGAATTTATTTTTATTAATAATTTAAATTTATTTTTAAATTATTATAATGTTATTTAATTATTTAATTTTTAATAAATTAAAATTACTTTATGATTAAAAATTTTCTAGCAAAATAATGACGGAGAGAAATTAATCTTTGCAGGGAATGGATGTCGACTAATTTGCAAAACAAAACAAAGGGCTGCATGATTCGGTTGGCAATTACAGTAGGAGCCATAATAATAAAATTATATGAGTATATTTTTTATATATAATTTATATATATAAATAATATATCATCATATGATTAAATTATTTTAAATTAAAAATAAAAAAATATCTAATCACATAATAATATATTTTTTTATATATTTAAATTAAATATAAAAAATAAAAAATATATACATATAATATTACTAAAACCCATAATAATATTTCCTAGAGAAAACAACAGCTTCAAATCAAAATGGAAAGAATAATTAAAGCTTCCATGTCCAAACCTTTCAACATCTTTCATTGCCTCTGATTGGAGAGGTCTCACATACATATAATATATAATAGCACTTATCCTCAACCGAAAAATCTCTCTCATATAAATTAAAAATCGGCTTAATCCCGTATTTAATCGATGTAGTTTCCATCATAAGTTGAAGTGGGTGGCGCTTGCTTTCATTCAATCCATAAAGAAAATTCAATAATTCACCAGACACCCAATCAGATTGACCAATTAATGGGTAGGGAACTGTTGTCGCCTAAGTGCCTGTCTTAACTGACAACTATGAATATAAACAATAGATTCACCACATAATTTCGTGGGGCAACTGATTTTTATATTAAATTGCGTAAGAAATAATATTAATATCAAATCAAGTTTAATTTCTTTCGAATGATCAAATTTAAATATTTTTAAAATAAATTTTAGCTCAAATTCGAGTTAATTAAGTTTAAATTCGATTTGAATTTAATTCAATTCAGATAGGATGATTCGAATATCTAATCTGACATGGTGTCAACAGATTTCGAATCCAAATCTTATCTCACAGGGATTTCATTTTATACTCTTACTATTCAAGTTTACCCCTGCGTGAGAAGTCCGAGCTTTGAACCTCAGACAAATTTGAATATCCAATCCAAACTTTTTTATTTGTCATCTGGGCCTGAGCCCATGACTTAAAATGTCCCTGACTTAACACACCTGTCAACTCCAGATGGATACGCCGGATAAAAATGGTGATGACATTACACTTGAATTCGCGACCTTTCATCAACCCTCTTTTTCTCCGATCAGTCTTGAACTCTAGAAAAATATCCAGAGCAACCAGCTTGATACACTGCTCCGTATTATCATCACCTGCAATGGAAAAGAGACACTCCCAGAAGCACGTGGCAGTCTGTGGTGGCGGTGTGATCGGTGTTTGCACCGCTTACTTTTTAGCCAAAAAAGGCGCCGCCGTCACGCTTATAGAGAGATCCTCTATAGCATGCGCTGCCTCAGGAAAAGCCGGCGGATTCCTCGCTCTTGACTGGTGTGATGGTGGGCCCCTCTCTTCCTTGGCCCGTGCAAGCTTTAATCTGCACCGTTCACTCTCGGAGGAACTCAATGGCCCAGAAAATTACGGTTATCGACCGCTTACCGCTCTCAGCCTCACTGTATCCGAATCCTCTAGTTCGAAATCCTCCGCTAACTCTAATTCTATTCTTCCATCGTGGGTGGATGGGCCAGCTCAAAACGCGAGGACAATTGGGTCAACTGAAACTACGGCACAGGTTCACCCACAGTTATTTACCAAGACTTTATTAAACAAAGCTGTAAATGAGTATAATGTGGAGGTGGTGATAGGTAAAGTGGAGCTCGTGGGAGTTGATGAAGGAGGGCGAGTTGAGTCGGTTGTGCTGGAGGGTGGGCGAGTTATTGAGTCGGAGGCGGTGGTGTTAAGTTTAGGGCCGTGGTCTGGTAAATTCGAGTTATTGTCGTCGATTTTTAATGTGTCTGGTCTCAAGGCTCATAGTATTGTTTTAGAGCCGAAAGAGGCGAATGCTATAACGCCACATGCACTTTTTCTGAGTTATTATGCAGCTCAGGGAGGCAAGCCAATGGACCCCGAAGTGTATCCTCGTCCCACAGGTAGTTTTTGTTGGTCATTGTTAATTGTTGTATGATTAGGTGAGCTTTATTGGATTTGCATTACTGACTGGAATACCAAGTTTTTGGCTTAATGTTAAGGGTGATACTTGCTTAGTATTGTGGTCATGTAAGTTTTGTTAAAGGACAAGAATGCTGGATTGACTGTGTTAGCTATGCTCAATTTTGAAACATTTAGGTTGATTGCACTAGTTCTATCTATTCAAGAATTAAAATTGAGTTGATAAGCAACTTCTTGTTGGCCAATTTTGTATGTTTTATTATTTCTTGGGTAAATGTAATCATGTTTGAATAAGTTATTTGTTCTGGGTGATAGAGTTACAAGTGCTTCCGTCCGTATTACTTGGAACTACGTGATTAGGAAGGGGATTTACACTACGTCAGTACCTTTAGCTTCCTTAGACAAAGTTCTCAAGTTTTCTTTTTATCACATTTCAATTCCCTATACTGCACAAGTCAGAACTGTGTGATATGCGGTAAGCTTCATTAACTACTAATGGTCTCTTTGTCTTCAGTTCTAGATTTGATAGTGTAGTTTGGTAACCACTGCATCTCCTTTCTTACAGGATTCCATCTGCACTTTGCTCCTGTATATGTCTCCTCTAAGCTTGCTATCTCAAAATTGTTAATTAGAGTTGGTAATGTAGGATAACTTTGTCAAGTCCATTAGATTTCTTATTTTTAATTTTCCTATTTTAATTAGGAGTATTTGACATTTTCTTGTGGTTCAAGAAGTGCATAGATTAGGGATTATCACTCATAAATTTGAATCATTTCGCTAAAGCAGATACAATATTTATGCAAATTTTGTTGTGTTGGTCTAAATTTGTCTACAGTTAGAGGTTGAACATGGCCTTTCTTATTTTTGCTGTAGGTTTATCACTTAGTCTTCACCTTAGAGATATGAACCCAGTTTTCAGTTTCGCCTGAACTAATGTCTTAGCACCCTTAACACAATCAAGAACAAGAAAGCTCCCATTTGATGTTATTTCCACATCTTAGATACACCCTTTGCACAAACTCTGATCTTATCTTACATGGACAAGTCTGCTTGTATTCAGATTTCAAGTTTTCCTTCAAAACCCGGCAAAGGAGTTGAATGTATATTTAATTCCTTCCAATGGATCGTCTTTTAACTCAGATTTCCTGAGTTTGGAGATAAACTATCAAGCTCAGTCTTTTTAGGACCCGGTTCTAAAATTTAATGAACCTGTTTCAACTTTTTTCCTATCTTGCTTCTTCATAGTATTTGCTTATCCTTTTAGCATCTATCGCATAAATTTCAAGAAATTCTTGTATAGGCCTTTTCCCTTTTACTTTTGATTCAAAGTCTTTATCTTTTCCCACCTTTAAGAATAGTTTTTTAGCCTTTTCCCAATCGCCTTGGGACTCTTGAGCGACAAACTTTGCATATCCTGGAGGCAATTCTGAGATTTTTTAGTGTATACTCCGCATAAATTGATCTCTTACTTCCTGATCAGCCATCCTTTAACATCCAGAAGTGTTTCTAAAATTTTGAGTTGAATTGTAAGACGACCTACTGAGGTCTTCAGGATCAATCTTTTTAGGTTCAAGGTTTTGCGAATTATAAAAATATGAGATCACGGCCTCTACCTTGTCAAGCCACTTGCTTCTAAACTGTAACGCGTTAGATTCAAGCGTTGTTTGAAAAGTGTCCTAAAGCATTACGAACTCTACTTCCTTGTTGGCAAGCTTTCAATAAAGCATCTGGGTATTGTTTTATTGCCAAACAATATATATATTTTATATGAATATCTGGATTTCCATAACTGCGAATTAAGATATATTGTCGTATCTCTTCCTCCATACAACCTTCAATAGGCCACACTTGTTCTGTATCTCTAGATGACAGAGACATAACTTTTCCTATTGGCTCAATAGGATGGTTAAAATATCTTCAAGTGTTTTAATTCTCTGGACATCAGAATTAATCTTTTCAATCCTCTTCCTGTTTAGTGCTAATTCTTCTTTCAAAGCAAAAATACAATAGACCATATAGTTTATCCTCCTTTCTAAGTTTTCCAGATTTCCTAAAACAAGCTCTAGCTTTTCCACAATAATGTTTAACAAACTGATATCCAATTTTGATTCAACACCATTATTTAGATGAAAGCAATTGGAATTTAGACAAATTTGATCCTGCTTATCAACATCATTCATGCCATCTCGAGCCTTTCACCTTTTCTAAAAACCTCTTTTTATCACAATCTTCCAATTCAACAATACCGTCTGACTTTAGTGAGGGAGTTTAGAAGGCAAAAACACCCTTATGTCGTGAACAGTAAAAATGCTATCGCCACCAGACAATCAAGACTCTATTACTGTTTGTAGCAACAATTTTATATCAATATTTTTGCAGTAGGCTTATTGCTTAGTTTTCACCATAGGTTTGGTATTATTATGGCAGAAACTTCTATTTTTGGAGTCTTGTCACTGCACTATTTTGAAAACCATTGCACTCCATTAAACATGGAACTATTTCATGTTTAAACATGTCTTCTAAGTTGCTAGTGCCATGATTCAATAAGATTCTATCTTATGCTTATATTTGTATTTACTGATAGGTCGCTTGTGAAAGCCCCAAACTTCTAATGAATAAATTGATTGAATTTTCAGGGGAGGTGTACATTTGTGGGACGTCATTAGAGCAAGAGGTGCCAGATGATCCAGAAACAATTTCAGTTGACCCAGAATCTATACAAGTGCTAAAGAGGGTCGCTAGAACAGTGTCGAGTCACTTGGGGGAAGTTGAGGCACAAGTGAAGGCAGAGCAAGCATGTTTCTTGCCATGTACAGAGGATAGTGTGCCCATAATAGGCGAAATTCCAGGCATTAAAGGTTGTTATGTAGGAACTGGACACAGTTGCTGGGGTATTCTAAACGGTCCTGCAACAGGAGCTGCTTTAGCTGAACTTGTGATGGATGGCCATTCCAGTACTGTTGATCTTTCTCGGTTCAGTCCCGCAAGATTTGCTGGGCGTAGAAAAAAAGTATTTACCTGATTTGTAAGAAGATGAGTGATGAGAATGTTGTAACCAGTGTATGAACTTGATACCTCATACATAGCTAAATAAAGTCCAATTCTTGTTTGTATAGCAGCAGTTAGTTACAATGGTCGCCTGCCCTAGTTTTTACCTGATTGTTTGCCACATAATGTTTGCATTGCATTTCACAGGGATGGATGCGGGCATGGTTAGAAAACAGATAAAAATGCATTTTGCCATATTGAAGGCGCATCAGCATATTTTAGTTGTATAAATTGCTAATAACCTGAAGCCGCGCAATGGACTCCATGTGCTGAAAAGCCCAATATAAAAAGGGTTTTACACATGCAGGGATTAATTATGCAGTGTAACCCCCCCGACCCACTTGCCTATCACTCTCGTAAACAGCACAATTTGAAATGTGTGGAGGTTATTTAATAGATGGAAGTTGTGTTGGGATATTAGTTGGTTTGCATTAATGGCATTCACATTGCATCTTCATTCCTACTGGCATTGCCATGTTTAAAATCAGATTTGATTTATCATAATCAGATTCTTTCAATAATTCTATGCCCAATTTATGGACATAACTCAAGACAAAAATTACACAAAGAGATAAGGCTAATAATGCTCACATGCAGCATCAAGCAAGGGAGAAGTGGGGAAGGCTGAATAACTATTTCCCACCCGAACTTTGATAAAACAACATGTCCCACCCCTTAAGTTTAAAGTCTATTTTACTATTCATCTATCAATGTCAAACATTAGTTTTATTAGTTAAATAGTATTTTTATTATTTTTTACAATATATAATAGGGTCAATATCAATTACTCTCCTAATAGTGCGATCAAATTCACTTTTACCTTAATTATTTTATATTTTTTTCACCCTAATTTTCTTTTTATCTTTTCAGATTGATTGACAATTATTTTTGTCCTTATAGTTTATGTTTTGTAATTATTGAATGGTTGTGAGCAAATTATTCACAATCAAGATTGTGAATATTGTCAATGGTGTTGCTAGCAAACTAACAAAATCTTCTTTCCACCCAATTCACTTTCGAGATTGAGATTTGGTCATAATTTAACATTGAAAACCACCAAAATTGCACCATTTTAGTGTGATTATGATTTCGAGTAAGTTTCGGCGAAAATTATATGCACATTCACTCATTTATATCATTCTTTTTTATTTCTTTACGACTTACAAACTAAAACATAAGAAACTCATTACTTTTTATCTTTCATAAACAGTTATTTCACATTTATCACACTTTTTCTCTTCGTCAATCTTGTGATCAACATCATTGTATTCACCTCTCATTTTACTTATCCCAAGATACCACTTTTGTTGAAAATAAAAGTCAATATTTTTGAAAAACAAAGCTTGAAAGAAAGGTCCCAAGTCGTCTTAATGTGGCTAATGCATGAGAATGGATTTGGGAAAAACTCCTTTAACATCATCAAACCTGAGTTTGAAACCACAAGTTAATCAACATCACAAGTCCCTCCCTGAAACTCACCCCCACTCGTCTGAGGTCCCTCACTAATTGACTGATTTAAGTCCATCAACTTCTTCCTCTACAAGTTCTTTAACCCAAAAGAGGAACAATCCTCCTTTATTTAACTTGCGTCTAAATATCTACACAATTAGCTAGAATGGTTAGGGTTTTGGTTTTTTTTTAAAGGTTTAAGTAAAAATTTTTAAGTTGGGAAAAACATATTGATAATTGAAATTTGTATTAAATATTTGCAATAGTTCATAATTTCACTTAAAATAAATAGTAAATTATAGCAAACCAAACAATTTTTATCACTAGATAATTATCATCAAAGTCGTTTCTTTTTTCTTAAAATTTAAATTTTTTTTCTTATTTCAATATATAGATTGTCGATTTAGCATAAAAAGGGATTGGTTAAAATATCTAAGTTTCCAATATTTTCCGATTAAAAAAAAGTCTCAAATCACTTTATCAACATGAGTGTTTTATATTGAAAAAAAATTCTAATTATTTATTTTGAAAATGAAAATAGATGAAGAAAATAAATTTTTTAATCTTAAAGAATACAAAATTTTTTCATTAAAATTCGGACAAAAAATAGTTCCTCAGCCAAATTGGAAATATTGAACGTTACCTCAAGCGATTGACCCGGGTGGAGCCAAGACTTATTATTGGTCGATGTGGACCGAGTCATGTCTTCTGATTCAAGGGCCAACTCCAATTATTGAAGCTTTTTTTAAGCTTTTGATTTGCAGATTTCGATCTTAAAAATCTTACCTGTCTCCCTCTTTAGTCTGACATTTATTTTTTTCCCACTCAGAAAAAGTTAGTTAATCAGAGTAAGCAAGCACATCACGTGGCTTACAGCTTGAGATTGCCTTTTTGATAGAATCTGATTTGTGATCAAAGTAAGTTGGCCTTAAACAGAGAGAAATACCAAGTGCCCATCAAACTAGATGGCTGTAAGACAAAAGCAACTTTCTCTTTACTTTTCCCCACCTCTATCGGGGATTTTCAGACATATAATAGGCCAAAAGACTTATTCCCACTCAAGGTTTTGTCTATTCTTAATACATATTTACAAAATTTCAAAAATTTAAATAATTATCATGAATCAATTTCAGTTAGAATTTTCTATCAGAGTTAAAGATAAAATTATCATTTTACTAGTATTATTAAAAAAAATATAATTTTATCTTATTTTTTCTTCTAAGTTTTGAAAACTGATATTTTATCTCTATATCTCAACTTTGAAAAGTAACTTAATTCCCTTTCTAAGGTTTTCTCCTCTTTAGTGATAGCCACTAGCTCCTCCCTTATTCACTTGCCACCACCGACAATGTCCAATTATAAGTGGAAAAACCTTGATGACAACGAATTGAAGATTAAAAAGTTGTAGCCAACTTTTCCAAATCTGTTGCATTTTTTATTGAATTGGCTGTAGGCAAAGTTTTCATCATTGAATTCATCTTTGTTGGAAGCCGAATCGATGAAAAATGCAACAGATTCTTGTCGTTCGTCGTCAATTCGAATTTGCCTCTATGTCTTCGATTGTTGTGTTTTATCGTCGGCTGATCTTTAGGCGCCTATCATCTAACATTGTCAATGGTGGCAGAGAGAGAAGAGAGGAAAATGGAAGAGTTGATGGGTATCACAATCACTGTTGCTAGAGTGATGAAAACCCTGGAGAGGTAGGGGAAAAATGTCATTTCTCAAAATTGAGGGTCAGGGTGAAATGTCAGTTTTCAAAACCTAGGGGGAAAATGAGATAAAATTATTATTCTTTAATATTGTCGGTAAAATAACGATTTTACCCTTAACGCTAATAAATTTTTTTAATAAAAATTGGTCAATGAATAGGTGTTTGAATTTTTAAAACCTTACTAGTGTATATTTGGGAATGGGACCCTATATAATAAGGCCAAAAAACTTATTTCCATCCAAAGTTTAGTGTATTCTCAAACTCTCACTCATAAAATTTCAAAAATCTAAATATCCACCATTATATTAAAATTTTCTATTAAAATTAAGAGTAAAATTATTATTTATAAAAATATGGAAAAAAACTAAAATTTTATTTCATTTTCTCTCTTAGTTTTAAAAAACTAACAATTTTTTTTTCACCTAAACTTTAAAAATTTAACATTTTTTTCTAAGGTTTGCTTCTCTTCTCCAGCTGACAACTGACCCTTTCCACCCAAGCCATCTCTCTTGGTGATAGTCATTCGATTCGTCTTCTAGATGATACATATATATAGAAAAAATTTTAACAGAAGAGATAATATTTGAATTTTTTAAATTTCACATACGTGAGTTTGAGAATATGTCAAACCTTGGGTGGGAATAAGTGTTTTGGGCTAATAATAATTATGATTAAACACCACACATACCTTTACATCTTTGTATAATCTAATCCCATTATCCGAATTAATGTTTGAAATCGAATTCCATGCACCCATATTCATGAATATATCAATTTCCACATTGTTTTGACAAAATTGTCCAAAAGTTGCTTTCCAAAGTCCAACTCACTTTATTATTTGCTTCCAGAAAAACAAAAGAATGTCGGTGTTGTATTTGATAATATCTTAATATTAAGAATAATTCTACTCTTAATAATCAATCAATCATTTGTGTAATATCAATAATGCAAGAGTTGAAATTTTTGGCTTCAGACATATGACGTGTTTGTAAAAGCATGCAAGAAAAAATTATTTTCTTGCAGTCACTCTAATCCAAATATAGTAAATTACGATGAGAAATGTTTAATTTAGATAATTTTATATTATCAAAAATAAAAAATTATCATAAAAATATATTATTTAAAAGATTATTTAATATGATTATTATTTTATTTGATAAATTTTTTTATAAATAAACAATTATTATGTTTGATTAAATGTAATAAAAGAATATTTAATATTATTTTCATTAAAAATTCTAAAAGTTAATAGGTATAATTATTATAAAATATTTATTGTATTATATATTATATTAATTGAAAATGAGAGTATTTTTGTATTTAAAAATTAATATTATATTAATAATATTTTAATATCAAAGGTGAGTTGTTAATTAAATTATCTCTTAAGAGCGTTTGATTTTAAGAATGTTTTATTTTCAAAATTGGAATATTACTTTGAATATTATTGGATATAAATTATTATTATGTTTGATAAAATTTAGTAAAAATGGATAGATATAAACAATTATTGTGTTTGGTTATAGGTAATAAAAAATAACTAATATATTATTTTACTTAAATGTCCTTGAGTATAATTATTCTGAAATGTTTTTATGCTATTTGTCATATTAATTGAAAATAAGATTATTTTTGCCCTAAAAAAATTAATAAATAAGGATATAATTATAATAAAATTAAAATTATCTTGATAATATTTTAACATCTCAAGTGAATGAGATAATCAAATTACAAGAATATTTTATTACTTATAAACAAAATAAAGTAATGTAAATAATAAAAGATAGATTATTTGAGTAATAAAAGATAGATAAACCAAACGTTCTCTTGTTATCACTTGTCACATCACTATAGATAATAAAAGATTATCGAATTCTTTTATTACCTAACTAATCAAATAAAATAATATTAATAATAAAATATAGATTACCCACAAAAGTTATACATATATATAGGTTAGATTTGACTCAATTTTGAGTTAAACTTATAAAAATTAATCAGTTGAACTAGATTTTCCATGACTCGGGATTAGCATGTTGTATGTCTGATTAACGTGTTAATTAGTTTTAAGGAGATAATTATTGTTTTCGTGTCCTATATGTAACAGCGGCTGTGATAGTTGTTTTATTCGTTGAAAGTAAATGAAAACAATATAAAGGAAAAAATGTTAGGGCAAGATGAGGAGGCGCAGAGAGAATTGATTAATTTCAGCTGAATGTAGAGTGGTGGTGAGAAAGTGATATCAGTAAGGAAAATATGAAGAATAAAAAGGGATCATCACTGCAGATAAATGTGATAATAGCTAATTGCATGAACACAGTTTATTATGTTTAACATGTCATTTAGGGTTTTATAGTAACTTCTTAAAAAAATTAAGAGGTGTTAGTGGGCTTGGTTGTTGCAGTGTTGCTGTCAAAATTCATTGACTGATGAACAAACAGCCAGAGATTTTGGTGTCTCTGCCTGTTTTTCTTTGGTCTCCCATGAACATCATATCATATGGGTTCATATGCCATCCTAATTCCACATAACCAAGGACTTGGTTGAATGAGTAAACCTATTATACACAGATCGAATCTATAATCACTGTAGTGGATATCATATCATATCTAGTACCACATAACCAAGGATTTGGTTGAATGAGTAAACCTATGATACATAGATCAGATCCATAATTATTGTATTTGTTTTTCTTTGGTCTCCTATGAATATCATATCATATTATGCCATTCTATTTTCACATAACTAAGGACTTGGTTGAACGGTTAAATCTATGATACATAGATCAGATTCATAATCATTGTACCAAATAAGTTAAAATTTTATAAGCATAACAAAAGCTCGAATCTAGATTTTTTTTTTTAAATTATTATATTTTACCAATTTTACTAACTTTTCAAATCAGTTACAATAAAAAATTGCATACAAAAAAAACAGTAGTTAAGTACCTAACCCACAGCACTAAACACATAAAACGGCATTTGAAATTGATATTGAGCATCCGGCATCTTTTACTTTGAGCAGTTGTAGATTGTGACTGATACTTAATAAAAATTTTAAAAGATGTTTAGTCACTCTAATCTAAATTAAGCATTATAATTATCGAATCAATTAAACAAGATTTTAGAATCCAGACTTGTCAGGATTTATTTTTATTTTGACTGTTGCAATCTTTTTGCACAAAGCAAAAGTTAGATGCTTTCTTACTATTTTTTTCCACTTTAAAGATGGTGGCTTTTGTGTTAAAAAAGATAAAGAAGACCGACAATTATTATTACAGGAGCTACTTAGAAAGAAAAACTTTCCTGTTTAATCTTTGGTTATAATGGTATGATGGTATCCCAAAACACAGTGGCCAATTTATTGTCCACCGTCAGACCGGACAGCTTTGGGTGCACTGGAATCAATCATACAATACCGGACATTTGCGCCTCATGGCAGAGGGATTCCAAACAGGAAAGTAAAAATTCAAATAATATATAACTATATTTTAAGATTAAATTTTTAATTTATTTGATATAATAATTATAAAATCGATTATTAGATTTAATGTTTTACTTATTTGGTATAATTAAACCTATGTCAAAGAAATGCGTATTTTCTTTTTTTAAGCTTTTCTCTCAATAAAATTTTCAACGTTTTATGCCTTTGTTTGGATTGCTACGGTTTTGTAAGACTTAATTTGTGCCATGAAAAAGCTATTGGGGTCGATGATGTAAGTTTGATTTGAAATCTTGAACAATTCTACAGACTAAAATATGCTTTATGGTATTTATATTACTTTCATGCTTTATGGCATTTATATTACTTTCATTCTTTTTAAAACACAGAGAAGTACAGGAACGCATCCATGATCCATCCAATGCCACTATTTTGAAGTGGGTTTTACTGTATTTTAAAATTTCAACCTTTATATCAAAATACCGATCCAGAATCAGCAGTGGACAGAAGCATGCGTTGCTTTAGCTGAAAAAAAATCCAGACCTGGCTCCAGGGGAATTTAGAAGAAGTTATCCAAAATAAACCAGTGGGGAGGAGTATGAGATTGAGAATTAAATATTCCTGTTACTCACACATCATTGAATCAGAACACCAATAATGGAGATTTGAGAGTGACATGCTCACTGCTGGGCCATGCAGAGCCGACGCTACTAATTTCTCATAATATTATTCCAGAGAGTGAATTACCTTTTTCCACCCAAGGTTTTGTCGGAAAACACTTACATTTTTTATCACGTAAATTACACTTTTTCACCCAAAATCAAGTGTTATAAGCGAAAATGATTATATTATAACACAGGTGAAGAAGATGTTGTAGTTACCATACCATATCATTTGTAATTATTTCACTTTTTAAAATTTAAGTATTACCTCTAGCTATCAAAGTCCGATTAACATATCCGTCTTTAAAACAATCCCACAGAATCTTGTTGGCTGCCTGCCACAATTACAACTCTCTTGTCGACCACCACTTTTTCTCTTCTAATCCTTCCTCTAATCTAATCTCCTCCCCTCTCCTCTTTCAATATTTTCCTTTTTTTACACCCCCGTTCTAAATTTTACACCCCCGGCAGGCACAACAACTTGCAAATGTTGTCGCTCGGATATCTACTAGTTTTCAAACGAAAGCCAACTCCCAAATTTGTCGATACAGAACGCTGACATCAATCACAACTACATTCATCATAACAATAATCAACATATCACTCCATCCCACAAATCAATCACACAATTCCGCCAATCATTTATTTGTCAATTAGATCCCTTCTATATTACATTACCCCCAAATCGGCCACCAACAACCATAATATGCACTATGCAAATCTAAATCCAAACCAGAATTTAAAACATTGTTGCAAATATGTTTACAACAAGTTAAAGAATGAAGAAGACTAGCAAAAGCCTTGTGAACAATGGGAAAAGCATGCTCATTGGGTGCAAAACCAATTCTCCTCATATTTATATAGAGTTAATTACTTCATTAGCATTTTAATTACTAGCTTTTAGCTCTGATGAGATGGAGCGAAAGTGGGCGATTAGAGAGAGAAATTAATGGTTTAGAGAGGGAAAAGGTTGATAGTGAGAAGAAAGTGATCATGGTTATGGTGATGATTAGTGTTGGATCCGAATTGAGTTGGCTTAGGCTCGAAATCTGGCTTGACTCGATTCAAATTCATTTAATTCAAATTTAAACTAAATTTAAGTTAAGAGATTTAATTTGTTTTAAAATCGAGTTAAATTTAAGTTAGAGAGAATTGAACTCAGTTTGGCTCGCGAGTTAGTTAAATGACTTGCTTCGGTTTAAACTTAACTTATGGTTTGATTCAAATAATGTTAAATAATTGTTAAATGACGTTATTTTATCAATGAGTTGTGAATTTGAGTCACATATTCGAGTTATAAATTTAAATTATAAATTCGAACTAAACTCGAATCGAATAATTTTTATTTGAACTGAATTCAAACTATCCTTAATATTGGTTCGATATACTCAAACCAAGGAGTGTTCAGGCTCAATTCGGTTCGTATTCACCTTTAGTGATGATTCACAATCTGACAACCCAAGAGATCAATGAAAACAATAAATGTTAATAGAGATAAAACAAGTCAAGGACAAAGTGTCAAATTTCACCAATTAGAGAATAGTAAAATTTCGTGATTATGATATACTTCTTTCAATGATAAAGATATATGACTAAGTGTGATACAAACCTTAGAAGAACAAAAACTAACTATTGAGATTGGAGAGTATAAAATCATATAAATTTCACTCTCTAGAAATTCATACTTTTCAATATCGAATTCAGATCTTATATCTTATACTTAATATCTTAACATACCATCACACTCTGTAACCCCGACGCCCATGTGGATTGACTGTGTGTTAACTCTTTGTTAATCTCAGACGAACATTGTAATGCTGATATTATCACCTGTGCCACATTGAGTAGCAAAATAGCACAAATCTCCTATATTTGAAGAAGAACCTAGGTTACTAGCTATCTCCACTGATTCTTCATTGACAGATCATGACGGTGGTACAAAAAAACGACGATGGAAGACTATTTGATAGAAACAAACAATGGCAATGAAGGCCATCGCAAAGAACCGCAACAATAACCATGAAGGCCACTGAGGATGGAATTGTTAATTTTGTGATGGTGGTGGTATTGGAGTATTTATGACGTGGTGATGGTGTAACATTTTAATTAAGGTTTTTATATTTTGGGATTTCTTTTATTATTTTTCTATGTTTTCAAATTTTTTGGAAATGTAAATCGACTTTTTGTTAGTGTTTTTGTTAACAAATTTTTATTTTGAATAAAAGAAATAATTTATGGACTAAAAAAAAGTGTGATTAGATCAAAACTTAGGTGGGACAATGTGATTCACTCTTTTCAAATATCCGCACAATAAATTCACTCCTTTTCATTTTTAATGGTATCATTATCTATCATCTTAAAAAGAGAGGAAGGGGGTAGATACAAAAGGGTACGATACGAGCCAGGCCATCAGCTAGTCAAATTGATCGCAATGAATGAACCGACACCTGTGATGAGATAATATTTGGACCCTCACAATTAAGCTACCGCTGAATAATAATGTGTTTATATGGTAAATTACCTTTCTACACTTCCTATAATAAATGAAACATGTAACGTTCAATTCATTTATTGGCATTCAAGTTTATCCTTTTGTACTTGGTACGCCGAAGCTGAAGGTACTTCAATTTTCCAAAGAACTTGAAATTTTGGATTCGTATGGTGGGATTGGGTTCAAAATGTGAACAAATTCAGCTGGCTTAGTTATGGTGCAGAGATTGTTGACTGAATTTTAATCCATTGCTATATTTTTTATATCTGATAAATATGAAGCAGTTAAGTCATTGGGATCACATACAATTCTTAAAGATTTATCTCGATATTTACAAAGTCTACCTGATGGCTAGACCGGTAAAACACTCCCAATCCCAAGCCACTGCTTTCAGAGAGATGGTGGTGAATAAATATAATACAGAAAATGAATGGAAATGGTTTATAAAAGTCAATCTTTCAGATGACTGCAACTTTCCAACTTCATCTACGTGTCTTGTAGTAGCAAAGATGCTATTCGCAGCACATTGTCTTGTTTCTTAAATGTTCCTGACAGAGCATTTAAGCAGTTTCTTCGCAAAACCTTAATTTGTATCGTACTGCAGTGCAGATTTTGTCATCAACAAGTTTTCTTTCTGGTGAGCTGTGTCTTGCGTTCCTCCGCACTTCATTTATTTTTTTATTTTAATGACTTCCATTCACATGGCATCTCATCCCTCATCATGTCACTTACTCTTTTTTCTTTCTCTCTCTTTGTTCTTTGACAGGAGAGATGTGGTTTCGGTTTGAGGAGTCATGAGCTCTTCCAGTGTTAGTTTTAGTTTCCATTTATGGTGCAGAGTTCTTTTTGTTCTTGTAGTTACATTTTCTGTTGTTTATAAATCTTTTGGGGTAAACCCGGATAGTGTTCTCTTGCTTTCTTTTAAGTACTCGGTTTTCAGTGACTCTCTTAATGTTCTGGAGAGCTGGAGCTTCAACGATGAATCTCCATGTTCCTGGAATGGAGTTACATGTGCATCTCCAGGAACGGGATACTCCTCCTCTCGTGTGATAAGCTTGTCCCTTCCAAATTCTCAGCTTCAAGGTTACATTCCAGCGGATTTGGGCTTGATAGAATACCTGGAAAATCTTGATCTATCTAACAATTCTTTAAATGGGTCTCTTCCTTTCTCGCTTTTCAATGCTACCCAGCTTCGCTTCCTGGATTTGTCAAGTAACTTGATCTCCGGTGAGTTACCGGAGTTTATGGGAGGGCCATACAATCTTCAATTTCTTAACCTTTCTGATAATGCCATGGCGGGAAAGCTGCCTACCAGTCTCACTACTTTGCAAAATCTAACTGTTGTTTCTTTGAGGAATAATTACTTCTCTGATAGTCTACCAGGTGGATTCAACTATGTTCAAGTTCTAGATCTGTCTTCAAACCGATTCAATGGATCTTTGCCTCCTGATTTTGGAGGCAACAATCTTCGTTATATGAATCTCTCTTGCAATAACATTTCAGGAGAAATTCCACCAGGATTGTCAGAGAAAATTCCAGGTAATGCGACAATTGATCTTTCGTTCAACAATCTTACAGGAAAGATACCGGAAACCAGTGTTTTTTTGAACCAAGAAAGGAGTTCATTTTCTGGAAATTCCGATCTGTGTGGTGAACCAACTAATAATCCCTGTCCAATCCCTTCTTCACAATCTTCTCTTCCCAATGGCTCTGCGCCTACTTCTCCTCCTGCAATTGCAGCAATGCCCAAAACCATTGACTCAAACCACCGCTCCGTCCCCGCTGGGCCTGGCCAAGGCTCAAAAGGACTCCGGCCAGGAACCATAATAGGCATTGTCTTTGGAGATGTTGCAGGAATTATAATCCTTGCAGTGGCCTTCTTCTATGTGTACCGCGTAATAAACAAGAAGAACGTCGAGTCTACACTGAAGAAAGAAACGAGTGCAGCTAAAGATACGTTGTCATTGTCTTCATCCTCATCCTCAGAGTCAAAAGGGTTCACAAGATGGTCATGTTTACCCAACGGAGGAAACGACGGCGAGGAAGATTCAGACACCTCAGTTTCCGATACAGAGGAGCCCCAAAGTGGGCGAAAAAGTCTGGACAATCAACGGCAACAACTGCATGATCATAACAAGAAAGGGAAACTGGTAACCCTTGATGGAGACAAAGAGCTCGAGCTCGAGACTTTACTCAAAGCTTCAGCTTATATACTTGGAGCTTCTGGTTCCGGTATAATGTACAAGACAGTTCTTGAAGACGGGACAACATTTGCGGTTCGCAGAATTGGTGAGAGCAGTGTTGACCGGTTCAGGGATTTTGAGACCCAGGTCCGAGTCATCGCCAAACTGGTGCACCCCAATCTGGTTCGTATACGTGGCTTCTACTGGGGAGTTGATGAGAAGCTGATTATTTATGATTATGCCCAAAATGGCAGCCTTGCCAACGCTCGTTACAGTAAGTATTTTCTTTTAATTTGTTTTTTACTCCTTTTGGTCATGTGTGCGCAAATTAAAAGATAAATAGTGGTATTTGCTAATGTGAGCTGCGACTTAGATTTGACGGTGTAGTTGGTGCAACTGAAACCTTGTTTTTATTGCGTGACGAAGTCAACTGTCTGGGGCGTTTCGCTATCGTTGCCGTGACGGCGTTTGATAGCGATATACGCACGCCATGGTTATATAACAAACACATAACTAATCACTTCAATTCGATAATAATAATTTTAAATGTATATATTTTTTATGATATAATTATATATATAAATAATATATTATTATAAAATTAAATATTTTTGATAAATATAAATTAATATTCAACTATATGATAAAAGTTTTTTTTGATTTTTTGATTTTTTGCTAAATTATACTTACAGATAAATATAAAGGCATGAATACTAAAAAATAGTGCTGATTTTAGAGTTTGGATTTTTGCAGGAAAAGTTGGCTCATCTCCTTGCCATCTACCATGGGAGGCCCGGCTGAAGATAGCCAAAGGAGTGGCCCGTGGGCTTGCCTTCCTCCATGAGAAGAAGCATGTGCACGGAAATTTAAAGCCCGCAAACATTCTTTTGTGTGGTGATATGGAACCCAAAATTGGCAATTTCGGGTTGGAAAGGCTTGTAACAGGCGACACAAGTTACAAAGCAGGGGGATCAGCCCGAATTTTTGGTAGCAAGAGGTCTATGGCTTCACGTGATAGCTTCCAAGATCTTGGGCCTGGACCCAGCCCGAGTCCAAGTTCTCTAGGGGGCATATCGCCGTACCATGCACCTGAGTCGCTGAGGAGCCTAAAGCCTAATCCGAAGTGGGATGTGTACTCATTTGGGGTCATACTGCTTGAGCTACTAACTGGGAAGGTTATAATAGTTGATGAGTTAGGGCAGGGAAATGGGCTTGTTGCGGAAGATAAGAACCGGGCTTTGAGGCTGGCAGACATGGCGATAAGGGTTGATTTAGAGGGCAAAGAAGAAGCCTTATTGTGTTGCTTCAAGCTAGGGTACAATTGTGCATCCCCTATCCCACAAAAGAGACCGTCAATGAAAGAAGCACTTCAAGTTCTTGACAAATTCCCATCTTCATCTTCATCTTCACATTTATTGTACTTTTCTGGTCACTAATGAAATAAGCATAAATTTACCCTTTGTAGAGAATTATGCATGTATGTATGTATGTATGTATAATTGACTAATACATCTTTGTTCAAGGTTTGGATTGTAACAGAGTTGAGGGTTTTTTTTTTTTTTAATTTAATAATAAAGCTTGTATAACAAAATATATAGAGCATGTGTCCCAAAATTCTAAAAAAAATTCTTTTATCATAATCAAACATTTCAATAATCATAATATTTACAACATGTACCATAACAATTTACTAATTATTTATGCATGTGAGTGGATGATAATTTTATTAAGTAATAATCTAGTGACATTGTCAAACTTATAAACCTGTAACCCAATTTGATTATTATCACCATCACTATTAGCTTTCAACATTAACTTAAACCTAAATGGGATATGTTAACATCATAAACCCTAATTAGTGTGCTTGATGGTGTGATCAAAAAAACCTTGTCTATATATGATAAATATTATATTGTCCCATAGGGAACTCACACAGAAGGCAAAATGTATAAAACATTACGGTTTGAATGCAAAGAGACGGGAGACTAAAAACAAGATTCTAATGAGAGAGGAGTTACTAGGATTGTGGTTGCCACTTGAAGAGAGATGAATTTAGTGAAACCTTAGCACCTCACAAAATGGAGAGGACACAGATGCGATTGAATTAGTTTTTTATGGTTTGTTTTATTTTATATAATGGTAGTTGTGTGTTAAATGAAGAACAATTTTGTCCCAAATAAAAAATTACTCAGGCCAAATTTGAAATTTGATATGTTTGTAATTTTAATTAGAAACGAGATTGTTTTCATTCTAAAATTATTATAACTGAACGTAAAATTGTTAAAAAAATAAGATTATTTTAATAATTTTATAATATCTAAAATTGAAATGGTAATCAAATTATTACTATATATTATGTTACATTAGTTTGATAATAAAATATTATATACTTTTTTTGTTATCTGTATAAATAATATTTGGTATATTACTAAAATATTTTTCTTATTTCTCAAACCAAACACACATTTAAGGATTTTGGTGTGATAGGGATGATGACATAACAATAAAATTATATGTATATATTTTTAAATACATAAATGAGTATATATATGATGTATTATTATGTGATTAGATATTATACGATAATTTTGAATTAACGATAAAATAACATTTAATCATATGATTATATATATCATATAAGTATCTATTTATATATTAAAAAATGTTTACATGTAATATTGCTAGGTGACATCATTATATTTAATTAAATTGTTTAATATTTAAAATTTTAGTCCTTAAAAGAGTTCATTATTTTTGTACCGCCCATCAAAATCTGGCCATTTTATTATTAACCCTTTTTATATTGTAATTAAGCAGAAAATGGAGATCCACGGCCCCAAACTCATAAGAGGAGCGCCCACTGCACGCACACCGTTGGATCAGGCAATTAATTTTGAATTGAAAAAGTCCCGCTCTTCACTCATTTTAAATCGCCCCTCCCTCTAAAACAATAGAGCCGTTAGGCTGAAAGAAAATACGTCTTTCACACATAGAAGGACAAAGAAACTCAAATAATGGCGACAACTATCAGCACGGCTTACTTCGTTGGTAGATCGGAGATTCTCGCTTGGATCAACTCAACTCTTCAGCTCAACCTCTCTAGAGTCGAAGAGGTTTGTTTCTTTTACTTTATCTTCAATTTCTAACCCTAATTTCTTTACTATTATTTTTTGATATTGATAATTTTATTTTTGGATCTTTGAATTGAAATTGCAGGCATGTTCCGGTGCGGTTCATTGCCAACTGATGGATGCGGTTCATCCAGGGATGGTCCCGATGCACAAAGTCAACTTCGATGCCAAGAACGAGTACGAGATGATCCAGAACTACAAGGTCCTTCAAGATGTCTTCAACAAGCTTAAGATCACCAAGGTTTAATTTAATTTCACGATCTTGTAGTTACTTTTATTTTTTATAGATCTGTAACTTTGCACCTTATATTATGCATTAATGGATTACTGTGCCGTTTAAACTTCAAAATTATAAGTTAAAATTTATGAGTTTGATGACTTTGAATTAAGCATGTTGAGGTGAGCAAGCTGGTAAAAGGAAGGCCGCTTGATAACCTGGAGTTCATGCAATGGATGAAGAGGTACTGCGACTCTATTAACGGAGGCCTTATGCACAGGTGAATTTCTTTTTATCCTAATTTTCAATCCCACCATGATAATATTTAATTCATTTTAGTCGTGGTTTCTCTCAACATTATGACCTAAAAGTGAAACAGGTTATAAGTTTGATCAATTCTGATACCACCGAGTATATGAATTTGATTTCTGATGACTTCTAAATTTGGTACATTGTTTCATAATTATAATTTAATTTTCATTGAGCAATCTATGAGCAGTCATAGAGCATCATGTCGTCATGCATTGTAAAATAATTTCATTTAATTTTTGCTATTCATGTTTCTCTTGACTTATTGAGTTGATTTAAATCTCTTAGAAATTGAATTGGTTTTATTGTATTCAGCAAAGCATATCAAGGCAACATTCAGATTAGTCACTTTCGGTTTGATAATTTGTCTATCAGCTAAGTTTTAAATATACTAATAAGTTTCGGATTTCGTCCTTTCTTGCAGTATGCATTAGAGAGTTTGGGCTTTTGTTTTTTTTTTAATTGAATTTTCTACTCCAATCAGCGGAATTATTGATAATTCCCTATGGAGTGGGTGAAATTGTATCGAACAAAGATATTCCTGGTTCTCAATTTGTATTTGCTTTCAGAGCTTTGACAATTGTTTGGTACAACTAGTTCTGTTCATATTTCTCTTTTTCTCTTGATAATTAGATTAACTAGAAATGAAGCAGTGTAAATTTCTGATTTTTTATTGTCTACAAATATTTATTAACAGACCAAAGTTCTAGTATCCTTGTTAATGGATCATGTCTTTTGATGATTGGGGGATTTATTAGTGAATTTGGTTTCGACGTTTTTTTAGTTATAACCCATTGGCAAGGAGAGAAGCTAGCAAAGGAGGGAAAGAAGTAAGCAAGAAATCTGCAGCATCACAATCTACAACCAAAGGTTCCACTGCAGCTTCAAAAGCTCAGTCCTCACACAGTGCTCGAAGGAACGATGCATCTTTTGTAAACCCTACAAATCAAGCAATTAAGGCTTCTAAACCTTCTGTTGCAGTGCCAGCATATGATGAACAGGTAGATATTACTTATAAATACGAGGAAGAGGATGGTTTTATTGGGGGTTAACTAGAAAGGCTAATAGCATTTCTCACATGCAGATCACAGAGTTAAAGCTGTCAGTGGATAGCCTTGAGAAAGAGAGGGACTTCTACTTTGCAAAGCTGAGAGATGTTGAAATTTTGTGTCAGAGTGCTGAGTTTGAACGCTTGCCTGTACTGTTTTCTTGGCTATATCTTTTGTGTTGTTGGAAGTTCATAGTAAAGGAGTGGACTCATTTTGTGCTAATCACTAATACCTTGCTGTGTTTACAGATTGTTGCAGCAATTAAAAGGATTCTATATGCTACAGACGATGATGCATCGGTGATGGCCGAAGCGCAAGCCATGTTGTCCCACCAACAGCAGGAAGCAGAACCATTGAGTCCCATTGCAGAGGCATCAGAAGAGAGAGCAAGCTCAGATACTCAAAAGAGGAAAAACATTATGAATCTTGAGGTTGATGCTGCTGGCATCTCAACCTTGTCTCCAAGGCGACGACTTTCCGATGTATCAGATGTACATTGCGGTGGGTCACCACTTATGACTTACTGATGAACTCCTCAACTTTTAGGGGTTAAAAATGTAGCTTTTGCCTATTGGACTATGCAATTTTACCTACTGTATCATACAATAGTGTAAAACCTTTCACTGAAATGTCTGTATGTGCTTCTGCTTTTCTATTAGTTTGATTTGTATAAATTTTTTTTTTTATAAGTTTGATATGTTCCATTGGTTTGATTTGTTCAATAATTTTTTAGTTTGATTTTTCAGAAATAGGGTGACGTGGAGGTGTTTGCATGAAATCAGGCCCTTCTACTATGTCTAAGTTATAGTCCATTGAAGAAGACTAAGCAGCCAGACACAAAATCTCTTTGAAAACAAAAGAAGGGGATTAACATAAATAATTATTGAACAATTCACTAAAATCTGAGCTGATCTCTGTAACCTTCAATATGAATTCAGAAACTAGGACGGTAACTTCTAAATATCTATTTCTGTTTCTGATATGTTACATTGATAATGGTGATTTCATGTAGAATTTTGTATTATAATTTCATGACAGGTGGTTAAAACTACAAATCCACAAGGAGGAGTTGAGAGAAGGGTGGAAACCGTTAAATATGATTCATCAGGCGGGCAAGGCCAACAGGTGAGGAGTGTGGAGGTGGTTCACCACCTCCCTCCTAACACCAGTGATGGTGTCTCGGCGGCGACAGGTGCCACTTCTGCCGCGGAATCCATTCTCCAATCTGCCAAGGAAGCCATCTAAAAATAAATAAATGCTTGACCTTCCCAATTGCAAATGAGTTTTATTTATTTATTTATTTTTATAACTTGAGAATATCTTCTTGAATTTTATTGACATTCTCTAATGTCCTTGAAGGATGCTTTGTTTTGTATTTCTACCATGAAATTAGGGCTGGATTCGAGCCGAGCCGAGCCGAGCTCGGCTTGCAGCCAGCTCGGGCTCGGGCTCGGCTCGACTTTTTAATGGCCGGCTAGAGTTCGGTTCGAGCTCGACTCGAGCCGAATTCGGCTCGAGTTCGGCTCGTTTTCAGTTCGGCTCGGTAACGGCTCGGCTTGACTCGTTTTTTATATCAAAACGACACCGTTTTGTATATATATGGATCAAAACGACGTCGTTTTGTATAAAAAAAATTTTTTAAAAATATATTGAGCCAGCTCAGGCTCGGCTCAAGCTCGATCGAGCTGAGCTGAGCCCGGCTCGTTTCGGGCTCGAACCGAGCCGAGCCGAGCTCGAGCTCGAGCTGGCTCGGCTCGAATCCAGCCCTACATGAAATTTATAATCATATAAATAAAACGCCATTAAAAGGCCTGGTCTTCGAGTTTTGAATAGCGTATGCAATTTGTTTCCTTCACCTTGAACCAACAGTTCATTGCGGATTTAGAATCTTGTAACTTCATCTGTTTTGTCTTATGTGGCTGGGTAAGTTATTGTGTTAATTGGTAGGGGGACAGAAAGATCTTTATATTGCACAAGAAAATGAATTTGCTACTTTTTTAGCTTGTCTTCAACGTTAGGAATTTTTGAGTTACTTTTTTGGTTTGATAGGCGAATGGGAAATGCTTATTGAAGTTTTGGATATTAAATAAAAGTGATTCATATTAAAAATGTGGCAACCTAAAGTTTCGAGATAGAGGTAAATGAGTATTCCAAATGACAAGGAATTAAAGTAGAGTCATTCTAAATATAAAATACTCATTTTGTGCATCGTATTAGATAAAATGATTGTTCCAGAAGTTTTGTCATTGCTAGTTCCAGAAATGTTTAAGTTGCTTTAAGGAAGAACAAGCTTGTTTTGGGAAGAATAAGGTTGTTCCAAGTTTGATGATTCACGAGAATCATAACAAAAAAGGAAACTAGCTCATTCCTTGCAGAACAAGAAAGTTGGACATCACTTAGAATGCCCATTCCATTGGACAAGACTAAAGAGTTTTAGTTTGAATAAAATTATATTTTGGGTCCACTTATATAAAAGTAACTTCAATTAATCAATATGATCCATTTAGAGTTTTTTTTAAGAGATTAATCAAATAACGATAACTCATTAGATGTGACACATTATCAAATCACAGAAATTTATATGCTCATAATTGATTTTTGGCTCTTTTGTCATAAATTCTTTTTAATTACAATGACATTTTTCACGATAGTTGATATTAGAGCGAGGGAAAAATGAGTGGATTGAGTGAGTGCACACATGAAATTCAATAGCAAGAGAAATTTTCAATTTATGGTAGTCGAGGGTTTTAGATTTGTTAACATAGAATAATGTAGAATAACGTTTACAAGGTGTTGAGAGAAATAGAGCTGGCCAACATAGATGAGGAAAAATGCCAAGAAATGGAAATAGTTGTTTTCAATACTATTCAAATGTGTTTGTTAAATTTAGTAATTTATGATATGACAATACAAAAATAACACAAGGTTTATGATCAATGTGTAGTCAGAACAAGACAACAAGTTTCATTGTGTCTTCATCATTGTCTCTCTATGACACAATGTAAAATACAAATATCAAGTTACTATAGGTCACCAATATCTCATTCAAAATATGTCCCTTAACCTTCATGTTAGTATGGTGACTAATTATTAAACCCATCACCAAGCACAAAACTGGTTAAAGTATATATCTTTCATATTTATCCTAAATCAGAACTCATCAGTAAAGTTTTTTTATAAATATCCCATTAAAGTATCATATTGGAACCCATCACCATATTTATCCTAAACCATCATCAAGCATAACTCTAATTGATTAAACCAAACATTCTCTATATTTACTTTAAATCAAAACTCATTAATAAAGTTTTTTTTATAAATATCCCATTGAAGTAGTTTGTTGAGGCCTTAAACCCTAAAACCATAGTTGTGTTAAAATTATTTAAACTAATAATGAATAATACATCATTTTTGTGCCAAAATTATATACCCAAATTCACACTCCCCTTAAATGCCAGTTTCACGAGGTGCCCAACTTGACTTAAGGGTGATTTATCGTTGACCGACAAGACTTTTGTACTCATTTGAGCCGAAGTTATGGCAGGCAGGACAAGGCTCTGGTGATTTGATATAATTTCAAAAGATTCACTGCACAAGAATTTGACTGCAATAACAATACGCAATAGTAGAGGGATTTTATTTGAATTTATTTATAGGCCAAACGACTATTTCCCACCCAAGGTTTAGCGTTTTCTCAAAAGTCCCCCCTTTAACTATGGAAACACCAAACACCCACCCATGACCGGTTAGATTTAACCAAACCCTAACGGTGGTAGGGGTAAAATCGTCATTTTGACTATAATATTAAAAATAAACTAAAATAGAATCTAATTTCGCCCCCCTAAACTTTAAAAACTAAAATTTTCCCCCACCCTAAGTTTTAAAAAATGGCAGTTTCACCCTAGGGTTTGGTTTTGAAATCTCCGGCGACCTCTCCGGCTCCGTTGCCGACGACCGCTCCCTCCCGAAGCAATCTCTCCTTCCGGCGATCTCTTTCCTCCTATTTGGAGGTCCGATCGACGTCCGGAGACGTCGTGGGAGACGAAGACTTCGTCTTCCCGACGAAGTCTTCGTCTCCCACGACGTCTCCCGACGTCGATCGGACCTCCAAATGGGAGGAAAGAGATCGCCGGAAGGAGAGGTTGCTTCGGGAGGGAGCGGCCGTCGGCAACGGAGCCGGAGAGGTCGCCGGAGATTTCAAAACCAAACCCTATGGTGAAACTGCCATTTTTTAAAACTTAGGCGGGGGGAAAATTTCAGTTTTTAAAGTTTAGGGGAGCAAAAGGAGATAAAATTTTCAGCCGTTAGGGTTTGGTTAAATCTAACCGGCCATGGGTGGGTGTTTGGTGTTTCTATAGTTAAAGGGGGACTTTTGAGAAAACGCTAAACCTTGGGTGGGAAATAGTCGTTTGGCCTTATTTATATGCCATGAAATTGTACACCCAGAATTGAAAGCCCTGTTCAATTAGTGGCAGTGGTTGGTTTGTAGGTTTAAACCATAACGACAAGCATCGGCATTGTTTAATTCGAAAACAATCAAATTATGTATATATATTTTAAAATATATAATTAAATATATAAATATTATATTATTGACGGATTTTAAAATAAGAATATGATATAGATCTTAGATGGTTACACGTTACCTCTTTATTGACCCCAAACAAATATTATAATATTGATGTTATTACACACACTTTATAATTACGTATGTGAAATATTATGGTGGTTATAATACTAAATTATACAGATTTTGAGAGACTCATATCTCAAAAATTAATTATTAAAATTAAAAAATTAAAGATTATATAAATCTTATATTAGAAGTTTATATTTTTTAATATAAGATTCAAATTTCATACTTTATATTTAAAATTTTTATAAAATAAAATAATATTTAATCATATAATGTTACAGTATATTCAATTATATAAATAAAAGAATGAAAAACTAGGCATTAGTGGAAAGGGCAGTCATGATTTGTAATGATAAATTTCAAGTAAACATGTGCATCCAGAATAGCGACAGTCATTTCCAAATTTACCGATGAATTGGTTTATTGTTGGAGCCCGACATCCTTATTACATTCAACAATTGAATTGTCTATCTGAGTCTAATTAATTTCTACTGTTACCATGATTTAAAACTTGCCTGTCATCTCAAGTTAGGTGGCTGTCGGGATCTTCACTCCTGTCTTCTGCCTTTCAGCTTTACAGCTTCAACGCTCCGCCATCAATTTCAATTTTCTAAGTAGGTAAGGTGGTTGTTTGTTCAACAAAACCTCTCATCACACATCCCACCAAATTCTCTGTTTCTCAAACAACTGGGAAACTTCTTTTTATTATTATTATTATTATAATTTCTGGTTAATGCTCTTGTCTTATTTGAGCTTTGAGAGAGAAAATTTTGATTTTGTTAGTCCTTTCCCCATGTCGATTATCAGGTGGACTTTTCCCGAAAAGGGACAACAGCAATGGCAAGCTATAAAGCTAGACCAATGCAGGTCTATTGCACAAAAATTAACAATGTTAGAGAAAATTTTTATGGGGATAATGTATTTGATTATACATTATACAGTACTTGCGGGGATTTGTCATCTTACAAAGTTAATTACACAGATAGTAGAGGCTTATTTTACTGGGCTGTCATCCATCTTATGGTCTTTATTTGATTAAATACTTTAAAATTAAAAATTAAAAAAAAAATTAACTGTTTAATATTGTGACATTGTTTGTATAGATAATTTGATTGTTTCTATATACAGTAGTTAAAGGCTTCTACCAATTTGAAATGATATGAAGCCAAAAACACAATTTATCAGATTTGAAACTGCAAAGATTGGAGGAAACTGGGAAAACTACAAGCGTCTAAAATATCACTTCCTGACCAAAAAGCTGAACACTATTTTTGAAAATCAGTGTGAGAGAAGAAACAAGAGAGTACTGAAGTTTTGACAATTTCTCTGAAAATTATTAAAAGACAAGAGATATGGGTGTTTACAGCCACTTCAATTATGTTCTACCACGTGCACTACCTGCTTTCTTGTTTATACTTTCAAACTTTGACCTATTCTGCATGCAAATTCCATTGTTAGCTTTCTTATTTCCCCTTCACTTCAGGCCTCTTCTTCTTAAGACATGTGATGACAGAGAAATCATATAAGAAAGAGAAACATTTTCATTCTGTAAGTTTTGAAAGCTGAAATTTTAAAACTCTGATGTTACAGATTTATATTTTGGCAAATCCCATTAAAGAAATTCTTCCATATGTTCAAGAAACAATACTGCAAAAATTTCAGATACTGCTCATGGCAGTTGTTAACTAGGAGTTAAATTTTAACTTACTTTCTGGGTTCTAAAACCCCAATTACAGGCTTCAGGATTTGCACATGACAAAGTGCAGAACGGGCTCTGGAGATTATCAGTTACTCTTTTATGGCCATTATGATAATGTGGTACATGCCATGGGTTATGTCTGGTTGACCAGGAAAAGTTTGGGTAGAAAACACAACATTTCCCAAGTACTTTGCAGTTCATTTAAACAGAAGTTGTTAATTTACCCAAATGGAAAATCCTGATTACTATTAAAATCAGTACTAGTAACCAACATTTAACAGGTAGTGATTATTATAAGATTCCAGAGTTATTATTTCTCGGCCCACAGCCTTAGCTGTTGCTTTTAACTGTTATCATTAATCTGATAATTAAAACAAAATCATCATGAGATTAATGTCAAATCATAGTTACCATACTGGCTTATGAAAGCAGGAACAGAACCATTAAAATTACAACTTCTTTTTAGGTCAGACTCATAGTCATACTTGATTTCTGTAGTACAACGAATCTCCACATATTGATATCTCTTTCAGAATTATGAGTGCTTTCAACTGCCGAAATTCACCACCTAAAATCTTCCCTTGTTGACTTCTATTGTGATGAGTATTTCCTGCGTAACTTTTTGATACAGAAAATTCCCACAAAACCATCTATTTCTGGGGTGTTGAATAATCCAAAGAATGAAAAAACACCCAACTTGAGACTTTTTCAAGTAAAACATGTATTTCTTGGCCCAGTTGTTTGTAATGGTTTACAAAACACAGCACAATTTGCAATAAAGCTTCCAATGTTGTTTGCTTCAACAAGCATTGAAATTTATTACTGTTAGTTATTTCTGGCAGCGTTTGTGAATATGAGATATGGACTAGGATCAGCGAAAAAGGCATTGACCAACCAGTTACCCTAAATTATAAAAAGAGAGTAGCAAGGACATTTATTCATCAGAATTTAGAAGCTTTCGATGTAAAACATGTATGGGGATTAATTTGCAATGAAATCACTAAAACTATTTTTTTTTCCCCGCAACAATTGCTTGATCTTTATTGACTTAATTTGTAAACCCAACTAAATAATGAGAAAGCCGTAAAAAAATTTTGACAGCTGACTCCCAAGTCCCAAGATGCCAAAACAGCCAAAAAATGAAAATACAGGGTCAGACAGAGGGGCAGCCAGAAGACTGACATTGTGTTAGCAGAAAAGGACATCTGAGTATGCAAGTCCTTTAGATATAAGAAAAATGCAGAGTATCAAAGTTGTTGAACCACACAAAGTACGGAGAATTAAATCAAACTAGCTAAATACTTGGCCTAGAGAAAGATACCAGATACCCATAATAAGAAGGCTTAGTCCAAACATTCCCCAGGATCAACTAATACACATACCAGAGTATGAACAAGTATAGAGGCAATCTGCTAACTTAACAGATTACCCTAAAACCTCAAGCAATTAAAGAGAGATATGATGAGAGCAGGGAAGAAAAGACTGCAAGATGAATTCGGCTATTGTTATAACTCTTTTAGAACTTCACCCAGTACCTCACCAATGTTTCTGATGTTTACTTCAGGGATTGAAACTAAAGATTAACATCTGTTGCTCACAGTAATATTCATATTCCAGTCTACAGCCAAGACATAGACCTTTCACCTGGCCTATGTAGGAAAACTCCCAATTGATCAGTTTTATCGTTGAGGAAAAACAGTCCAAGATATTACTCCCTGTGGTGAGCTTGCACCTAAGTTAATGAGATTGATGGGCAGATGATGGTAATGATGGTGTAGCTGAAGCACATTCTGATGTTTATCAACTAAGATGATTGTAAAAATAATCAAGAGATGCCAATCAGAAAAACTATGCAGTAATTAACATATATAAACCACCAATCTCCTCATTCATTCTCAAAACAAGCCATCACCCAACTAAATTCTACAAGGCAGAGAGAGAATTTTAGCTTGTCTTTCATTGATTCCATATTAAAGTTTTGGCTAGAAAGACAACAATAAATAAAGCATGACATACAAAGTTATTTGCGCCTCAACGATAATACTAAAAGAGGAATAATATAATAACATGTTCTACAGTGGATACTAGGGCAGAGATAGATTAATGCTGGCTGCTAAGCTCATCCACAAGCATATTCATTGAAGGCAGTGGCATCTGTTGAACATGGACTCTGCTCCTTTTGAATCGAGACTCAGGCGAGGATGAGACTGATGATGATGATGATGTCCATGAATCATGTGAGTCTTCAGAGTTGAAAGATGCATCAACAACGCCGTCTGGGCTTCCAGGTATATACTGAGATAGATTCCTTCGTTTGTGGCGTCTTTCATGGCTACTAGCTACTTCCAGGATGAGCATGTAATACTCATTGACTTCATCCTGTTCAAAAGGAATACATAATATTAGGCAATCAAATTTTGATGACTAAATAAGAACAGCAAATATAAAGACAGACAGAATAAACCCTGTAAGTAGATTTCAGACCTCACTGATTTTGAGCACACTCATAAGCTGAGTTTGGTATTCCACATGATTAAGTGGCTCAACATCCTTAATAGCATGTAGCATTGTAGCAGTAGCCAATACAGAAGGAGGATAAGCTATAAACCTTGAGTCTGGAATCAAATAAAATCTAACAAAGTCAACATTTAAAACCAAAATATTAGGAGTGAATTAACAATTTCCTTTACTAATTCCCAATTTGTTAAGGAAAAAACAAATTAGAAGTAAAAGACATAGATTTATTACCAGCAATGACAGAGAGAAGCAAGCACTCACACCTACTCATGAACCCCCAACGCAGGTGAGTCTTCAAACCAAGCCTTCTTACGATAAAATCAAAGAAAGAAATTGGTGTCACCGGATTCATCCTCCAATCAAGTGTGGAAAGCACCAGAATCTCCATTTTCTGAATAGTCTTTGCTTCAAAAACATACTTTGATTCCTCTACCTAAACATAACACAAAACCTTACATTTATGATTCAATAACAAGTTCAATAAACACAACACAAATGAAAAAAAAAAAACACCCAATACCTTACGGCAAAATAGCACCAGTAAGCACACAAATAAACAGAACACAGAACGCCGCATTAAATCAGTGAAAAGTTCAACAACACAAAGAGAGAGAGAGAGAGTCAAGAATTGGCATTATAACAAACACCCAGATCCAAAATGAATAAAGATATATACTTGCAAGTCCAGAAGGAGTGGGACTTGGGTCTCCTCAACTTTGGCAGCGAGTGACAAACAAGTCACAGCAGTAAGTTGACCCATCCATGGCGCGTCTCTTTGAAACTTGAAGCTTGAAACGAACCTATCAAAGTAATTGACAGCAAGAACAGCAGTCAAAGCTTTGAAGCCAAAGAAAGCCTTCACCTTGAAAATCCAGTCCATAGCCTCTTCACGAACACACACCAAAAACCCATCATAGTTGAAGTCACTACAATGCGCACGAGTCTCATTTTCCTTAGAAATCAAATAGGATAACTCAGAATCCTCCCAAAACAAGTCATGCTCAACAACAGCAAGAGATGACAAAGCCGAGTCCTCTTCTTTACATTTTTCATCCTCAAATTCATTAACAGTCTGATCCTCCAAACAACTACTCTCTTCCTCACAAAAAAGACCATCAAGCATATTTAAAGAAGGTGCTTGTACCTCTTCAGTCACTTGTTGAAGCAAAGCCATCTCCCTCAAATAAGAAGAAGATGGAAGCTTGTGGTCATTATACAATTATAAAAATCCAAATCTTGTCATTCGCTAATACCCTTTTCTTTATAGGCACTAACTGGACTAGAGTGACAAAAGAAAGGGAGAAATGAAGTGAGCGAGCGAAGGGTTTTATCTATGGAAACTTGACGCCTGTCCTTTTTTATTTATTCCCCTATAGGATTTCTTTTTCATTTGGTTCCTTTTTTTTAATAAATTATTTTATAATTGTTTAGAGTGTTTGGCGCTCAAGATGAGATAAAACGTAACGGTACTCCCTCTGTTATTAGAAGTGAGAATGCTCAATTTATACCGGGGTGGAACTAAACTTAATCGAATCTGAATATTTTTTATTTAAATTTAATTTAAATAAAAATTAATTTAATTTAAAAAATAATTTAAGTTTAATTCAAATTTATAATTTAAAATCATGACTTAAATTTATTATTTGAATTTATAATTCATTAATAAAATGATATTGTTTCATTATTATTTAATATAATTTGAATAGAGTTATAAATTAAGTCTAAACTAAATTAAGTTATCTATCTAACTCGTAAATTAAACTGAATTAAACTCTGTCTAATTCAAATTCGGTTTGGTTTTGAAACAAATTGAATCTTTTAACACAAACTTAATTCATATTCGAGCTAAACAAATTTAAATCAAGCAAAATCAATTTTCAAATATGAACTAATTTGATTTGGATCTAATACTATTTAAAAATAAATAAATAAATTTATTTGTATTAATTTATAATTGACTGAAACAATTATTTAATTTTTTTATTTTAAAATTATCTAACCAAAGACTAAAACTAGTGCAACAAATGGTGTGAATAAGTTTGTTTCTTATTATTACTCCTAAATTTTTGTCATCAAGGTGAATAATTTATTTTTGGAAATAAAGAGCGAGTGGCTGCACGCTGCTTAGATAGATAGACAGATAAGAGAAGAAAAAGAAAAAGAAAAGCAAAAGAATGTTATATTTCATATATCAGTCACCTACAAAAGCCTACTATACTATTTTCATCTTCTCTACACATCTACTCTATATGGTATAATATATATATATTTTATAAATAAGATAGGATTTGAATTAAATTTATTCAAATTTAAACTCAAATTTGAATGGAACAAATCTAAAACCAGCCAGCCTTAAATAAGCTCAAGCTTGTGAGTTAAAAATTTTTATACAAAATAACGTCGTTTTGATCAATATATATTAAAACGATATTATTTTAATAACAAACTAATTAAAAGTTTAAGTTTGAAATGAGTTAAACTGAACTCAAATTGAGTTTAAACTTAGTTACAATGAGTTCAATGAATCCGAATTCAGACTCTATTATATATAAATCGAATCAAACTTAATTTTAATCCGATTTGAATCTATCCTAATTATAAATACAATTAATTTATAAGAAAATAAGACCCAATATGACCATGAGGATAATTCAAAAGGATTCATATTTGGCCAGTCCAATGCAATCATTTACAAAAGACTGAATAACATTTTTGACAATGAGGCTAGGCTTAAAATAACTTTTGGGTAGGTATATATATTAAAATAATATGAATAATATTATATATATTTATTTTAAATATATAAATATATATTTATATTTATTATTATATAATTAAATATTATTTTATTATTAATTTAAATTTATCTAATTATATGATGACACATATAAATATGTATATATTTGTATAAAATTGTTAATTTTTCAAAGTTTAAATCTAAAAAAAATTGTTAATTTTCCAAACCAATAAAGGAAACAGATAAAATTTTATTATTTTTAATATATTATTAATTAAATAACAATTTTATTCCTAAAATTAATTAATTTTGTTAATATTAATACTCTAAAGGTAGGAGTTTGAGTTTTCAATATGTAGTATATATTAATTTGAGAATTCAAAAATCTTTGGATAAAAATAAGTTCTTTGGTCGTAATATATACATATATAACACTTCAGAAAAGTAAAATTGAAAACAAATTGATATTACAGTATAATTTATAATAGTTTATTATTTAATAAAAATTATGAGAAATATAAAATATATAATTTTTATATATAAATAATGATAGATATATAATTAAAAATAAAAAATAAAATAATATTTAATTATATAATAATATATTATTATTTATATATAAAAATATATATAATTTTATTGAAGAATAATACAAGTCAAATGCAATTATTGGTGGCGTAAAAAATAACAAGAAGACACGTGGTCCTATTACAAGAGTAACACTGAGAAATGGTCAACACGTACAATGACGTATTCACAATTTGAAAGCATGGAATATATATTCTTTACGGCTACAGCTATTAGGTATTTTCCCCATATTTTTTTAGTCACATCACAATTCACACGTGTTTAAATAGGGGATAAAATCGTAAATTTGATGGTAAATGAATTGGTGAGACAGAGGCAAAGCAAGCCTATTAATGAAGGAAGCAGCACTGAATGTTTTGCTGGTTTAGGAAAGGAGGAGAGAAGCTGCGTTTGAATAATTCATCACAATAGATGAGCGCCAAAAGGGAAATACAACACTGCTGGTCTCTAGCTCTTAACTTTTCCATAATTTGTCCATGCCCCATCTCAGCAGTTTCCCATAATAATAATAAACATGTTAAAATGTAATTAAATGTTTTTATTGTATGTTTCAAATTTTACACCTTAGGACCCCAACATTAAGATAAGGGAATTAATCATTATGGGTGGGAGAAGACGAAGAGATAACCTGTAATTCAGAAAGAAGATGAAAACGGTACAGTTTTTATCGAAAAGGTGGTGTGGTACCAACAGTATGCAGTCAAAAACAGGCGAAACGAGCCCCGCCCAATCTGAAGCAACAACAACCTCTCTCTCTTTCTCTGCATTATTGTCTCTCTTGTCAGCCATTGCCACCGTACACTTCTTCGTTTTGATATTTCATGTCCCATTCCCTGTGCTGTTCTTTTTCTTTTTTGGTTGGTATTTACTTGTTAACTGATGAAATTATTTATACACTACCTGCTGCAGTCTATAACTCTCTTCACCTACGTCGGTAAATGCTCTTAATTTCTTTTTTTTCTAAAGATTCCAATGGTGGATCCTATTAAACTAAGTGTACATAAAAGTCATGAACATAATAAATGGATGCCATACAGATGTGAGTTTTCGGAAGGGATTCAAAGTTTAGTTTCACCTGGATATCTTGATTGGTCCGTTTCACAATAATTATATCATATAATTTATAAGAAAAAAAAAATTAAATTTACTATATCAAATAAATAAAATTACAAATCTAAATATTGATTCTAATAATTATTTTAAATAATTTAAATATTTAATTTTAAAATATTATAAATAAATAAAATTAATTACATGAAATAAATAAAAACTCATCTCCAATAATAAGTCTCATAATAACTATATAAAATAATCTAAATGTTTTTATAAAATCAATTACGTTGCAACAACATAAAATAATTCTCGTTCTTAGAGTCCCGCTCTTTCTCTTTCGCGACATTATGTTGCAGTGAGTGAAGACCGGACTGGGCGTACGTGAGCAGAAAGTGGAAGCCAGGCTGTCGTTTTACAAGGTTCTCCTCCGTTAATTCAAATTGCCAAAACACAATAATAAATGCGTCTACCATTTTTCCCAGATCCCAACCCAACAAAGTTCCACCATTTATGTGCATTGCATAATGTAATTGATCCAGACCACAGTGAAACGACACCCGTAATTTCTTTGGAAGCAGCAAATTTACCAAGAATTTCTCTAAGAAATAAGTGAATAGTAAAGTAAAAATTTTAAATTAGTGTTATTATTTACTGCATTATTGAAATTTTACTATACATATACTTGAATTCAAATTAAACACAGTGATGTTATGATCTCCTTCTCCACAAGCATTACAATAGTTGACATGTAACGAGCTGTAAATAATTGAATTTGAATAAGAATTTTGCTCCCTTGACCAGCTAGCATCGCCATCAAATCAACAATGTCCTTTTCATTCACATTTTCTTTAATTCATCATTGAACTCATCGCCATTTTTTCCCATTAATTTCGTAATAATTCACACATGTTTGGCTTCAAATAGTCGGTGATGCTTTGTACGTGCACACAAATTCCAGTGGGTGTGTGTTGGTGTTTTGCTGGATTAATTGGACACACAATATTATGTCAAAAAGTTGATTGGATTGCTAACTATTTGATTGGAAAGATATATTGCTCAAAACGCAATTAGGGTTTTATTTTGTTGTTGTCTATCACTATTTAGGAGTACGTTGGTCAGTCCAAGATCTTTCGTATGAACAAGAGAGAACTCATACTATACAAACTCTTGCCATTCACAAAATGCCGTTTCATTTCACTACTTAATCTAACCCTTGAGGTTTTATTATAGTATTAATTTATTTAATTTTTTTTATAATAAAATATTCTAATAAGATTAACAACTCAAGTTTACTATTAAAATTTTAAAATTTATCAAAACAATTTTAATTTTATTATAATTTTATCTTTATTTATTAATTTGTAAAATAAAATTATTATTATTTTTAATTAAAATAATAAACCACTTAACTATCAAATTTAATTAATTTTATTGTTTGATAATATGATTAAAAAATATTATTTAATTAATTAATTTTATTATTTGACTGTATAAAATAAATCTTAAAACAATATTAGTATGCACAAAATTTTATAACATTAAAAAAAATAATATAAGACATTAACCAATTAATAATCTTTTAATATATATAAATAAATAATATTTTTTTTATTTTTTTATTACTATCAATTAAATATAATAATTCTTTATGTATATTAATATTATCAAAATTAGTATTTATTTATACATTATATTTTTTCAGGTGATCAATCTTGATGATAATATTTTATTTTACTACTAAAATATTAGAGTGATTAACATTTCCCACCCAAGATTTAACCAAAATAGTTTTCCACCCCTTTACCAGCATGAATCATCCTTTTACACCCAAATTCCAATATTGTTAATGAAAAATATACAATAAGAGGGTAAAATTGTATTTTTCACTTCCAGAGATTTAGAAAATAAAGGATAAAAACAAATCCAAAGAAAAATTGCTCAAAAATTTTCGATATTTTAGAAGCCCATCATATATGTCTATTTGAAGTTTTGTCGACTCTACATAAAACCTTCTTAATTACTATCAATATCTTCTAAGTCCACATGAGCTACCAAACTCAATATTGTTTCTCTTTTTTTGGTAACTTAGGACTTACCGACATTGGTTAGATAGATAAACTCGATGTATAGTGATTGAACCTACAATCACTACATCAAATAAGTTAAAGTTTTACAAATATGATAAAAACTTAAATCCAGACTTTTTCTTTGGAAGTTTTAATACTTTATATTGTTCCATGTTGCTCTAACACAAAGGACAAACATAGAAAATAAAGATTTGCTTCAATCCCTACCACAAAAGCTTCCTTGTGTAGTCATTGAACAACTTGGCTTGCAACCTACAGTGAAAATTACACTAGCTACAACCTTAATCAGAGGACAATTTTTGGCAAAATATGTTCACATGTGCATAATCATTCAAGAAACATAAACTTTCACCCTTTCTTTCTTTTTAACCAAACTAGAAGAAGAAAACCCAAAAGGGTAAAGTGTTACCTATTAAATTTGAAAAACAAAAATCAGCTAAGCTTGATTAGGTAGGTTAATCCAACAATTAAGTCAAATTAAAAGATAAAAATAAAGAAGCGACCATTTTCTTCAAGATTGTTGTTAGAATCCAGGAGGTGAATTCATCTAAGGGCTAAAGAGATGACAAAGACACTTGAAAGGAATCACTTTTGATGACTTAAGAGGTGTTGCAAGAGATTCCAAAAAATTGGGATTGAAAATATAACTGAATGAGGTTGATTTGGTCAACTTTTTTATTGATAATTTACGAGTTAGATTGAATTTTGAAAAACTAAGTTCAAAACTTAATTAATTTCATAATTATTTTCATTAATGATTTCTACAGATCTATATATGAAAAAAATTGTATAAGAATTTGAGAAAAATTATTAAGGGTTAGATAGAGCTAGGAAAAGGTTTATTTGCGACTACTGACATATTTGTTAAAGATGGACTAATCAATTTTGAAAGTTGCAATTGCATCTTCATGTCATTAATTTTGAGCGATGGTGGTGGTGTGGGGAGAGCAATGAGAAAGAGAAAAGAGTTCAAATTGAGAGAAGAGGCGGTAATCGACTAGAGGGAGGGAGTTGAGGTAGAGTGGTGGCGATCCAGGATGGTGGGTGGTGGTCATAGCATAGAAAGATTTGAGAAATAGAAATGATGAAAAAGGGAAGAAGAAACACACCATGTTAATGTGGATAATATAATAATTTAATTTTTAAACACCTTTCAGGGTTATTTTCTGTTAATAAACAAAGTATTTGGGTGAAAAAGTGTAATTTATACTAACAAAAGAGTAGAAATATGTTTTTAGACAGCAATTTATTCTATCCGTTATTTTAATTTTTGTATTATTTGGATAAGGTACATTAGATAAATAACTTATCATCTTCCTTTATTTATACTTTTGGGTGATAAAAATAAAAAGATTTTATATATAAAAGAATATGAATTTAAATTTTCTTTAACGATATATCAAGATCAAAATTTTAATTTATGTAGTTTAATGATTATGGAGTCGATTATTAAATTTGAAATATATCTTATTTAGTATAATTAATTCAATTCTAAAAATAATAATTTGATTTAAATAAGATTTCTCGTTTAAAATAAAAAACAACAACAACAACAACACTAATATCTCTCCCTGTAACTCCTACTCAAACGTGAAACTTTCAATGGTACATGGAAATACACTTATTATCTAAACTTATCTTATTATAAATACATAAGGAAATATCAAATATGTACTCACTATTATGTATACCATACAAATGTGTTTAACTCAGGGTGCCTGCTCTTTACACATTTTAAAATAATTAGTGGCTAATTAATTGCGCTTTATTGAAAAATCTTTTAACGTATATATTAATAAAATCTTAAGTATAGTCTTAAGGTTTCTTCAAAAATTGCACAAAAGGATGCATGCGTTCTGATTTTTAGCGGAAGGGGCTTGCAAAATGAATGTGTCAGAGATGGAAAGAACGAAATAAGAGGAACAACATTTCTATTAAGACCAAAAGACTTAGTCTCACCCAAGGGGTAGTCCATTTTCAAACACGTATTTATGAAGTTTTAAAAATCTAATTATTCACTTATTATTTATTTTTTGTTAATTATAAAGATAAAATTATCATTTTACAGTAATATTAAAATAAATAAAATTTTATCTTATTTTTCTATTTTAATTTTAAAACTCACAATTTCTCACATCCTAAGTTTTAAAAAATTATATTTTCCTTTTAGAGTTTATTTTACAAAACCCAACCTTTCCAACCACCAGAATCGCTTTCGACTATCTTCTTCAGCCCATCAGACTCTCCCTCCTAATGCGCTCTCACTCCAATTGGAATCCCTCTAGTGTGGCTTTGTCGAGCACGAAGACGAAGAGTCGATTTGTCTTTGTGCATAACAATTCTTTGTTATCAATCTGTCTTGAATTCTCATCTGCTCTTCTTTGTCATTGGCTCATGACGACAAATCAAAGACAAAGAGTCGTCTTCTTCGTTCATTCTAAACAATAAAGACGAATCAACATCTTTATCGATTCATTTGAACAAAAATAATTTGTTTTTGTCTCGCAAAGACTTGTCTTCTCCAATGAAGACGTGTCTATAAGAAGGGAGAAAGAGGGTTGGAGGGTGCTAATTGTCAGAGAAAGAGAAATTTTGTCAGAAAATTAAAACCCTAAAGGAAAAATACAACTTTTTAAAATTTAATCATGAGAAAAATTATTAATTTTTCAAACTAATATAAAGAAAATATATAATTTTTATAATTTTTAATATTATAAGTTAAATAATTTTTCATCCCTGAATTTTATTAAGTTTAATAAGTCATGGTGAGTAAACTACTCTACGGGTGTGCTTGAAAATGGGCTGTTTTGGCCTTGTATTAATTAATTATTCAGTGTCCAAAGATAGGAAAAAGCAAAAGCTAGGTTAGGCCGCATGAAAAGTTATTCTCTTCTCTCCTTTATATTTTGTGGGTTTAATTATTATTAAATCATATCTTTTTCTGATTTAAGACATGTACACTATAGATATACTTTCCATCGTTTCTAATAACTTTATTACTCGTGCAGTCTGAAGAAGCTAATAGCTAATATGAGAAATCAGAGTCACAGCTTTGTCCATTTTTGTATATACCACTTTGCCTGTCGCATGAAAAAGCTTTATGTATTGCCAGTGCCAACCATGATAGATCTAAAAACTTAGTCTAAAGAGATTTTTGTAGGGTTGCCTTTGGATATTTACAGTATCAGCTCCTCCAGGAATAGAGATGGAGACAACCCATATATATTTTCGGACAAAAGGTCATTAATATGCCCCAAGCTATTCATACCCCATCATTTCACACGTGGAAAATAATCTCAAACTATTCGTATCTTAACTTTTCACATGTGGGAAGTAATCCTAAATTATTCATACACTAACCTTTCGTAAGAGAAGTCTCTCTTTACCACTTGGGCTAACTATCACTTTTATTTTTGTTTTCATTTTTCGCAAGGGAAGGATCACATTTTGCAAAGTAAATACTATTTCAATTCATTTTGGAGATGGCGTATGTTTTTTGCTTAGTTTAGACGTTGTCCAGTTGTTGTTGTTGTTTTTTTTTTTTTTAAATAACTAATGGCCATTAGAGTGAGCTGTATTTTTATACATAGTCGGCCCAGAAAATTATCTTCTGAAAAACGTCAAATTGGGCCCAAAACTAACTATTCAAATTGGGTCCTCCTCCACAAAGTTGTTGGGCTGATTGTCAGCCAAGGCCTGGCCCACCATTTTTTTTTTAACGTGCACCGTGATTCGGTTTCTGTTGCAGAAATTAAGTTGAAGAAGCTGAAGCCTGAGGTATCTGATAAAAGCTGAAGGAAGAAAAGAGAAGAAAAAAAAAAAAAAGGTAATTAAGAGAAAAGAATATGCAAATAAGGTAGCCAATTTCGAAAGGGCTAATCTCCCAAAGAGACCATGCCTCTTTTTTGTTTATTCATTCTCCATAAATAGCTAACACATACATAAAAAGAGAAGTTGGTACCAATAAAATAACAATCTAATTCGAATAATAATATAGCCAATTCAGCCATTTGTTGGCTAAAGTCGATGATAAAACCCGCAAATCACAATCTAACAACAAATTTATAAACATAAATTATTTGTGTTTTCAATAAGTTGTTCCAAATTTTTGAATCCAAAATTTATTAAATATATATTTTATACACTTTCTGTATTAAAAGTATATTTTTACTATTTTTTACTTTTTCTATTTTTTGTAATTTTTTTAAAGTACGTAAATATCCTTTGCATTTTCAATTAATTATTCTAATATCATAATTATAAAAAACAAAAACTTAATTTTTTTGTCATCCGAATTCCTAACCTCTCTTGATAATTTTTGATAACGGTTGAATCTTGATTAGTTATATTAGGTTTAATAATCAATTAAATACTTTACATTTGAATTCTTAACCGAAAGATCTATAAAAAGTATTAAAATTATAATTAATATTACCGTATTTTTTTAAATGTATTATTGACGATGTATCGTATTAAACTTATATATATATTCTGTATCCGAATTTTATAACTCTTTTTTTATAAACGCATTTTTCATTATTTATCGTATTAGATATATAATTTTTATATTATTTTTTTCATTTACTCATTTACTAACTAGATTTATAAATAGTTTGATGTTATACTATTTAAAATAATCTAATTATATACAATTATCACATTAAATTGTATCGATAAGTTAATAAAATTTATTTATTTTAAAATAACATTACTCTTTATCTATAAAGCTGACGGTGAGAAATCAACATCATAAACACCTTTGCGGTGAAACTTCACCAACAACATTCATTTCATGCCATTAAAACTTGCAACAATAATGATTCAACCACCACACGCCTTTGAATTTGACGAAACCCCTGAAAACACTTGGAGCCTTACAGGCTACACACATACAATCCTCCAAGGCTTCCCGTCATCTCCTTCAACATTGGTTAGATAATTAAATGCGAAGTATAGCAATCAATTCATAATTATTAAATTAAATAAATTAAAACTTTATAAATATAATCAAAATTTAAATTTAAATATTTATTTTTTATAAATTTTACTATTTTATTAATTTTACAAATGTTTATAAAATTATGAGAGTGGGCGTGGGCGGTGGGACATATCCTCCATTAATTAATGGTTGAATGTTAAATCGCAATTAGGCATTGATGGGACAATAAAGATATATAACTAACCTCTCAAGCCTCCATTGGTCTTGAAATTTTTGTGGAAGATGCATGTATCTTATATGGGTTTAATTGAAGTCTAAGTTAATGGTAAAAATTATATATAGCTGCCATGGATATAACATTATTGTTGTTGGTGTCATTTCTTTCACGAATTGATGTAAGTTTATTTCAGTGAGCACGATTATGATGGTTAAAACTAGTTGTATATATATTTGTTATCCACTAAAATAACAATGAGTGAGAATGTATGTGAAATGATTGATTATAATAAAATTTTTAACAGGATTAAATCTATTTTTTAGTAATTGAAGATTACGGTTATAATATTGATGAGTTTGTAAAAGTGTTCTAGAAAAATAAATTTTCTTTTGAGAAAAAGTTGATTTTAAGAAGATGTTAAATGGGAGATAACTAGATTTTGGGTTGCAACCGAGCTAAGAATGGCCGGATTATTCTCAAGTCAAGCTTGAGTGGCTCAAGTATTTACTTGAGTAGAGCTCAAACTCATAGTTTTTTTTTGGTTGGTGGCTTAACTCAAATATAACATTTATAAATCTTTAAAAGTTTAAAATTTAGAATCTAACTATTACATTCACCCTTCCTCCCCCTAAACAAAAAAACTTGCCCCCTCCCAATAAAATAAAATAAAAACATCTTAAACCTTTAATATAAGGATAATTGTTTAAGAGTACTATTCTGAGTGGGTGTTTTGTTATATGTATATATTTTTAGATATATATATTTAAATATAGATAAATGATATATCATTATATAATTAAATATTATGTTATTTTATTTTTAATTCAAAATTATAAAATCACATCACATATTTATATATATATATATATATACACACTTAATTTTATATTAAAAAATATGTATATAGTTATATTATTTTACCAAGTATAGTTATACTTGATAATATTTCAAGTACTCTATCTTTGTGATAATATTTTATTTTTCATAATAAAATTATTAACAAAACTAAACATATCTTAAGGTAATCTATCTATATTAGGGATGAATTCGAACTAATTTGAGCTCATTTCAAAGATATTCAAACTCGACTTGTTAGAGATGAGTTGAGTTTAAGTTTGAGTTAAATTCGAGTTTGAACAAAGCTTTAAACGTAATTTAATACTATAACTGAGTAAAAATTATTAAATAATATCGTTTTGATATATATGAATTTTAGTCGTATTAGTTAAAACGATATTATTTTAATTGATTCATATTGATATATTTTAAGTTTAAATCAAATTTATTTTAGATTTATTCAAATTAAATTTAAGTTCGAACTCAAATAAATTTTTTTTTTTTTGGGGACAAATATACAACGTAAAACAAAACAATAGTTTTTTGGAAAATTAAACGAAAATCATTTTTGAAATTGGATAAGGGGTGAGAAATTAAACTTGGTAAACTACGTCGTCTCATCAAAGTTTGGGTGACAAAAAGTGATTTGGCCTTTACAAAAGAAAAAAAAAAAAAACTTAAATATAGTGTTGTGGCGATTGCAACGATGACACGCGCCCATTTAACGGGGCAAAAATTCATGAATAAGCACTTACAGATAAACATAACCAGCTTCCCTAATGCCTCCTTTATATAACGCTCTCTTCTATTTCTCTCCACCCTACAATTAATATAAAAGAAAAGTAACTTAACAAAACCCATTTTCTCTGTGCGTGTATGTCACCCGCCGATGGGCCAATCTTCTTCCACTGCTTTAGACCCGACCGATCGATTTTTTGCAAGTCCGCCGCGTATGTCTAACGAGATTGTTGAGTTTGCTGAGGAAATCGTTGGGACTAGAGATTATACCGGTGGTTTACCCGACGATTGCTTGGCTTATATTTTTCAATTTCTTGGGGCAGGGGATCGGAAACAATGTTCGCTTGTGTGCAAGAGGTGGCTGCGCGTGGAAGGCGTCAGTCGGTATCGGCTTTCTCTCAATGCGGATAATGAGATACTGCCGTTTCTACCTTTGATTTTCACGCGCTTTGATTCCGTGACGAAACTCTCTCTCCGATGCGATCGGAAGTCCGTCAGCATTAACGACGACGCTTTCGTTTTGATCTCTATCCGTTGTCAAAATCTCACGCGCCTCAAGCTTCGTGGTTGCCGCGAGATCACGGACCACGGTATGGCGACATTTTCGCAGAATTGCAAAACTCTGAAGAAACTGTCTTGTGCGTCATGTTCTTTCGGAGCCAAAGGTATCAACTCAGTTCTTGATCATTGCTTGCTTCTCGAGGAGATCTCCGTCAAGCGGCTTAGAGGAATTCGTGATGGAACCCAGCTGATCGGTCCAAGAGCCTCCGCGGCTTCATCATTGAAGTCAATTTGCTTGAAAGAGCTAGTCAACGGTCAGTCTTTTGAACCTCTAGTAATTGGAGCTAAAAATCTCAGAACTTTGAAAATTATTCGTTGTTTAGGTGATTGGGACAGAGTATTACATATTATTGGAAATTCAAAAAACACTTCTTTGAACGAATTTCATCTTGAAAGGCTTCAAGTAACTGATATTGGATTAACTGCGATATCAAAATGTACAAGTATTGAAAATTTACATATTGTCAAAGCTCCTGAGTGTTCAAATACAGGGCTTGTTTGTGTGGCTCAGAATTGTAGCTTGTTAAGGAAGCTTCACATTGATGGATGGAGGAGTAATAGGATTGGTGATGAGGCTTTAATTGCTGTTGCCAAACACTGTCCTAATTTACAAGAACTTGTTCTAATTGGTGTAAATGCAACGCACTTAAGTTTGATGGCCATTGCCTGTAATTGTTCAAAATTGGAGAGGTTAGCACTTTGTGGGAGTGGAACGATTGGTGATGCAGAGATTGCATGTATTTCTGCAAAATGTGTGGCTTTGAAGAAGCTTTGTATTAAAGGGTGTGCTATATCAGATCTTGGGATGGAAGCGGTTGCTTGGGGTTGCCCTAATCTGGTTAAAATTAAGGTCAAGAAATGTAAAGGAGTGAGTGGTGAAGTGGCAGAACGGTTGAGGATACTTAGGCGATCTTTAATTGTTAATTTGGATGCTGAAGAGATAGATGGCTTGGATGCTAGTGGTAGTGATGGTGGACTGCAAGAAAGTGGTTTGGAGGTTCCAATGATGGGAGGGCATGTAAATGTTCCAGATGTCTCGTTAAACACTCTTGGTAGATTGTCATATTTGAAGGTAAAGACAGGTCTTGTTGCCAGTAGGAATTTGGTGGCTGGCAAATTTAGAAGATGGAAAAATGGTGAAAGCAGCAGTTCTAATGACAACTTATGATTGATCTGTGAAAGAGTTCGAAACATCGTTCTTGCCTTAGTCATATTATTCTTGTACTTTGATGGGTTGAAAGACTTCTGTGTATTAAGCCTGTTTTGTCTTCTATGTTTCAGAATTAATTTTTTAGGACTTTTAATTCGTTAAATACAAAGATGGCAGAAATTGATTGTGAAAGGTTGTTATTGCTGCTTTACATTATATGCTGAAAACCCTGTATGAGGGTTTACTCCTATCTTTTGCTCTGAAATTCTGTCTTTCTTCCTCTGCATCTTTTTGTCTAATTTTGTCATGGGCGTGGGAGGTATAGCAAGTCACATTGAAAATTATGATGTATGGACTTTTGTTTGAAGAATGATTTGTGGCATATTGCTTCAGCAATGTGCAGCTAATGCAATTCTGCGAAGCTACAACCTGTTGTCCTCGTATGCAAGACTTATTTAGAGAATGAATTGTGTTGACTTAGAATCTTGAGATGAAGAGGACCAAAACCCCACACCGAAAGTTGTTGGTGACTGGACCAAATTGATGTGGAATCCTATCCTATACGACAATTCAGTCAGCAGTTTAAAAGGAGCCCTTTCTACTTGACAGACTTGACGTTTGTTTCTGTTTTGATTCTATTTTAAAACGCAAACACTTACTTTGTTTACCAAAAAAAGGCTAAAAAGTGTATAAATGTAACATTGCTCTTTATGAAAAGCCTGGATTGGAGCAATTCCATTTTTTTCTTAATTGTTAATAATCTAATGAAACCCTGCACTGGCTTCACTATGTTTAATTTTGTTGCTGCCTTTGTACAAGTCAATCGTTTGGTGAAGAGGATCTGGGAATCGGATCCTTTTGTGGGAAATATCCTTCAAATTATTTAATCCAATGTCCTTTCATTTTATAGAATATTTGAAATCTTGAAAGATAAGAATGACAAACTGTTGGCAGAGAAATTGAAGGGGGAAATTTTAACTTATAATGAAAATGGCTGATCATTGTTAATTTTATTTGGGATGCTTACATGGAGGAAATCCATATTGGCATGTTGATACAGGAAAAGAAATTTGAATATGTGCCAACTGAAACACAACCAGCATTTGAGAATGTGGAAGGCAGCCAAGAAAAGGTACGTCGAATTTGAAGTAGCATTCTCACCTCGTTTGGTCGAGTTAGATGGGTGTTGTAATGTGCTCTTTTCTGTGTTTGTGTATGCGTGTGGGTGAGAGAGCTAGGCCTATTCTCACCAGTTGTTCGGGTGCACTAAATTAAGTGTTGTCCCTATTTTCTGTTAGAATTCGTATGGTAGGCACCAGAAACTAGTCAAATTTAAAACTGGCAAAGGTTTGGCTGCCAGTGCCAGTCTATTTGTTTTCAGATGGCCTATATGTTTGGTTAAGAGAGCTCTGGAAGGAGAGGAGAATTCAGGTGCATCCAGTAACGTGGCAGGGTGAAATGAGTGCAAGTGTAAAGGGCAGTTGAAGGATTGAGGAAAATGGTAGGTAGACTCAAATCAGTAACGTGAAAGAGACTGAAACTTGGAAGCAAGAACTGAGAGAAGGATTTTCACGTTTCAAAGCAGGATAAAATGACACAGTCCTTCTAAAAATGCAGAAATGAAAAAGGACAATAAGAATAAAAGAAGGTGAATATGGTGCAGTTGAAAATTTGAGGTATGTTAGTGTAGCCCAGATGCTTTGAGTGAAGAAGGCAAGAGGGAAGCTACACTGTTTGATTATTTCTTACTTACTCTTATTCAGTGTGGGAACCCGTTCCAGTGTTCGTAAAAAAAAAGAAAAGGTTAAAGTTTAAAGTTTAGGATTTATGGTCCATCTTAATAGCTTAACCTAACATTTGTTTTGAACAAACTGAACAAGTTGTAATTGAAGTTAAATGTTTGGTCACAACATAGATAGAATTACCTTTCTATTGGATGCCATGAACTCTGTTCCTTTTGTTTACTGGCATACATCTACAGAGTCATCTGTATATCTTTTCTCTTCTTTTTTTTAAACTAGTTGAGAGGTGTGCAACGACTGCTTATTACAATGATAGTGTTTCTAAAATGGTTGAGTTATTAGAGCAAACGAAGCAAATGATCAATGAGATTTCGAGATCAAATGATCTAACTTGTGAAGATTTGATTGAAGAAAATTCTAATACGAAATCAGAATCTAATTTATATGTGTGTCACTGAAGTTAATTATGAAACTATTTTGGCTAATGAAGTATATGGAACTCATGTTAACAAGTCAAATCGTGATGTTACAATCAAAGCATGGTTTCCAAGTTCATCTATTAGGGGAATGAAAGAGGAAGCTGAAAGAAAATTAGAATGCCCTAAGTGAATCAAATAAGAAGAATTTGTATTTGTTATGGACCTATGGTGAAATAAGAAGACATTTTCCCCCTATTTTTTTTTTTTTCAAAATTTTGGAAAAAAACAACATTTATAATTTTTTAGCATAACTTTTTTTTTTTCTTCGGAAGTTAGATTTTGGATGGGTGTTTGTAGTTTAGGAATTCAGTTGGTAAACATCTGTGTATTGCTTGTAATTTACTCTAAAAGGAATGAGAACGATGAATTTAATGAACAAATTCCCAGGCAAGTATAGGATTCACTCACTTTCATAATCTTCGTCATCCCCAAAGCTAAAAACTGAAGCATCAGCAGCAATTGCCTTGATATCACTTGCCCCTAAGGAATCTATACGTGGAATCTGGCCTGATGCAGGCTGTCTAATCCCATCAATATTTGCTTCTTTAGTTGGTTTCTTACTCTTCTGAGACAACTGCCCAGTTCCCTGTGATACAGTCTCTGCCTGGCCTGCAGATTCCCTTCCAGAACCAGAACCAGCACCAGCTCGTTGATTCTTTGAAGCTCCAGTCTCTTTGCCATCACTGTCCGAGAATACATTATCATCGTCTTCATTTCCAGTCGCTTCACATTGATTGGAATTAGTTGCATCCCCACCAGTTGTACCCAAAACATAAATTGAGTTACCGTCAGGTCTCTTGCTGGAAGAATCATGTTTAGATCTTGTAGGTAAAGTACCATCATAAATTGCCAATTTACAAAGTGCAACCAGAAATCAGTACCTATCGATCGACAATGCCAAATCTATTGCAGTTCTTATAACATGACTTATTCATATAGAACACAAATTCTGTTTAACGTTTTCTTAGGCATGAGCATGCAAACTCCTGGATCAACCACAGCACACATAATTTTGCAAGCATTGAAAAGAAGATACTACGTTCTCCTCATATAGCGATGCATCGTACAATCTCTCCCTCAAATAACATGAACCAATAACATGAGTTATTCATATAGAAAACAACCTCAATCTGTTAACATTTGTTTAGGCATGAGAATACAAATTCTAAAATTCTTTCAAATCCACCAAGATAAAAACATATGTACTGAAAAATATCTCATGTTCAAACACAATCCACATAAATTTGAAAGCAATAACATGAAGAAAGTACCTTCCCCTCAAATAATGATGCATCATACCATCTCTCCGAACAAAGATCATACACCTTATAAGTCCCCTGCCCATAAATTTTTTATATCGTTTGGCACTGATTTTTCAATAAAAAAATTTGATAGAATTTACAAGAAGTGGATCAAGCTTGGCAAAATGTAGAACTAGATTTAAATAGTTGACTCGGAGTAAATCCAAACATGTATAATCTTCAACTGAGAAATTTTTACATGTCAGGCCATCCACAATAGGCCGCTACTAACTACGCTGAAGATATAGCAATGAAAGAAAATATATAATATTGAGAAAAAAACAACATTTTTGCTGATTACAGAGATTAAGCAAAATATCTTCTGCTAATTATTTGCTGATTGTATCCACCATAGAAGACTTTAAAAAGGGATTTTTGTTTGTTCATCCCAAAATGAAACAAAGCACTCATTTTTTATTTGGGAGCATATCATCTTATCAGTGAAGTAAATATATGCAATAAGCATCCCAACATAAATTCTATATTTCTATGAAAGAGAACCCAATATCGGACACCTATCTCCAAAAAACATATAGAACCAACATGACACTAGGTGATTGAGAACCAAGACAACACTCTCCCTCACTTGGTCCTTGGGCTATATCTGCTACAAGCAATCATATTGTAGTGGTATAGTAACTGAACAACGGGGACTGAAAGGTTAAGGGCACTAGAAATCATATTGTAGTGGTGATTAATAGAAATGATGAAGTACTAGCACCGGTGCACAGATAAGTAACCTGGTATCTTCGCCTGTTTTGAGATACAATATGGCGTGCCTTGACCTGCACAGCTTTTAATGCTATCTTGAATGAGTCAAATAGACCTTTTGTAAATGAACCAAGCAAATTAGCTGGCGCCATTTTTGAGGTGCTTTCGACACTTTTATCCTGTACAGGAGTGATTGAGGGTAAACGCAATCCAACTTCACCAGTGATACGTGCAAATTTTGACATCCCTGCATTTCCAGTATGTGGGCTTTCTTCTGGGGGCACAGGCTGCGGAAGTTTCACAGTATTAGCCCTAGTCGATATGTTGGAAGCAGCAGATAAATTAGACGGATGAGATTCCCATTCACCCCTGTCTAGCTCATTAACATTGGTTGAAGCAGGTTTGACATTAGAAGCTTTATGCGGATCTTCCACATTGGAAGCTTTATGCGGATCTTCGACAAGAGAAGCTTGATAAGGAGCTTCCACATTAGAAGCTTCACAAGGACCTTCGACATTAGAAGCTTCTGCTGGAGGTTCAATGTTAGCAGCTTTCTCAGAAACATTAGCAGAATCTTCAACCATAGAAGCCTTGGCAGAATGTTGACAAACTGAGTCAGCGAATTCTAAGTCCACGTCGCTGCAAAAATATAAGTCTAAGCACTAATATTGATCAAGACATTAAATTAAACCAAAAAACTACAGAAAAGGAACAGGTCATTCGTAAGCAATTTACTACATAGAGCAAATCGAGACCATAATTAAAATATTTTTTACATTAACACAAAATATTACACATTTACAAAACAATAAATAAACTACTTAATCGAAAATAAATATTTACTTTGCACTATGCAACAGAGATAAACAAATTGAGATCGGGTAATGACATGGTTCGAAGATTAAGCGTAAGCATTTGGATTCATAATGTGGAAAGGCATTAGCAAAAGGCAAAACATTAAATCACTCACCAGAATATGAATAAAAGATTCAACCCAGATGGATAGACGGTGAGTAGTTTTGCGTGTGATTTGACGGAGTATTGCTTAGGGTGGCCTCATTTCAGCGTTGTGGAAGTTAAAGAGAAGCTAGCATTAGCATACAAGTTCGTGTCTCGCAAATCAAAACGCAAACACCCGCACACGCCGGCCAAAATTCATTTCTTTCCGCCATTTCTGCATTCTGACAAAATCCGGTATATGTATTTGAAAGAGCTAACATTTTGTGGCCTTTACAAGCCCGTTCTTTCTTCTTTATGTGAGAGCGAATCTCTTAGCATTTTCCCAATGTAATAATGTTGTCACAGGTTGAATTTTTTTGACCTGTCTGTGCGACATCTCTGAAGTACTGTTTCGAAGATCAGTCTTGCATGTGCTTATGTTTTGTTTTAAGATCACTAGTTTCATCTTGTCTGGGACTCATCAAAGAAGTAATTTAGCTTTTGACTAATTTGTGCATGATTAATCTAATATCTTTTTTAATACACTATCACAGCAATATTAAGCATGCATTGTGACTGTAGCATCTCTAAATACAAATATTACATTCATGAACCTAATAATCATATATACTCACTCTTAAACGTTTTGTCATTCGTAATTATCTAAAACTCTCAATCTATCGTTGTGACGGCATAATTTTTAAAAAATAAAAATATTTAATTAATATATTATTATTTTAAAAAAATCAAAAACAAATTTAAAAATTTAAAATTATTCATATATATTTTTATTATATAATTATTTTCTATAAAAAAGTTCTCCATACATTACCGGAGCAACCCAATTTTAGTCAAGTCGCTGGTATGTATAACACGCTTTATATATTTATTCTCGCAAACAAATTTCTTTAAAAATATCTACCTCAAATAATAAATTAAAACATCAAAATAAAGTTCCACCAGTGGCCCCCAATGGAATCCGTATCGGCCGCTGGTCCCGTCGCCGCAGACGGTCATCTCTCATCATCTCCGATGGCAGTTATATCTCGATGGAGATTCAGTGTATCGCAGCGGTACCAGCACTTATTGGACAAGTCGGTCCCGCACATCCTCTACCGTTGGTTGGCCTGCTTAGTTGTGGTCTTCATCTACGCCCTACGGGTGTACCTCGTTCAAGGCTTCTACATAATCACCTACGGTCTTGGCATCTACATGCTTAATCTATTAATGGGTTTTCTCTCGCCGCAGATCGACCCCGAGATCAGCGATGAACCCACTCTCCCCACCCGTGAATCAGACGAGTTCAGACCCTTCGTTCGGCGCCTGCCCGAGTTCAAATTCTGGTACGTCTTAATTTTTGAATTGATAAGTCTAGGGTTTTTCTGTTTTACTTTATAATTTGGCATAATGAAGCCAAGTATTGTATTGAAATTGATATTGATTGAAATGCGGATGTTATGATGAGTGGCAAACTCTTAATTATTTCCTGATCATAGAGAGGCAGCGTCATGTTCTTGATGAATTAAAGATTTTGTCGGATGGCGAGAAGCTGATAAAGGTTTACTTAGTAATTCGAGAACAACTATTGGAAAAATAGATTATAATTTGGAGTCCTGGACACAACCTAGAAATGACTTTATCGTTTTTTCAGATTCTTATCTGGATTTTCAAATATTATTTGAAAACTACTTTTGAAAACACTCCAATCAAATGCATTTCTTAAGATTTATTTATTTATTTTTGTTTCGGAAAGGAGAATGGTTTCCAGATTTTAAATCAATATGCTTGTTTGCTTCTTTAAAAAAAATTTGTAGGGAGCAGATGCTTATAATTTTAGTTATGAAACAGGGAATAAGGCAACAATTAATTCATATTTAAGTCAGACACCAACAAGCAAAGAGATGGTGGAAGGTGTTGTGAAATTTCTAGACTGCTAGAAAATGTTTTATCCTAATGCTTGAAAAAAATTTACTTATTGAATTAATATATAGGTGAAATATGTGTGAATTTCCAATGAGTGATCGAAATTTTGTATCAGGGAATTTTTTTTATCCTTGTGTCTATTGTAAAATTTGGATAATAACAAATAATGTGATTAAATAGCTTATTGAGGCTAGAAGTTATGATACATCAATTCATGTATGGCAGAGGTGGCTGTGGAGACAATACATGACTTGGTCATGGAATTAATGATTTGAGTGTCTCTTTTATTCCATTTGATATTTTGAGTTGCTAGGCCTTTGGACCAACTATGCCAATGTTGGGCTGGTTTTTGCATAAACAATAATGTTTTACAATATGAGTTTGTCGGTCTGAATCAATATGAGCGTTGCATGATCTAGAATATTTTTTCTCACAAGTATACTTATTTTATGATAGAAGCTGTTTTCTTTGAATTTATTGCTTTCCTACCATTGAAACTTTCATTCCATTTATATTTAGAAGCTGTTCTATGCTAGTTCTTTTGTTGGTTGAACATATTATTGAAGTTTATCTGTTTTTCTCCTTCAAGGTACTGTATCACGAAGTCCTTCTGCATTGGTTTTGTGATGACATTCTTTAGTGTATTTGATGTGCCTGTCTTTTGGCCTATACTCCTTTTCTACTGGGTGATGCTATTTACTCTCACTATGCGGAGACAAATCATGCACATGATCAAGTACAGATATGTTCCATTCTCCTTTGGGAAACAGGTATCCAAAATAATCCACATTTTGATTGCAATTAGAATATTTTGTATGTTTCTTGCAATTAATTATCAAGTACATTTTCACTTGTGAATTAACCTTTTTTTAATTTTTTTAAGCAGCGATATGGAAATAGGGCATCCTCAAATGACACCATTAGCCTTCCTAAGGACTAAAATCATCAGGTAGTGGGAACTTTGTATGCTTCTCTTGGAGCCTGCACATAGGTGGCATAATTTATTATTACATTTTTTATTATTACTACTATCATTATTTGAATTCTCTAGTTGACAGCAGGAATTCTTAAAGGATGTGGTGGTCAGAATCAAGGACCTATTTTGGCACACTGGATCATAGTTCTCTTCCTAGATTTTTACTGGGCAAACTTTCAAATGCTCTGGTAGAAAATTTGGATTAGGGAATTAAAACCGCTGCTAATATCTTTCCATTTATTTTCTTTCCATAAAGAATCCTTTTGTGTAGAAGGTGCATGATACATCTGTAGTTGCTTTGACATTAATCCAGTAACTTTTGCTTCAAAGAGGGAATGGTGATCTAGAAGTGCAATTGAGTTGTGTTTAAATCTAATATGAAATTGCGCGTCTTTTAAGTTTAGTTCAAACTGCCAATTTCTCCTTGAAGTGTGTTTTACCCAAAATATGCACCAAAATTCTCTTGAGCTGTAGATGTAGGATGTCTATTTGCCGAATTGTTAACGAGATGGTATTAGCAAGTTCTTTACAATTACATAAAACCTGTAAAAACTTGTTATATTTTAAAACGTAATGCTATGCTATGTGTCGCAGGGATCACTCTGTTGTTTCAGGATGTTTTCACAGCATAAAAGTTTTTAGTCTTTAGATTTTTAGAAAGGCTTACTACTAAAATTGAACATAGGATTCAAACCAGCAACAATATGAGTGAAGCAAACTTATAACTGATACAAATAGATCGGACCAGTCGGTCTGTAGGCGAGATAATGTGCAACCTTTGCCCAACGAATGGAAAAAAGAATTTGGTATAAAGCTGAAGTCATTCAGGTATCAAAAGACTCTTTTCAAACTGAACAACAAATATAGAGGATTTCTGTCGCGGAATTCAAGATGGCCTGTAATAACCATAAATTCCGTAGAAGGTCTGTGCAGAAGTAAGCAATAACAGCACAGCAGCAGCAACAAATGAGATGATTGCCCAGGGATTGCTGAAGTAGTTATGTCTGAGACTTGCACGCCACGCATTCCATCTATGGTTGTAATATTGGTTTACATCTTCCGACAACCTGGAAAGATAGCTGTCATTGATATCGAAAACAACCTCTTGACAGAGGCGATTGAAGAGATCGGCAACTTCAGCATCACTACCTAGCCAGTGTTCGATAATGCCATGGTAATGGAGGTACCCTACATCCTCAGAAGAGTTGATTAAGTTGTCCATGAAGATAACATACGATGTAATGTCATTGCTGCAATCAAGATGACACTGCTCAAATGCAATGAGATTCAGGAAAAGTGACTTTGTTCCATCATGAATGAACAGCCTGGGAATACTCAGAATCCCATTCTTGAATTTTATGTCCCAGAACCGATCAGTCTTCCTTTTCCTGAATTTGACACCAGCTTCTCTTAGCTCTGAAACGCAATGTATCAGTTGTTGCCTCCTTTTATCTGCAACTCGATTAGCATGTGACCATCTTTTGATCCAAGCCTTTGGGGGTATCGGTTGAGGGCCTGCACGCAAGAGGCTTCTTCGAAAAACATCAAGACAATGAAGGCCGCCTTGATCTGATAAAGGATCAAAGGTGTTTGTATATCCAAGCGACGACTCCAATTTGCTTCTGTCGCCTTTTGTTAACGGCTCATCTGTAGGCATTAATGGGTCGAAGAATCTAAGTGCTAGCTTTGCAACTAGGCCTTTCTGCTGAGCATAACCGATTTGAAGTCCAAGCAATCGATCAAGTATGAAAAGGGGAAGCTGATTCTCTAACATAATCATATCTCGTTGAATTGAATGCATAGATCCACGCATAGCAAAGATGGGATCATTGCGAGGATAACCCAGTTGGCTGAATCCCTCAGCAGCCCCTCTAAATAGCTCAAGCACAAAACATCCATCAAGAACCAACATTTCAACAAAGTCATTGCTGCTAAGACTGATAGGCCCTTCATAACAAGCGCGAGCTTTTTCTTCGAGCTCTTTCGTGGCATCAAGATAAATCCTTATATCCCGATTAGTACGCTTAAGCACATGGTGAAGAGACCGCCACTTATGGCGATCCATTTGGTGTAGACGTCTCTTGCCATGGTGATAAGGCCCCAAGGACAACATCTGGGGAATATAGGCTCTGTCATCTCCTTCTCTTAGGTGTTGTGGCACTTTGTATATGCTCAACTTCTCCCATGAACCTTTTTCATCATCTTGCTGGGCTTGTTCAAGTTTTTCTTTAATACAGATGACCCACTCATCTTCAGAGTTTTCTTCACCATCTTCATTGATCACAATCTTCTGGCTTTCTGACCGTGTTTGCTCTGGCAATTCAAGCAATCCATTAGAATGGGGGGTTCTTGGAATTCCAGATTCTACTGTTTCTCTGAGCTTCAGGGTGATGAGATACCAACTCAAGAGCTCTTTGTTGAACACAGCCACCATTGTTGCTTCTGAAATAGATAGATATGATTGGGGATGAAAAGCAGATTCATGCCATCCAAGGAGCCTAAAGTAAACACAATTTTTTATTCCCTACAGAAAAATGTCGCAGTGGTTGCTCAAATGAAAGATATTTAAAAGGTCAGGGATAAGCATTATTTATAATTAATTAATTGACCTAAACCAATTATGTTGCTTGTAATATCCATTTAGCTGAAATGTTTACGTGTAATTTTAAAACATGTTTGGCTTCCTCGTTACTAATATTCCCACGTGACATTAAACGGTGATTCGCTTGAGGTAATCAATAATATATATTTTTTATTACTTAATGTAACAAATAATAAAAAATAATATGATCACGACTTTAAGTTTAAATGAATAATTGTCTGCTAAATTCAATAATAAAGCATCACCAGCTTAAGTTTGAGGCTGCAGTAGACTAAGCTGGGCCTCAGACTAAGTCAGGCCTAAAACTTGTACAATAACAGGCTGATTCAGACCAACGAAAGGATGACCCAGTCCTACACCATATATTTTTTTAAATCATTAACACTAACAACTATGTTAGACTAACTCACGGATTTATTGTCTAAACCCATGGCCCAGACGAGCCCAGCCCTTTCATGCCGGGCTTTGGGCTACGCCTCTAGCTTTAGTGGACATTAATAATTGAGTTTGAGAAACTTCATAGCATAGTGGCAAATTAAGGTTTTTCTGAAAGAGTCCTCGAATTTCAGGGGAATAGTTTGCTTGCCGGTTAGTGTCTCCTCACAAGTCACACAGTGCAAGGAATAAATATATACTTTCTTTTAGTAATGAATGAAATCAAATTCATTACAACGGGGTATCACTTTTACTAAATGCAACAACTCAACACCCCCCTAATCCCATCAAAAGATTACGTATAAAATCAGAAGCATGCCAGATACCAAGGTTACAAATGTGGCAGGTCTTCGCTGACAAGCCCTTCCATGGAGAAAAAAAAAAAGTACCAATCACCCCGAAAATTTAAAAAAGAAAAAGCAAAAAGGAAATAGATAAAATTAAAAAAAAAAATTGTGATGCTTACGAGAAACTCTCAAACTGCAAAAGCACGTGTCCACCGGCCGACCGCAAATTGTACCTAGTCTTGTGTACCCCCAAATTGGTAATGAACCTCTGCATGTCCCTCTCAGGAATTAAATTTCTCGGTGCTGAAGGCTAGCAGAATTCCAAATCCACAATGCATATTTATATTGCAATTATATCCTTGGCTAGTTTTCAGTTTTGTTCAGAATGCCCTGAAGAAATCTGTGAGTCTATCACTTTTGCTTCATCCTTTCTCTTAATTCGAGAACTGCGTCTTGATCTGGGTGTTCGAGTTTTTGCAGTATGCTTCACTGTATGCTCTTGGACAGTCGCCACTAACTTTTCAGTGGATGGAAGTTCAGGAGGAGCATCCGGCCATGGCGTGTGTTTTGATGGGACAGTAATCTCCAGTGGCGGGTCAATTATCCATCTGTACAAAATAGAAATCAATAGTGAGAAAACTCACTGAAAAATATCTGTTGGACAACTTTGGTGCAAAAACTTTTCAAAGTCTTTCATAACCCATACTGTTACTGAAAATAAAAAAATCTTTTGTGCTCATGCCTAGTGCATCAGAATGAAGATTTCAATCCAGAAGGAAAGTTAATGTTCTCCATAATTCAATTTAGTTTATTCCTAAGCAACTTTCAGATAACCTTCACATCCAATCAATAGGCATATTATGATACATATACAGGTAATCAGAATCATTTTGTGATGCTGGCAGAAACAATTGATTCAGCAGTAAGAGTTACAGGGTTGAATAAATCAGCACAAAGACTGGCCTCAAGTAACAAGAACTGAAAAGCATCACCTTCATTCATGATGTAAGGTAGATTGGTAGGTGCTTGCCCCCGGGAGAGGGTTAGGAAGACCATATATTCATCATAAATAAACATAAATGAGACACATCTACTCAACGAATAACTTCAGGTGTGCTATGGGGCATAAGCACAAGCACTGCACTAAGCAAAAAGAGGCAATTTGTGAAGTCATTATGCACACAGAACATTGATGCTAAACATGCTTACATGTATTAGGAGCCATCCACACCACTATTAATTCATCTTATCCTATTTAATACACCAGATGTAATGCAATATACTGATGCAGCCACTGTGATGCATCAAAATTTTAAGGTCAGATTGATCACAGTGAACCTTCTTTTTGGAGGATAAATGCTCCACTAGATTTTTGTTTCTACATTTGAAATTTTAACCATGCAATCTGTTCATTCTAGAAGGTTGATGCAAGGCCGAAAAGAAAGAGTGACAGACTAATGCTTCTATTCTGGACATGCAAACACAAGTCATGCATGGTAAGACTGTAGCAAACTGTAGCACCTGTGTCGCCATGAGCGAGCGGACCTAGTAAGTGGTGAGTAGGGGCTGGTGACCTCACTCAACAAAGAAGATTTACCAATTATGCATAATTTTATGTTTTTACTTGAACATATTTATGTTTTATTTTCAAATTTGACCCCATTCACATACTTTTTTCATACATATATTAAATTATTTACAATCTGTTAAGACTTGTAACCACCACAGGAACAACAAGACTGGAGGCACAAACAAGGCTGGCGCAAAAAGAAATGAGGACCGCCTGGGAAAGTAGAAACACAGGGCAGGTGATGAAAGGGCAGATGAAGGTAGGCAGTTAGGGAGGAAGCATAACAGACTAGAAATGAAGTAGAGAGGAGGGGATCCTGAGTCCTCACTATTATGTTGTTTTACATAAAACTGCCAACACACATACTCCTCCTTAGCATTATGATACAATATGTATGCATGCAACCACTTGTGTTTTAACCTAATTATAATACCGACCCACATTTATGTAACATTATGCTTTTCTCCTATGGAAAAATAACCAAATAGGGAGACAAATTAATAATTTTACGAACCCTATTGCCAATATATTTGCCCAAGAGTCCTTACTCCATAGCTTAGCCTAAGCTTTTATCTTCCTGTTGACACTATTGCAAGGTTTCTTCTCCTAAAGTCAAATAGACTGGGCTTGATCCATGAGGAATGCTGGGTTGAGAATAGCCCAAGAAATCCAAATCTACTGAGTGCAAAGAAAGCAATGTAGAAAATCAAAATTGTGGAAAGGATTATGCCCTGAAAAAATTACTACCTACCACAACATATGCTGTCATCAATCTACCACAATATATTAAGAGAAGTGGCACGTAGAAAAAACGTTTTAGGAAAAAAAAAAAAAGGATGTCATAATGACAATTTCTCAACCATTAGACTCAGGGCATAAGTCATGTGAGGAAAGGTAATTCCAATGTGGACAGAAATCAACAGCATAACTTAACTTGCAACCGGTGAAAAGGAGGAAGCATCTACTTATAACCACAAAGAGCTTCTTCAGTCATCAAAAACTTGCGATTCAATAAACAAAATGACATGTGTCTAGACGCATCATTGCTTTCAAATGTCTATATTGTGTGTATCACAGGCAATAAGAAATTCGGTAGAAAATCAACAAACTATTACTTTTTACATATGCAACGAGGTACACTATCAAATTTGCTGACAGGTGACTTAAGATTATAAAGCATTGGTCAATTATAAACTTCATCGATTTTACCAACAAATAAAAGGCCTGCTCAGAAAGACCTCCCAATTCTCCAAATAAGATCAACTGATGGCTTCCACCATGTCAAGATGAAACTCTACATTAAGTTATATCCCTTCACCCCTACCAATAGAAGGAAAAAGAAATAACTAATCCTAAGTACAGGGTCAAGAAACCCAATGCTTTCTATAAGAAGATCAGACATGTGCAAAAAGGGATTTAATGGCAACAGTCTCACCTAAAGATACAATGATTTTTTTTTATATTATTCCAATTAACAAAAGAAACCTAAAGTTAGGGACTGTGGCAGACAAGCATGTATGAACATGACAGATCATGACACTTTATCTTCACCCTTATAGAGCAATACAACTAAGATTCAACTTAAAGAACCAGCTCCACTCAGTAAACAAATCTACGACATATTATCACATAGGAAAACTTAGATCTACATGAATACCAATACCAAATTTGACTTACACAGGTCCACCAAAATCTTTTGCTCAATTTATAGTCTGATTTTATGTCCTGTATTTCAACTCACTACTAAATTTGACTTACACTGGCTTTAATAATTGTAGATGAAAATACTTATAGTAACTCCTTAATTCTACAAGAATCATAGGGAAGCAAATATACTACAGTGGCAAGAGCAAAAGATTAAGAACTCACCCTGGAGGGAACTTGCTATCAGCACGAGCCTCAACACGAAGCCACCAAATTAAAACTTGGTGCCCACAGCTTCCAAGCGGCTCCACCATAGAATGGTCCTTCAGTAAAGATAGGGGACTCTGTATATCCTCAACCCCATCCAGTAAATCCAGATCATTCACCCACTCTGACTTATCTTCAGTTTCCTTCCAAAGCAACCTGGAACTCAACACAAACCCAGCCCATTCCAGCTTCCTGGGAAGTACAGTTGCCCTATCATCAATGTAAGTTGCAGTCTTCCCAGCGTATGGCAGGGAATTAAACGTGTGCCAACCAACCAACTTATTAGACGAGTTACAAGCTGGTCCTTGAACAGGCACTGGTGAGCTCTCTGTACCATCCTCTTTCTCCTTCATGGCTAATAATGGTTCATCTGGATCTTCTGAATGAACAAGAATTCCAACTGAAACAGCACCAAACCATTTCACACTTTGAATTTCATCGAACAGCTCCATACTGTGCATATTACTATCATCTGCAAACATGACAATCCCATCCAGCTTCTCTTCTCTCACAACTCTGTTCCATCATAGACCTAATAAATTAATTCATATTCCAATAACCTCCAAACTACTCTGCCTAAGTCAAAGGAAAACAAACTAAATACGGCAATATTGAAACAATCATCATAATTAATTTTCTCCACATTCATTTTAATGTGCTAGAATACATTATCTTTTATTAGTCACAGCTCACACCCCATAAAAACTAGACGTTAACTATTTCTTTTTACTCAATTTCAACAGTTATTTGAGTTTAATTTTAGCAAATGATTAAATTTAACACAAGCCCATAATTAAAAAGAATCAAAGCAAATTTGTGAAGCCAAAAGGACTAAGAACTGACCTCAAAGCGCGGAGCCGCATTTTGGCCTCCAATTTATGTCTTTCCTCCCACGAATTGGGCATTCTTTGTTTAATTCCAACATGAATGGTCCTCAATTGAGACTTGGCAATCAAGGACGCCGTTTCATTGGTCACTCCACCTGCCTCCACCACGATCCACACCAGATCGTACGGCACCAGCATAAGCGAGTGCATCACACCAGTCAAGTGAAGCGTTTGAAATGTCCTTACATAAGTAGGAGTCACCGCAATTACTGTTCTCGGATTTTTCACTCCAAAATGAGTTCTCTGCTCTTTCTGCACTCTCTCGATTAATCTATGCGCTTTCATCACCTCCGTTGGGTTAGGGTGGGGCCACGGCCGGATCAGAATCCCATGCCGACCCACCACCACTCTGGAGTTCGAACTCGGCGTCGTTTTGTTCACAATCGGAACTTCAACATTATTGCTAACCATCGGATTCGAAGACAAAACAGTAGTCGCGAGGTCATTAGCCGCGTTTCGAAACGGCGCCGTGTAGAAATTGGTAGTAGTTGTGGAAGTTGACAAGAGAAAGAAAAACACCAAGCGAGAAAAGCGGTAACCGAGAATCAAGCTGATTAAACAACAAAGACCATGAAAGAGAAGCCAGAAAACGGCGGCCGGCGACTTGATGGCAGAGTCGGAGGAAGAATCCAAAGGTGCAGAACCTCTGAAGCTAATGGTCCGGCGATTCAAGTAGGTCTGATGCAAAGCCGAGAGCTTCATGTTTGGGGTGAAAGCTTGGTGGGAACAGAGACAGATACAGGCTTTGGTGTTGAGGTATTTGATTTGTGGAGCTAAGGGTAAAGAGTAGTGTAGTTTAATCAAAAGATTACTTAAGGATTAAGAGTTGGTGATTGTTGATTAGCAGCTATCTGCTTTGGCACAGAGACGATTGAAGAAAGGGACATTAGCTCTTGAGATAGGCCCCCCCTCCCCTGGATCATAGCTTAATTTCATACAGGGAAGCGTTTGCCATGGCCTCTCTGAAATCAATTACCAGAGTTATGGTTAACAAACAAGCTCCTGTGAGGAAGACAAGAAATATTTTGCATTGATATTTCTAGAGACACGTGTATGTCTGCCATTGAACAATGAATGTGTTCAGAAAAATGGTTAATTGTTCAAATTATTTTCTTCAGGATGTCATTGTAAATATCTCTTTCATTTTAAGTTACATTCCTAAGGTAGAGTAGGAAATGGATAAACAATTTGGTGATGACCTGTTGAACTACTTGCTGAGTTGTTTCCTTTAGATTGTGGCAATCTCATTAGGGAGAAGGACTATTTCCCACCCAACTTTTGATGCATTCTCAAATTGACACCCACGGCAGATGAAAATCCAGTTTTTCCACCCATGAGCTGTTAAAATGGATGATATCTGTTTGCATAAGGGTAAAATGTCCATTTTACCCTTGTTAGATGAAATGACCAAAATACCCCTCAATTTAATTTTTTAAAATTGATGTGAGGGTTTTACCATTCACCCCCCTTAGGTTTTAGAAACTAATATTTTCACCTTCCCTAAAGTTTTTAAACTTTAAAAACTAACATTGTCACCCCCAAACCTAGGGTTTCCATATTTTTCAAAATACAGACGCCCCCCATAACTTTCAAAACTAGCATTTCACCCTCATTCTTCAACTTCATCTCCCGACGTCTTCTCCGGCGTCGTCACCGGCCTCCTTCTTCTCCTGGTGCGACGGCCGTGGTGCGACGAAGAGATCTTCATCTCCTCGTCGCACGGTGCGACGAAGAGACGGAGATCTCTTCGTCGCTCGTCGTCCAGATCTGGGAGATCGATTTCAAACTTCGCTCGTCATCCAGATCTGGGAGATCGCTCGACGAAGGTCTCTCTTCGTCGCTCGTCGCATCTGGAAGACGCGCTGATGAAGGACGACGCTGTCGCATCTGGAAGACGCGACGACGAAGGACGACGTCTGTTCTTCCAGATCTGGACAACGCTTCGTCGTCCAAATCTGGGCGACGAAGGGTCGTCCTTCGTCGTCCTTGTAGTCGGAGATGGGAGATCGGTCGAATGCGTCGGTCGTCGATGGTGGCCAGAGAAGGAGCAAACCCCAGGGGTGAAATCTAAAATTTTCAAACTTTGAGGATGGATTAGTTATTAGTTTTTAAAACCTGGAGGGGGGAAACAGTTAAATTTAAAAGTTTTAAGGTTTTAAATAGCAAATGACAATTTTACCCCTGTCCCTAACGAAAAAATTGGACGGTAGTTTGGTCACGGGTGGGAAAACTGGATTTTCATCTGCCGTGGGTGCCAATTTGAGAATGCATCAAAAGTTGGGTGGGAAATAGTTCTTCTCCCATCTCATTATTGCTCGTTGCATTTCCTCCTTTACATAATTTAATTTACTAATGGCATAGCTGGTACGAGTAAAGTCAAATTTGAATTTAGATCAAATTTAAGTTTTACTCAATTTTAAAAAATAAAGTATGAATTTAAGTTTGAATTTGATGATTTGAGCTCGATTCGCTTTGAAGGAAATTAAGTTTGAATTCGATTATAATATTGGATTGAGTTTGAGTTGAGTTTAGCTAACTCAATACTATAACTGAATCAAAATTGGTTAAAATGATATTATTTTAAATTGTATTAATCAAAATAATATTGTATTAGTTGATTTGAACCAATCTTTTCCCAACTCGTAAACCTAGTGAAACAAATATTTCTCAAACTCAAACTTGATAATGTAAAATTCTTGGGTTTGAGCTTAAGTTTGACTTAGGTGAACTCATTTCAGACTTGCTTGAATTCAATTGGCAAAAAACCTTAAATCAATTCGGTTTGAATGTATCCCTAACTAATGTTTGAATTATATTAAAATGATAAATTGTCATTTTAAAGTAAAAAAAAAAAGAATTGTGGCAATCTCACTATTGCTCATTGCATTCCCTCCTTTACATAATTTACTGATGGCATGGGTGGAGCCAAGATGAGTTAAGCCAAGTTTGAATTTGGATTAATTTAAGTTTTACCCGACTTAAAAAAATAAGGCATGAATCTAGACTTGAACTTGATAATTTGAGCTCAATTCGCTTTGAAGGGAATCAAGTTTGAATTTGACTATAATACTAAATTGAGTTTGAGCTGAGCTTAGCTAGCTCGATAGTATAACTAAGTCAAAATTGATTAAAATTATACCATTTTAAATTACATTAGTCAAAACAATGTTATAATAGTCTATCCAAACCAATCTTTTGTCAACTCGCAAACTTAGTTAATTGAATACTTCTTAAACTCGAACTTAATGATATAAAACTCTTGGGTTGGAGCTCAAGTTCGATTTAGGTGAGCTCATTTCAGACTTGTTTAAATTGAGTTGGCAAAGAAGCTCAAATCAACTCGGTTTGAATGTATCCCTAGCTAATGTCTAAATTATGTTAAAATGATAAGATGTCATTTTAAAGTTTAAATAAAAAAAAAAGGATAAGTTGTCACGTTCATCCTGTAGTACCTATAGGTGCATAACACAGTCAATTCTACTTTTTCATTTAAATTTAAGTTAGTTTTAATAGGTGGGAGTATGTGTAAATGTGGTTAAGTAAAAAGATTTAATAAATAAGTAGTTGAATAGCTGTTTATAAAGGTGAACGTCTATTTATAAAATGTTAGGTGGACAAATTTAATAACTTATCATGTCATAAATAATTTAAGTGATGAATGATTATTCCATTAAAACAAACGCTTGTTTTGACAATTATATGATTCAAAATTCTATAAAAGGGGTATATCCCACATGACATCTATATATTTTTCTAATTTTGAAAAATTCATAAATTGTGATAACCATATTCTCTATCGACTCCAAATGCCAAAAAAGTGACAAGCGATTTGGAAAAGGGATTTCAGTGACAAACTCGATTGCTAGACAATCAAATAAGTAGGAGTACTGTTATTTTTCATGAACTAGGGTGGAATGACGGGAGCTGTTATGTTGAATTAACATGTAAAACCTATGTTTTTTATTGACAATTAATAAGTTGAATTGGTTGACTGATGTGATATAAATGTAAGTTAGGCAACACGTAAAACCTACGTTTTCTATTGACAACTTTTAAGTTGTATAGTTGACAATGATGACTGATGTGATATAAGTGTAATTTAAGACCTAAAAATGTTTAAGGATATGCTCTGAATAATCTATGAATGTTGGTTAGAATTCGGACAAAAAAGACATAGTCAGTCTTTCTAGAGGCAACGAAACAACTGTTTCAAAGGTTATAATGGTCATTTTAAGAATAAACACAGTCGATTCTATCACATAAACTATTATCTGATATAGGGTTAGAATTAAGTCGAGTGAAACCTGAATTGAGACAAACTTGAGTTCAATTCAACTAATAAATAGACAAACCCAAAAAATTTACGTTCAAGCTCTAGCTCAAAGAGATTGCAACTTAGGGAGTTGTTCAAGCTCAGTTTGTCTTCGCTCATTACTATAGTTGAGTCAAAATCAATTAAAATGATATTATTTTGACGTATATCTTATTTAAAACAATATCATTTTAACAAATTTGAATCGAGTTTTTTTTTTTAAATTGCAAGTCAAACTAGCTGAACACCCATAAATTTGAACTTGATAATATAAAATTATTAGGCTCAAGTTCAAGTTGACAAAGACCAAACTCATTGCAGACTTGTTCATACCAAGCTAGAAAACATGGTCAATCTAGCTTAGTTCGAATTCAATCCCCTTTCCGGTATATTGATTTTCTTTTGATATAAAACTTTTTTTTTTTTTGTGTTTGAAATAATTATATATTTGCTTTGAATGTTTTTTAAAGTTTTAATCATGCATAAATGAACAAAAGGAGTAGGTTCACTTCTTGAAGGACAAAACTTTCGAAAAGGGTTTTACACGTCCAATTTTTTCTAAGGATATTCAATTAATTTTAAATTTTAAGTATATTTTTTAATTTTTCATTATCTTTCTTTTTTTTAATTTCTTCTTTTGACTAGAATTCCTACTCATCAAAAGATGTGAATAATGCATTTTAATTCGGGTTTTATTTTTTTTAAATCAAATTAAAATAAAAACTATTTGAAAAAAAAATCAATCAAATCTAACTATTTTGAACTTCAAACCAAATTATAAAATTATAGTTTAGTCCAATTTAAATTATTATTAGAGTCTGGAATTTATTTTCTTATAGTCAAAACCTTGTAATCAATAACATTATCATATTTTAGATTTCAGAAATTAATAAAACTGGTAAAATATTAAAATTTTTAGAAGAAGGTCTGAATAATTGTCTATTACTTACTAAACAAAATATTACTATTGTTGTAGATCCATACAATCTTTAATGCAAGTAATGACCTGCAATATGTGCATAAGAGTAATACCAATTATGAAAATGTTTAAAAGAGATGCTCATAGTGTTTAAAAGGGGTGCTCATACCTTCTATGGATAGGTAAAAGGTTTTCTTCTATATTTCTCCTCGTTCATCTTTAGACCATGGAAGTGAAACCACACCAATTACATTCACAAACACGTATTTAAAAAATGTTATGGTGTGGAAACCACCTAAGCCGTAAACTAAAATTTTTTTAATTTTAAAACTTAAATCGTATAATTTTATAAGCCAAACTAAACTGTGATTTTCAATCAATTTGATTCAGTTTTATAGTTTAAATCATTTCACATGCACTCCTATCACCACCACTAACAATATTTTTGTCCATGGCAACTATGTTCACATCCCAATCTAAAGGACCACTCGAGGTCCCAAAAAATTAGTTTGCTATTGTTAGTGAGGACACTGATGATCTTTGGTGGAGTATGCGTAGAGAAGACCTAAGAGAATTCTGAAATTTGTCTTGATAACTTTAAAGATTGAGACAATATTAAACATTGATTGATTGTAGTGGCAGGTGGTTTTGATGGTTGATGGGTAGATCAAAAAGGTGTAGAGTGTGTTGGTATTGGATTAAAAAATTTTTTGGTAATAAGAAACTCTTATCTTATCTGAGTCGAACTATCTTTTTCGTATTTAGTTAGAAGTTATTTTTTTAAACTAATTAAATTTGAATCAATCACACTAAATAAGAGAAAACCTTGAATCAATAAGTAACTCTTTCTGTTCTTTTGTAATCGGATTTGGAAAGATTATCAAAATCATTTACCACTATCAAGTACTCTCCCAAAGGTTTCCATTTTCAACCACTTTCATTTATTATTATAACTTGGCAAAATGCGGTAATCAAAGAAGTTCTTAATTAGTACTTATTAGATATGTAATTAACATTGCTGCAATTCTTTCTAGTGTTGTATTTCTGCCGGCAATAGTCTTTAGTTCTCTTGGAAAAAATAAGGCTATAGCACGTTAGAGTTCCAGGATGAGAGATGAGTGTCTTGAGAATATGTGCAAAAATATAGAATTTGGAAGATTATAAAGAGGGTATTTTGGAGATAAAATAAGAAAAAAAGGCATATAATGAGCTTAAATAAAAAAAAAAAAAGTTTCGTAATTTCTCTGATTTTGAGCATGCCTAAGAATCTAAAATTATTAGGTCTAAAAGTAAAAATGTGTATAAATCAATTCAAACCATAAAATCAAACTGAATCATTTAAAATTACGATTTATTTTGGTTCTATTTATAAAAATATTTGGTTTGAATTTATAAATTAAAAAAAAAAAGTTTACGGTTTAGGTGGTTTTCAAGCCAAACCCTAAACTATATATATATATATATATTTGACATACAATGTATTTTTCATATTTATTTTGTCTTTTTTTAAACATATTTATTGTATATATATTCATATATATTTGACATGTTTATTCAAATTTTAGAAAACTATTATTCAATTATTATTTATTAAATATGATATATTTAAAAGTAAATGATTTTAATTGATTCAAATTCATTCTAAACAGTATTTTTTTAAAAAAATTGGTTTGGTTTAAAACCTAAAATAATTTAGTTTGGTTTGAAAATTTTTTAAACCATTTTCAAATCAGATTGTGCAAACCCCTAACCAAGAGCCAAGGGCAACACAAAATCACCCACTATTAATAAACTACTAAAAATTCAAACCTTATAATAGGGAAAAACCAGAAAATGGCTTTTATTGTACAGGTACCACCTATGGCAAGGTCAATTAGTGGAGATATGAAAAATTATCAAAATTTAATTTGACATTTGGATTCATAAAGTTGTTTGAATTGGGGCTTAGGAACAAGAAGCCCTTTGAAAATGTTTGTCCAAAACTCGGCCCATCAGTTAAATTTGTGAAGACAACTGCATATTGAGTTTGAGACATTGTAAAAGCGACTAAGTTCTTATATTATATAATTTAAAACAGTTAGAAAATAAAATCTTACTATGTCTATTGATCAAGGGCTTATTCTTTCGCTTATATATACTGTTATGCTAAGATGGTACCATGAAGAGTGAGTCGAGACACTATCTCAAATTTTTTTAGGTTTTCTCTGGACTCAACACTTAAGTATTATTGTTATATTGAGGTGTATTATATATAAATAATAACGTATCATTATATGATTGTATAATTTTAAATTAAAAATTAAATAATATTTAGTTATATGATGATAAATAATTATTTATACATACGATTGTATCTATTGATTTGTGCATAAAATACTACTCTTATTACATAATTTGGTTGTCGTAGTTACTTTTGACTAAGTCTTGATGAAAACTAAAAAAAATATATATATAAATAATAAGACTATATATATACATTTTTTATATATAATTTAAATATATAGATGATGTATCATCATGTGATTAGATGGTTTTGAATTAAAGATAAAATAACACTCACTCATATGATGACATATCATTCATATCTAAATTATATATTAAAAATATATATACATAATATTACTTATATATAAATCTTGTGATGTTAATATAGCAATAAATCAATCTATATCATGTTAAACAAGCTGTATTTTGATACAGCTTTAGATTCATTCAAATAACTATTAAGTTTGGATCATTTTTTTGGTAACAAAAAAAATTTATTAGAGGCAAACCATCTTTTTAAAATTGAATTGATCATACTAAACAAGTGAAATTTCAAATTTAATGATTGATTCTATAAATATTATGCCAAATAAATTAAATGTTCGATTTTGATATATCATAATCCTCATTTTTAATGGTGTGCATAATTTAGTTTTAATCATAAAACTGAACTGAGTTAAACTATTTAAAAAATTATGATTTGGTTTAGTTTAAATTGTAAAATAATTTTGTTTGAGTTAAAAGTTTTGTAAAAACAATTTTCATTTTGAGTTATTGTTTGGACGATTTTCAAATTTAACAAACTGTAAACCGTGTTTTTTAAAAATTCATATATATAATTATATTTAATATAATTTTTTAATAAATAATTAGATGTATAACTTATTTTTTATATTTATTTTATATATTTATATTATAATCTAAAAAACTATAATTTTATTAAATAATTTATATTTATAAGATGAATGATTTTAATATATTTAAACGGTAATGTAAATCAAATTAAATTATATTTTTTAATATAATTTAAATTTTAAAATAATTTAACTTAATTAATTAATTTATTTTTCAGTTTTATTTTAAAATATTTTTAAACTGTCTTAAATCAGACTGTATACATCTGTACTCACTTAAAATTTTAACGTTAAATGTCACCAACAGCAGGAACCGCTCAGTCCAATAAATTAGATGGTAAGATTAGAATAGGGTAGGAAATATGTTGGCACACTAACACAATGAATGAGGAGTTGACAGTGGGTGAGTGAAGGAAAAGACAGGCGTATTGGGATGAAAACCCGTGAGTGACATTTTGGACTTTTAGGTTCATAATTTAAGGGCTGATTAGATTAAAGATGCGAGTGAGCGTAATTTATGGTCACTTTTTCAGTCTGAAGAGACATCACGCTTCTCTGGGTATGTCTAAATGGGGCTCTCCCACTCTCAGTGTCACCTCCGTAATTACATTTTCATTCTTCTTATTCTCACCCCTTGCCCCCCACGTGCTCCTTTTTATGCACGTGTTTTCCGTCTTTCTGTTCTCCACACAAATCTCTTCTTCCTTTACCCAACTAAAATTGCCAAACTGCTATATGATTACACTTTCACTTACGCATCAAAATTATGGGTGGTTTGTAAGTTTTCAAAAATGTAGTCCTTTATGTACTTTAAAACCGAAGGACGAATCTGTAATTAGCCCACAAGGGAACCTCAACCATGCCTTTGAGTTTCAACACTGTTCCGTTCTGTTCCGGGAAGTATGAAAACGGAGGAGAGAAAAAGTTATCGACAACTTTTCCTTTTCAATTGAATAAATATCAAGTAACATAATCCTAATATTGAGCAAAACTATATATATTTATTTTAAATATATAAACAAATAAATTAAATATTATTTTACATTTAATTTAAAATTATTTTACATTATGTAATGATCTATATTAAATAGATTTTTATGTGTATATTTAAAATAAAAACATATAATTTTATTATTCTATTGTCCTCCTTATTCTTAAAAGTATTATTTAATTATTTATTTAAATTAATATAATTATAATTAAGTAGAATGTCAGATTTTTTACTTAATTATTTATTTAAATTAATATAAAATTACAGTATTCTTTTTCAATTAATGTTATTTTATTACTATATAAAACAAATTTGAAAAGTAGTAATATACTTCACAATTATTCACTTTTTTGTAAAATATAAAAAATGTATTTTATATTTTTCTTGTAATGTCGTGTTTTATTAATGATTAAAAAAAAGAAAAAAAAAACCCAAAATAACAGTAAAATTGATATAGGCAGGAGAGGATAATGGAGAAATTCTAAAGTCAACTGTATCATGCTGCAACAACCAACACTACAATTTAATTCAAAACCTAGCTAGAAATCGGACGGCTTGTGACCAATCTTTGACTCAATCTCCAATCATGTTCTCATGTCTCATTGAACAAATTTACATGCTTGGCCCCACACTTGAAGAGAAGAGAAGAGAAGTGAAGGTCAATGTCGTCCCACCTCTTTATTTTACCTTCACATTATGGAACTGATTTATTCATATTTTGTAGCCCAGGCTAAAAATGTAAGATTAATAATTAAATAAAAAAGAAATAATATGTGGCTGGATCTGATTCGCACCTAAATGGACGGCAAAGCTAGAGTGACAGGTGACTGACCTAATTGACCATTCACTATTTCATAGCATTAGCCGAGGCTATCATTTTGACCAAGCCAGAGAAACAAAAACTGGTTGGTTTTCTCTTTATTAACAGAGCTGCTGTCTTCATTTTGTTTTTGCATACTTTTTTCATGGTGTTGTTGCAGTAATGGCTGTACAGCTCATGATGGGGTTCAGTAACGACGGTTTTGCTTCCAAAATGGTGGAAGAAACCGCAGTGAGAGAAGCAGCTTCTGGACTCGAGAGTGTTGAAAAGCTTATCAAATTATTGTCACAACAGAACCAGGATAATTTTGGTCACCAATCTTCTTCTTCTCCTAAACCAGCCATGGATTTCGATAAAGACTACAAAGCTGTTGCAGACGTCGCCGTTTCGAAGTTTAAGAGGGTGATCTCTCTTCTTGGTCGCACCAGAACTGGCCATGCTCGTTTTAGAAGGGCCCCTGTGGCTTCAGCTTCAGCTTCTCCTACTCAACTTAATCTAAACAACCAAGAGAGTAGCAAGAACCAAGGTGGTGTTGAATCTAAGGTTTATTATGCAACGCCGATCCAGCAATTTCCACCTTTCCCACCTCATCATCATCATCAACATGAATTCTCTTCCTTGGTTGTTCCAAAAAGCGGGGTTCTTGAGATGAAGGATTCCTCAACTACTATCAATTTCTCATATGCCTCTGCTGCGAATTCGTTTATGTCTTCCTTGACTGGTGATGGTGATAGCAAACAACATCCATCATCTTCCTCTGCTTTTCAGATTACTAATCTGTCTCAGGTTTCTTCAGCGGGGAAGCCACCTTTGTCTTCATCTTCTTTGAAGAGAAAGTGCAACTCTGAGAATAACATGGGTTCAGCTGGCAAGTGTGGTGGGTCTTCCGGTCGTTGCCATTGCTCCAAGAAGAGGTAACAACTAACTCTCCCACTTCTTTACAATACTATTTCCTTTTCCATAAATAAAGTTTTGTGTTTTAATCTTATAGTTTTGTTGTTAATCGTAACAGAAAGTTGAGATTGAAGAGAGTTGTGAGGGTTCCTGCAGTAAGCTTGAAATTATCTGATATTCCACCTGATGATTACTCCTGGAGAAAGTATGGACAAAAACCCATCAAGGGATCTCCCCATCCGAGGTATAATTTCCTCTTAAAGCTAGCTGACCCAGTTGATTTATCCTGTTATCTATAGTGCAATTCTTTGATTAACTAATTGAATTTGTGTTGGGTTAAATTTTACTTCAACAGAGGCTACTACAAGTGCAGCAGCGTCAGAGGTTGCCCAGCTCGTAAACATGTGGAAAGAGCAGTGGATGATCCATCAATGCTTGTAGTGACATATGAAGGCGAACACAACCACTCTCTCTCAGTTGCAGACGCTGCAAGTCTCATCCTGGAGTCGTCATAAAGCTCTAACGTGGTGAACACAGAACAATATTTCCAATTAAAACGCAGTTTTATATTTGATGTTAAAAAACTTTATTAGTTGAATGAATATTGAATAGTAGTGGGGGTAACAGTAGATTAGTAGGGTAGCATGAAGTGAAAGAAAACCCCATTTATTCGTCTCGAAGGAGATAAGTGGGTTTAGTTTGTCAAGTCTAGTGACTGTACTGTACAAATCTGATCGGAATCTGCTTGCTTCATCTACATATTTTGAGCACTGTAAACTATGATAATTAAAACAAAAAGCAAGGAAAGATGGTGGATTTGGTATTAAATTTCAATCTCAAAAGGAAGAAAGTGGGGTTCTAATTCTATTCTCTATCATCTTTTTCACTAATTTTTATTTGTTGCTTTATCTTTGGTTCTTGATTTGGATGCCTACTTCTCACCTTCTGTAACATCATTTTTCCTTTCTCTGAATTAAATACTATAAAAGAAAAAGTAAAGAAAACGACTCAGTCAATTAAGTAAAAAGAAGTGGACCAATATGTCGTATTTTGGACGGTTGACCAAGAAATGCAAGAGCTGGTTGGAAGTTGCCAGTTAGGACGGCTAATTTACTACGGTGGGTGTTGGTTAGTGATTGAGAGCTTTTTTTTTGTTTCTTTTTCCTTCTATGAACTTATGTTTGGTTTTGTTTGGATTCCGGCAAAAGACAGGGGTGGTGCCTTACTATTCTCTTGTGGGAGGTTAGGGTTTGAGAACAGATTTTTTATTATTAGTAAAATTCTAAATTATTTGATATAGTAATTATAAATTCAAAAAAAATAATAATTATCTATTTTAAAGTAAATATATATAATTTTATTAATTAAATATATATCTATTTATTCGTTGAAAATAGATTAGCATTGATTATTGTTACGGCAATTGTTTTTTTCTTTTTTCAAACGGGAAATTAAAAGGAAATGGCAAAGTCAAAATGGGTGGTTGGGGAATTGATAAGTTGAGGCCTTTTGGGGCCCTACAGTCCTTCTCAATTTTGTTTTGGTGTGCTTTACCATTGCTTAACGTCAACTTTGTCATGAGAGATGGTCCCTTAAATTTCTTATCATTCATGCAATTGTTGACAAGTAGAATGGCCACTATCTAAATCATTCACACATTTCTCTGCCTTCTCCATCAATCCCCCATCCATTTTCAAACCATTAAATCAATTATTTAGTGAAGCTTTTACTTCACTTAACGTGTCAAACCTTGTTGTAGCATACATAAAGGTCTTAAAATAATACTGTAGGCGTGGAAAATGGAACAACCCAACAAGCAAAAATGCAAGAGCAACCGGTTACTCTTGTATTTTAGTAATGATAAAAGTATATAATATAAGTATTTTGATTATCTTTAAATTTATGTTGACCCACCTGCAGTTTGCCAGGATGAAGTGATATAATAAATTTGTCCTTTATTTTGTTGGTATTCGGTGTTGGGTTACACAAGTTTGAACAAGTTCCCGACTGAGTGAGTTTGCTCCAGTCTGGAAGATGTTGATATTTCATACGTCAATGGGATAAAGAGAATCTTTATTCACACATCTAAAAATGCAGATTTTTGGAAAAATTAAAACGTATGTATAATTTTAGTAGCATGATTCTCCCAAATTCTAAGATGTCACAAAAGAGAGTAATGTTATGTCAGTCTATCTATGCTTACATAGAAAGCTGGTATTCTATCAATTTCTTGTCAGGTTTGGTATTTGCATTACTGTATGTTTTAACGGCTTAGAATTTTTTTTATTTTAATAATATATTAAAATCAAATTATTTATTTATCTAATTTAATAATTATAAAAGTATTTATTAAATTTAAAATTTATTTTATTTGATATAATTGATTCAATTTTAAATATAATGATCAGATTTGGATAAAATTTTTTGTTATAAAAAAGTTTTTTCTACAGTTAAACAATAAATTTCTTCAAGTGTCTTTAGTACACACCCTAGAAAGTTGTCTCCACAAAGTAGCATTTGATCAATTTGTTTGTGTGTATCTTGTGAAACTAGGGGTGGATTTAGGCCGAACCGAGCCCAAACACCTTTTAACTATAGTTTGACTCACATTCAAAAACGAGTTAAATCTTTCGACTGTAATTCAATTTGAATTTTAATCAAACGAATTTAAACTGAGCTAAATTCAACCGAATCAATTTTCGAGATCGAGCTGACTCGAATTATATCCAAACCGTATTGAAAATTGTATCTTTACGTCCAATTAAAACATTCCAAAAATGACCTCCCTATTTAAAGGATAATAAAACAAAAATGAAATTTAGAGAATATGAAAATGTGAAAAGCATGTTTGAAGATAATTTGATAGAGTTCTTACTATGATAACAATTGAGTCCCTAGAGCAAGGGTATCTACACAAAAAACTACATCAGGCTATTCTTCAAATGAGCTAAATTCAAACTAGATCGAGTCAAACACCCTTTGGCTCAAATTCAGCTTTAATTAAAAAACAAATCAAATCTTTTGGTTTTAGTTTGATTCGAATTTTAATCAAACGAATTTGAGTCGAGCTCAATCGACTTTCGAGACTAAGCCGGCTTGAATCATATCCAGGTCTATGTGAAACCAATCCGAAAACAAGGTATAAATTGCCCTGATTGTGAAATAGTTGATAGCCATAAACGAAGCCTAACTTGTTTTGGCCAAAAAATGCAGGCTTCATTTACGATTAACCGAGCGTTATCACGAGAAGTTTTCCAGTGTTCTTTTTAAAGAAATATTCTGAAATGAAATGGTTGTTCTGTTAATTTTGGACAATTTTACTGGGAGAGATTTTCTAGATTATTTTTCTTTAAAAAATAATTATCCAAAACTAATTATTTTATAACAACTCTTTCACATTTTGGAAAACTTTTAATAATGTGTTAGGAAAATTATTCTTTTTTTTTTAATTACTGTTGACTGTGTGGACTAATTCTTTGGTTGTATTTCTTCGAAAAAAGTTAGGCATCTGCATAAAAATGTAGGTGTTATTAGACATGTGAATACTAATAGGAAAGGTTCTAAACATGTGGGTAGTAGCCATAGGGATAGGGTAGGGGCATAAAAAGTCAGAGGTACATTGCGTGCCTTATGGTAACAAGAACCTTGGTGGTGGATGCAATATCAGGGAATCATATCCTCGAGTATGCGCTTACAAGGTGGACACAAGAATATATATGGGGATGCTGTGATTCATGTGTTTTGTCATAGAAGGCATGTGGGTGGTGCATATAATTAGGAGTAGATTCAGATTTAGTTAAATTTATATTTTTTTTATTTAAATTTGATTCAAATAAAAAATAATTCGATTTAAATTTATTAAATTCAACCTTAAAAATTAAGTGAATTCAAGCATTTTTAATTCTGGTTTGACAAAATTTGAATTAAAAAATATTCAAATATAGTCTAGATTATATTCACCCATAGTCAGTCCGTTGCTTGTCTTCAAACTCTATGGTCCACTCATAGAAAATATATTTAAAAAATTAAAACCCACCTCACTATTTTCTCATTCCTAAAATTTGCATGGCCCAAACTCTGACCCGAGTTCTCCATTCAATCCCGCCACAAGACAGCGACTACTTCCTCGGCTGCAGCCACGACCAACAACAAGAGTAAGAATCTATTTGTCTGACTCCTCGTTGTTTATCTTGGGGTTAACCAGTCGGTGACTCAACGGTGAGGCCTGTATAGAGAGTGCATGGGCCCATTGGCAAAAACTAGGCCGACCCAAGTTTGTCGTTGCAACGATGGTTGACAATTCAGAGCTCCCGTTCCGGATGCTTTGTAGAAAGAACGGTGCTGAGGCTGCATATACACCCATGCTGCATTCACGAATTTTTACTGAGACTCAAAAAAGTATATAAATCAAGAATTTGCCACCTGTAAGGTAGATTTTTTGAAGTTTCAAATGCTGCATAGTTGTGATGAAGCTGTTTCAGGAAGGATTCGTTATTAATTTATGCCTAATAATTTTAAGCTTTTTGAGTTGAGATATCCGAAGTTTAAACTAGCTAGTCACTTGAGAATTCTGTATTTTCTTATCTATATTTCTTGAGAATTGGAGGGTGGTCTTCTTTTTGGGGTTTCTAAATATTGCAAGTTATTGCAGGAGGATCGCCCATTGTTTGTTCACTTTTGTGCCGATGATCCAGTCACATTATTAGATGCTGCGCGGAGAGTGGAACCTTTCCGTGATTATGTTGACATCAATTTAGAGTAATATATTTTCTCCCCCGGTTTATTTAACTTTTCCAGTCTGATTGATTTTATTAAATTAAAACAATAACGAAGAATCTTCAATAAAAAGTATACGTGAAGATGATGTAGTTGAACAGAAACAGGGTGAAATCTGCCCTTTTAATCCAGGTCTTATTGCAAGCAGAAACAGATACCATGGCCTAATATCTGAGCCAACAATGGTGTTGAGAGATTCAAAGCTCTAAATTCAGCTGCTACATGACGAAGTTTGTTGAGAGTTTGTTTACTAAATGCTCTCCATAAACAGCTCTTCCAAACTTTCTAGTTCCACCAGTTTTCTGTACTCAAAAATCCAAGGGCTCCACCGGCTTATCATAGTTTGTCTGTAAAGTAAACAAAAACATGGGTAAATTGCCATTGAAATTCTGGTGACAAACTTAAGAAGTAAATGAAAAAAATATATTAATTAGCTAACCTCGTAAAAGTAAATTACGGAGACGCGATATTTTGGAGAATTGTTGATTACTCGATGTAGAGTTGCCTCGTACAAACCATTAGAAAAAATCTTCAGTTTCACCAGTCATATGAGTTATCTGAGTGATTTACTTTGAGCATGTCACCAGTGTTGCAGACAAATGATCCAGCTATTGGAGGAGCTGCAATCCATTCCCCAGACAGGTTTCTCGCCTTCAACAAGCCATCCAAATGACGTTCACACGATTTATTGTGAAGCTAAAGCCGACTCAGACAATCTATAGAGCTACATATACTAAATAATAATAAACAGTGCTATCGTATGAACTTTAGAATATACAAATAATATGTTATCATATGATTATATATTATTTTATTTTTAATTCAAAATCATATGATAATATATATAAAATATATATTTATTTATATTCTAACAAATGGATATACGTTGCAATTAATTTCGCTGAGATGATCCAAAAGATGGGACTGTGCCTGAAGCGCAGTCACGTGATCATCTTGATTTATCAATGTCAGCAAACCTGTTATGCATGCAGTAGATGTAAGCACGATTATTACTGACGTTAATACAGTATTTATGATTAGATTTTAAATGCCATTTATACATGTGAAGTTTATGTATAATCTTTACCGTAGTCGGTATGAGCTCCACTGAATTTGAGGGCCCGAATATATAGTTAAGAAGAAACATCAACAACAAAAACAAAAACAAAAAAAAGCAAAACAGTAATAAAGGGATTATATTTTAGCATAGACGACCCAGTTATTTTAATTAAAAGTAAGACAAAAAGCATAGAAATGGTTGCGTGTTTTCAATAATACCATCCAATTTCATTTTCGGGTGATTTGTTGGACATGCGGTCCGGCAAAACTGCTCCTGGGTAACCAATAATCCGACATGCCCAAAATGCATCTCCTGCTCTATCACCTTCAAATTCATACGGTGACCCACCCAGCGCCAAAGCAATTCCTCCCAAAATATTCTTAGAAAGTTCTGACACCATCAATAAACCAAAATGTGCAGAAAGATTTTCAGTATATAAAGGTTATTTGAAATTAGATTTAAATCAAGAAGACACAAGCAGATTAATATAATTCCACATGCCAGTGCAAAGGCTGATATACTCTTCCATCAACGCTTTAAAGTTTCGAGGCCGAAGTGGCCTGCCAAAAACATTTTCTTAGTTAATCACATTTGTCATGTTGACAATAACTTATAATTTTTAGAAAAAAACTAATTTATTTCCTCTTTCCATTTGTTACATCCTTCCATCGGTTTGCCAAAAGCCCCGTACATCCCTTCTTTTATTTCTTTGAACCACTATTACTCAAACCAGGACAAAATGGCAAACTAAAAACTTATAGGATATGTTATACTTCAATTGTTAGTCATAAAAATTAAAGGAATTAAGAAACACCTACATCGATGGCTTCATGCAACTCGGGAATGCCTTCCAGGGTGAGACTTTGTTTCATTCTCTGATATCCCTTGAAGTCCAATTATAATTATTATTCCTTGATATTAATTTATATACATATATGTATGTATGCATGTGCTCTCCTAATTAATTAACAAACCTGTAGCCATCTTCTGGAGTCATCTTGATCTTGATTTTTTCCTCGTATGGAAGGTTAAAGAATTCGTGCGAAATGCTTTTGACCTCTTTCATGATGGACTCAGGAATACCATGGCCTTTCTGGTCAAATAATAAACAACACAACATGTTATGTTAAGTATTAAGTAATACTATTGACACATGTTGTGTATTAAGTTAATGAGGATTCCAAATGCCCTCAACCAGTGAATTCACAACCGAAACCATAGATATTTCCCTTTCAAAGCAATCATATTAAGCATGTTCAATCAAACTTATAATACACGAATCTGATTTAAACAAGCATTGAAACTTTTACCACATAGAAGAATCCAACCCCTCTACAAGCTTGATCCAATTGTTTAACAACTTGAGACACGTGAGGGTCTTCACCCATGTTTGGATCGTCACACTTGGCCAACAGTTAACTCACATCTACATCACACAATACTAGTCATAATAAGTCAATCACAGAAACTATTAATTACACAAAGCTTTGCATCTTTCTTCTAAGTTTTAACCACCAATAAATCACTTAGAAGAGAAAACCAAGTTTTGGAGTATTCAACCGTCAACTCTGAGGAACAGAAACTACATATAGTTTTATACCGATAACTGGGATGGATTTGAAGTCGGTGGCCATGACGTCGTTGCTGTTATAGTGTTGAATGATTAGCTCTTCTTCTATGTCTATCTTCTTCAGCTGGTGACTATTATATAGATGAATTATTTATGTAGCCAAAAAGAGTCAAGCTCCAGCTCGCTTGTGAAGAGCGAAGTTCTTCGACATTCGATTAGTTTCAAAATCACGTGATTTTCTTTTTTCAATTTTCCTCGTGCAGAGTTCGTTAGATTTAATCCAATTCAGGACATAAATTTGTTTAGGAGTTGCAAATAATTTGTCGTATGTCATGTGGATAAGTTTGGCTTCCAGTAATAGGTGGGGTTAAAGAAGAAGAGTCTGTTTTAGACTGGCACATTCTATGCTTCCCTGGTTTGAAAAATTCATGTACTCAAGCAAAAAAGTGTTTGACAGGTCGTATAATTTGAGGACAACCCAAACCTCCAGTATGCTAAAATATTTAAGAGAGAATTTTATAACTTCATGAATTGAGAGTGAGCAATTTACCGAAAAATATTAACTTCTATGATTCAATTTACAAAATCTCAAAGTACATAAAATCAAAACAACTTCTCTTTAAGAGATTTACATGGTCCCTAAAATCTTCCTTGTCCCTAGGAATATTTCTGGAAACCGAAGGCGATGTTCTTGAGAATCTTTCCATGTTGCATCTTGTGGAAAGAGACCTTGTCAATGAACCAGAACCTCCTTTCTATCTCTTCTTGTTCTTTTCTCTAAAATTGCTTGAGGAATAGGAGGTATAAAGTGAGTATAATCACGAGTTATGGGCAAATGCTCTTGTACCTCTACACTAATTCCAACCTTCTTCTTGAGCCAAGACACATGGAATACCAGATGTAGCTTAGAATGTTTTGGAAGCTTTAGCCTTTAACTTGTAGGCCGCTGGACCAATTTTTATTGTAGTCCCAAATGGTCCATAGTACCTCGTTGATAGCTTGAGATTTCTTCGAAGTACTAAAGACACCTTCTTATACGGTTGAAACTTGAGATAAACATGGTCTCCAACTTCAAATTTCTTTTCATTTCTTCGAACATCATAGAATTTCTTCATGCCTGGCTGGGCTAAACTTATATAGCTGGGTTTGTAAGCCCTTGATAATCAGGTCCCTACTTTGCAACGCTTAGTATACTGCACCTACCTTAGAGGTACCTGGAATGTACAGTAAAAATGTGGACACTCACTATCCTACAAAATCTCAAGTAAGTAATATTAAAACAATTGAAAAACTAAAATATCTCGTATTCATTTAAAAAGATGAAGAATTTCATCGATGAGCTCTTAGAAGGAAAGATGAGACGAGAGAGACTACTATCAGAGAGAGAAATCACTGAAGAAAAGAAAAGAAAAGAAAGAAAAGAAAATTTTAATTTATTTTTAATATTACAGATAAAATAATGATTTTATCCTTAAAACTAATAAACTTAATAATTTATAGTTAATTAAAAATTAAAAGCAGTAATCTCAAACTATCCTTTGGTGTTTCAAGTGATTATTTATTACGTCCCTATTGAGTAAATAACTTGACAAGATGTGCAGAGAGTATTTGTAACAGACAGAAATTTGGGTTGTCGAAACCCCTTATGGGAAGCTAGGACTTCAGAGAGGCATTGTCCTTTACCGTGACCATCCTCCATTTCTAGTTTCCCACTCACGTCTTGGTTCCCGTAACTTTAGGATTTTTCAGCTTTGGATTACTAACCGCCACATGATTTCATGTTCACTTGCCCCACTTCTTTACTTAACTCAACTACATCTCTTAATTTTCCTGCAACACTGTTTTGTTTTTTACCCTTTACAATGAATCAGTGTATTCAGAGGACTAATTTACAACACAAAATCGTGTGGTGGTTGTGAGTGACGACATTTTACTCTATTTTTGGTTTTGATTGTTTACTCGAAATATTGTCCTCCTCTTAGGAGGTTCAAAGGAACTTTCAAGTCTTGACTCAAGTAATGAAATTCAATTCTATACATGGCTAAGGATGCGGTTTTGTACTTTGATACAATGAGTTCAACCCATAAACTAAGATAATCTTTGATAGTTAACTATCAATTCTTGTAACAAGTTGACTAAGGTGCTTGATTCTTCTGTGCGAATGAGTTCGAAATGAGATTTTGTACCCAATTTTTTGTAACTGGTTGATGCAAAATGAGATATAGAATAGTAAACTTCTAAATCTTTGAGCAACAATGACGTTTGGCCTTAAGAATAAAGAATTTTATAAAGATCCATGCAAGACATGCAAATTTTTACCATCTATTTAGTTGTTGAATTGACATTACGATTGATTTGATCTGTTTTGACTTATTTTACTCTATCAACAAAAAAATAATTTGGAAAATATGGCACCTATAATTTTTTTTAATTTAAATAATTGTGGATAATATGAAAGCTCTTAAGATAATTGTAATTAGTAGATAATCAATGTTAATAATCATATTTTGTATATTTTGTTTTTACTAAATTAATTGATAATCAAATTTTCGTTATTATAATATCTTTTACCCTAGACTTTATATTGCATACTTCTAATTTATTGACAAAAAATCACACCATCACTTTTGTAAAATTATACCTTTAATTTTGCATACTTATCCTCGTTGGTTGATTTTACGATTAACAGTATCCAAACAAAATTGCATTTATATTAAAAATATGTATCAACAATTTTTTACGAAGAAAATTATGTGTACAAATAAATTATATAATTTATTTATATAAATTGAGATTATAACTTGTGATTAGGCCTAATCAGATTTATTTGTAAATATATTATTATTATTCAATTTTTATTACGTGAAGTTCATTGCATAGCATGTGCCCTTGGATGTTAAAAAGTCAATTAAGAAAATTAAATAAATAAAGGAGAAGAGGAACCAAGTCCTCATTGCACGATTTCTTTTTTGTAAAAAGAGAGCTTCATTCAATATCATAAAATACATGATAAAAAGGCATTCTTCATCACTCCGAAATTTGGCATTTGTACTCTAGCATTTTCCTTTGGTAGGGTGAGATTAAATTCATTTCTAATGTGAATTTAACAAGTTAATTTTACTTTCGCACATTTCTATGATTAATTAGACAGGCCAAAAGACTAATTTCTTTTGGTGCAATTCCAAATTTATATCCATTATTTTTCAAAAACCTAAATATCTCCGTTTTTGATAAAACTCACGGTTAGAATTTAGGATTAAAATGTTATTTAGCTATAAATATTAAAAAACTAACTAAAATTTTATTATATTTCTCTCTTTAAATTTAAAAATTTAATAATTTCTCTCTATCCAAAGTTTGAAAAATAATAATTTCTCTTTTAGAGCTTTTGATCGTCACCATTTCCGATGGACGGAGATGGCAACAATTGTCTCCAAACCTTTGAGTAAAAAAATTGTTAGATTTTTAAATTTTGAAGAAAAATATAATAAATTTTTAATCTTAACTCTAATAGTAAATTTTAACAAAATAATTAATATTTAAATTTTTAAAAATTAATAAATATAAATTTAAGATTTCACCTCCCCTTGGGTGTGGCCTTAATTAGACAAAGCACAAAGTTAGCTGTATTTCGTGTAATGTAACCATTGATGCCAATTATGTTGTAATCCTGTCAAATTGGCTTTTCATTAACAGTAAGAGCAATCCCATTTGACCATTTGATTTATCCATGAGGACCAAAAAAATAAAATGGTGAAATCGGACCTTTTAATAAGGATTAATTTGTACCAAAAGCTGTAGCAATCGCATCATAATTGTAACTTTTAAATGTCGAAATTCAATGATTACCAGTTGGATTTGCCACAAAAAAGAATTATTTTTTACATCCCCACCAGAGCAGAAAAGGTCTAAAAATTTCACATAAAATGATAAATAACCAGATTTTACCTCTTTATACCATTGCCCTTTTTATGATAAAGACTTGACGATTTTCCAAATGACTAGAAGGATGAAGCTCTTGAAGATGCTGCATTACTATTGCGGCAGAACTCAAAACTATTTTCATCCATCTTCTCCACCACAAAATGAGCAAGTGTGTCGTAATGTTCCACCAAGTTTTCTCTGCACAAGAACTCATCACCGCACATTCTCTCCACCTTCCTGTAATAATCATGAACAAAAACATGTGTTTTAGGGTTCCCACTCTTCTTGCTCCTAGCAAGTACTCCAGCCGTGAAGATTGGAGACATCCTCCCTGGACCATCTGGTCCGTCTCCTCGGGGTCCATCGATCAATATCACATCCCAATCAACCTCATACACATGGTTAGGCAAATCATTTAGACCCAGCTTGCACTCTGAGAACAACAGATTTTGCACTGGCCTGCATTCATTTCGTACCTGTTCCTTCACTGATGCAATGAGTTCTTTTGTTTCGCTTATTTTTGTGGTGTATTGCACATCGAAAACATCAATCTCAGGATGTAGCTCTTCGAAGTATGCGGCATAGTAGCGGTTCTCATCGATGAAAACTGTGCGGCCGTTGTGGTTTAGCGCTTTCCACAGAAGGGTTTCTTGAGTGAGACCGAAAACGAGAAAGTTACAAGGAGATGAGCACTTGCGGAGGGCATCAGAGATTGGTTTGAGCTCAGCGTGTGTCATGGGGAAAGAATCGTTTGATCTCGATGCATAATGGATGAGAGTGTTGATGACAGTTGTTGGTAATGGTGAATTGCCGAAAGTAGAAGAAACTAAAGAACTTTTGGCGGCCATGGGGGTTGCAGTGGTAGCTGTTTTATTAGGCAAGGACTCTCTTGTGTAAATAAGAGTGAGAAGAAAAGCTATAGTGAAGAATGATACAAAAGCAAGCAGCCATAGACGATTACTTGTCCCTTGTTTTTGAATGTAAGGGTGGAGGAGAATCAATTTTGTGTTGCTGTTACTGTTCTTCATATTTTTCCCCGAGAAAATCAGTTTCTTCTCTGGATTTTGAACCCTGATGGGATTGAGAAAGAGCGTTTGATTTTAAAGAAAGGAATTGCTCTAGGCAAATAGAGATGGTTGAAGAAATATGGATTAGCAGAAGTTGAAGGTGACATTACAATAACCTGATCAATTATTAATCTAGAAACCGAAATAGTAGCATATGAAACTCAATTAAATAATTTTTTTTATTTTAAAATTACTTGTTTGTTTGAATGCTATCCCTATTGGGCAGTTTAGGTTAATTTACTGAAAAGTATTGAGGATTAGGAGGAGAAAACAAGGTGGTTGGGCTGGAGCTGGTGAAAGCAGGAGTAGCTGGTGCAGTTGCAGCGACCTAATAACTAATTACAAGCCGAAAGTCGCTTTTCCTTCTTCCATCCAGGTTTATTTTTCACGTAACAAATTAAAATAGACAGCATTTCTTAAATAATTAGTTTCCATTGAAGGGGACAATCTACCTGCAAAGGACTTCATACTTTCAAACTTTGATTTGATTGTATAAGAAATTAATCGATCGTATCAGGTCAAATCCTTAGTTTATGTCGGAAATTTGAGAGGGAGTTGGTGGAGTATAAGAAAATGATTAGGCTTTGTGGCATATAACAGTGATATTTGCTTTCACTTTTATAATACAAAAAAAAAAAAAAGAAACTCTTAAAATCAGCAGTCTACAAACAGTGAAAATTTCTTAGAGAAATTATATAAAAGTAGTGTTAATGTCAAATGAGAGTAAAAGTAGTGTGAAATTATGAGTTCAAATTTTTATCATATTTGTAAAATTTTGTTTTATTTGGAATAATAATTATAAGTCTGATCACTGTGTTTTAAGTTTATCTATTTAATAAATACTAACGGATCCCTAATTTAAAAAAAAAAAGTGAAAGTATGGTGTCTACAATAATCCTATTTCGATTTTAATTATTCTCGTTACTTTACTTAGGGACACCCATCCCCACTCAAATTATTAAGTGTGAATCTTACAATATTAATTTTATGAGCAATATTATGTGTAATTACTTAAATATATAAATAAATACATACTTATGTGTATCATTATGTGATTGAGTGTTATTTTATCTTTAATTCAAAATCACTCAATCACATAATGACACACATAAAATATATATTCATTTATGTACTCAAAGTAGATACGTATAATTTTATTGTATTTCAATAAAACTATGTATATAAATTTTTTATACATAAATATGTACATACATGAATGTGTCATAATATGATTGAATGATTTTAAATTAATGATTTAGTAACACTTAATCATATAATAACATATTCATATATATACATATTTACGTATAAAAAATATATACAGATAATATTACTATTATTTTTGTGAATTAAGAGGTGTCTTTCTCTGTGTTATTTAACTTGATTTACATAATTAAGCAATACACGTTAGCAGCTAGAGAAGAAGTGAAGCGGGTTTTGAAAAGAGTCCACACAGGCTTTCTACGCGCACTCAATTAATTAAGTTTTCATTAGACACCTACCAACCTAGTTTGTCTAATTAAAATACCACAAATAATTGGGAAATATGGTTTAATTTTGAACTAATTAGAAATTTAATCACCGTGTGGTGTTTAATTATTTTTTTTAAACTTCTTAGACTATGATTCATTGTTGATCCGTAACTTCCTAGCCATGAATTCATATTTAAAAGACATAAAACATTATTATTTTTCAAGTATATACGCCGTATGTACTGCAAGAAGGTAATAAAAATTCATGATAGTTTTAGATATTATTTCAATATCCTAGCTCTTGAAACGAAGAGCTTAATTGGCAGAAATCTTACGTGATGGGTCTACATAGAATTATCGCTACCACATTTTATTACTTTTAGGCTATTTGGAAGGAAATTTTGTAACTTAAACGAGAAATATTATATATATATATATAAACATATTGAATTAATTAATTTATATAATTTGATAAATAAGATGATTTTGAAATTAAAATATAATTATAATAAGATTTGTTTATATATATAATTTTATCACATAAGTCTAAGCTACCACAATTTTTATGAAAGGAAGACTTGTGGTGTGACAACCTTATAAGATGAGGAGGGTTGTCATATTTTACACTGTTAAGTCAATTTATAAGGGTAGAGTCTCCTTCACCAAGTAAATATAATTTTATAAGATTATGTCAAAATCTACTTAATTTAGTCCAAGTTATTAGATATTAATTTGAAGGATTATTTCCAAATTTTCCAACAAGATTTTTGCAATTCGACTTTTACAAATAGTTGTTTATGAGTGACGAAAAAGGGAGAAACTTCCAAACATTTGTGGGTTTATTTTTATTATTCTTTTTCCCTGCCAAAAAGCAATTTAATTTGATATTAATCAGCAGAATCGAAGTTGATGGGAATTTTATTCAATATGATTAAGTTTTTTAGGAGATTGAAATGCTTATCAATAACAAGAATATTCAAGGTAAATTATGATTGTAATTTGTTAATACAAGGAAAACCATATGGTCCTTTTATCTAATAAATAGGCACCCACGAGTGGTGGTCTTTCTGTATCGTTAGACTCAGACAAAAGTAGACAGATTTCCGCATCATAGAGAGTAAAATCAAAGGCTTTTTCACCAAAAGTGCAGAAAATTCCACAAGTAAATCAACAAGGGTTTGGTAGAAAGCTTCGGGCTTTGCCGACCATATGGAGTCAACGAAGCATCAACTTCCTCTGGTGATTGATGAAATTGAAATTGGAAAGGGGACATGGCTTTTCCAAAAGATGAGAAGATGCCATCTCGAATCATCACAAAAAACATGAACATCATCAGCCATTCATCCAACAACAACCTAACACAATGGCTAAAGACAAAGCAGAATTCTCAGTCACATTCACATTCCACATCCTTACTTCGAGAATTTTTGTTCGCCTGTGATGATTGATTACTTTCAACTCACCTTTCGTATTTTTTTTGAACACTACAACTTCAAGGGAAAGGGCAGTCAACATTTTATTAGCTGGCTAGTGTTTCTTTGGAAGAATTTCCACACATTCTAAATATGTATTGAGTGTCTCGAAATGTTTTGCTTAGAAGCATGTTTGCTGACCAAAAGTCATTGGGTTGGGGCAATGTTTTGAGAAAAATATTAATTACTTTTCATATTTCCGTCCTGCTGTCGGTCTAACAAGGATGTTGGGAGAGCATCCAAGCTGAATGATTTATTCTCCCTTTGCTCGCCTAAAATAAAGTAACAAACTAGTTATTTATACCCTATGATATATACTATATGAATTCTAGTAAAAATCTTAGCAAAAAGAACAAGCTTTTACAAGACAAATGGAGTTTTTCATTAAAACAGAGAATCAATTTCATACTCAACAACAACTCTCTGTTAGAAACTCCAAAACTGACTACTGTAATTCATAATTAAAAACAACAATTCATAAACTTGCACATAAAATTTTCAATTAATTGGACTACAGATTAATCTTGATTGGAGCAGTTATCAAAATTGTCAAAGCCCCACAACCCATAAATTTTTTTTTTTTGCCTATTTTCTTCTTTATCTTTCAAACAATTCACCACCTCCTATCTGAAGTTTTATTTCATTAATACTCTATATGGGCTTGACATGTTATATGGGTTTTTGTTTGATCCAGCTTCACATAGAGAGAAACTCAACCCAACATCCCAACTAATAAACGACAAACGACAAACTTTAAACTTTTCTCCTACCTAAATTTTTGTTAATATATTGTAATAATTATTATAGTACGAATCTTTTCAAGTTCTAACAACCTTTCATCTAGAACATCTCTTATCTAATAATTATCTCACATTTATATTCTTGGCTTTAACATGAAATATAGAATTCTTACCAAACTATGTGGCACTTTGACCATCACAAAATAAAACACACCTCTATTACTTGAGACCAAGTTTTATCAAGAATTTCTTCATCCATCACTATTCCTTTCTAGCTTTTGTTATTATAATAAACATTGATTCTGTTAGAGAAAGTGCAACTCACTTTTGTAACTTTGATTGTCATGAAACAATATTACCGTCAAATGATAACTAAAAGAAAAACCTACACCATCTACATTACTTGATATATTTGAGTTTGTGTTATAAACTAGTTCTAATTTTTCATTTTTGAAACTAAGTCTCAAATTGGAAGTACCATGTAAACACTCATAATTATCTTTACTGCATTTTAATGCTCTTTTATTGTATAAGGCAAAAACTGGCTAATAATACCAAATGCATTTGTTATATTTGACCTTTGCAAACCGCTTTCTTTCTCTATAGAAGGGTTGTGTCTTTTACTTGGCTTAAAGAGTGTAGTAAGGGGAAACTAACCGCTTTAGCCTTACCAAACTTAAACTTTTCAAGCACTTTTTTGATGTAATGCTCTTGTGACACATATAGCTTCTTCTCCTCTCTTCTTCTTCGATAAATTAAAATTCCCACAATTTGTTTAGCTAGCCCTAAATCCTTCATGACAATGGATTTTCTCAAATTATTCTTAAAGCTGTTAATTTTTAAAGTGTTTTCTATCAATTAATTATCTCTTTGCGTTATACCCTAAGAGTACGACGTGTTAATGAAACAATGCAAACAAATTATTAAGTAAATAAAAGTGTTTTTATTTTTTATCACCTGTGATCTTCCTTATATTACATTTATATGTATATAAATAAATCAATGATCAAGGTTTTGGAGCTACTATAGAAAGATGAAACCCACATTTACATGGAATAGTCATGTATGGGAGGTACAATATTTATCCTAGCTCAAAATTATGTTTACAACCACGAAAAAAGAGTTGGGCACTCTATATCTAAATATTGTTGTTGTGTTATTTACCTTAGTGGGTGTGATAAGTTTCAAATCACTAAAATACATATTTCAGGATAGAGACACCTACGTATATAGGGTGCATTGAACTAGAGTAAATGAATTTGATGATTCTACATAACTATCGTAACATAAATTTCACACGTTAAGCTACTTTGATAAATATAATTTAATCTTAAATAGATAGTGTACTTTTGATTTACAAATTACGGTATTTTATTAGAATGAAAAATGAGATCTTGTTTATTAGTGAGTCGATACCTTAACTAGTTAATTTGTAGTTTTTTTGGGTCCAAAAACACTATTTTATACGTATGAAATTCATAATTTTAAAAGGTTTAAAAAATGTCTTGAAAGTTTTTGAATGATGAGACTTAACCAAGTGTTTAATGGGATATTCATTAAATGTAAAACTGATCATAAGAAAAATATGTAACCAAAAACATATATTGGTATATATATGTAGATTTCACAAAATGAATCACTTAGATGAGATAATTTAATCAGGATACCGATGAGGTCAAACTTAGGCCAAAAAATTTCTTAGGCTGAACCTTGGATGGGAAAATGTTATTTGCCCTTATAACTTTCTAAAAAAATTACATTTTCATATTCTTAGAGAATTCCAGCCAAATGGACTGCCGTGAAAAAAAATAATAAAATTTAAAACTTCAGATCAAAAGAATTTTCAATAATTATGAACAGCAAGCAGGGCTATCAATCGGACGGTAGGTGTTTAATATCTCTTTGGATTTTGACTGAGTATGCGTTTATCACGTGTAGGAACATAGTGGCGTCGTTTCCACGCTAGGATGTGAAAATGCAAATCTGTGAACTTTCAGGGTCAATTTTTACAAAAAGAAAACACGAAATGGACAAAATGGGTCGACCATAATGTTGACTTTACCTTTTCAGATCAAATCTGGACCGTACAATTGCAGAATCTCTACAATAGACCTCACGATGAATGGGCATAATTGGAATAAAATATTTCGGACCAGGACGAAGAAACCACTTTGCATTTCGCTTCTCTTCTCCTCTTTATATATACGTAAAAATTGAAGAAGAAAAAAAGTCCTAATTTTTTTTTTTCAGTGAGCGAGGGAGATGTCTGGCATAGCGCGTGGCCGGCTTGCGGAGGAGCGAAAGGCGTGGCGTAAGAACCATCCTCATGTCCGTATAACGAATAGCTTTTTCTTTATGGTTTATTGTGTTTCGTCTGCTTGTTTGTGTTGTGTGTTTTGATTTTTTTTTTTTTTTGGTGTAAAATCTAGGGTTTTGTGGCTAAGCCAGAGACTCTGCCGGATGGTTCAGTGAATCTGATGGTATGGCATTGCACTATCCCCGGTAAAGCTGGAGTAAGTTTCGAACCTCTATTTTGTTGAAAGATTTTACTGACTTGTGCTGTTTCTATACTGTTATGTTCTTTTCGTTTTTGTTAAATTGTATTAAGTTGTTTGTGGAAGTAGTTTATGTGTCATCATCCGTTGATAATTTGGTGTCGGATCCTTGATATGATGCTCTGTAGAAGTGTAAATTCGGGATTATTTTCGGTGTTACCTCAAGTTTATCTATGTTACAGTAGTTGTGCGGATGGAAAATTAAAATTTACTTTAGGTGGACTATCTCTCCTCCATGTTAATGAAATGAATTGTATTGATCCTCAAGGAGTTTTTGGCCCTGTAGGATTTGTGATTGCAAACTTGTGGTACTTATAGGCCTTTTGAAGTCCTCCCTTCGTGAAAGCATTATGTTATAAGAATGGTTCAGGCCGTTTGGCTCAAATTGAATTTTCTCTTTTTGGCTGGTTGCTTACCTACTTATTGGGCCATCAACATTTATCACATTGCTCAATTTGAAAATATCATCTACTATTCTAAATAAAAAATCACCTCCCTTATTTCTTGCAATGGCTTTAGTGCATAATGGAAATTCCTTTATGGTAGAACTATCTTGAGGTTATTCCTCTATGGTTGATGTATGTTTTATGGTGGAATGAATGGTGTGGTTGGAATACTACTGTTGTATTTGCTTAGGCGACTGATGGATGTTGCTATATATTATTTTTCTAATGATTTCCCTTCATAATTAATCAATCTACTAAAATTGTGTTGGTTGCTACTTGCTGTAGCATGTGGTATATTTTGCTGGTTTTGTTTTTCCCTTTTTTCCACTTTCTCCATCTTTTTCCTCCCCTTGGACTGTGTGAATGCACTGTTGTGTTCTATATTATTGTAATCATCATAATGTTGAGCCCATGTTTTGGAACCTATCTTTTTTCTTGTCTATGTGCTTGTGTAGATCTCTAAAAGGGCATGATGAAGTTAGCATTGTTGGTGGATTTGATCATGCCTTTGTATCCTTTTTTCACTGTGGTGTTTTTTAGAGGGCCTCATCGTGGGGGACTAAAGTATAGAAAAATGAAGAAAGAAAGAGTGTTGTGATGATATTAGTGTTTCAAGGTTGACTCACATTAACTATTGTATATTTGTTATGTTGCAGACTGATTGGGAGGGTGGTTACTACCCACTGACTCTCCACTTCAGTGAAGATTATCCTAGCAAGCCACCAAAGTGCAAATTTCCTCAAGGCTTCTTTCACCCCAATGTCTATCCTTCTGGAACTGTTTGCCTTTCAATCCTCAATGAGGATAGTGTAAGTACCTGCTGCTGCTCCTGAAAATTGCTTTGGAGTTTGCAGGTTTATTAATGTCTTTCTATTTACCTAGACACAAGGTTTATCAGCAAGCTTTGTTATTTGTAGGGGTGGAGACCAGCCATTACTGTGAGGCAAATTCTTGTCGGTATCCAAGATTTGTTAGACCAGCCTAATCCTGCAGATCCTGCTCAAACAGAAGGTTATCACCTCTTCATCCAGGTATGCAGTTTATAAAAATTTATGCATTTATCTAGAAGCCTTAATATATTTTCGTTGATTATGTTATATGAGGAGTTGATTCAATTGAACGGCACTTTCATTTCTTTTTGTGATGAAAAAAGGATTCTTTATTGAAAGAATGACAGTGTCGATGGTTGATATAGTATATTTCCGTTGGCTGATGCTTAAAACAGTAAGTTTCTCCATAAAGGGAATTTTCTGCTTAAACGGTGATTTAATGTATATAACTGAAGGGCTTTAAATGTTAAAAGTTTTTGTATGCTGGATCCTGCATTATTTAAGCACTGTAAGGTCCTGATGTGATAACATGAGTGCTGGAATTTTCTAATATCATAATAACCAAGGACTTTTTTTTTAACACAGGATGCTGTTGAATACAAGAGAAGGATCCGCCAGCAGGCCAAGCAATACCCCTCTCTTATCTAAGACTTGGTTACTGCTGGTAATTGTCAGTCAACTGCCTCTTGTAAACTGTCAATTCTAAACTTTCCCTTTAAAAAATGTTGCTATATCACTATTTTCCATTGCCCTTTTGTGTAAACTGCATGGTCGGAACTGTCTTCCATTGTGCCTGATAGTGCATGTTGATATACCTACACTATACAGCCAATGTACTCATTGGTGTTCATATCAGTTGAAAACTTGGTTTTATTTATTTAGTTTTCATTTGTTTGGTCATGTGTTGATGTATTATTCATTTTGCTTTTGGAAACCTCCCCCAACTCTGGTAGATGGACGAGGGATGGCAGAGAAGTTGTCCCAGTCTGGTAATGACATGTTTAAACTGAGTAGCATGGTACTTAAGCACAACATGCATTTGTACCTGTTTCATAACAAATGATTGTGGAACATTTCAGTTTGTATACTGGAGTAATGTCTTGATGATATCCATATTTGCATTTGGGCAGCTGTAGGTGACAACCCCTGAAGTTCAACACTGATGGGACTGGCATCATAATTTATGATGTGGGATTGCGTTTTCCTAAATCCCCTTAGAATCATGCAATTAAAGGGATTTCTCTGTATTCATTGCAAATCAGTTGCAGTTCGAATGAATTTAGAGATTCCAACTGAAATTTCACCAATGTTTATTCTTCACTTCTAGCGAACTATTTGTAATAAGTCCATCGACAAGCTTAATGATTGATTTAATGATCTAAACACACTTAACAGCATCCTGGTAATGATTAAACCAAATTATTCGATACCACAATAGAATTATTCAGTACTTGATTTTATAGGGCAGGTGATGTAATGTTAAAACTCAATATTGATCTGGCATAAACGATTTCAAGTTTAAAACAGCAAATGCTAACTGCGAACATTGTTAAAGAGTCTGAAGGCCCTAAGCCCGAACCGTTATTAGTAAAAGCCGTGTAAAAGATATGATAATAGAAGTACTCGATTTGTTTGTTTCCGGACTGCCATGGCTGAATATTACCCACCACGGCCTGGTGTACCGTACGGTTACTATCAACAGCCTCCACCGGGGGCCGCCTTCGTCGCCTCCTCCTTTACAGCCGCAGCCTTTCATACCCCACCTTTCGCCCCCTACTCTGCTCATTTCCCCCCGTACGGTTCTTACGACGCTGTCCGTACCCTATTTGTGGCGGGTTTTCCTGACGACGTTAAGGCTAGAGAGATTTATAACTGGTTCCGTAAGTTTCCTGGTTACGAATCCTCTCATCTTCGGAACCAAGCCCAAGCTTCACAGGGACATTTACATTTTATGTCTATGTAAATGCTTTCTTATTTCTTTAATTTGCTTGGAATCATTGTGAATTAGTCTTTCTAACTGTTATCGTTATACTCTTAATAATATCCATAAACGATGATAACTCTGGAAAAAAAAAATCCTTATGATACAGTGATTTCAGAAAAAAAAATAGTAACAATCCTCAAGCTACTGTGAATTATGGACTGTTGTGATGGTTATTCAGTATTTGAAATATAGTGAAAGAAAATGGAACACTTTCAATTACTGACTGAAATTCATTCTAATATGCCTTCGGACATAATGAATGTATTATCCTCTTAGTTATTATTTTATTATTTCAAGATAGTGAAGTATCACTAGTTTAGGCTTCTGCTCTTAGGGTATTCTTAGTTTATTCTTTTATTTCACATTGTTTCTGTTGGCTCACTTATACTCAACCGATTTGCAGAAAATTTATGAATAGTTATTTTTTTTTATTATTGGCTTATAAGATCATTGGAGGTAATCATTTTTTTTTCTAATTTCTTTCTTTTCCTTTTTTAGTTTTAGACAGCTTTTTAAGCTATATAATTAGTTAATTACTCTTTACTTTGTACTAAAATCATGTATGTACTCACCTGATACGGCTTTTTCTTTGTGAGCTGTTCGCTTTTGCTGTATTCCCCGGTCAGCAGTCTGCAACTGGAGCAATGCAGGCTCTAAACGTAAGTATCCTGATATACTTTTCATACGATGATCGAAAACCCCCTTTTGACTGTTTTTGTTGCTAAAGTCATGCAGAAGAGTTTTGCACACAAGTTATGCTGCATTTTTGCTAAGTAACATTGCACATCTATGTGCTTTTTCGGTAATATCTGTAGGGTTTTTTTTTTAGGTACTGGTATTCATTGTACAAAATGGATTGATAAAGTAGAATTTGTTCACATTTGCATGATGGTTTTGTGAAGATTTTTGCTTAAAATTTATAACCAACGTATGATCTCTTTTGGATCTGCTAGGTCATTATCTTTACTAAATAGAAACATATCGATGTTGTTAGCTAGTACCGGGACTTAGATGTCGTATAAACTATGTTGTAAACTAATCAAATTAGGCTAATATAATGTCTTCATATGAGCTTCTTTGTGTATACATTTAGCCTTTGTGTTTGCACTCACCTGTGCTAATGATGTCATTTTCAGGAAATTAACCATCAAGGGAAAATAATGCATATGCCCAAGTTATTCTTAATAGTTGCTCTGGTACATAAATCCACAATGTGGAATATAGTTATGGTTCTGTAAAATTTCTGGTTTTTCCTTTTTTCCAGTGAATATATTATCAATGGAATTCCACCTAATTTCTTCTTTATTTTCTGTTTTGACTGAAGTCTAGTAGAGAGTGTTTGCCTTTTTGTCTGGCCCTCAGAAATATCAGATAAACTAGTACAGAAAGCATTAGTAAAAACACTAAAAGATCATGTGATTTGAATATGCTGTAGGCCAATTTATTTTATTCATTCTTGATGTTGTTGACGAGGGTTAGCACTTGGTACAAAATAACTTGTGACACATACCCACTGCTGTACTGCAGTGCTTAGGAGTATGAGATACATTAATTTTGGCTTGGAGTCCTCTTTTTGCAGGGAATGGTGTTTGATCTTGAGAAGGGGTCAATCCTACGTGTTGATCTTGCAAAATCTTATTCCTGACCTAAGCGCTCAAGATCAGGTCTAGAGCTTGTTGAATTTCCTCCTTTAAGATTTGACTTGACTTCTATTATATATATTGGTTGCTTGGTGACATCATGCGCACTTGTTGTTTGTTACTATTAGATAGGGTTGGATTCGAACCGAACTTGAGCTCAGTTTGAACGAGCCCGAAACGAACCAATCCTAAATAAGCTCGAGTCTGCAACTTTGAGCTCAAACTATTCGTTAAACTTGCAAATTAAAAATTTTTGATACAAAACGACATCGTTTTAACCAATATGTATTAAAATGATGTTGTTTTAATAACGAGTTAGTTAAAGTTCGAGCTCCATTTTTGCAAATCCAGCTAAGCTCGAGCTTGAGTTTGGCTTGGCTTGGCTCAAATCGAATCCAACCCTACTATCAAATGATGTATGGAGTGGCTCAGATAAGAAAGCTAAAGGGTTCTCCACATTTTTTATTATGGTGAGTGGATTGCCAAGAATGAATTAGTTTGCGTGTGATTACGTTGTGGCTGCTTGTTTAAGTAGTTTCCTTTCTTGGTTCGTTATAAGCTTATTAATAATTTTTGTACTCTCTCTTTGCTCTCATTCATTTACTTTCTAAGCACTGTCTAGTGCTCATCTAATCACTCACTAGACTACAAATTAATTACTTAGTCACATGGAGGACACATTCTTATAAATGCTCACATTGCGCATGTTTTACACACATTGGGCACTAGCAGGTTTTGGCAGCATTCACTTGCCTGGAATGGGTAATTCTGCTTACAGCATATTGGTTATCCACCTACACAAAGGTCATCTGCATTACTTTAGCACAACTTTCATTACTTAGAAGTGACTTCTGGATCAATTAGCATATCTGTTACTTTGAAGTGATTGCACTTCTAGCAGAAAGGTCAAGTTCCTAGTAAAAGCAGTTATACATGCCATGTTCGCAGAAGTTTGAGTGTAGTATCTGCCTTCTTGATTTTCAGTTCTTCATATCTACGAAACCTAGTCTGATATTAATCTTTGTTTTCTTTTTTCCTTTCTCAATTATTCAGTCTTGGAAACCTTGATGCAAGAGCTACTAACGAGATAACAGCTGCTATGTTTCAGCTTGCTTTTGTTTTCAATTTAATTCCAGTTCCTATCAGTTGATTATTTTTCTTACCTGATCCCAATTGTGTAGTTGTATATTGCTGTAATGCTCTATTACGTCCTTTTCTTTCAACTGTGAAACATATGGTTAAGCTTACTTGGTTCTAAAAATCATTAGTCCTTCAAGACACTTTCTAACATTTCCTGTCAGCATGTTTTCTTAAATTTTAGTTGTAAAATTGCATTAATTTTTAATCAGATACATGGTGGAATCTACCGTCAATGCACTCAGTTATAGGACCTTTTCTTGTTTTCAGTCATATTAATAGCCCATATTTGTCAAGACAATCCACAGTAAATTTTACAATTATACACTGGAACAATTATTTTCTATTGTCAATAACTTCAAGATTCTTTGTTGTAATGACAGAATCATTCTTCAGCGCCCCCTGATGTTGCCAAATTTGGTACCCCATGTCCAGCACTTTTTGTGGCCAATCTCTGGTCATCCTTTAAAGAACAACTGATTCAAGTCTTTTCAAGGTAAGGATCCATAAGTTTTCTTATGCTATATATTATTTTGATCATTTTGTTTTGTTTTTTTTTTTCCCCATCAGATGCTCAGAATATCTGAAATTAAAGAAGCAGAGCACATATGGAGCTTCAGTTGCATTTGTTGACTTTCAGGTGCTCAAGTTACTTTCTTGTTGCCATATTCTCCTTTGTCGCAACTGTTAAAGAGAGAGTTTACATGATAGCATGTCTCTTTCCAACAAGAGTGAGTTCATGGTTTCAGTCCTCCTGGGGTATTTGAGTAGGACTTGCTGAAAGAAACAAATTAAAAAAATAATATAAAATCAAACTCTGCCTCAAACAAAATGCTACTTCAAGAAAAAATTTATTTTTAGCTTACAATCTATGTATCACCATATGCTAATATCCAATATGTGAAATTTAATTGCTGAATTTATTTAGCAAAATAATTGATGGGATACTTACACGTTTACATGTTTGGATTTCATTATTTGCATGTGGACTTATTTTTGGGTGAAAAGCAGTATAAATTCATACCCAATTCACATATATTCTTAGTGTATTAAGAAATTATCACATGTTTGCATTAATGACACATCCCTTTGATTATGATGTATTCCTTTAGTAACTCACTCTGAGAATACCAAGTGTTCTTGTAGAGGGATTATGCTATATTCCATTTAGCAACTCACTCTGAGAATACTAAGTTGTAGTGAGATAATGCTGTATTCCACTTAGGATTCGGAATCTTGATTATTTATAGCATTTGCAGGGGCAGACCCTCTATATTTGAGTTCTATGCTATTTACCTCAGCAATACATCTTGTTTGTAAAATGAATGCTTGTGGTTCTCCTTCTAGTGCTCAGAAACGGCCTCTGATACTTGGTGAATCATGGTAAAAGATTGATCTGACATATGCAACTAAATATGCAGGATAATTCCTATTCAACGGCAGCACTAACTAGCCTGCAAGGCACAGTTCTCTACTCATCTCCAGGTGGCATGCGGTCAGAGTATCCTTTAGACTAAGTTTTGGTTTCCGTTTACAGGTAATTCATCAATTTGTTTTATTGTTGTGTAGTGTTGGTTCTGTGTACAAATGTTTTGCTTAATTTGCAACCAAATATGCTAAAGTCAAGGATGGGTATGCCTCAGAAGACAAAATGATGAAGAGTTAATATTATTATTTTTTAATAACAGGAGAATCTTATCTGAGTCGGATCATCTTTTCATAAAATAAATTTAAAATTTAATATTTGAAATATTGTTAGAAAAGATTTTAATACTCATATTTAAAATCTTATCCCTTTTGTCTCTAAAGCTATGCATTCTCGAGGCCTATTATTATTATTATTTTAGTTGAGGAAGAAGAGTGGATACGAGGAGAAGGCAGCTGAGTTGAAGGTAGGTTTGACCTTTAAAATAATAGTCGGTGAAGAGAAAGTCTTAATAGCATGAAACATTTCTTCCAGAAGTAAATATCAGTAGTAGTAGTCAAGTTTAACATCATTCGTTCTAGCATTCTAGTCAATATTTTCTCATCCCATTCTTCACCTAAATTTTGACTTTTCCCCCCTCAATAATTAGACGGCCATTATATAAATATATTATCTTGAAATTATATTTATATGACGTTGATCAAAGATTTTTTTTTAATCACACGATTCCCAGTGTTTGTTTATTGGATAAAACTTCTTCAACTGCCCACTCTAAATTTGTCCTCACTTTTGTCAGGGGCATTCGTGTTTTGAAATATATATATTTATATATACTATTATATAATTAAATTTTTTTAATTTAAAATTATTTAATTATATGATAATATATATCAAATATAATATTTATTTATTTAAAATAAAGACATATAATTTTATTTATAATTATTATTTACTTTTAGTACAATCATGCCTACAAAACCCTTGTACTTCTTTGTTTAAATATTAATTAAGTTTTCCGGTCTTTGATTGAGTGGAGATAATATGAATCATTAATTAATTTGTAAATAGTAATATTAAGTGTATTTATTATTTTAGATATATAAATATATATATTTATATATATTATTATATGAATAAATATTATTTTATTATTAATTTAATTATATAATAATATATATTTTTATATATTTAAAATAAATATATGTAATTATATCGGATTTGTAAATACCATTACATAAGATTGATCGATAATACATGAAATTCTAGATGTATGCGCAACTGGAAAACAAGAAGGTTGAAGTCAAAGAAGCAATTAATTCAATTGAAGACGGAATATTATTTATGACTTAAATTGATAAGTTGTCACTCTTGAAATTCAGTACTGACTTTTTTTCAATGAAATGTAAATAATTAAATAATATTATATTACTGTATAAAGCATATAAATATTATATATTAATATCAATTAAATATATAAAAAGAAACAGATTATTTTTCATTTACCAATTTAGAAATTTTTTATTTGAACTTTTGTTTATCTTCAATTGAAAAATATCCAAATTCTAATATTAATTTCAACCCGTTCCAAACTCATAATCACATCAAGTCAAAGAGAATTACATCAAGATGGTACAAATCAAGTGAAGTTGTGTCATTTTTTGGGTTGAATCTTATCATCTTTGTGCTATTTTAGTCGTAATCGTATTAAAATTGTGTGGTTATAAGGTAATGTGATTTTAGGTAGAATTATTTCATTTGGTTATGATTTCAATTAAATTTCCCTACTTGGTACATTTGAAGAGTCACCATCAATGAATGTTCATTGATTATTGTTTTTATTTTTAAATTTATCTTTTATAAGTCAATGGTGAAAACGTGTAGAATTAACTTTAGGGTAAAAGTGTTTTTCACCTTTACTAATCTTTGAAAGGAATCAAAATTATTTTTGTTTTGTCAGTGTGATTATCGCACAACATTTCATTAACTGAAACTTATGAAAGGTGAAAAAATGTCATTCCTAGATTCAAAAAACTACAATAATTATAAAAACTTATAATTTTTTTTTTTGAAGAAGAAGTTATATTTTAAGTACATATTTATATTTTATATGTGTTATTATTTGATTAGATAATACTTTATTATAAATTTAAAATTATGTAATTATATGATAATATTTATTAAATATATATATTCAAAATAGGTATATATAATTTTATTGTTTAGGAAGAGATTGCTTTTATATTGGCAAGGGACTAAGGAGGATTAAGAAGAAATAGGAAGTTGGGTAAAAAATTACTTACCATAAACTTGACGCCTCTCTAGCTAAAGTCACAAAAATTAAATTGGTTGTTAAACAAAGATGCATGAATCTATTTCTTTCTTTAGGGAATACTAATGCCAAAAATTCTTCAATTCTTCTAAAAGGTCTTACAATACTGTGTTCAATTTAGACTAAGTTCCACTGCCAAGTCAGTTCCTTGCGTGACCCAAAATATTATTAGAGCGCGATTGATTTGAATAATATTTTATTATTAAAATAAAGAGATTATCTTAAAAATAGATTACTTAAAAGATTATTAGATATAAATGATTATTATATTTGATAAAATTTGATAGGAATAAATAATTATTGTGTTTGATTAAAAGTAATAAAAGAATACTAGTAAATTATTTTATTTAAATATTTTTATATTAATTAAAAATAAATTTATTTTTATCTCAAAAATTAATAAATTTTAATATAATTATAATAAAATTAAGATTATCTAGATAATCTTTTAATACCTAAGGTGAATGTGATAATTAGGTTATCATCTATATTACTTATCACGTCAATATTAATAATAGAAAATTACCGTAATCTTTTATAACTAACAAACCAAACAAAATAATATAAGTAATAAAAGATAGATTACCAAGATAATATTTAAATTCTTGACGGCCGTTAGAGTAAATTATTATTTCATACCAAGTTTCGGCTACACCATATATTCCTTCTAATTGAATAGTTCAACTTCGAAACCCCACCTAATTTTTAACCCTATTGACAGAAAATTGACCCTGTCACAAGTGTCATCTTAATGAGTCCAAAACATGTAAAATGATTAAAATACTCTGATTAATTTTTATAGTTTCTGATTTTTCCTCGAAATTAATTTATAACTCAAACGTGTAAAATAACAAAACAATAAAATTATGTATATGTATTTTTTTATATATAAATATATATACATATAGATGTGTTATCATATGATTAAGCGAGTTTGAATTAATGATATGATATATTCATGTATATATATATTTATATGTTAAAAGTGGGTACACATAATATTGTTTTTAAACACCAAATCTCAACAAAGCCATAAACACCCAACCTACACTAGTGACCAAAATTACATTCATATTTCTTCAAGCATGGTAACTCAAACTAAGTAGTAATGTAATTATGATCCATATGAAAAATATGGTGTAATTCTCGGATTGGACATTGACTTGGTGAAAGAGCTGATCCAGGTCAACCAATGGTTAAATTGATTGATCAATAGTAAAATTGTTGGAACTACTAAAATAAATTTAAAAAATAATCTTTAAAACAATTTTACATACTTAATTACTAAATTATATTTATATAAAAATGAATTTAGTTTGATGACACGCACACTAATTTAATCGATAAGGTGTTAGTTTTAGTCCTTTGATGCAAAACATGTGTTAAATTAAAAATAAATAAATAAACCAAAACATTGTGTTGGCATGGTGGTGTTTGTGTTGGCCAATTATGTAAGGGCTTAGTCCTCACCTTTGTTAAAAAAATAAAGTAAAATGATGCAATATTATGTTGAGGGGTAAATTACTGGTTGATTTGTGGATCAGTAAATTTAGATCGGCTCGATTGTGATTTAACTCTGGTCAAAACCTTTAATGAGTTTTAAATATTTTTATATCGAACTAATTCATAGTTCATTGTCAAATCGGTCAAATAAATCGGTTTAGTCTAATTTTTAAAATTATATAAAAAATATATGTATTAAAAAAGAAAAGGATAGCATAATAAATAAGCTTTTTCATTGAGACAATAATCCGTTCTAAGTCTTTTACAAAAAAGAATCCACAAGTGCTTAATCAAAACAAAAACTTTGCATCTATTTTGTCCATATCTTTGTGCATGGACATCAAATTAATATGATTTTATTTAATGTGTTCCTGTTTTAATTGGACTAAAAAAGAAATATTATAAATATTCTAATTAAGAAACTAAAGATATATTTTTGTTTGTCATTTCTGATATAAAATTGGTTAATATTTGTTGAGGATTTTGAGACAGATTCCTCTTTTAGCAAAATTGGCTCCTCATCTTAATCTAAAAGACTTTTCTTATTTTCATTACTAAATGTCATATAAAAATTGCCTAAAATATTGCTTAATGGGTAATTTTCCTTGCTCGTATTAACATTTTGAACTCATTCAAAGATAATAAATTTTCAATAAAAATCTTACGTGCTCAAAATTACTATATGATATCATTAATATAATTATAAAAAATAATAAATTTAATTTTAATTTTAATATACTACTAACGAGTTTCAAACCTGTACTCTCTGAGTAATCTCACATTTACAGCTGAAGCTGCTCTAACACACAAAAATTAACACGCTTAAAATGAAGTTTTTCAGGAGTCACGTGCCGCATGTTTCAATGATAGAGTTGTTTCGTGTCACCACCTAACATTATTTTATGATCTAAATATCAAAGAGAATCCTTAATTTTATTACCTCTTAAAATAATAACCAATCATCTCTACTAACTTTAATCTCCATATTACCCTTAAGCTTCTCTCAACAAAACAAAATTTGAAGGGGACAAAATAGCCAATCCTCATTGCGTGAAGAGAAAGTCAATTCCTAACGGTATCTATCCACCGACCACCGACCTACCCTTAAAATATAAAATCAAAAATATGAAATCAAAATTCTAAATATAAAAATAATAATAACAATAATAAGAGACAAATATGGCCACGTCTAGAAAAAAGTAACCATTGATTTTCGATTGTTAACAGCTTCGTATAGTGTTATATTCTAATCAGAATTAACTCAAATTCAAAAATTAATTTTATTTAATTAAATTAGATTTAAATTTAAACTAAATTTAAATTAAAAAATTTGATTCATTTTAAAACTAAATCGCACTCTAATCCAAAAGAATTAATTTAAATTAACTCAAAAGTTAATAAAAAATTTAATTTTAACTATGAATCTAAACTATATATCTAAGTTATTGATTTAAATTATAAATTCGAATTATATATCTAAATTATTGATTTAAGTTATAAATTTGAATTATATTTGAACCAAATTTGAAATAAATCTTTTTCATTTGAATCATATTTATTATTAGTTTGACAAACTCAAATAAATTTGAGTCAAAAAATATTTAAACTCAGAGTAATTCATGTCCGTCTTAACTTCGCATCAATGATCGTTTTTTTATCACTAAGCTTTTAACGTATTAAATTAAATTATGAATTGTCAATTAAATTTTTAAAAAGACAGTTTTTGAAATAAATAAAATATAAATAAAAAAGGGTATTCTGATCTCCATGAGAAAGGACACCACCCATTACCCAATACCCATCACCAGTCACCTGTCACCACCTATCAATTATATTTTATTCAACATCACAACAATTGTACAATCCACTTCTCAATTTTCCATTTTTCTTTTCATTTTAAATTTTCTATTTTGCCAAACAAAACCTCAGATGCCAATTGCCAAGAGTTAAGCGTCTAGGCCTGCACCCTGTTTTTTCCTCCAAACCATTATTACATAACTGGAAACAGCACAGTTCAGCTTCTCTCCCTTCTTTTAAACTACTTCACCCCGAATATGTCGGTGAATTTGGATTTTCTCTCTCGATTTTGTTTAACTTAGCATCAATTCCATCTTCAACGTGTTATCTTCTCAATATCACAACCAATTATTCTATGTATCATCTAAATAAATACTTTTTCTTTTTCACTTCCCATCTTTTCTTTTCGTGTTCCTAGATACCCAAACGAAAAAAGGGTTTCTTTTTTTAGCGAAAGATGGAGAGAACTGCGGCGGTGACGGAGGCGGCTACAAGGAAGCGAGTGATGGACAGAGAAAGGCCCTACAAGGGGATAAGGATGAGAAAGTGGGGCAAGTGGGTGGCGGAGATTAGAGAGCCAAACAAGCGTTCCAGAATCTGGCTTGGCTCTTACTCTACTCCTGTCGCGGCAGCTCGAGCTTACGATACTGCGGTGTTTTATCTGCGGGGACCGTCTGCTAGGTTGAACTTTCCAGACCTTCTGAAAGGAGACAACGGCACCGCCGCAGCGGCTGTTAGCGGCGACATGTCTGCGGCTTCGATAAGAAAGAAAGCCATCGAAGTCGGTGCTCGAGTGGACGCCATGGAATCCGCGATTCACACAAATCACGAAGAACAATATAACCAACGTCAGAAACAGGGAATCGATGAATTCAAGGCGGCGTGTGGTGGGTTATTGAACCGGGTCGACCTGAACAAGGTACCCGACCCGGAAGATTTGGACGGTGAGTAGTGAAAGCCTTAGTAAGGGAGAAGAAAAGAAATTTATTAAAGAAACCGGTTTATCTCTACCCCTGATTATTGCTAACGTGCGCCAAGGAGGTAAGTGTACTAAACGGCTGAAGCCTTGTTGGACTGGTGGCTCCACGTCTCTCTCTCTCTCCCTCTTTTTTTCTTTTTTTATTTTTCCGTCTCCTTTACTTGTATTTGTATTATTAATATTTAGAATATAAATTTTGGCCTATGTAAAAAAAAGGGGTAATTGTAAATTATTACTGATTTGATGATTTGAAACTTTTGGGTGAGTATAATTTTGATAATTATTTGGGTTATGAATGAAATTGTAATATGAAGAATTTGAATGGAGAAAGAGTTTGGAAAAAGAAACATGAAAAGGAGAGGGAAGGGGAAGAGGAAGAAGAGGAAACAGGAATGGCCTACATATCCTGGCAGTTGGTGCAAGTGGGGATGGTTAACCACTAAAGTTATAACTACTAAAGTGATTAGGATTTTAAGTTAGGTATTTTCTGGTTCTTCACTGTTCTCATCATTCATCAATTTGTGGGGCAATCCAGAGAGTCCATGATAATAATGAGTTCCAAGTTGACGATTTTCTGAGCTATTTTCAGTACTGTTTTTTCTCCTTAAATTGTCACATCACCGCTTCTCTTCTCTGCTCCATTCTAACATAAAAAACAAAGCAAAGCAGCTGTTTTATTGAGGCTGAGGGCTTAAATTAACTTTGTCGTTTGTGTTCAGCTTTTGACTTATTTTTTAATTAATTTAGTGGGCCGTTTACATTAGACGCAACTTTTTGGTTTGTCCCCACGATTAGCGGAGGATTATATTGTTTATTAAGGTCAGTTTCAAATTTTCACTATTAATAATTGCATATCTGTGAAAGATGCAGATATTTTTCTAGTTACTGTATCAGATAGTAAAATTTGCTTCTATTTTTTGCTCCTGTGAAATGATTTTGGTAAGAATGGGTAATTTATTTTTAATAATTGTTTATACATGTAATCTTAATCTTTTGCTATGTGGTTTCTATCCTTTAGCTACGTGTGAGAGTCTCAAATTAAAACATAGACTACATTCATTTATCCCTGTATCAGCCAATAGCTAACAGATATGTCATCTTCTTCCTTAGAAGAAACCTTACCATTATAAGCAATAGTTTGCAGTATATTACCAAGCCTGACCTTCCATTCGTTATCCTAAAGAAACATTTTCAATTTCCCCAAGAGTTTGGAGACTTCGATCAACATCTTGCAAACTACAACAGAATCTCTAAGACATAATCTTATATCCTGATAGGAAGTAGTTCTACAGTTCGTGAAAATCCAATTTTAAGGGGGTACTATTTTCCTTCTATGATGAAATAATGTGTGGGCATCCCTATAATCACATATAACTCTATATAAAGATGGGCAATCACACCTTATCACACAGCTAAAAGACCTTAAACTCAAGTCATTTTGTCATAGAAGGGAAAACAATATCCTATTCAAGCCGGACTCTTGTGGATGGTAAAATGACTCCTTATCAAGATCTGAAATCATGAATAAAAAGTTTATGTTGTGCAGAATTCTCATAAACTCAAAAAGTCTTACATTAGGTAATTCTTCCAAAACTTTCCCCATAAGGGGAAAAATCTTTAAGTTTTTTTTATTAACAGTAGTCAAGGGTGCATAATTATAACAGGGAAGAAAAGAATATCAATTTACAATCATTGTGGTTTAGTTTCAGTTAGGGGTTAATCCACTAGAAGTTGGAGCTCAACCATTCAAGCAGTAAAAGAGTGCAGTGTCAAAGCAGTCTTAGTTTTAGTTTAACCACCCTTCACTTTTATTAGTGGGTTTAGCTGCCCGATACATATCCACATAATGGAACTTATTTAGCTAACAAGTACAACTGAAATATGCAATACAATAATGCCTTTATTAACTAACTGATATTACAATTATTCATCACAGATTACACTAATAATTTCAATGATTGACCTTACCATATCAACAAAAATATACGTACATAAACAACATATCTTGCTCTAAAAGGCCAGGCAGTACCCACGTTAACAAAAAATAAAAATTAATGTAATAAATTAAAACAGATAGCTAGTATCAAGTCTTATTGTATAGATAAAATAATGTCTAACATTACTCTCTATGATTACATTGAAAACACTTTGAAAATGAAGACAAAGAGTAGGTTCAAGATCTTAGTTACCCTAGTATATTTTTTATTAGGTTAAAGATCAGTTCAGTTGAGTTACCCTTAAACTTTACTGATAATGGATAGATCCTATAAAAATAATATCCCGACCAAACATACATAGTTTAGATTGAAAATAGTTTTAATTTTCTGAGAAGAGAAGGACATGTTTACATTATAAAATCAAGGTTGACAAAAATTGGCATTTTTTGGTCTCTAATGGCTTTCTTGCTAGTTAATTATCCTATAATTAATTATACTACAAACAACATCAATGAGAGATTAATACATTCATTAGTCAAAATTGTACAGATAAAGCAGATGAAGTCTTACATGATGATCTGGGAATTACATTTAATCCCTGGTAGCCGAGGACTGCCTCAAAAGGCTTCAACAACATATATAGTTATGGAGCTTTCTTTTCAAGATCTCGTTTTAAATGAAGAGCAGCTCTTACAACGTTTCCTCTGGTGATAATTCCAACCTTTGGTTTATAAACAACGGTTTAGCAAAGAGTATATGAATTAAATTGACTACAATAAACCAAAAGGCAAATGAAGAAAAAATTATTTAGTTACCAGCTTGCCGTTAGCGTCAACAACAGGCAGCCTGCGGTGTTTTGTCTCAAGTAACAATCTGATATCAGATATGTAATATATAAGTTAAGAATGTTCAATATCTTATAATCCATAAAGATAAAAAAGTCTGCAAAGATGCAAGGCAGAACCTAGCAGCATCCTCCAGATTAGTTGTTTCACGAACTACAACTGGAGCTGGTGTCATTAAATCACCAATCACTTTCCCATTGGTTTTACTCAGCAGCTTCTGCACCTCATTGAAAGTCTGCATTGAATTTTGTGAATTGAAAAAACTAATTTACATCGGGTTAGCAATTAGCAGTACTGTAAAACAAGCAATCCACTCCATTTCAGCAGTTTCAACTCTGCCTGTGTCAGACACACCAAGGGAGAATGGGAAGCTGGAAGTACATTTGCATAAGGAAAGAAATTGAAGCTGAGAAAAAAATATGCCTTTGCCAGAACTTATGAAGGAAAGAGGGAAGCCAGTGCCTCCAATAACATTACTCTGAGCAAGTAGAGACAAGTTATGTAGTTGGGTAATGGTACATCATGAGTAATAATAGACAGCAATTAATGCAACAATAAAGAAGAGTAGTTAGATTGAAATTAAAAGGAGAAAGGGCAATCCGAGAATGAGCTTGCTTGCAATAAATGACCATTAAGCTAACCCTCGTACTTTCTAAGCCAAACCCCAGATAATTAGGATGAGCTTGCTTGCACGTTACTTTGAATTACAGACATTCAAGGCAAACTGAATTCAGACTTAGCTCTAAAATCAAACAATAAGAGAAGACAATGATTGCCTGAAAAGGAGGTAAGGAATGGTAAATTATCTGATGCTATAATGCCTTCTGGGTTGTGATCTCAGCTGTTGAATTAAAACCTCAACAACTGTTACCTACTCTCTTTAGTCTTTACACTACTTATGCAAGGCAATACAATAACTTCTTTTTCAACCATCGAAAATTATCAAACCCTTAAATCCCTAACCATCTCTCTCAAGATTTACAAGATAATAAGAAATTTTGCTAACTTTAAAACAATAACCCTTAAAAAGAATTATCCTTAATATGGAGAATGATTGTATAAATAACCAAAGAATAGAATGAAAACAACCTTAAACAACAGATGTTGAAACTTTAAAAAATTTCATATTACTATGAAAGAGACATCTCTCACGTACTTTCCAAGTGCTGTCAACTTCAGGAAACATGCTGTTATCAGCTCGTCCACCACCTAGTTGATATAGTGGAACAATTTTATGTCAACACGTCATGAATAAAAAATAGTTGGTAATCATGGTTCATCAACAAAATTTATATTTTCATAAATCAGATATAATCCCAAAAGAGTAGAAGTTCGACCACACACCAACAGAAACTCAAATAACCACTATAATGTTAAGAAGTTATGTGGGAAATTAGGAAAGAATCAATTATAAATTAAGAAGAATTGATTATAATTATTTGTAAATAATATGTAATTATTTGTTTCCTTTCCTATAGAGAAGATGTATGTATAAACTGACCCTAAAACAAAGGTAATACACACAATGAAATAAAGCTCTTTTTTCATACAATTTCTTCAACTTCTTCTACTTAACATGGTATCAGAGCTTTAGAAATTAATCTGAGTGTGCCTTCATTGCCACTGATATTTTCTCTCATCGTCAGCCTTTATTGTCATAGTTGAAATTGGTGGCCTTCATTGTCTTAGTTAGAACCGCCGTTTGTCATTTCTTCCACCGCTGTCACCAGATTTGTCCTTCCCTCATATCACCAGATCATCGATCATTTACTATCACTGTCATTGTTGTCGGCTCCCTTGCACAGTTGTAACTAGATCTCCCTTCTTCATCCAAACAAACTATGTCTCCTATGCCTAAGCAACTTTTGTCCATGTCACCCAAGTCACATACCAAGTGCCTAAGTCACCTATGTCCATATCACCTGAGTCACACAACAGTAAGCCTGTGCTCGTGAATGCTCATGATGGCAAGAAAGTTGATAAGGTTACTCAAGAAGGAAAGCTTCGGATCTTGAACCTATGCAAATCCAAAAATCTAATTCAAGTCCTCAAAATGAGGTAACAATTTTTTACTCTCCTTTAAAAATTAAGTCAGAACTGAATATTTCTATTGCAATTTGAAAAGGACTAGAGAATGTACAAAATGACCATTATACCCACTTTCTAATGTTGTGTCATTTAAAATATTCTCAACATCTCATAAGAATTTCCTTGTAAGCTTAAATAGTATTCCTATCCCTACTAATTTATCAAAGGCATTATCGAAAAAAAATTGGAGACAAGCTATGAATGCATAAATGGAGGCCTTAAAAAAAAGACATATGAGGGCCTATAGGAAAGAAGCCCGTGGAATGTGAATGGGTCTATAGTGTGAAATGCAAAGGCAGATAGGTCACTGAAAAGGTACAAAACGAGATTAGTAGCTATAGGGTATAGACAACATATGGAATGAATTATTAAGAGACATTCCCCCCAATTGTGAAGATGAATATTGTTAGAATATTGTTGTCATCAACAGCCAAATATGATTAGGACTTGTAATAGTTTGATGTAAAAGATGTGATTCTACATGCAGATCTTCAGGAAGAAATGTACGTAAAGATTCCACTTGGATTTAGAAATAATTTAGCCATCAAACAAGTGTGTAAGCTCAAAAAAGCCTTGTATGGGCTTAAGCAATCTCCAAGGGCATGGTTTGGGTGGGAGGTTTACCAGGATGATGATAAGTATGGGAAAGAGACAAAGTAAAGGAGATCATACATTGTTTGTCAAGCGCTCAGATTTAGGAGTTACGATCCTTCTAGTATATATTAATGACATCATTTTGACAGGAGATGATGAAAAGGAGAAACGATATGTGGAGAAATGTTTGGCCAAGGAATTTGAATTTGGGAAAGCTGAAGTACTCTCTAGGAATAAAAATTGCACAATCCAGATAAGAAATCTTCATCTCTCAATAGAAGTATGTTAAGTACTTTCTCAGAAAAATGGGAAATTTGGCATGTAAACCAGCAAGCACACCAATAGATCCCAATCACAAGCTAGAAGAGGCATAAGAGGATATCGATGTAGATATAGAGAAGTATCAACGTCTAGTAGGGAGACTTATTTATCTACCTTACACCACACTAGGTATAGTCTCTCTTGTTGGAGTGATTAGTAAGTTCATGCAAAAATCAAAGGAAGTTCATCCGTAAGCTATTAATTGTGTGTTGCAATACCTTAAGGAAACTCTAAGGAAATGAATCTTATTCAAGAGAAATACAGGATTAATGTTTGAAGCATATACAAACGCAAACAATGCTAGATAAGTGACTAACAGGAGGTCAACTTTTAGATATTGCACCTTTCTTGGTGGAATCCTCGCGACATGGAAAAGTAAAAAACAAAATGTAATAGTAAGATCTAGTATTGAATCGGAGTTTCGAGCCATGGCTGAAGGTGTTTGTGAACTTTTGTGGTTGAAGATAATTTTAGAAGACTTGAAGATTAAATGGTATGAGTTGATGAGACTCTACTGTGACAATTGCAGTCAGCAATTCAGCATTGCACATAACCTAGTACAGAACAACTAGAAAAAGTAAATAGAAGTGTGTAGAAATTTCATTAAGGATAAGCTAAAAAGTGGGTTAATTTGCGCACCATATGTATCTACAGGATGTCAACTTGCAAATATGCTTACCAAAGGACTAAATACCACAACATTTCAAACAATTGTGTCCAAGCTAGGAATGGAAAATATCAATTCAACAGCTTGAGGAATGTGGAAGATTAGGAAAAAATCAATTATAAAATTAGGAAGAACGAATTATTATTATTGGTAAAAAATTTAAAATTGTTTGTTTCCTATCCCATAAAGAAGATGTATGTATAAATTAATCCAAAACCAACGGTAACATATACAATGAAATAAAGTTTTTCTTACAATTTCTTCAAGTTCTTTTGCTTAACGAGTCTCAGATTCTTCCATAGTACTCAATTTAATATTTACTCAGACAATTTGATATTTTACTATAATAAATTGCTACAATTTTCCCCAAATTAGCATGTTTGCACCTGACATATTAACAATAACAAAATGTTAATACCATAATGCTCGTCTTGTATTATACTCATGAAAATAGATTTAGAAAATATCATCACAATACATAAACACTAGAGCAAATGTTCTTTGGTTGTACAAACTGAATCTTTTACCAATAGTTTTGCAGAGTAGTGTTTATAAGAATTTTATAAACAGTACTACAAATTCCAAACCAAAAATAAATATAAAATTAAACAAAAATACTGATTAAACAAAGAGCATCCCATAAGGTTAATCTTGTATTACACTTGTGAATATAAATTTAAAAAATATCAAAATACAAAAACACTAGAGGAGAAAACATTGTTTGCTTGTACAAACTGAATTTTTCACCTTTAGTTATTACAGTGTAGTGTTTATAAGAATTTCATAAACAATACTAACGATCCCCAACAAAAATTTAATATAAAAATAAACAGTAATGTTAATCAAACAGAGAGCATATGAAAGAAATACGAGATCTTTCTGAAGAGATCAACACAGAAAAATGACTTTGGTGAAAGTACCATACCTGATATAGAATCCAATGCTAAGAGGTCATAATCTGAAACAAGACCAACCTGCAGCAGCGAAAAGATAATTTATTACCACATCATCTCCCATAAAAAGCACAATTTTAAACAAGACATACAAAGAACATAATTTTTTTTTTCTAAAAGAATAGGAAAACAACCTACTGAGATGAGAACATATAACATTTGAAAAGATACCCAAACAACATAAAAGAAATTTCTCTCTTTTGAACCCATATCCTCTACAATTGGTTTTAAAAAGTGACCGCATCCTTAGCTATAAGGTGGAAGGAAAAAGGCATAGTTTGAAGAAATCAGTTCTCTTGGTTGCAAATTCAAAATGTCGGCACATGATCATCATATCATGGACCAGTAGGCCCAATCTCCCGTAATATTAAGAAGTTTGAGGAACAAAATCTGATATCACCAATTAATAGGTATTTGCAAGGGTCCCAACTAGATACCAAATTGGTAAAAATGCCATAGCAGAAGCAAAGAATTCCAAGGAACAAATCCACCTCACATCAATCTGAGAGAGGGATTTATTTAATTAAGTTTGGGTGAGGGGAAGGACTGGTGTTGGGTGGGAGGATGATTAAAAAAATTAGATAATATTTTTTAAATAAATCTGTGCACAAAAATTGATGAACTTAAAAACTTAGATAATCATCAAATCAGATTGATAGTTGAACAGCATTATACACCAAAACTAAAATCATGATCAATACCAATAAAAGAAGCCTAACAAATAAAAGATTAAACTAACAATAGAAGGCAAGGAAAACTCACCAACTTCCAGTCATCATCAATCACAGGAAAACCAGTAATTCTCCTTTCCACAAGAATTTCCAGAGCTGCTGCCACAAAGATTAAATGTATTACAAAACCAAAAGGAATAAAAAAGAAAAAAAACAATTTATCATGACCTGAGACAGTAATCCAAGCATGTAAAATACCTTCATCCACAGAAGTTGTAGGCCTTACAACATGCAAATCCTCTTTTCTAGTCATGAAATCACCCACTGTATAAACTCCAGCGCTGAGCTGCATATAAGCATGTCAGCAGAAAAAAAATCATACGTAAAAGGATTGAGTGTGTAAAAACACATAAAAATTTAGTCCTCATAATTGACACGGATACTATCACACAAGGAATAAAACAACTTTACTCTATCACAAGGATCATATCTAAAGCATAACATCACATACACTAAGTTAAACAATATCAATATAGGCTTTCTCCTAATGAATTGTGGAAAATAGAAAACTAACTAACTCAAGAAAAGTTTTGTTAAATAGAAAACAACAATCCAAACCCAAAGTGACTAATTTATTCTACTTAAGCACACACTCAAAAATAAATTTAAAAATATAATCTTAATATCAAGTGGATAAGATAACAGACCGAAGCCGAATTGGCACTCACGGTGTCACTAGCGGAAACTAAGGAAGAGGACCTGTGAAGCGCCGAGATGCCATGGAATGAGGTGGAGTAAATGGAGAAGAGTGTACGGCCAGGATGGGAGAGGAGTAGGCACGGCGCCTGGAGAGCATACGCGGTGGTATTACTGGTGGCGGAAGTGGTGGGGCGAAGGCGCGTGAGATAGAGAGGGTCTGGGAGGAGAATCGAGCCCATTTTGGGGTTACTGGTAAGAAAGTATTCGGAGATAAATCGACTCGATTTGCGTTGAAGGTGATGGATTGGTCGGGAGGTTGAGACATATAGTGAACCGACCTACGTTGAGCCAGCGGTTTATTCTTAGTTCAAAATAATTGTGATTGGAATAAATCTAAAATGGTTTTGCTTCAAATAAATTGGAATTTAAATTTGAATTTAAAAATTAAATATTTTTTAATTAGAGTTTGAATTCAAGTTTAAGTGGTATTTAGTTTGTCAAACTTACTTGAAATTTTTTGTATAAATAAAATAATATCATTTTGATTAATATTTATTAAAACGATATTATTTTAGTTATTTTTTATTTGATTTAAATTTGTGTCAAGTTCAAACAACTTTTAAAAGAGTTTGACGAACTTGGGCTTGAGTTTGACACCCCTCCAATTAAGTTGAGTTCAAACTTGACTAAGTTCGAATCTAATCTTTATTTTAGTTGTGACTTAATAATAACTAGTCTATCAGTAACGAGTTATATTATGACTTTATAGGAATTTGACCATGATAAGTTGACAATATAATGACATCGAGGCTGTCAACCATGATCGACACATGATCAATTGCCCCAACTAATCAAAGCTGGTCTCCGATTCTCACCCCCCCTTTGAGGTTGTAGATTTTTTTTTTATTGTTGATTAAGGTTACTATTTATAATTATATTTTAATAATTCTCTTTGTTGTAATTTATATGTGCCTAAAGTTGGGTTAAATCGAATTGGTTTGAACTTAATTGTCAATTTGATTTAATCAAACCTAAAACAAGTAGTTATAATTCAAGTTAGAACTTCAATTATGATATAAGAAATTTTTGAGCTTGGATTGGACGCATGGTATAAAAAATTATCAAGTTCAAGGTCGAGCCATGGAGGCTCGACTCAAGCTTGAATGGAAAAAATCAATTTTAAAATTTTTTGTTTTTTAATAAAAAATATTCAAAGAAAGTTGAATTGTATTGATAAATTAAAAAAAAAAAGAAAATTATTCTTAACACCAGTTTATTGGAATTAAATTTAATTATTTATAATAAGTAAAGTGAATGGTTAAAAATTTTAAAATCTCACCATAGGCTTATTCTTTTTTTCTTTGACATAATTAAACTCTAATCACGGGAGTAGTTGAGATACTTTTTTTTTCAAAATTTTATAATTTTTTAACAAGTGTGTTGGCTAGTTCACGAATCCTGACCTAAAGTTGTCGATACAACCCATGAATCTAGTATAATTCACAATTTTGTAAAAAGATCTCCCATAAACCATGTTAAAAATAGGGTATTATAGTTGGGTTATAAGTCAACCAGACTCAGGAGTCCCTGAGATATGCTATAAGTTTTGTCATGCTAGCGAACTGAGATTGAAGGTGTTCATGGGATGACTAAGTTATAAGGGTTAAAGTAAAATTTCCATATCATCAAGGATAGGAGTCTAAATGTGTATTCATGATGACGATATTAAAGTGTAATAAGAGTTCACGTAATGAAAGGGCTAAGCTATAGAAACGAAGAATTAAGTTTTCTTACTTACCATATGACTAGTTATTCACTCTTCTTTCTTTTACGTTTTGCAAATTGCAAGTCAAAATATCAGCTACAATTACGAGATTAGTCTATATAAGGATAGCATGGGGGCATACGAGTCAATTTAGTTGATGTTATTTTATGGGATTCTGTTTTCAATTTTTTATGTTTATGGTCTTTTGACTACATATTTGGATTTAGGTGTTTATGAACATCTTTTGATGTTTTTTGCTTATGTTTCTGTTAAGGTTGAATATTAAGGTTATTCTATTCAATCCAAAAAAAAAAAAGTCATTCTAGTAATTTCAAATAAAGTTATTATATGTGTCCATTAAAATTGAGAATGACCATGATTAATGTGGTCAATAATAGTATCACTTCTCTCTATTGAACAATACTTTAATAAGGGATATTACACTTTCATACAATAATTTTAAAATCGAATTGAACTGATCAGTTCAACAGGTTGAACCAGGAATCAGTTCCAAGTCTGATTCGATTAATATTAAAATACAGTTTTTTAATTAACTCAATCAAATTCAGTTTGACCAAAATTTTGAATTTTTTTTAAATTTTAATTATTTTTGAATAATTTGATTATTTTTTATTAGATTTGATGAATTTCTAAAAATTTGTAAGGAAAATAAAATAAAAAAGAAGAAAAAAAGCATTTCATATCTATTGAAATGTCTTCTATACATAATAATTTACAGAATTATATATATATTTTTTTGTATCATGAGATTAAGACTTTTTTATTTTAATTGTTTCATTGATTGTTACTCCTTAAAAATGATATGTTCTAATCTTCATGGGTGTGAATATCTTGATTAATTTTATTTTTTATAAATGTTTAAACAAAATATATTCATTATAATTTGATAATAAATTGAACCAGTTAAACCATAAACCAGAAAGACAACCGGTTTGAGCACTGGTCTAATTTTAAAAATATTGCTTTTATATTGAAATTCTTTGAAAGAAATCTTTTGGTTTTATGCAGCAAAGTTATGTCACTGTTTGTTAGTAGAATATCATCGATATATCACACCAAAATAATAAACTTGCTCTTATTATTATATCGATCAAAGATGTTTTCCTTTAAACTAAAAGAGGAAATCACTTGATCAAATATTCTATATCATTAATGAAATGTTTGTTTTAAACAATAAATGGATTTTTTTAGTTTACACATCATATATTTTTAACCTCTAGCTTCAAAATTCTCTAGTTGTACCATATACGATTTCTTCAATGTTAATTAAGAAACATAATTTTTACTTCCATATGATGAAATTCCAAATCATAATGGAAATTAGTGTTATATTGATTATAAAGAGTCTTTTGTTGAAATAAAGAAAAAGTCAATTTATAGTTAATGTTTTTCTTCTGAGTAAAACCTTCAGTGACAAAATGTGTTTTATCTATTTCAACATTACCTTTTGAATCTTGCTTGGTTTAAAAACCTATTTTACAACAAACTGATTTAACTCCTTCAAGCAGTTTGACAAGATTCTAAATGTCATTATCTTTTATTGTTTTCATAGCATCTGTCCACTTTTGGGCATTAACAATTTGTTTAGCTTGATTGAAATATAATAAATCATCTTCCAATCCTATATCAAACTCATGTTTTTGAAGATAAACAACATAGTCATATAAAATTACTAATCTTTTTTCTCAGTTGGATCTACACAAGTAAGCTCCTAAAGCATGCTTAAGACTTACTAATAATTCCTTGTGCCTTCTAAGACGACCTAGACAAGGGATGATTTGCAACACCCCAAGTATAAACTACCTAAACACTTCCCAATAAGAAGAGTCCTCCCAACACATCTAAGTAATCCCTTCTTGTCAAACCACTACTTCATTTACAAAAGAATAGAATTTGGCAGCCTATAAATAGAACAAAAAAGAATTCAGAACAAATTACTTAAAGAAGAAACTCTATTAGAAAAATGAGTGAAACCTATTATTAAGTTAATGTTTTAGGGAATGTGTAGGTCCAAGGAAATGTTGAACTCTTAAAAAGATCTCCAAGAGTCATCCAAGTGACTTATTTACCCTCAATCTTAGTTAAGATTCAAGAGACAAACTAATATCTTATGTTGCTTATTGAGAATAAGTTAAACTACAAAGTAAGGCAAGAATTAATACAGAATCCCACCTTAGGATTGTGAAACTTTACAAGAGAGTGATGACACTCCCATATAAGGAAAACCATCATGGCAAATAGCACCACCACTGCCACAATAAGGGAGGTGCATAATAATGGCAAATGCAACAGTAGACAAACAAAAGTCACCTACCAAAAGACATGAAAAATCATCATGAAGATCATTATCTACATTTAAGGGGGAAACTTGGCCATTTTAGGTTAGGCTTAGGCTCATTCTTAATTCTAAATTTCTTTTGAAAATTTTGAGCGGACCTATCCTTATTTTTTTTTTAATTGGGTATACCCTTATTCTAATTTTTTTTGTTTTTAAGTTTGAGCACTCCACCCTTGTTTCTTTTATTGAGCCTATCTAATTTTGTTTTTTTTTTATTAGTTTGAACAGTTCATCCTTATTTCTTTTATTAGGCCTACTTTAATTCTTTTTTTTTTTTTTTAAGTTTAAATAGCCCAAAAGCTTCCAAATCTCTAACTTCTATACCTCAATTAGATTTGTCAACCCCACCTTCCTTGATTTTGTTTACTCTTTTTCCCTTATTACCTCATTACTCATTCTCTAAAAATTTGATAAAGCGTTACTCCAGTAATATTTTTATTTTTCTAGTGACAATTCGATGTTGAAATGTTGAGTTTGAGTTATGAGAAATAAAATGTTGGGTTTTAATATGTCATTGCTAGTATTTGTTGTTTCTTGTTTTATTTTTGCTTGTGGATAATTAATTTTTAGCATGAAAGTATTTGACTTTGTGTTTGTATTGTTTTGTTTTAATTGATGAGACTTGAATAGATAAAAGTTATTTATATATTGTTAGGAGTTAATAGTGTTTAGAATGGTTGGTATATTTTTCAGAAAATAGTCTTCTATGATGTTACTAAGACAGAAAGCTTCTATGGGTCATATGAATTGAAGACACACTTTTCATTCCAAATGTCGCATCCACTAATTTATTTAATCAAGGTTTGCATTTAAACCTAGCAAATGAACTTGCAACATCATTGTTTATGTGATGTTTTGTTAACAATAAATTGTCAAGTTTGATATACATAAAGTTTATATTTTTTTGTTTCTATTTATATGAGTTTATACGGTGATTTATAAATAAGTTTATATTTACTATACGAGTTTGGTGGTGTTATGCATTGCATTTAGAAACTCATCATTTTTTTGGATAGATTTGATATTTGATTTAGTATAATATTAAGGTAAAATATGTGTTAATTGGTAAACAATAATGTAGCTGTGGAGGCCCCCTTTAGCAAAAATCCTGATTCCACCCTTATCAACATTTGCCTTTTCCAAAAGAAGCTTTAGACTTTGAACTTCCCTTGACCATCAAACTCAATAAAGACTTCACTAAGAACAACTTGTGAAACATTAAAAAAAGAAAAGAAATCCTTAATGAAAACATGCACTCCAATATCTAAGATCCCCTTTATATGGTAAAAGAACTCATTATGACCATTTGATATAATCATGAACACTTATTTGTCATCCCGTAATTTAAACAATGTGTATTCAATCATTATCCCACAAAAAATAAAAATAAAACAATAATATAGAAGCATTGTTCAAAGCTTATGAAACTATGATAACATCAATTTGTATAATCTAAAAGGATACGATGAAATCTCCCTGTGAAAAAAGATTCTCAAATTTTTTTAAGTCTTCTTCAATTTCCAAGAATTAGAAGGCAATTATTGTACAATTAAATTAATCACTCCAAAGTCACCCCCTTAGAAAACTAAGGGCAACAACCAACAAACATGATTAAATAATTCTTTAGCCCATAGACCGTAATAAATTTAAGACTCATACATCCACAACAGGTGATTAACAACTAGACAACTCCAAAACTACCTTTTATATAAAAAAAGAAGTTATCTTACTATTACAATTTTATTAAAAGAAACATTTAGATTTTACGACACAACACTTTCATAATAATCATCTCATGATATGTTATCTTCCTCCATAAATAAAATTATCGTTGATATACGCATAACTCCCCCATATTTAAATTAAAATCATGGATTACGACCTTAAATTAAATTAATTTCAAATATATTTTTTCTTTTAAAAAGCTTGTGTATAAAAAGAAGGCCAAAGGACTATTTTCCACCCAAACTATGTTGAATTCTCAAAATTTTTTTCGTTAACTTTGAAGATATCATTTATCCACTCATGACCATCGGTGGAAGAGAAACCGTCAGGAGGAAAAGACGGCTGACGATAGCGTCAGAGAAAGTGAACAAGTTTGGAAACTAAACCCTATGGGGGAAATGTGATTTTTTCAAACTTAGTTTATGAGAGAAAAGTTAATTTTTTAAATTTAGGGGGAGAAATGAAATCATATTTAAGTTTATTTTTAATATTAAATATGAAATAACGATTTTACCCTTACTACCGTTAATTTTAACTGCTCATAGATGAATATTTAGAATTATCAAAATTAACAAGAAAAACTTTAAGAATTTAGCATAATTTGGGTGAAAAATAGTCCTTTAGCCTAAAAAAAAAAAGGAAAGAGAGGGGGGGGGGGGGGGGGGGGGGGGGGGAACCTCGGGTGAGGGCATAATGACTTTGACGTAAACATTTTAATTACGAGGTCAATTGTATAAAAAATTTTATATATATAACCTTTATTTCGCTTACATATCTCAATCGTTATTATCATAATTTATGATATATAAAATTTTAAATGATTATACATAAAAAAAATTTTTATATAATATTTATTTCTTTTATATATCTCAATTGTTATTATCGTTTTCCATAGCTCGTAAAGTTTTGAATTGCTACAACAATTGATTATGAGACGCAAAACAACAATTGATCAAAGGAAATTGCAGCAGCAACATGATCTCATAGCAGGAGTTGAAATGACACAAATTACACCTTCAGTTCTACTTATTTTCAATCCTTACGTGGGATCACGTCTCCAGACCCGAATGGTTTTTGTTGATACAAATTTCTAAATTATTAAAAAAAAACCGTTGTAGACGAGGAATAAAACAATATTTTTGAAGTGACTCAGCTCGTTGCTTGGGACCCCCATCGTTATGTTATTTAAGTTTACGAGAAATTCAAAGGGACACAAATTACACCTTCAATGAATTTAAATTAAATTATTTTTTATTTAAATCAAATTTAATTGGAAAATGGTTGAAGTTTATATAATTCGGACCTGCCCGTAAAGCTTAGATATGACGATAAAAAATTTTTGAATTAGGGTTTGTAACCATATGACCCAGCCCTCTCTAACTCAGCCGGTGCAGTGCCGCCCGTGCTGCCATTATCCCTATTCTTCTCTCCCCTTCTGACTTTTCTCAAAAAGAAAAAAAAAAACCAACAAACATTATTTATTCATTTATTTAGTTTCTTATTTTTTGGTTCCTTTGATTGTTGGAAACAATGGCTCAGGTTCAGCTGCAACCACAGACTCCAGTAAGTGCGGCAGCAAATGGACTTACAAGCCATGGTGTTGGAGTGCAACAGTTTGTTTCTACTGCTCTTTACATTGGAGATCTTGACCAAATTGTCAACGATTCCCAGCTTTATGATTTCTTTAATCGGGTGGGTCAAGTCATGTCTCTTCGGGTCTGTAGAGACATGACCACCCGCCGCTCTCTTGTTTACGGCTATGTTAATTATAGCAATCCCCATGATGGTTAGTTACTGACTTTACCCTTTTTTTGGTGGAATTGAGTTGAAATTTACTGCGTTATTTGTTTATGGTTTAATATGTTTGCTGTGATCTTCTTAATAATCAAATGTATTTGTTTCATTGCAATCATATGAACAATACTGAAATAACGACCTAAAACTAAATTTACCATTGAATGAATTTTGCAAAAACAACTAAGGCAAAATAATTCATTGGCTTTCACTTACCATTTTTAGTCTGGAGTACGAGGTCATCAATAGCACTGTTGCAGTTCATTATACAGAAATTTGTAATCGGTTTTTGTTACAGTTATACATATCTGATTCGTTTGGCTATAGTTTTGCATCATAAGATACTTGAACAGTTTTAACATTTTAAAATCATTCACATCATCTAATGTGAAGATAACTATGAAAATCAAATTAGATAGAGACTTCATATGATTGACTGGAGGTGAAAGCAATTGAGTTGCAGGGAGTAGATGTTCTCTTTGGTGCAGACTTGATAAGTTTTAAATTATAATAGCTGATTCTGTATTTGCATATCAAATCCTACTGATGCTGTACATTGTTGCGAAAAATTTATAAACCAAGAACTAGGATTTTTACGATACTGATGTATCTGAAAACTTTGGGAATGGTAAAATTTGAAATTATGTGATTGATGGTGACTGTCTTTGTGCTCTGTTGGTTGCAGCAAACATGTGAATGTATGTTTGAAAGTAGATTGCAACTACTGTTCTATTATTGCTGGAAATAATTTTGTTTATTTTCTATTGATGACAGTGGCAAGGGCATTGGGTGTGTTGAATTTTACTCCTCTGAATGGCAAGCCAATTAGGATAATGTTCTCTTATCTCGACCCTGCTATCCGTAAAAGTTGGGCTGGAAATATATTTATCAAGGTATGACGTGTGTTTGATTATGCAAACTGTTAACTTGGCAGTTCATATGCCTATTTTCTTCATTATACTAATTTTTCTGTGTTTGGTTTCTTGACTCTTTTGTCATGGAAGAATTTGGACAAGTCAGTCGACAACAAAGCTCTACATGATACATTTTCTATATTTGGGAATATTTTATCTTGCAAGCTGGCTACTGACATTTCTGGTCAAACAAAAGGGTATGGTTTTGTACAATTTGATAACGAGGAGTCTGCTAAAAGTGCCATTGATAAGCTGAATGGCATGCTACTGAATGACAAGCAAGTGTTTCTTGGGCCCTTTCTGCATAAGCAGGAAAGAGAGTCGTCGACAGAGAAGATAAATTTTAACAATGTTTATGCTAAGAATTTTGCAGAATCAACAACTGATGATGATCTGAAGAAAATATTTGGTGAATATGGAACTATTACTAGTGCTGTAGTTATGAGAGCTGCAGATGGAAAATCCAAATGTTTTGGATTTGTCAATTTGAGGATCCAGATGATGCAGTGCGAGCTGTTGAGGCTCTTAATGGAAAGAAGTTTGATGATAAGTAGTGGTATGTAGGGAAAGCACAGAAGAAGCCTGAAAGAGAAGTTGAGTTGAAAGGGCAGTTTGAGCAGAGTTTAAAGGAGGCTGTAGATAAATTTGAAGGACTTAATTTATATGTTAAAAATCTAGATGATATCATCACTGATGATAAACTAAAGGAATTATTCACAGAATTTGGCACAATTACGTCATGCAAGGTATGTTATCAATATATATAATTCGGTTAGTTGTGAGCTTATATTTAATCTCTCTCTCTCTCTCTCTCTCTCTCTCTCTCTCTATCTATCTACCTCAATCTATCTCTATCTCTAATCTCTCTTTAATTTAACAGGTTATGCGTGACCCCAATGATATAAGTAGAGGATCAGGATTTGTTGCCTTTTCAAGTGCTGAGGAAGCATCACATTCTGTAAGTTGAGATTGTTTTATGGTTACTTTAATTTTTTTTCTCATGCATCTTTCTTTAACTTTTCCTTCCTAAATTTCTTCTTGCCTCTTTTTTTACCCTATAGCTCATGGAGATGAATGGTAAAATGGTAGTTAGCAAACCACTTTATGTTGCTCTCGCTCAGCGAAAATAAGAAAGAAGAGCAAGGTTGCAGGTATATCAACTAATAAATTTAGTTTTCCCCATTATTCCTATAGGTGAAAATATTCTCTAAAGTAAACTTTTGTTACTAACATAAAAAATGGTGGTTGTTTTCTCTATGCTACTACTGCAGAGGTAAATTATTATATCTGTTGTTCTGGTTTCTTTTAAAAAACTTTTCTATGGAAGCTTACAGATTTTAAGTACAAATCAACTCATGATAAATTTATTTATCGAAAGAAGTGTAGCATATGGTTCTAAGACTTTTCACAGGCCCTTTCAACAAGCACAGTTCTCACAAATGCGTCCTGCTGCTATGGGTCCTGTTGTTGGCCCTCATATGCCCATGTGTCCACCTGGAGCTCCAGGTCTGAGACAACAATTATTCTATGGTCAAGGCCCTCCTATCATTCCTCCTCAAGTAATTGATTCTCTCCTGTTGGTTATTGTGAATAACCTTGAGAAAAATATTCTATATCAAAAGAGTGAATTTACATCAATATTTATATGAAATTCTAAATCCTACTTTAGGAAAGAGTATATGTACTTTCCTAGTTTACAAAGATACAATCACCCTAATTATTTGCTTCCTAATTTAGAGATACAACTCATATACAACTCAACACTTTCCCTCAAGCTGGAGCATACAAATCATATGCACCAAGCTTGTTACAAATGAATTCAATACGAGGACTTCTAAGAGACTTAGTAAGGATATCTGCAAGCTGATCATTGGAGCTGACATGGTTGGTAGTTATATACCCTGATAAAATCTTTTCTCAAATGAAATGACAGTTTATTTCTATATGTTTCGTTCTTTCATGGAATACTAGATTAGAAGCAATATGAAGTGTTGCCTGGTTATCACAAAGTAGCTTCATTTGTGATATATCTGCAAATTTTAACTCCTGAACCGATTGTTTCAACCATACAAGCTCACAGGTAGCTAATGTCATAGCACAATATTCTGCCTCTGCACTTGATATAGCCACAATATCTTGCTTTTTACTTTTCCATGAAACCAAGTTACCACCAACAAGAATACAATATCCAGAAGTCGATCGTCTATCAGACGGAGATCTTGCCCAATCAGCATCAAAATATCCAACAATCTGAGTATGACCTTTGTCTTCATAGAGTAATCCTTTCCCTGGTGCTCTCTTAATATACCTCAAGATCCGAATAACTGCCTCCCAATGAGAATCACACAAAGATTGGAGGAATTGACTGACAACACTAGCTGGAAAAGAGATATTTGGTCCTGTGATAGTCAGATGGTTGAGTTTACCTACTAACCTCCGATACTTCCCAGGGTTTGCAACTGGCTCCCCTTGTCCTGGCACAAGTCTAGTATTAGGGTCCATAGGAGAATCAATAAGTTTACAATCCAACATCCCTGTCTCTTCCAAGATATTCAAGGTATACTTCCTCAGAGAGATAATAATACCTGTCTTAGACTGAGCAACTTCTATCCCAAGAAAGTATTTAAGTGTTCCCAAGTCCTTGGTCTGGAAATGATTAAATAGATGATGTTTTAATTGATCGATATCCTCCTGATCATCACCAGTGATAACAATATCGTCGACATAAACAACCAGATAAATGTACTTTCCTCGTGACGTGTGTCTGTAAAATACAGAATGATTCGACTCACATTGAGTCATACCAAATTCTTGAATAACTGTACTAAAGCGTCCAAACTAGGCACGTGGAGATTGTTTTAGACCGTATAGTGAGCGTCGAAGTTTACAAACCAAATCAGACTCCCCCTGAGCAACAAAACCAGACAGCTGCTCTATATATATCTCCTCCTGAAGCTTACCATGAAAAAAGACATTTTTTATGTCTAACTGAAACAACGGCCAATGACGAATGGCAGCCATAAATAAAAATAACCGAACGGAGGACATCTTGGCCACTGGAGAGAATGTGTCACCATAATCTAAACTATAGATCTGAGTATAACCTTTAACAACCAACCGAGCCTTGAGACGATCAATAGTACCATGAGGACAAGTCTTGACTGTGTAAACCCAATGATAGCCAATAGTGGAGTGACCCGGAGGTAATTTAACCAATTCTCAAGTACCATTATGATGTAACGCAGTCATTTCATCCACCATTGCTTGCCTCCAACTTGGATTAGAAAGAGCCTCACTAACAGATTTAGGAACTAAAATGGAAGATAAAGAGGACACAAAGGCATAATATGGTGAGGATAAACGGTGATAACTAATAAAGGTATAAATAGGATTAGGGTTACGAGAGGATCTTACAACTTTACGGATGGCAATAGGAAATTGGTCATCAGGAGGTAGGACCTCAGTCGGGCTAGATGCAGGAACAGGAAGTGAGTCAACAGGAGCCGTTGGAGCAATAGAAGTGATATCAGTACCTGCAGGAGAGTCAACGATCGGGGAAACAGGTTCTAGATCTTGTGTGTGTAGATTGTGGGACGACTGTAGGGCGTACATCAAAAGTAGGAATAAAAGTAGGTAATGGAAGACTCTCAGTGACAGGAGATTGGATTTCAGATGAAGAGAAGTAAGAAGAGGACTCGAAGAAAGTAACATTAGTGGATATAAAATAATGACGTGTCGTAGGAGAGTAACATTTGTAACCTTTCTGGAGATGAGAGTAACCAAGAAATATACATTTGATAGACCGAGCAGATAGTTTATCAAGATCTGGGGAAAGATTATGTACAAAACATGTACAACCAAAGACACGTGGAGGAATAGTGTATAACGGGCCAATAGGGAAGAGAATTGAATACAGAATCTGATTTTGCAATACTGATGAGGGCATCCGATTAATGAGATAGCAAGCAGTGAGAACTGCATCAACCCAAAAATGTATAAGAGCATGTAAGTGTAATAATAATGTACGAGCTGTTTTAATAAGGTGTCTGTTTTTGCACTCAGTAACCCCATTTTGTTATGGGGTATAAGCATAGGAAGACTGATGAAGAATCTCTTGTGAAGACATGAAATTGGTGAAAGAAGTAGAAAAATATTCACTGGCATTATCACTACGTAATGTGTGTATAGAGGAATTAAATTGTGTTTTAACTTTAGCACAAAATGATTGAAAATGAGAAAATAACTCAAACCGACTTTTCATTAAAAATATTCACGTGCAACTCGAATAATCATCAATGAATGTCACACTATATTGAAAATTTAAAGTAGACTTGACTTGACAAGGACTCCACACATCGGAGTGAACTAACTCAAAAGGAGACGAAGCTCGGTTATTGACACGTCTTGGGAAGGAACTACGAGATTGCTTCTCAAGTTGACAAGATTCACACTCAAGAGATGACAAACTGGATAAACGAAGGACCATCTTCTGAAGCTTGGATAAACTAGGATGCCCCAAACGATTGTGGAGAAAAGTTGGAGACTCAATAGCAGTGCAAGCAACTGAAGAAGGAAGTGACAAGTGATAAAGCCCTTGTGACTCACGTCCTGTGCCAATCGTCTTGCCCGAACTTCGATCCTGTATAACAAAGGCATCATTAGTAAATGTAACGAAACAATTCAAGACTCGTGTTAATTTACTAACTGAAACGAGATTAAATGGGCAATTAGGAAGATAAAGAACAGAATCTAAAGATAGATTGGGTAATGGATTAGCATGTCTTACGACTTTAACTAAAGATTTTGTGTCATCCGCTAGTGTAACAGAAGAAAAAGATTTTGAATGATTAAAATGTGAAAATAAACTAAAGTTACCAGAAATATGATCCGAGGCACCTGAATCTCGGACCCAAGGTCCTAGAGTAGAGGATTGTGATAAGCAAGCAATCGAATTACCAGACTGTGCGAAGGAAGCAACTTCCTAATTATTTACTTCCTAATTTAGAGATACAACTCATATACAACTCAACAGTTATGATCTCATCATTCTAGTCTATTTTAGTTACTCTATGCAATGGATGGCTCTTTGTTCCACTGGCTATTATTTTGCCTTGTATGGCTGAAGTTAGCTCAGTTATAGATTTACACCATTTTAAGTTTTCATAAAACTATCATTTATGAATATTTTGTTTACTTTATCTCCTAAATGGGAGGATCTAAAAGTTACTAACCAAAGGGAAATTAATGCAAGCTAATAAGGTAGCAGATTGGTTACCAACTCCTTTGCGGCTTTGAGTTCATGCTTGTGATTTGACTTTTGGATCTCTCAACTCCTGAGTTCCATTTCTATTTATAGTTTAAGCAAGTTTTGTCTATTTAGAAAATTCAAGCTACTGATTCTCATTCTAGTTGTCAATCGTAGTGTTAATTTATCTTTGAAGTCATATATGCTTCCCACTTTCGACTTTTAGAATCACTGAATGCAATTGAAATTTATTGCCTGTGGTGTAAGGAAACTTTATTCTATTATATCATTCCTGAAATATGATAAACCATTTCTAGTCATATTGATGCTGATAGTTTATATTCAGGTGCTAACAGCTGATCTCTTATTTTCCTTTCTGTGAATTATGTCAGCCTGGATTTGGATATCAGCAGCAACTTGTCCCTGGAATGAGGCCAATTTTTTTTGTGCCAATGGTCCAGCCAGGTCAGCAGAATCAGCAGCCTGGAGGCAGACGATCTGGAGCTGGCCCCCTGCCACAAGCACAGCAACCTATTCCACTAATGCAGCCACAGGTATCAGTAATCTGTCGTCCAGATTTTCTTATGTGTGATGCTTTGGGTCCAGTTTTACATCAATTTGTCTATTTTATATGTTCTATTCCTCACAGATGAAATTACTTATTTGGCTAATAATCTCTCTTTTATTGTCACGATTAAATATAGATGCTTCCTAGAGGACATGTCTACCACAACCCTCCTGGTCACAATGCAGATGTTCCTATTTCTGGTGTTCCTGGAGGCATGCTTCCTGTCTCTTATGACATGGGTGGAATGCCATTCAGAGATAATATACCTATGCAGACTGGGGCATTAGCTTCTACCCTTGCTAATGCAGCACCAGATCAACAGAGGACAGTAAGTTCCTGTGTTACTTGTATTTTATTTGTCTTTACAATGGCTTTATTAAAGTTTTGGTCATTTACTAAATGGACCAACATTTTGACCACGGGAATTTTTCTTTCTTTTGTGAATTATATAGTTGCTGGGAGAACATCTATACCCTCTTGTAGATCAGTTAGAGCATGATAATGCTGCAAAAGTGACAGGCATGCTTTTAGAAATGGACCAGACTGAGGTTTTGCACTTGCTAGAGTCACCAGAAGCATTGAAAGCCAAAGTTGCTGAGGCAATGGAAGTCTTAGGGCATGTAGCTCAGCAACAGCAGATTACTAGCTCAACTGACCGGATGGCCTCATTGTCACTGAATGACAGCGTTGTTTCTTGAGTTCTAATGGAGTGAGTATAGCTATACTAGCCAGCAGAGCAAGTACTTGATTTTGGCTGTAAGTTTTGGGTTGATGATAAATTTTTCCTACTTTAACATAGATAGAAGTCAGTTGAATCCTTTTGGTATTGAATTATCTTTGTAGTATTACCATAAAGATATCCACAGATTTCCATTTGTTTGGTTATAAAATAGTGAGATTTGATCTGTTTATTTTTCATTGGTAACCTTTTTTAACCAAATTTTGATATATGATAACCTTGTTAAGAGAAGCTCTATAACAAATCTTGGGATCAGCTTGGGTTAACCTTTTTTAGCCAAAATTAACTGTTTACCTTTGTTCATTTATTAAATTTAAGAGTACTCAAATCAAGTTACAAGTGAAGCAAAATCAGCTGCTTCTCGCAATTTCTTGGGCAGGTTATTATGATATATGATATCTGCATTCCAGAGTTTCATCATTCTGATCAGTTGCATTATTAGTGGTGAAAGCATTGTTCTGTTTAAGTGATGATAAATTTTGTAAGAACTGTCCAGAGTTCAGACTTTGATTATATGATCGAGGACCGGAGGTATGATAATTGAGTTATTCTTACCGGGATGGTGAGTTTTGATACATCAACATAATTGTTATGTGAGGTATACCTAATAATCAAAAGTGGCTGAACATAAAGCTTTATTCAAGATGAAGGCGCCATAGTTGAACATAGAGCTGAGTTTTCGAGGCAGTCTGAGGCAGATGGAACTTAACTCAACATATTCATGGTCGACAGGCTAGTGCTGACTAAATTGTGATATAGTAATAATAGTGGGGACGAAAAATCAGCCGGGGTGGGTGTTTTAACAGTTCCCACTTGCCCAGAAAATGCTGGTGCAATCAGTCTTTAAATTTATGGAGACAATAATAGGGTGTCTTGAATCAACATAATTATTTCTCTGCGTATATCTTGATTTGAGCTATAGCTAGGCCTTTTAAACTCCATCTATTCAGTCATATGCGTCAGATAATAAGAGAATAAATTTTTCCTATTAACCGGTTTCACCCCTTGATGTACTTTACTTACACTAGAAGCAGAAGCAGTGGGTATTGTGCACTAGTATGTTTCTTTTTCTTTTTCTTTTTTAATGAAGAATTTTACTCTAATTGAAATTAATCATATTAAATAAGGTAATTGATTATATTATCATTAAATTAGGTAATTTAAGAATTTGATCTTGATATAATATCAGAGAATTTAAATCTATATTTTTTTTTATGTATAATTTGTTTTTTTTGATCATTTAATCTATTTCTGTGAGTTGCACACCAAGATGTTAATTTGTACATTTGGGGTTAGGCCATGCTAGCACTTAATGAGTTAGGAGTTTTAAAACCAACCACTGCCATAAAAAGGAAAGTTTCTGAAACATGGCGTACAAATCTGGCACGCTCTGCTTTATCTTTCAATGAGTGGTCACCCTTTTAGCCGCATTAATAGTAATGTAGCCCTTTATTTTGTAATGCCGTTTTCACTAAAATGGGATTTGGTGACTGTGGTTAACCATGTGGAATCTTCAAATTAAAGGTTTAGATTCAAAGATTTGATACAATAATATTAAGGTCAAATTTTTAACTAAGTAAAATTAGTAGATTAATCACTAAATCAGCTCAATATTATTGTGTTAGTATTTAATATAGAAAGATGTTAGGATAATATTATGTATATATGTCTCTCATAAAGAAATCAAACAATCACACGTATGAATTAACATTAGATCATGTGACTCTAGTTTAGTTTTCTCATATCAAGGCAATTACGAATGAGATATATTTATAAAAATGAAAAATAATCATAAAAATAAAATGTATAATAAGCATCTAAACTTTTTACCGAAAATGCTATGTATGGCCATGTGAAAAGAGTTTTATGTGCTCCCCACAACCAAGTTCCTTTGCCACCACATGAAATCTTAAGGTTTTTGGTCCCCCCCTCTCTTCATTCTTTGCCCCTCTTATTTATTACATGTTGACAAAAATAAGCAAAGTTTTTCTTGTTGCTACAAAGTGGATATAAAACAACCAACCTCTAGCATACATTTCTGTCTTTACCCATTTCAGATTGAAAGCTTGTGTTGTAGCGCCATTATGTTTGATGTTTATCGACCGTCAACTTTAGACATTTTGGCCGTTTGATTTTATTTTATTTTTTCATTTGCGTGATCTTAGAGATGGATTGTCCTTTTTCTAAGGCTTGGGACCATTTATTAAGTGATGTAGTGGGGGGTTGGGACCATCATATTTACAATATGACGTTATTATTAATAATATTGTATATTTAATTTTAAGTATCTAATTAAATATTTAATAATATATTATTATATAATTATATAATTATATAATTTTATCTTAATAATAAAATTATACACTAAATAATTGAATTCTAACAATATATTTATCAAACAAATAAGTTAAAAATATATAAATAATTAAATATATAATTATTATATTAAATAAATTAAAATTTTATCAACATGAAAATATTCTGATCCAATCCATTTTTTTCAAAGTTTTAACTTTTTTTGGTCTTAATGTTCTAATGTTGGTCCACAGGCTAGTGCTACCCTCCAAAATAGCATAGATGGATTCAGTACAATAGTACTAAATATACTATCAACGCTAGAGACAGATGCTCTAAATTTCTTACATTTGATTAATGCCATGTGCATGCCCGAATAATCCGTTTCATTAATGTCGGCATCTGCTTTTTGCGTTTTACTACAGTAGCTCCTTTTTATGTTACATACAACTGGCATGAAAAATGTTCATGAAGATGCGGTGTAAGAAATAACGTATCAACTACGATTGACAGGTTTTGATATTTGAAAAAAAAAAAATTGAGTTAGAGCTAAATTTTTAAAAATTTTAAATTTGGATTAATCCTGAGATAATTTAAAACTAAATTGAATTATGTTTGATTTGACATAAAACTGATCTAATTATCCAAATATTTGAAAAAAATATTATTATGTAAGAATTTTTTAGGGACAAACGGGAGAAATGTTAAGAACAAATATTTAAAAATTAAACGATTTTTTCTTTGCTCTTTAGGTTTTATTTTCTTTTTAAGGGGTGTGATTTTTGGTTCTAGTGGTTTGGAATTTTACTTCTGTTTTTTCTTTGCTATTTTACCTGTTGGTAAGACAAGTTTAGGTTGTGTTTGTACACATACAGTTCATATATATATATATATATATATATATATATATATATATATATATATATCAACAACTAAACAAAGTAGCAAATTGCTTTCATCCAAAAAATATTTGGAGTCAACCAGTTTGAGTGACTCTAGAATAATTGAGACATCCATAACTATGTATTTGTAATTTCTTGATGATCTTGTTGTTGATTATATAAACCAATAATTTCTGCTATATTTTGTATGTAAAACTCTAAAACGTCACAATTAAGTTGTTTGATTTGAAACTTGATTTTTCGACCTAAAATTGGGAACTAATAAACTTTGTATTTTCTTATTTTCAGAATTAATTTTTTTAATCAGTTGTTTTTACCTATAATTTGATTATACAAAATGTCTATTAATAATATCGCTAGTAAAATAAACACCCATCTTGATTTTTTCAAAGAAAGATTATTGTAACTAATAAAATAGTTTTACAACCTTGATCCAAACTGTGACATAATATCTTTCGAAAATTTTATGTATTGACCATATTTACCACTATAAAACTAACAAAAAACGGTATCTCACAAGGAAAAATGTCTATCATTTTATTATAAATATTTATATATTATATATAGTTTGATGTCGGTATAGTGGGTTTACTCCAATTATTTTTTTATTGTTCAAAATTTTTATTTTATGTTTGGGTAGTGAGAATAAGAATGCATTTACTAAAATTATTGACGTATTTTAAAAAGTTTTTAATATATAATTTTTTAAACATGGTAAAGAAAGTGTTGTAATGTGTGTCTTAATTTAATATTTAAAATAATTATTATTATTATATTAATTTCTATATTATTTATTATTTTACCATTATTAATACAAAACTTTTAAAATCTGGTATTATTTAACAAATATTAATAATAAAATATAATATTATCAAGATAAATTTTTATTCGTGGACAAAACGCCGGACAAGGCCAGAAGTATCTTCACCCATTGCCCACGTGCTTTAACCATATCCATGGAGTATTGTTAGAGTTACAGCAATGTGAATCCATGCGGTTAGATCTTCAAACAATTTTAATCTTTGTGGGTCCGTTTGAGTCAACTGTCTTGATTTTTCAACAGTACGAGTAAGATACTATCGACACCGTCCGATGTTTCCAAGCTTGTAGAAGTATTAATGAAGCTCAACCAACTAGGCCCAGCTCACCCCAAGGGAGTGATATTTTTTTATTATTATTATATGTATATATATTTTATATAATTAAATAATTTTAAATTAAAATAAAATAATATTTAATTATATAATAATATATTATTTATATATTTAAATTATATATTAAAAATTATATATGATCATCATCAAATCTGCACATCACGACATTGTAAGTACATTTAGTTGGCTGTACCATATGATTATGCGCCAGATGCACGAAATCTTAATTATATATTATATTTTAATGCAACTGGTCGGTCAGAATCGCTTTTATAAAGGAGTGGACATGTTTATAGTGGAGAAGGGTATTATAGGAAAATAAAGAGAGAGAAGAATACGTGGGAAAGTGGGCTGGGCAGATGACAGAACCGTATATAATGTCAGTTGCGTCCAATTCAACCTCTCTGATTTGACTCAGATGCAATTTTAGGGAAAAGTTTAGTTTCCAAAATACTGTCACAAATAATTATTAAATTGTAATTAAAAAAATATTAATATATTATTTTATTTAAATATTTTATGCTAATTAAAAATTTTTTTTTTTCAGAAGTTGATTTATTTAAGAGGAAGAATTACTAGGGGATGGGATTAGTAGCGTGAGTGTGACGCGCGGGAATAATAGAGTAGAGAATAGGGAGGGAGGTATCGAGGAAGCAATCAATCAAATCAACTCCAGCTTATTTGAAGAGTACAGTAATTTTACCAAAAATACCAGAAACACCAGCACTTCCATATTTTCTCATCCACACATAAAAACATTAAACAATAATAATAATAATAATAATAGTTGTGTACAAAACGGACCAACCGGCCGGCCCCCCCTCTCTTTCTCTTCTTTTGCAGTTTGATTGATGGATGATGGACAAAGATCTTCGGAAAGATTTGCAGCAACTTGTCATTACCAAAAATAAAAAATAAATTATACATTATAATTATATAAACGGAATCCTGGTAAATTTTTTATTATTAATTAATAATAATACTATGAATATATAATTGTTAATTTATATCAAAAAAATTATTAAAATGATATTATTTTTATTTTTATTTATTAATTTTTATAATTAAAATATTTTTAATTTTAATTAATATAATAAATAATATTAGTATATTAAAATAATTAGACTTAATAATATTTGAATAAAATAATATATTACTATTTTTTTATTATTTTTAATCAAATATAATAAATTTTTATTAAATATAATAATAATTTATACATAATAATTGTTAAAATAATCAATCTTTGGATAATATTTTTTTATTTATAGTAACACATTACAAATATATATATAACAATATTATACGTACCTATTTTAAATATATAAATATAGGTATATTTATTTATATTATTATATAATTAAACATTGTTGTATCTTTAATTTAAAATTAGTTTATATAAATATATATAATTTTATTAACACGTGTGTGCAATAAGTTCTATATTTTGGGATGTGCAAGTTAGGCATATATACTATGGAATATTTTCTACTTTTATCAAAGTTTCAAGGGAACCTTATAGTTTCGGATTTATCATGGCTAAATTTCTAATAAAAATATTACTATATTTTAATTACTACTTTTGATCTCATTGGTCACACTCATTTATAATAAAAAATTGGTAAAAAAAACGAATCTTTAATAGGACTTTTTAAATGCAAAGTGTGTACCTAATTTGGGATGTTTGAGTTACAATGTCTTATCTTACCTAATTATAATTTTTTAGTTTAATGAATTTTTATAGCTTAAAAGAATGTCTAAAACAATTTTTTAAAAACCGGGTGAGTGGTTAAATTAGTTATTTCATCCGTTTATAATTTGATTATTTAATTAGATAAAACAAATAAAATATATAAAATATAATTTTAAATATATATTATATAAATCTGATTTTTTTGGTTTAAAATAGTTTTTATGATTCAATAGAATTACCTAATTTAATTAAAATTTGAACAAATTAATATTTATATATAAATTAAATTAAATTAAATTATAAAATCGAATTAAATTATAAACTAGTTTACAATTTAACCAATTTAAAAAATATTGGTCTAAGATAATATAATGTGAGTGGTGTGTTACAATAAACTTTCCCATTTAGTAATAATATATGGTTGACATAAAAACAATTTTCACCAATTAGATTAATTATAAATAACTAGTTATATGATTTATCCAATTATTTTTTAATAACAAAGAAGCTTTAATTAAGCAAAAAGCTTGGGTCTCAATCACGGTAAAAAATTTAATCTTGACAAGTTATAAAGGAACTTGAATCCATGATCTTGTTCAACTTTTTTTTTCACCTAAATTATTTTTAAATATTATTTTTGAATTTATTAAAATTGTATAATATATTTTAAATACATAAATATATATATTTTTATATATTATAAATAAATACATATAATACTATTCTATTCGATTATATTATAACAAAAATGAAACATAAAAATTGTCCCCGGTGGCTCATGGTTAACCAATGCCAACTGCGTGGCTTCGCATAATTATTATACAAGTGAGAAAGTGGAATAATTTTGGAAGTACAAGAAGAGAGAGGGTTAGCTTGATGATAACAAAGAGGGCAAGGATTATTGTCTAATGGAGTTTGCCCACTATAAAGAGATGTACTGTTTCCACTCGTGGTAAAAAACGTGTCGCCTCGTCTCACGTCCATTATTAGGAGTTGGATCTCCTTCTTCTTCTATGTACTCATTTCATTTTTTTTATTATTTGACTGCCATTTACGGCTGTTTCCGAATTTTCACCTCGGTGGATTATGACGTGGCGTCATTTTTATTATTATTAAAATTTTAATAATATATAATATTATTATGTGGATGATGTCAAGCGTGATGAAAATATCTCTTCACGAATCTTTCAATCAGGCTCTACTATTTAAGGTGCATGCCACGTACACACAATTTTAATGGGCTCCACTTCTAGACAATCTACTGTATTTCCAGCCCACTGTGAGATAAATTCCATTTTCTTCCCCCTTGTTTTATTGATTTTCATTGAAGGGCGATTCTTTTTAACAATAGCAAAAACATCTTTATAATCAATGGACCTTTGGATATTACAAAAAGTAATTTGGAAACAATTTTTTATCTTTAATTTACAAGAAAACAATCACACTATTGACATTAAATTTATCTATATATTTTGCAATAATTTTTACAATTTGAGATGTCATGAAACATCATAAGAAATGAAGAAAACTTTTGATAGATCTATCTTTAAAAATGATATGACTAAATTTATATATCAATTATTATATTTATATTCACTTATTTAAATGGAGGAAGATAAATTTGAACAAAAATATGTTTTTTTTAATGATTTTTATGACATATAGCGTAAAGTTAATAGACGGGATTGAAAAAAATTTAATTAAATAGGCCAAAATATTATTTTTCATTCAAGGTTTAATAACTTGATAAATTTTCATTATTTAAGATTCAAATATTATATTTTTATCTTTCATTAGAGATTCTCGTTAGATGTAACGGTAGATAAGTTATTTATTCAAATCTTATTATAAAAATATTTTAAGTTATAATATATGAATTTTTGACATGTGATGGGCGAAAATTAAATGTGTTTTGAAAAAAAGTTGATGAATAAATAAAAAATGAAATTAATTTGGCGAATGTTGTTGTTAACTGTGAAAATATTATATGAAATTAAAAAAATGGATGATTTATTAATTAGGTTAAACATGGTTTGATTTGTCTATTGACACGTGTAAGGTGAGAAGATTTTAGCACACGTAAAATGAATGATCAACAACTAATTATAAAATTTAAAATTTGACACTATCATTGGTTGGCACATGTAAAATGAATATTAACGAGTAATAAATAAGTAATCAACTGGGCGGTTGGTTTAGTTATGCATATTAAAATATGTTTGAATTGTATGTTCATTGAGTTTGATCGTATAATTTTTTTAATTGATTAATGAAAAATGTTATTGAATGTATTTTGACACACTTTTTTATATATAATTTGAGATATTTTGATCATGTGTGTATGAATATTAAATTTAGTTGTGGTTTTTAAATAAAAACATATTAAGAAAAATTTTAAATTAATATATTTTTTTATATTCATATTCTCTCAAGGATATTTAGAGAGTGGTGTTATATTTTTCTTTTACAATGTAAGTCTTATATTTGAGATGGGTTGGATCTTTCCACCTCGGGAGTTGTTTATATGCTGAGTGTCAATGCCATGAGGTGGAATAAAAGATGCATAATGCGATAGGTATCAAGTAGGATTTTGAATCCTATGCTCAAAAGCACTCTATTGTTCTCTTCACTAGGGGAGCCTTTGAAGGGAAATGGTACATTGGTGGCATGGTGTGCATCAAAGAGGACTTAGGGTCCCCCACATGGGCGAACCATCTTGTTGCATTTGCTGGAAAAGATGAAGGGTGATTTTGGAGAGACTTGGGATATTATGATAGCCAATAATTGAGAGGCCTGGAGTTCCTACTGTTGTTGTTGGGGCACATTATTTAATTGATTTATCAACATAATTATGGTATTGGTTAGGCTACTAATACGATTTTTGGTTATGTCGTTGTCATGTACAACAACTTATATACCTCAACTACTAGTTATTCTTTGGGGAGAAGTTTCTGGTTAGCCTAAGTGATTTGACCATTTATGTTCTTCTTTGATATCCTTCTATAAGGTGTCTTGAAAAGGATGTTCTTATTGAGAGTAACAAATGAAAAAAAAACAATCTTTTGGATTTTGCATTTCTTCTAAGGGGCCATCAAAAGATAATGGGGGGATATGTGATTATGATAGAAGGTCAGAAAATGCTTCATTAAATGTCTTTCTTCTAGTGTCAAATAGTTTATGAAAAAATTTGTACACCAATAAGAAGTATGCAAGATGAGAGCTTACACAAAAAGATGACAATGGTGATTGGAAGTAGCATAATAATTTCATGTCCATTAAGTAAGTTGAAGTAATGAGTGTACAACTCTCATTGAGTGAGTAATGAAAATGATATATTTTTAACGTGATTCAATCTGATATTCAAGAGTTTATAGTTACGATTATGTTATTTATATCTTTGAAAAAAATATAGTTACAAAAAATAATATGTTTGATCAATATTTATATAGTTTATCGTTTCAAAGTGACTTAACGACTTATAATATATTGTTGTCTTTTTAGTCCCGTTTTATGAATTTAATCAAAGGAAAGTTTTACGGTATTTCACGTATACATATCATCTTAGAATAATCCATGGGTGTTTTGGACAATGTTTCTTGATGTATGGTTTGCAGAAAAATGACAAATACAGACCAAAAATAATTGTGATTATAAGTAATAAAAACGGAAAAATGTAATTCATGACGTTTCCATTTAAGAGATATTTTAGTATTAATTTTCGACGTTAAAAAATGAAACGGAGCAAGGGTTCAAATATATTTAAAAAGGTTTAGACTGTAAAAGTGGGGTGGTTTAAACGCGCGGAAGGTGAGAAGATGGAAAGAAAAATTACTCATAAATACGAGGAACAGCAAAGGCGGGGATTGGTTTCTGGGTGAACAAATGAAGCAAAAGTGGCCGTCTTCCCGTACACTTGGATTGGACTTTTCTGGAATTATTTTCTATTTTCTAACATTATTCGCATTTCCTCTTTTGATATCAGAAACCCTTCCTTCACTTCCTGTCCTGCTAATTCTAACACCAAGTAGTCGATTCCCATTTTACCCTTATTAACGGTAAAAAATTTGAGTTATCTGTTTTTACTGGCTTTAGTTTGCGAAGGAGAAAGGGTGGAACTCAATGGAAGGAGTATTATGCATAAAAGGATATATATTCAAATCCTTCTATACGAAATGTCTTAAAAAAAAAGAAAGAGATTGATTAATAAATAAATAACGATGATAATGTTGTAGCTAATAAAAGCAATGGAGTAATAGTCATGGCTTTGGTGTTAGCCCTGTCTATTTCTATTAGAGGGTAATGAAGAGAGAGAGCAACAAATGAATAATGAATGGATGCTTTTCGATTTGGTTAACGTCGGAAAGTAGAGTAAGAAAGAGATGGTTCTTTCCTTCTCTCTTTCTTCTCATTTTATACATCTGAATATGATGTTGCTTTAAACCACCAATACGAAAAAGATAGGCAATTTATAACACAAGCAAAAATACAGTAAAATTCGTCTAGTTTTGAGAAAGAAGAGACTCTGAGGAGCCGAATAAATAATTAATAAATCATTTAATAAAGAAAGATGTGTACAAGACGCGAAGAGAGAAAGAAAGCAAGTACTCTTGTGAATGATGATGAGCCATTCATAAAAGAAAAGAAAAAAAATTTAGAAAAGAGTATAGAAAAAGGCAAGGGCAAGGGGAGTGAATGAGAAGGGTATACATAATCTAAGATCTTTAAACATGTACCCCTAAGCTTTTTAAAACGTCTGTTCTGTTCTTTGAATACTTTACTTCTGGAGTCTCTTCTCTTCCCTTTTTTGTATTCATTTGATTTTTATCTTCTTCGAACACAAATACAGAAATGGAAAGAGGGAGTTTCGTGGTTTTTACTTTCTGATCGTTCTTTGATGTGAGAGTGGATGATCAGAATTTTGTGAGGTTTTTCTCTTTTGATGTCATAGCCTACCCTATATTCCCTCAAATAGTTGTATCTCTTACCGAGAAAAAAAAAATGTGGGATCTGAATGACTCACCTGATGATCAACTGAGAGAAGAAGAGTCTGAAGGTTGTTCTTCCCAGAAAACCTCCTTAGACGGCGACGACGAGAAAGGCAAACGGGTGGGCTCCATCTCCAATTCTAGCTCTTCAGCGGTGCTCATCGAGGATGGATCCGATGAAGAAGTTTGTGGCGAGAAGGGGTTGGGTTTACAGAGACGCAGCAGTAAGATATTTGGGGTTTCGTTGCCTCACGGAGACTCTATGGAGGTGATTGACCCGCCTGTGACTCGCCAGTTTTTTCCTGTTGATCAAGAGCCCGAAATGGGCACTACATCGAGCGGGGTTGGACATGATTTCCCTCCGGCTCAGTGGGCTGGCGTCAAATTTCGCCAATCGGAGCCTCTTGTGGCTGCCAAAACGGGTGAAGTTTCTCAAGTTCCGATGAAGAAAAGCAGGCGTGGACCCAGGTCAAGGAGTTCACAGTATAGAGGTGTCACGTTTTACAGAAGAACTGGAAGATGGGAATCTCATATATGGTTTGTATTATCGACGTTGTTGTTATTCAAATCTTTCTCACTCAAATGCAAGATATACACATATACATACTCTAAAATCATATATTTACTCATTTATTTTTGTTTTTATGGTTTTGAGGTGTAGTTGTTGATGGTCAGAATATTTTTGTTTTGGTTTTTGTTTCAGGGATTCTGGAAAACAAGTTTATTTAGGTATGCGTGGAATTTTCTTGGCTACTATTACTCCAAAATGGAAAAAAAAAATAAAATGGAACGGTTTCTATTTTTAACTTCGATTGTTGAAACAATATGTTATGTGCGTCACTTTTTCTGATGCGGGTTGGATGGATTTGTGATTTAGGTGGATTTGACACTGCACATGCAGCTGCTCGGTGAGCTCTAGCCCCCTATTGTTTACTAAGATTGTAAAAGCTTGATTTTTTTTTCTCACCTGAAAGGAATGGGCAAGAGAGTTTTATGTGTTTATTAATGGAAAGACCAAAAAAAAAAAACGAACTATAATCTTGTGTTTTACAGTGCATATGATAGGGCAGCAATTAAGTTCCGGGGAGTCGAGGCAGACATAAACTTTAGCATAGAAGATTATGAGGAAGACTTAAAACAGGTAGGTAAGAGGGAGGGAGACTATTCTATAGGTTTTAATCTTATCTTCAACAGTATACCTTATCTTCAACAGTTTTATGCTTCTCTTCGTTCATCTTGCCATGATTCTTTTAATTTTGTTCATTTACAGATGAGCAACTTAACCAAGGAAGAATTTGTGCATGTACTTCGCCGACAAAGCACCGGTTTCCCTAGAGGAAGCTCAAAATATAGAGGAGTTACCTTGCACAAGTGTGGAAGATGGGAAGCTCGAATGGGTCAATTTTTAGGAAAAAAGTAATCCCTTTGGATCTCTTTCCCATTTAAAAGCTCAGTTATTATTTCACCTAGTTTATTGATTCTCCCCCACAAGCTTATACTGTCCAATCTGTGTTGTCAGGTACGTGTATTTAGGCTTGTTTGATACGGAGATTGAAGCTGCAAGGTCCATTATTTCTCATCTTGGTTATCCTTTTTCGCTTGAACATTTATCCTGTGGAAAAAGCTTTAAGTTTCTGGTTTATACTTCTGGTAGGGCTTACGACAGAGCTGCAGTTAAGTGCAATGGCAAGGACGCTGTTACTAATTTTGACCCCAGCCTCTATGAAAATGAGCTTAACTCACCCAGTAAAAGAATCTGACAATTTCTAATTTGTAATTAATCATAATATTTCTGTTATGACCTTGGGGTATTAATGATGCAGGCCATAATCTAGATTTGAGTTTGGGCGGTTCAACTTCAAAGCAAAGCGGTATAGATTTTGGTAATAGGAAGCAAAATAGTGGAGCGTTCGATCCTGATTGGCATAGCCGGGGATATAGGCTTAAGGTTTATCTGAATTAATTTTTCATAGTCATGTTTAAGTTTAATTTAACATAGTAATCTTCTTTTTTCTTTCTTTATTGGAGTTTAACCTAAAATAATCCAAACTGCAGCAACAGGCTTGTAGAAGAGAATATGATTTGCGAAGAAGAGATGGGTACTGTGAGAATGAAACCATTCAACTTCTGAGCCAAACCCACCTCCAATCTCCAGCTGCCACATTCAAGCCCAATGAAATGCAAAGATGTGAGCAGTTTAGAAGAACTGGAGAGACACAAATACTACATATGGTTCCTCCACATTATAATCCAGCTAATTATCAGGTGGTGGTCATCTTATTTTATGCCTAAATTTGAACTTTTTTAACTTGAAACAAAATCATTAATGCATTTATATATATATTGATTGTTATAAATGTAGAGTCAGTTTCCAAGCAGCAGTCAAAGAGGTAGAATTGGGAATGATCTCCCACTATCAACAAATGAACAACAATGGCAACCGGGTCCTCCCCAATTTTTCCCAACTGCTGCAGCATCATCAGGATTCCCACCGCAGATAAGACCTCAAAATTGGCTGCAGAAAAATGGGTTTCCTTCTCTCATGAGACCCTCCTCCTAAGTTGCCCATTTGAAGATCTAAACTCGTTTTCCACTTTCCCAACGAAACCAGAAGATCATCAGAAGACAAAGGATGTATGGATCGATCGGTCAAACTAACAGAGGGAAGCAATCTTCAGCTAGATATTTTCTGAATTATTTCTGACTAAAACTGCTGATGTCTATGAAATGAAAGAAATGTGTGGCCTTGCCGCCCTATATCTATAGCCTAATGTTTCTAGTAATGTCTTAGTTAGCTGTGTAGCTAGCATATCTCACATGGCATATTTTTTTTTTTTTTTGTAAGTTTTCTTAAATTACAACCTGGGAAAAGCATCTGCTAGCTGGACTGAATTTTTAGTTTCCGTAATCGATGGAGTGATGATGCCATGGCCATGCATGCATATTCAATTCTTCATGTTTGTGAGGGTTAAAAATCTTAGCTTAAATTTGGTCACTGAAAAGAGAAGTGAAAGCGTAAGAAAGAAGCTTGAGACATATGAAATGGGGGATTGAGGTCTTGGAAATATCAAAGGATGGTGATGAATAGTCACTGTCATTTTTTGTCCTTTGAATCAGTTCTATCGGCCGAAGTGGTCAGACATTGCTATAAAGGCGAGAGGGACTTATCATCTTAACACACAAACCTTTAAAAGCACACTGTTGGTATGTTAGTGAGACAGACAGCATTGGATTTGTATTTTGTCGTTTGACGAATATAATCACTTTTAAACGGGTTCAATTACGGAAACGGGTTCATTATCGGGCTGTTACCCATTTGAAAATTCACATTAATTACACAAAATAATTATTGTTGGTGAAATTTCTCCAATACAAGATAGGTTATAATAGTAATGTTAAGAAACCTAAATTTCATTACGGTGGCGTTGAATATACGTAGACACAGGATTGTGCGGTGCAGACTAAACCCAGATAGAGAATTGTATGTGAAGTGGTTTATTAAACTTAAGTCTACGTCTATGATTATGGTATTAGTGACTTTGGGATATAATGCGACAAAAGTTTTGTATGAAAATTACGAATGTTCTGAGGATGACTTTATTTTCTTTATTTGGTCAAAGTTTGAATCTTTTTTTGAGCAGAATCATTTAATCCATTGAATCACTTTATCTTTTTATATGAGTCTATTACATTGTTCTTTAAGAATCAGGCAACGATAAGATCCCAAGCCATCTTTCAAGCAAAGAATCCCTCTCGCCTCGCTTTATACGAGCAAATAAGCAGCTGCATAAAACTTTATAAAAATATTTGTTTTGGTCCATGAAAAACCACCAATGACACGCTGCCTTACAAATATTCCAAAAAATAATAATAAAAAGGCCAAACCACCAATGACACGCTGCCTTGCAAATATTCCAAAAAATAATAATAATAAAAAGACAACAAAGTAAGTCTCTCTTTTTTAGTATTTAAAGCCCATCCTCCTTAGATCGTCTCCTTTGCATCGGATCTACGTAATACTGCCAATTCTCAGACAATAGACGGATTCTTACTATTATATTTGTCCAACAAAATTTATGGTGTAAAAAAAAAAAAAAAGCTCAAGGGAGAAATTATTTATATTCATATTAATCACGGGAGAGAAATGGGGACATGAGAGAAAGAGAAGAATAGGAATAAAAATAAAGTAAAGAACATATGGGTGGCTGAAGTTTGCTTTATTTCTATTTCGGATTAGGGTTTCCACAAATGGGATCTTTTTAGACGGTGGAAATGTTTTATAGTAAAGATAATGGCGACTGAGATGTGACAGTACTGTTTTGTGGGCATGTATGGCTTTGTATTGTATTAGTCTTCTTAACTCTCAATTGCTTTACATCGCTTTCATCATCCATTCAACACAAACTACTTCTTTCGTTTCAAATTTTCAGGACTCTCATTATTCATTTCTTAATCATCCCTCTTATCATATAAACACCCATCATTATTTTATGGATTATTACTAATTTCTTTCATAACCCCATTTCCTTTCTCATGGACTTGGTATAATCATTGTTTGAAAATCTATCTTGTCAGTTGAATTTGTGTTTATATCACTGGTCAGGGTTTGGTGGTCATTAATTGGTTTCTTTTATCTTTCATCTTTTTTAGGCAATTTTCTGTGACAAAATACATGACTGCAAAAGCACTCATTTCTAGGTTTACATATTTATGTGACAAAAAAGCTTTGATCGGATTATAGCAAATTGAGTTGTGATTTTCCCAGCTGCAGGATGTAATATCTGTCAGTAAACAGCCTTCAAACAGGCTATAGATTCCATGCATGTGAACTTAACAGTTCAATATATACGAATCTGTAGAAACAAAGTAAAACATATTTATGAATTAGTTGAAGAAGAAAAACAATATATGAATGACTTGGCCCTCAAAAGATCTTTGTGTTGCCCCTTGAGGAGGTTCAATGGGACATGGAAATCCTACTGTTTTCTAACATTTTGCATAAAGAAAATAGGCTATACTAATTAAAGCAATTATAAGGTATCCAACATTATCAAAACAAATTAATTTTCCTTTGAACAAAATTATTTTGATGAATCGAGCAGCAGAAATGATCACAGCAGGCAAACTTTATGGGAATCTATCAATCTGAATAACTGAATTGGAAGATGGAATATTGAAATCTCATCCATACATGTAATGAGTGATCCAAGGAATGAAATAAAAATGGGCTGTGGGAGCTGAGGAATATTCTAAAATTTAACTTCATTTTTCTTCGTTTTTGTTGGTGAACGTTAAACAGTTGGACCGCAGATGAAAGTGAAATATCCTTGGAATGAAGTTGCTATAAACAGAAAGTGGGTTCGTGGTCCCTTTCCCTTTTAAAAAAAAGTTCTGGGTTCAAAGAAGAAGCATATTGTTCCATTACTTACACCTGTTTCTTTCTCTTTTTCTTGCATGTAAGCGAGTTCAACATTTATATGATTTTAATTGTTCTAATTGTAAATATCTTTTGCATTTCATGTGATAAAAATAATGTGGAAGATCAGATGCAGCCCATACACGTCACTTAGACTTTGGATAAGACTAAATAAACACATAGATAATTAATTAATCAACTATAATATTATTTTTCTTTCATACAATTAAAGCACAAAAGTTCAATATTTATATTAATATCCAGCCAAGGTGAGCCAATTAATTAAGGATTTTTTTTTTTAATTAGGAAATCTTTTTAAAGGTATATTTTGAGAGTGATTTTGGTATGTCTTTTGTGCTTTCCCATCCCTTTAGCTTTTCTCTTTTTAATTCTTCAAAGTTCTTTGTAAAATACATCAATCAATTTTCATATTATTCGATATAGTTGATTCAATTCAATGTCACAATCCATCTCAAGTGGGATTCCTCAATTTAAAAAAAAAAAAATTCTTCTGAGTAATTTCGGATAAACATCAATATCATTGCTCTTAGATAGAAATATATTTTGGACTTAGTCTTTTTGTATATTAACAAGAAAAAAAAATGCTATACATGCTTTTCCCACCCAAAGAAACAAAAAAATAAAAAAAAAAATCAGATTAAATATATTTTACTTGTTTAGAAAGTGAAATACATAATTTCAGACTACTGACTTTATGTGCAAACATAGATTGACTCAAAAGCCCAACTAATTTCAGGCATATTTTAATGGAGAAAGGTGAAGATGAATCACTGATTAAGAGATTATAATGGTGCTATTTGTGCTTGTGTTTTTGTCATTTACCCCAAATGGAACCTCGTAGTTGTACTCAACCAATAATTAATGTGAAAATTTAGGGTTATCGGTGAAAAGAGGTGGAGAGAAAAAGAAACATCAAAATCAATACCCAACCCAGCCAAGTAATCAAACAAAGTAAACAAAACACAGCTACGATATAAATTAAATTTTAGAAATTTCAATTAAAAGCAAAGAAAAATATTGTGATTTTGTGATGTAACTATAGTAAAAAAAACTGATTATAACAAAAATAGAGAAGATTAAAATATAACGGACTGAAATGAGAAAATTATCTCAAAACTTTTCAGATTTTACAATGCTATTCAAATGAAGTAGGGGTGGGTGCGTTTCTCTTTTTTGTAGTAGGATGATATGAATTAACCCGATTGCTTGTTGAATCATTACATACTGATGTAATATACTAATTTTTCAAACATTAATGTTAATGATATCTTATTGAATAAGTTTACAATGTTATCATTAGAACATATTTATTTGAAATTAATCTTTTAACTTTGTCAAACTTTATGAGTATAAAAAAATTTCGGTGAAATATTTTGGGTTTTGTCTCCTTCAATGTTTCTTCCTTTTATTTGAGCAATATAAGTTGCATTATTTTCATATACTTTGGGAGGAATTTTTGTTGTAAAAAAAAAAAAAGATAGCATATATTCCAGATATATTGGATAACCCATCATAATCATATTCATTTTCGATTGGCTTTATGACGTGCAAGAATCATTAAATGATTCAAAGATGTTGCAACCAAAGTTTCCTTTGTAAAACTTCATGATGTGATTATGTTATTATAAGTGAATATATATTACATTTGTAAGCCAGTTTGATGAGAATTAAAAAGATAATTAACATTTATATATCCAATCAAACCAAGATTATCAAGAGATTTTATAAAAATAAATAATCACAAATGTTAAATTTCACATGAATAACAAAATACATGTTTAATTTTACTCTAATATCAACGACTGAAAAGAACGTATTCAATCTATTATGTTATATCAAATATAATAAAATATTAATGATATTAAGATAAAATTCTTCAAAATTGAATATATTTCCATTTTATTCCTTAGGATAAAAATGATTATTTTTAAAATTAAATGACCGAATAACCATTAAAGTGTTTAAAGTGTAAATCTTATACATATTAAAATATTTTAATGCAAGTCAAATGTCGCAAATTTTAATTAATCAAAACTTATTTATCAGAGAAAATACAAGTCAAAAAAGACGATATTTTTAATTTATTTCTGACTTTTCAGACCCGTCAAATCTGGAAAAGGGAAAACCATTTGCTTTGCAAGTTTGTATTTTCTTAAGTTCAATATGAATTAATTAAAGTTGTGACTTCTAGATGATTTTAGAATCAATACACATTAATATAAATATCAATCCGAATTCTTAAAGATAAAGTCTACCATATATATGTAAGTTCTTACTTTGCTTATATTCAAAAGCATCAAATTTATCTTCTTTTAGACAAAATAGCATTCTAATAATTTCTTCAAAAGGTAACAAAAATTTTCATCAACAAATCACATGCATCAATCATCACTCAAACTAGAAATCCTAATTTTTTTCTTGCTGAAACTAAAGATTTTCCTTTATGGGGCAGAAAGAAAGACAATAACGAATTTCTGATCTGGGTAAACAAGACTTTGCTTTATAGTTCGAAATAATGGTTTTTCACTAAAAAGGGTGTTGATTCTGGCCATGCAATTAATGGTAGCCGCTGCCAAACATCTAAATACAGACAACTCAAAGGATTTGGTTTAAACGTGTTAAAGGGTTTATTCCCAAAAGGATTATTATTGATTTAGTTTCGTTGTTGAGTGGATTTGTAATACAAAAAAGAAAGCTTGACGTTGAAAGCAAGCCCTTCACTAATTTTAGATCGTTAAGCTAATAATTATTTTAATTATGCTTGTTTGTTAGTCAATATTGACAACTCTGTCTTCCATTTCTACTTGTTTGTTTTATTTTTTAAAATACACCACAAAAGGTAGGGAAGGAGTAAAAGTTGTTGTACAAGATTTGAAGGTATGATTTCCAAAATTGGTTTTTCGCTCTATAAATGTAAAAATAGAGAAAAGGAGTTGCCACTATATTGAAAGATACAACATTTATTATTCACAAAAAATAACTTAAAAATGACACATTCAATATGGATATCTTGCTTTCAAAGGATGTGAAATCCTCAAGTAGAGGGGTTTGGTTTAAAGACTCGATGGTGGAATATTAGACCATAAGTTTTACCTACTGGGATTGAACCAAAAAAGTCTAATTCAAATAGGGTTTCTCATCATAAGATTAAAGGTCGCCAAGAGCAAGTTGGAAAAAAAAGGGAAAACTTTAGCACTACACTCCTGGATCTTACTTAACAATGCCATAGTTAAATCTGCTGGGCTTGTTGGCCTAATAATGGGATGGTGTACGAGCCTAAGCCCAAAATAACTGGGTGCGTACCAAAGCCCAGAGGCGTTTAATTTAATGCACTCTGCTCTTTTCAAAGATACCCCATTGAATCTAATTAATGTTTGGTTCTCTTTGCAGAGACACAGCTGCAAGGAATTTAATTCAGTTGAAGAAAATGTCAAATGCAATTCCCCAGGAAAATGATATGAAAGGCCAAAAGTGGTGTTCCCACCCAAGGTTTCTTGCAAATCCATGGATACCCATTAAGTATTAAAAATCTAACTATATAGTAATATACTCTGGGAACAACACCAATAATTTCTAAAAAATTGGTAATTTCCAATAATTTTGGTACAATAAAACTATGGTACACATTTTTTTATATATATAATTAATATAGTTATATTTTCATATGATTAAATGATTTTAAATTAATATTTAATTATATAATAACTTAAAAAATATGATTGAACACAGAACAAGGAAGAGTGCAGCCCTGCAATCAGCAGCAAGGAGAAGAAACCAATTGCGGTAACATCATAGTGGCTGCTAGGAGGCATATTGGGGCTGAACTTCTGTGCTATGACAAAACGAATTGATGAAACTTGTCAATTTTTTCCTATTTCCCAGACCTCCGATTAAAAAGAAAAAAAAAGAACAATACAATGTCTTTGGATGGCAAATCGTATCATTACATGTTTTTGATATCATTCATTATATAATTCGAGTCAATTTGAATATTCTTAAGTTAATTTAAAAACAATTTTAAAGTAAAAATTTTGTCATATAAACATAATTCGGTGTTATAAATTATTAGATCTATCTTAGATGATACGAAGTCAAATAAATTAAATCCAAAGCGCCATGGAATAACGAATAATTTCACTTTATCAAAAGGCAGGGCTTGCTTACATTTGAACACAAAGAATTTTCTCTATTTGATGTTCAAGAATCATGATAACATAGTTTATATTGGCCGAAGGACTATATCCCACCTAATGTTTAGTGAAATGACAAACTTTCGTCAATTAACTTTGAAAAACTCAAATATCTGTCCTTATATTAAAATTTATTGTTAGAATTAAAAAGTAAAAATGTTATTCAACTAAAAGACCAAAAATCTTATTCCCACCTAAGGTTTGTGGCAAAGCCAAACTTTTACTCATAAATAATTAAAACTAACAGAAAAAATTAGTTATAGAGATAAAATTATCATTAAACTAGTATTATATTAAAAATAATAAAATATTATTCATTTAACTCCAATATTAAATTGTGAAAAATCTCATTTTACCTATTAGGTTTTTATTTTCCAACGAGTTTTCTCCACCCCTTTCTTTAGAATTTTCATTGTTGACAAAAATGCGTTGACAACATCTTCATCTCTCTATGGGGTACAAATTGTCTTAGCCAAAAGACAGATTTGGATGAAGTATGATAATGCATTGCGTGATGATCTTCAACGATGTTGCCTAGATTCGTCGCCTTTATGACTGTTTTATGGTGGCATCTTCATCTTAGAGGCCAAAGGAAGCACTGACAAATAAGAAGTTGACTAGAGAATGGTGGCCCAAAAAGAAAAGGGAAAGAATGAAACCTTAGAAAAAATGAATATATTTTAAACTTTAATTAAATTTTTAAATTTAGAAAAGAAAAAATATAACAAATTTTTAGTTTTTTTAAATATATTTAGTTAAATAAAAATTTTATTTTAATTCTTTTCATAAATTTTAATAAAAAATAAGTATTTAAATTTTTTAAAATTAGCATTTGCGAGTTTATTGGGTGGAAAATAGTCCTTTTGCCCATTTATATTTCGTTTTCTCACTTGGAATTCCAGAGTCCTGACACTGTCATCAACTTCCTGTTAATCAGTGTCATGACTTTAGTTTGGCCTAATCTATATAACCGTTACTGGTTACACTTTTTCAATGTATAAAATCATCTCCTTTATAATTACGAATATCCTCATGGGAATTGACCGGTAAATTACTGGAAATTGCTTGAATGAAGTCATAGCGTAACTATCCTCAACATGGACTGCAGGTTTAATAAAATTAACCGTGTTAAAATTTTTAAGATAATTCAAATTTTTATTATATTTGTGAAATTTTGATTTATTTGGTATAATAATTATATGTCTGATTATTATATCCTAAATTTATTTATCTAATAAATACAAATAAAATCTTCAATTATTTAAAAAGAAAAAAACTATTCTCAACATATGTCAAACGTTAGCTTTTTGCTTTTCTCATTTAAAAATTTAAGACAAAGATCATTAATGAAATTTATGATTCCGAAATTATCATATATATGGTAAGTTTGGTGTTTAAAATTAATCTCCTTTTAGAGGGTTTCATGTTAAAAAAAGGTAGAAGTTTTGTTGAGAAGCATACAAAATTTAGTGTAAATTACACTTTTTAGCAAAATTTTGAAGACATTACATATTATTTCACAAAAATAAATTCAAAACATCAAAATTGAAACTCTTTGGAGATAGTTTAGTGGAATGAATGGATAGAATGTGTTGTTCGAAATGTCTAACATTGTTTGACAATGAGGTGTCAAACACTTTCACTTCTTCTTCACCACACGTGTATTTTTCGTTTAATATGGAGTAGTCGGTCATAAATAAAAACATAAATCTTTGTTTAATCTTATAAGTCATATTTAGTTGATTTCTGAAGGGTATATTCTAAATCGAAATACAGAAGCTTTTATATTCCTCCTTATCTTCACAATCATATCCTTAATCAATCCACCCAAATTCATGCAATTACTCAATAATCAAGCTAGCTTCTCATTCTAAGCCAAAAACTCCATAAAAACCCTATATTTAGATTGAAAACTTATCTAACTAAATCCTAAAAGTCTTTATACTTTAATCACATCATCAACGCAATTGATAATAAGCAACATAACAACATCTTATAATAAACAAATTATAAAAAATTGGAGATGAAGCTTATTAAACATCTTAAATCCCAAGCCAGTTAATGTAAATAGTTTGCTTTGCCAAAATCTAGAATAAGCATAAAATTGACATTTTCCTCTCAAAATGAGGTGGAGGGAATGGTTAAGGTTTTGTCCAATGGAGTTGAAGAAGCTAAGGATATATAATTTGAATGCACAGATAATATATTATTATATAATTGATTGTTATTTTGTTTTTTAATTAAAATCATCAAATTACATATAACACGTTATTTGTGTATTTAAATTGTATAAGTATATTTTTATTATGAGTTAATAATATTATATATATATAAAATAAAAAAATTTCAAAGTAGAAAAAGTCAACTAACACTCTTTTTCATATAACCGGAGATTTAATTTATATTTATTAGATAAAGAAATTTGAGATATAGTAATTATACATATAATTATTATATCAGATAAATTAAACTTTTATAAATATAATAAAAACTCAAGCTCAAATTTTTATTTTAAAATTTTTAAAATTTTATCAATTTTACTAATATTTAAATATGTCCCATTTGTACCCAAATTTATTCCATTTACCTAACTTTAGTTAAAAATATTATTACAAAAACCGCCATAATTTCATATTACATTATTTATTTTAAATATATAATATTGTTTTAATATTTACTGAAATCCACGTCTCAATAATCACATTAAGCATAAATTGGAAGAAATATTAACGTAGTTATATTTGCAAGGAACGTATTTCTTGACACGTGGCGACGGGATATTTAACAACACTTGAATTGAAAGGAACGTAAACTGGGAAAAAAGGGCGACCAAGAAATGGACGGCAACAGCAACCAAGATGTAACATTTATTATAAACGAGGTCACATCTTGGTGGGCCAAAACGGAAGCGTTTTATGTTCTCTGGCGCTTCCAGTAAACGAGACGATTTAAGTCAAACTGGTTGGTGGCATTTGACAATACGGCATCCAATGTGGCACTAACTAACCAGATACATCGTGATTAAATGGTGCCACCTTATAAACTTTCATAGTCCATCAATTAGCGAAGGGGAAAAGAATTATTCCCACACAACCTGGGTTGTGTTACAAACTTTTATATGTTAAATTTTAAAACTTAAATATTTATTTATTAATAATTAAAGTTAATAAAATTAATTAATTATAAAAATAAAATAATTATTTTATCAATAATATTAAAAAAAAAATTATATAATTTTTTTTAAATTTAAAAAAATTAATAATTTTATTCGTAATTAAGTTTTACAAAGTAACATTTTTCCTTTAATGTTTGAAATTTTTAAGCACAACTTTCAGTGAATGGTCAGCACTCTCCCCCTTCTAACAATGTGTCTCCCTCTTAGCTACTGTTGTTGACACTCTTTGTTGGCTTGTTTGAGACGGAACGAAGTATTGTCTTTATTTAATATGAAGACGAAGACAATTCAGAGGAGAGAGCCAATAGAAGAGAGAAGGCAAGAGGGAGAGAAGCTGATTGGAATATAGAAGGTGGGTAGAGACGATGATAATTGTCAGAAAATGATAAGGATAGAAAATTAAACCCATGAAAAAAATGTAATTTTTTAAAACTAAGAATAGAAAAAAAATATTAGTTTTTTAAACTTAGGAGAAAAATAAGATAAAATTTTATTTTTTTAATTTTACTAATAAAATGATAATTTTATTTTTGAAACTAGTTAATTTTAATAATTGATATATAAATATTTAAGTTTTTAAAATTTATTTGATGAATGTTTTGGTTCGCGCTAAACCTTGACTGAGGATAAGTCTTTCGGCCATTAATAAATTCAAGAAAATGTGAGCATTAAGAGACATGTTTTATACTAAAACAAAACAAAATCCTAGTGTTGTTAAGCACGTCTGCCCCAAAACGATATGCATCATTCTTTAATAAACAATATCCACCAAATAATTTTCTTTTTCTTTTATAATTGAGTGGGTCCTGAGTAACCACATCTATTTTATGCACCCAAAGCCAGTGAACATATGCCAGTGGTTCAAAGAACAGACAAAGACAACTGTATTTAAAAAAAAGGTAATGGGAAACATGGTCAGTTGATAATGTTGAGAAACCAGAGCCTGTCACAAGCAACCAATTTTCTTTTATTTTTTTAATTATTTTTAGATTTAAATTAATTTATTAAATAAAATAAATTTCAAATTTAATAACTATTTAATCAGATAAATTTAAAATATGTAATTTTAATATACTATTAAAAAAACCTTAAACCCATTTTACCTAATACATAAAAATCTTTTCTTTCATCATGACAACTATCTTTCTGTTCTCAGAAGTTACATTAGCTAAAACTATAAGAAAGCAAAAGTAGTTGAAACTTGAAAGCGGCAGTCGCATCATTAGTGTTTAAATTAAGAATTGATTAAACAAATAGTTGATTGGACTTTATTCGAACTAAGAACTATAATTTATAAAAAAGGAATAAAAGATGTAACGATGCTTTCGTTGTTGTTATCTTTCTTTTCATCAGCGCCCTCTTCTTTAATACACCACCAACCACTGCCTTCCCACTCGTTCATTTATTTATGGTGAGGTGATTAACTCTTGTAAGTCCTAACTCATGCTTTAGTTTTAAGTAACGGATTTGGCCCGACAAATTCCAGGAACTTTTTCCTCTGATTGGAATAGATTATGGTAGTCCAATCATATATAAGAAAAATCTAATTTTTTAATATAATATATTATGTATAGTATATGTTTATTATTTAAAAAAATTATAAACATAATTAAAAATTTAAAAATTTTAATATATGTCTTTAATATATCAATTCATTCATGCCATACTAAGTCTATATTATCTCAGTAGTAAAAATACGGGTTATTTATATTTATGTTTAATTCATATTTTAAATACATTATTTTAAAATTTGAATTTAAAATATATTAAATGCATATCTTATATATTTATCATATTAAACATATATTTTTATTATATTTTATGTTTTTCTATTTTTTATAAATTTTTTAAAAAACAAAAATATCTTTAAATGTTTAATTAATTACCGTAATATCATAATTATATAAAATAAATAATCCAACTTTTTGTCATTCAAATCTCTAATCTCTATAGATAATTTTTTATGATAAATGAATATTAATTATATATTATGTTATATTAAATTTAATAGTTAATTAAATACTTTACATTTGAATTATTAATTAGAAGATACGTAAAAAGTATTAAAATTATGTTCAGTATTATTGTATTTTTATAAATATATTATTAACAATATATCATATTAAACTCATATATATATATATATATTATGTATTTACATTTTATGAATTTTTTTATAAATATATTTTTTACCGTTTATAATTTCATATCTATATAATTCTTTCTTTATATTTACTATCTATGTGTATATTTTAAGTTATTATCGTGTTTCGTAGAACGTGAAGCGGGTTGAAATTAACCGGACAAAGACTTGCGGTCTTCTAGTCCGTCAGATGAGGTCATAGCACCACCATGACTTACCCGCGCGCGCAAAAGAGGCCAACCAACCAACCATATCACTGTGTATCTCTGTAACCAATTTCTACAGTCGTTCAACGTTTTTACTCTGGTACGTGTCGCCCGTGTCAGCCTTAGGCCGACACTTTCCCCTTCTTGTCATTTCAACCCTCTCTTGTCTTGCTGTACTGTTACATCACTTTCTATTTTATTACTTTCTAATTTCCTGCATTTTACTTTACTAGCTTGCCAAATACATTCTCTCTCTCTCTCTCTCTCTTTATATTTCTTCCTCTCATTTTTCGAGTTAGGTTTGTGTTGTCGCTGAGATCGCAGCGTTGCGCATTGTGAACTAGTTGTAAGTAGCTGCGTAATTTTAAGTTCTTTGCGCTTGATCATCCGACTCTGGTTCATGCAGTGTGAAGTCTAGGTGGTGCAGTAATCTCTAAGGTGAGCCTGTGTTCAGCTGTTTTCTTTTGTTGGTTGATACCTTGTGTTTGCTCGATTTCTGAACATGAAAAGAGCTGAATATGCGGATTACACATACATGCATTGGTAATTGTATTGTTTTTGTTAGTGTTGAATATAAAGCATTATGCTGTAAGCAAATTTTATTTAATTTGGTGATATAGTCTGAGAAATTGAGTGTTCTGCCAAGACACAGAGTATAAGTTCTTTTATCATCGACTTTCAATAATGAAACAAAAATATATATATGTAAATACTCTGGGAAAAAATCATTTTTAGAGTGTGGCTTATGAAAAAATATGTTGCCAAACAAATTATTAGAACTTACGAAAACTCAATCCGTATTCCATTATAGTTTTTCCAAAAAATATGTTTGAAAAACATGGCCAGACCTATCTTTCGTAATTATATGGGAAAAAAGGAAAAGAACTTGTACAGGCAATTTTCATTTTCTAAATGTTAGATTTAGTTATGTTATTTTTTGAAATAGACGGTTTCGAGTCAAACAGAACTGACTGAACACAAAGCAACTTAAGTAATGTTAAAATAATTTTGTTTTTATAGGAATTATAGCAGGCAGGCAGTTCTTCTGAATGATTCTTTCTGTATAGATTTCTTATAAGCATTTTTGGCTGTTTAAGTGATGTAGAGTTGAATTGATCGGGTATCTTCTTCTAAGGAGTATTTAAGCTCCTGGAGAAAATATGGACAACAAGACATGGGGCTGGAGGAAAAAATCTAGTGAGAAGCCTATTTCAGAAAATGTTAAGGTAGATCTTTCTGTGAAAGGAAACGAACAAGAGGTAAACTAAGCACTTAGTTTTACATCCTTCTTGTCTGTTTAAAAATGCTATGAAACTGTTACATACGAATTCTCATCACAGAAATAGGGACAATGCAAATGCATTTTGTCATTGGAAAAAAAAATGTGTCTTTTCTTAATGCTGAATGTGGCATCAGTTCAATGTGAATGTTTTTTATAATCAGATAACTTCTTAGTAGTACAAACTTAAATGTTACAAAGCAGGGCTACACCAGATGCCTTCTTACAGATTATCATTTGCTTACTGCCACTGTGAGATTTATTATCAAAGTGACACCTAACCTAAGTGGTAAAGCTCCTTCATCTTGGTACCACAGGCCCAGGGTTTTAACCTTCTTCACACTACAGCATATAACTACTAAAAAAGTCTAATTTACAACTGAAACAAGAGTGGTGGAACTGGTGTACACACATAGAGTTTAATATACTAAAAAATTGTGTTTCCAAGTATTAAGCGATAGGAGTATATGAGGTTGTACTACAGAACTCTAAATTGCCTTTTGTTTTAAAGATTTTCGGGTTTAGCAACCATCTTAAGGGAGACAACAAGTGTCTTTTCGAGGTCAGAGTTTGTGGAGTGAAGTGCCCATTAGATTTTTAGGATTATCTGTTAAGAAAATTTTGATATCAAAATATTATATACCCACGGTCAGGAAATCATGAATATCATATACACCTTCTACACCTTGTGACTGGAGTGCCTCAGCTTAATTAGTTATTGAGAGTGACAACCCAGACCCTGCCTCCCAATATATGGTGCTTTAAGTTAAGCTCGCTGATATTTTAAAATGATGTGCAATGTGAAAAGCTATATATATATATATATATATCAGATTGTTTTTGGCCTTTTTTATATAAAAGGGAGGTTTAGGCCTGATTTCTTAAAAAAGTAACTAAGACCAGACATCTCTCTTAAGGAAATGTGTTTTATGGTTTCTCTGAGTTTGTTCAATGTTTACATGTAAATCTTCTTGAGGATTCACTGTCGATTGAGGCATATTATAATTTTGATTTCAAATACAGATACTTTTGACTGATAAAGCACGATTAGAGAGTGATTTGAAAAGCTTACACGAGAAGCTCTCTTCTATCCTTGCTGAGTGTAATGCCAAAGATGATCTAGTGAAGAAACACACAAAAATAGTGCAGGAAGCAGTAGAAGGTAAATCAATGAATCTCTTTTTTACTTGTATAACTTCTTTTAGGAATCTGTATTCTTCTAAGGTTTTGCTTTTTAAATTCAAAGGTAACTTTATTACGCTATTTCTGTTAATATTCTTGTTTAGCTGCTACATTTATCTTTAATTTATATATAGGCCAGAGAAAGGCTGGAGCCGAAGCAATGCTTCTAAAGCAAGAAATAGATGAAGCTTTACAGCAGAAATGTGATGCTGAAAAAAGATTAAGTCAGCTGGATGCTACTCTCAAGGAATGTATGGAGCAGCTACATTTTGTTCGAGAAGAGCAGGAGCAAAGGATTCATGATGCAGTGATGAAGGCATCTAGAGAATTTGAAAAATCCGAGATGATTGCAGAGGCGAATTTGGCTGAGTCCGGCAAAAGGCTATCAAAATTAGGTGTTGAGAATACTCATCTTACTAAGGCTCTCCTAGAAAAGGAAAAGATGGTAGAAAACTTAACTAAACAAAGGAATCAATCGGAGGCTGAATTTAGTGCATTAATGATTAGATTTGATTCCATAGAAAAAGCAAATGCTTCTCTGAAATATGAAGTTCGAGTGCTTGAGAAGGAGCTTGAGATCCGGAATGAGGAGAGAGAATTTAATCGCCGAACTGCTGATGCATCACACGAACAACACTTGGAGAATGTGAAGAAAATTGCCAAGTTAGAATCAGAATGTCAAAGGCTACGTCTCCTGGTAAGGAAGCGGTTGCCAGGGCCTGCTGCCCTGGCAAAAATGAAAAATGAAGTTGAGATACTGGGAAGGGAGTCAAATGAAACAAGAAGGAAAAGGTTAAATTCTAGTCCTCTTGGTTTAATGGTTGGCTCTGCAGTTGAAAACTCTCCTGACTCTCCCAGCAGAAGTATTTATTCTCTGACTGAGCAGTTATGCACAATGGAAGAAGAAAATAAGACTCTTAAGGATGTTCTTAATAAAAAAGCTAATGAACTCCAATTTTCAAGAACAATGTATGCTCATACAGCTTCCAAATTATCAGAGGTTGAGTCACAGCTGGAAGAATTATCGCAAGGTCAGAAAATCATGGAGCCAACCAGGAACAATGCTGTCCCGTATGAATTCTCTGTGGCTTCAATGCCAGACATTGGTAATGAAGATAAAGTCAGTTGTGCTGAATCACAGGCTTTGACTTTGATCTCGGAATTGGAACACTTCAGAACACAGAGGGGTTCGCCATTGCGCAATTCTGTTGGAGCTTCTGACATAAATCTGATGGATGATTTTGTTGAAATGGAAAAACTGGCTGTAGTCTCTGTTGATAAACCATGCAAGAGTTCTCTTGTTTATCCAGGTGAAGCTAATGAAGTTGTTGGCCCCTCTGAATCTGAGTCTACTGGGAATTTCTTGGAGGTTGTAAGTAAGGAGATTGTTCGGAATTCTGACCGTCTGTCCGACATTGGTGTGCCAGATCAGGAAAATAGATCCACTGATATTCTGGTCTCAAATGTTCCTGGCTCACATTGGCATCATGAAATACTGAAGTTGATCTTAGAGCAAAACCGTGTCACACAGAGACAACCTTCTGAGATACTTGATGATATTAGAGTAGCTTTGGCCAACATAAATCATCCAAAAACCAGTAAATCAGTTGATGCCAAAGAGAGTACTTATCATCCTGATGCATCAAGCTCACCTAATTTTTGTTCAGCAACATACTTTAACATCTCAAAAGAAGAGAAGTCAGACCAGCAGCTTTGCTCTGATCCGAATAAATCAATATGCAAAATAGCTGAGCTCATTGAAGGCATCTTAGATACCTTGTCCAAGAAAGATGGAAGTCATCTCTCATATAAAAACTCAGAAACACCTTCTGGCTACACGGTTCGTGTTTTCCAATGGAAAAGTTTTGAGCTTAGTGGTGTTTTACAGCAGTTTGTTCATGCTTGTTATGATGTATCAAACAAAAACACCGGCTTCAACAAATTTGTCGAAGAGTTAAGTACTGCTTTGGAGTGGATAATCAACCATTGCTTTTCCCTTCAAGATGTTTCCAGCATGAGGGATACTATAAAGAAGCATCTGGATTGGGATGAATCAATGAGTGAAAATGAAGCAGAATTTGGAATTACTGGTCAATTTGCAGAAGCAGATAGATTAAGTATTTCCAGAGAAAACTTGTCGTCCTTCTCCATGTTCGCTGCTTCAAATGGCCATAGCAACTTCTTTCAAAAGGAAGAATTTCAGTATAATATGAGAGAAGAAAATAACAAATCAAGAAATGGTTCCATCAGTGCAGAAGTTGTGAATAAAAATGTTGAAGGGAGTATCCAGTCAGCCGATAAGACTGATCCATTAGCGAATGAACTTCAGGAATCGGAGAAAATCATTTCAAACTCGCAAAATGAGTTAGAAACTTTGAAAAAATCAAAGGACACGATTGAGGATCAAGTTAAGAATCACGATTTGATAAATGAAGTCCTTGATGCACAGCTTTCAGTGCCCAAAGTTGAATTGAATGAGGCTTGCCAGAAATTTTTATCACTAGAAGCCCAGCTGGAGAATGGAAGTAAAAGCTGTAAAGAACTGGAGACCACAAGCCTTGAACTACAACCCCAACTTGAGAGGTACTAATAGTTATTACTATTACTCTAGTAAAATCAATGTGTATTTGCAATTTATTAATTTTCCCTGCATTATTGAGGGATCTTAAATTTCTTTCTGATATTTTATTTTCAGTGTGACAAAGAATGAATTTCCAAACAGAGAACACAAGCAGGATGAAAAGCAAATTCGAACTGTAAGTTTCTGTCATTAATTATCATACATTTTTGGAGTTAAATTTCAGTTTGTAGAATTGCATTCTAGTAGCTTTGATAATGACGATTAAATTATTTTACTATTCTACATGCAATTTCCTAAATACAGAATCTGAAATTTTCTGTTGACAATTGTGCTTTATTCACTCCTTTACAATTGACATGAATGTCTGTAAGTTTTATATAACCGTAAGTTCAGGATATTTGTCATTTTAAATTGATAAGGAGAAAGAAACTTCTTGGGAGTTCACTAATCCCTCATCTATGTACTACACAAAATGTAGAAATGTATCTGACAGCATCTTTATCTTCTTACTGAGATAAATCAGTTAGGTTTGGCTGGAGCAATATGAAATTGAACAGGTGTTAACAGATGAATCCTCACACAGACTCCTTTTCAGGAAATTATTCTTTTGATCAGTATTTTTTGTTTTGTCAAACTATGCTCATATTTCTTGGTCTTAAGAAGCTTTGTTTTAAGAAAATCTATCAGGGAAAATTACTGGAGGCTCTAAAATGGCAACGAGGCGATTCACTAAAATTTAATTCCTGTATGAGGCAATATTACACCGAAAAAAATGAGATCATTGCTGCTGTTTGGTCTATTAATCGAGGGCACATGGGGTTAAATTGTCTGTCGAAAGTGCATTCATTTAGGTTTGAAGTTATATGATAAGTTCTAGTTTTAATTAGAATTTTCGTATCCCTTGCTTTAAAGGCTTCAATTATTTCATTGATTTAAGGAATGGTTATCAACATGGCAGGACTGGGAGATTACAGCTGCTTCCAAAAAGTTGGCGGAGTGTCAAGAGACTATTCTAAACCTAGGGAAGCAGTTGAAAGCTTTGGCCTCTCCTAGGGAAGCAGCCCTTTGTGATAAGATCGTCTCTACCCCAACAGACACAATTACTATCCCTACCAACAATGCCGCTGCCACTACAACTACCACCAACACCAACACCACAACCACAAACCCAACCCCTTCAAAGAAGAAGCACACTACCCAAAGGTCATCTCTGCTAGATCAGATGATAGCTGAAGATAAGGATGTGAACTCTCCGAAGATCAAAGAAATTGACGGCAATTACAGTTCTGTCTTTGTAGAAGAACCATTAGAAAATATCATTGCTTCAAATCAAAGTAAACAAGGGAACGAGGAATCTGTACGCAATTCCTCGGTGATTGTACCCAGCAGAAAACAGAGCGGTTCAAGTTTATGGAAAAAGCTATTTCGGAGAAAAAACAAAGTTAACATCAAGAAGATGCCACTTCCATTTGCCCCGCAAGCATGAACATGACAGAATAAAGCAATGGCATTGACTTAAGAGTTTGTGCTCGGCTCTGGATTTGTTGTGATGGCAGTTACTGGGTTTGTTCTACTGTAGAGGGGATTAAACTTTGGCTTCTATTACTTGTAAAAGGGAGAGAGATTGCTTCGTGTCGTATGTTCTATTGCTGTGCATAAAGCTGGATAGCCTAGATTTTTTTTTTAACCGAAATGCATAGTATTTGGTGAAAGTAAATTCAAGATATAAATGCTATAAAAATTTAAATCCATGATAACCTATAATTTATTAATGACTAAACCCAATTTAAATACGATACATGTCATGGCCCCAACCTTTTAAATAAAACTCTCATGCTTCCAGGAAAAAAAAAAAACCATACCAATCCAAATAATTTTAAAACCCCCACTTTTCATCTCTCACTCACATTCTAGCATTAAAATTTAAAATAAAAAAAAGAAAGTTCATTACCTTCAGATATTTATAGGAATGATTAATTTTAAATTTCATTTATATAATTATTATGTATTATAACTTGGTTTGTTGATTTGATTTTCTAAAGTTAGACTAAATTTGGCATGCAAATTCATTTAACTTTCATGTATCATTTGAAATTATGACTGAAGTACCACTATTTATTGCCATTTGATCCAAACAACTCGTGATTCATGTCATTGGCTACATCTTTTCTTTGAACTTCCATCACCCTCTAATATTGATGGAATGTCGAGTGGCACACAAGGTTTTCAAGTGGATAATATTTTTACAAAAAGAAAAAAAATGCATTGCTAGATGCATTTAGGAGGAAGCATGCTTTGAAGAATTGAGTACTAATATAAATCATACAAATCTATAAAATGTAGACGGAGATTAAATATCTTCATTAAATATGTCAATAACATACAAGGGCAATAAAGTTGAAGGGTTGTGAGTATTTCATTATACGAATGTTTATCAAACATATTGAAGAAATCATATCATGTCATTATTAGTGTTTATAACTTTCTATGCTGATAGAATAACAATTACATGTTATCTTACGAGACTACCCATAAATTTTTTATATTTTTATACACATTCTAACTCAAATTTACAACTATTTTTAATAAACAAGTTTAGACATTATATTAATTAATTTTACAATAATAATGGTATTACACTTCAACTTATGTATACCATGAGTAAAAATGTCAACTTTATTAATACTTACTATTTGGATCAAATTCTAACTCAAATTCAATAAGGATCTTGAAAAAAAATAAACCACGTAAAAATGCTTACTTTGATTGAAATGACAATGCTGCCACCATATTTTGTGATTTTTAAGTGTCCTCTTGCTAAACATATGGATGGAAATGAGATGAAGGGGTTAAGGTTTACACGTTAAGATCATGGTACAATGTCTATTGTATCATTGTCTGGGCTATATCTATGGGACCCTTTGATTGTTATTAAAGTGGGTAAACCCCTTAGTTTGACTAATTCAATTATTTATCCATATAAACAATAGTATGTAATTTAATAAGACAAACAAAGAAGATTTTAAAAAGCCAAATAACTATTTCCCACTGAAGGTTTGATAAAATGACAAGTTTTCATCTTTGAGTTTAAAAAAAATTGAATTTCCACTCTTCATCAACCTTTGTTAATGCATCTTTTAAATTTTCTTAGAAATTACTTTTTTGACCTTTTATCAAAATTATAAAAACTATTATTAACGTTTAATATATGTATTAAATTATTAATATACCTTTATCAATTTAAAAATTTATTACTTAAATTTATAAAATTATAAAAAATTTGAGCAACTTAAAAACTTGCATTTTATTCATTTTTTGTGATATAAGTATCTTTTTGGAACCACCAAAGGGTATATTATAATTTTAAAAATACTCTAAATATTTTCGAATTTCTAAAAATCCTTTACAATTTCTTTAACACCTTCTAATATTTTTAAAAATAAAGTTTGTCTCCTCTTTTTTAAAAAAGAAAAAAAGTAAAAGAAAATAAAGAGAAAAAAATAAAATTATTAATGTAAAATAATCTTCATGCGTTTTCACTTGACAAAATTAACTGACGAAAATAGATGATAAATAAAAATTTAACTTTATGAAAGGTGAAGATTTGCCATTCCAGCAAACCTTGGGTGGAAAATAGTATTTGCCCTAAAAAAACCAAACGCATTGACTGGCCTGTCTACTTCACTGTTTGTCCAAACATGGAAGAGGCATAATTGCAACAGTCCATAATTCAAACCACTTTCCCCCCAATTTATCAAACGTTGTTCACGCGCGCCCCACGCGTTACGCAACAAACCTTTGAATAAACCAAATTATTAAATAAAACGAAAAGCCCGTCAAAACCTCAGCCTGATTACTTATTAAACCTCCTCCTCTACCCACCAAAAAATAAAAGGAAAATATATATTACGAAGAGGCAGAGATGTTAACTTTAGGGTTTCAAGCAGACCCGCCAAATCTTGTCGCGAACCCTACCATGCGCACATTCTTATTCGGCATTGTCTCTGCACGAATTGGATCCTGATCTGCATCGCCGTATCCGATTAAGGATTTTGGTTCAGTTTACAATGGCTTCCAAGGCCTCGCCTTCTGCTTCCCCCAGCAAATCGGAGCCTCTTAAGGACTCTTCGGTATGTAATTTATTTTTTATTCTCTCAGTTCTGCAGATTGCATGTTAACTCCTCGATAATGCTCATTCATTGTCATTTTTTTTTAATTGTTTCTGCTTATATGCTGGATTGATGTGTTCTTGAATTGAATGTATGTTGAATTCATAGAGTAATTATAGATAGATGGTGGATGCAACTGCAATTTGTGTACTCTGGTTTGTTTAGGCTTTTAGGTTTTGAATTCATGTCGAGTGAATTGTATACTAAATTATGATTGCATAATTTTTTGTTACTTTTTAATGGATTGGGTTTCTGTGGAGTTTTAATGAATGTATATGTATGTTTATTTATTTATTTGAGTAAGGTAATCTTTGGATGGTGGAAAAAATAGTTGCATTCTATTAAAGGTGGATTGTTTAGGTTTTTGGATCTATTTGGGGTGTATTAGAGATCAAATTAGTTTAGTATTTACTTTAGTATAAGATTTGAATGATGCAACATAAATTACAGTAATAAATGTAGGAAAATTTGAGAACATTGAAAGTGAAAAAAGGTGTACATGCATTGAAACAGAAATTTGATATTTCTTTTTTCTCTTAATATTTTTTTGCTTTGCCTCATACAACAATGCTCTCAAAGAGTTTATTCATTGGTGATGTAATTTTGTTAATATCTTGAATTTTCTGTTATAGTGTTTGTTGAATTATGGGGATGTTTATGATTTGTTGGATGTTTACAGATTACAAAATTACAAGACAAAACTACATCTGAGAAGGATATTCTGTGTGTTATTGATTCTTTAAAGATGCAACTTGCTGCTGACCACTGTGTTTTAATAAAGGTGCAGTATTTCATACATGTTTATTGCTGAGTAAGTGGTAATCTTTTGGATCTTGTATTCATTATTATCTAATTAATTTTGCACTTTCTTTTGCTCAGAGAAGGGTGGAAGAAAATAGGCAGAAGTTGGCTGGTATCACGAATCATATATATAGGCTATCACTGGAAAGAAGAAATAACATCACTAATAATGTAGATCTACTAATTAAGAGGCAAAGAGATGCACTTGGTGTGCAAAGTGGTATTGATTCAAGTGATGGGGATAGAGATAGTCATAGCTCTCAGGAAGATGGTTATGCTTTTACAGCTGTTCAGGGATCTACTAATTCTTCCAAAAATGTTCTTCGTCCTATTAAGCTCGTTGAAGTTAAAAGATTACCTCCTTATACTACCTGGATTTTTCTGGACAGGTTAGAATACTTTGTATTTTGCCTTAATGTTTTAGATGGGATCATTTTAAACCTACTTTGTTGTTTTATATAATGTTTCAGCTTCACAGCTGCATAGGCTGTTTTATTTCTCTGCAAAAAAAAAAAAAAAAAACAAAAGGGAAAAAGGAACCCACAATCTAAAGTTTGTGAACTGTTGACTATGCTATTTTTTAGTTTAATATGAAAATAAACCAGTGAGCATTTTATTATTATTATTCCAACCAATGATAGACTATGTTTCTTCTAAGTAAAACATAAATCAGTGAGCATATTGTTAACCTGAATATGCTATGTACAATTTCTGGTTTTACAAGGTTAGCTATCCATGCTCTTTGTCCTCACAACCACATCAAAGATAAATAAATGAAATGCAAGTTTAGTATCCATGTTCATTGACCTCCCAACCACATCAAAATAAATAAATGAAATGGAGATTGAAGCTGTGAAGCATAACTTATCATCATGTTGAAAAACAATAACATATTATAGAGATTTTTCTGCCAATTGTGTAAATGAAACCATACTGAAGTTGAAAAATCCTCTTAGGCATTAACCCATTTTGAACAAGTTGTTGTTTTTTCTTTTACTCATGAATGATTAATTTTCTCCATATCGTGTAGTTATTATAATCATTGTTTTTTTACCTAATTTGAAAGCATTGGATATCCAACTATGAATTGTTTTTGGGTTATTCATGAGTATTTTATTAGGAATCCATTATTGTTAAGAGTCATATTGATAGACTAAGTGCATTTGTTTTTGCCTCCTTGACTAATTTATCTTCTGCGGGGTTGAATTTGAGGAAGTCATTCATTTAATTAGAATAACTTCTTTTTTAACAATTCATTGACTTCTGGTATTGTGTGCATATCTTATCTAGATATTGAACATCAAATGTTCAAATTCTACCTAATCAATTTTTATTTACTTGAACTGAAATGGTGATTTCTTGCTTTCTGCAGATTTATTTTAGTTTGCTCATTGTAGTATTGACATATAATAATTCTGCTGCAGAAATCAAAGAATGACAGAAGACCAGTCTGTGGTGGGTCGAAGAAGGATATATTATGACCAAAATGGTGGTGAAGCACTAATTTGCAGTGACAGTGAGGAGGAAGCAATTGAGGACGAAGAGGAGAAAAGAGATTTTGTGGATTCTGAAGATTTTATTCTTCGGTTGGTATAATCAAACTATCTAATGTGATCTAAATTAGAGGTGTAATCGAACCAAGTTGAGTGGTGCTTGGCTCGAGCTTGACTCTATGATATGAAGGCAAAGCTTGAGCTTGAGCATGTTGATCTGGGAAGTTCTTGGCTTGAGGTCAAGACAAGAACAATTGACTTGAGCTTGACTAAAAAAATTACATTCAAACCCCATAACTTTAAAAAAATTTCATTTAAACCTTTCAACTTATATATTTATTAATTGTCCCTCATATTGAAAGTCAGAGTTAGATTTTAGGGGTTTAAGTGCGAGATTTGAAATTTTTGTTGTAGTCCGCCTTAGTTTCGTTGAGTTTTTTTATCAAAGTTTCTATGGATTTGATTTGGGGCACCTTTATCTCTTCCTCACACTCATATTCAAGTTGAAGTTTAACTTTCAAATGAGTCTTTGTTGTTTTGACTTTTTCTTCATCGATTTTGTCCAATTTTTTTTAAATGGATTTTTTGAAATTGGCCAGTTTGAAGGGAAAGATTGTTGGTTTGTATTAGAATCTATGCCGATTGGTTCATCACTATTATATAGTGGATGGAGTTGTTGATGATTATACTGTTGTTGGCACAGTAGGAGCATCGATTTGATGAACCTCTAACATCCTAATACTAATACAATTTTTCAAATAAAAGAAAGAAAGCAATGGCACGATTTTAATGGCCAAGCTTTAACAGGCACAATGTCCAGTCTTTGATTGAAAGAAACTACCAAGTAGTGGCTTCTGGTTATGCTTGCTCTGATGGTGTAGTTGATTATATGTTGGAATGGCGGGAAAAATTATGCCATCAGGAATGCTTGGCTTTGATATCATGTGAAACAAGATGAAATGCTCATTCAGTGGCATAGCTATCAATTTATACACGGTATTCCTAAATAAATAGATAAGGCTTGCTAAATCAAAAAGAAAGAGTTTCCAACACTTTGTTGTTCTGAAAGGAAACAGTGAGTAATTGTGTTGTAAGCATTGATTGTTTTTAGCGTCTGGGTTGGATATTTTGAAACTTTTGTTAGTTGCTAGCCTGCTATGAATTGTCTAGCAAGGTTTGTAGCATTTCTCTCTGTCTTTTTTATTAATTTATTTTATTTTAATTTTCAAGCAATTAAATTATTATTTATTCACCATTTCTTATTTATTCTATCAGGAATCCAGGTTTTCCTAGACATATTACCAATCTGTTGTAGGAATTTTGATGTTTTCAAACTAATTATTGTGGAATTTTTGCTTTAATTACCAGCATGACAGTGAAAGAAGTTGGTTTATCTGATACCGTGCTCGAGTTACTAGCACAGTGTCTCTCCAGAAGCCCACCCGAAGTCAAGGTATGGACTTAATCTCCATGGTGTATCGGTATAAATTTTCATTTTAAGAAGTAGACAGTTTTGTTTAATCTGCTATTATTTTTTTGCTTATTTATTATCTGATAAAAACTGGTCATAGTGTAAGCTTTGGTCCAGCCGTTTCCCATTTACTCTGTGCTGGCTTTACAGAGATATGAAACACCGTCCAACGTCTTATACAGGCTAGATACGAAATTCTAGTGAAGGAAGAGAAGGCTGTTGGGGGCTCTAACAGTGGCCATGAAGTTCCAAATTTGAGTTTTGTTGGAAAAGATCTTGAAGCAGCTCTGGATTCTTTTGACAACCTATTTTGTCGTAGATGTCTTGTAATTATCATTCTGAACTTTAAGTATATATTATTTTCATCCATCTCCCTGTTGTTAAGGACATTGCTCCTCTCTGTATTGGCAGGTTTTTGATTGCAGGCTACATGGATGTTCGCAGGACCTTGTGTTTCCAGTAAGTTGACTTTTATAACTGACTTTTGATATTTATCAGAAGATCTTTCTAGGTTCTAATATTTTTCTTGTCAAAAAAATGTCAGGCTGATAAACAGCCTCCATCATACCATTTGGACGAGGATAATATGCCATGTGGCCCACATTGCTATCGATCGGTATGTGCTGGCTGTTTGATTGATATGATTTATGTGGCTTGGTTTATCTTCTGGAAGAATTTGAAAACAATATATTAAGAAGCTTTATATTTGCTTGTGTCAGGTTCTGAAGTCAGAAAGAATTGCTGTAGGTAGCTCCCCAGTGAAGGTTAATATTGAAGAAAAATCTGTCTCATCATCTGATTGTGCTGGGGCTGAGACATCATCCAGGAAGAAATCGTCAGTTCTGTCTGCTAGGAGACGGGTGAAGTCCTACCAAAGTGAAAGTGCTTCGTCAAATGCAAAAAACATTTCTGAAAGCAGTGACTCAGAGGTTGGGCCCAAGCCAGATAGCACTGCTACCCACCGTTCATCACCCTCAAAAACTAAGGTTGTTGGAAAATATGGAATACGTAAAAGGAATAGCAAGCGAGTTGCTGAACGTGTTCTTGTTTACATGCAAAAGAGACAGAAGAAAATGGCAGCTTTTGATTCTGATTCCACTGTGAGTGGAGTTCCTCCACCTAGTGATATGAAACTTAGATCTTATTCACGCAGAGAAAATGAAGATGCTAATTCCTCTTCACATACGAATGTTAAATGTCCAAACTCTGGAAGGACTAGGAAGAAGGGAGTACAGGATAGCCGCAATTTAGTGCAGGGTGAAGTTGCCAATGTTCTATTGTCTGAGATGATTACTGACCCACCTGCAACCAGCAGCAATGACACCTTTAGGAAAGAAGAGTATGTGGATGAAAACATGTGTAAACGAGAACTAAGTGATGATAAATCTTGGAAAGCTGTTGAAAAGGGTCTTTTTGATAAAGGTGTTGAAATCTTTGGCAGGAACAGGTCAGTCAATGTAATCTGTGATGTGTTACTATTTAACATATTACATCCACAATTTCCTGAAATTCAATTTGCATATATGTAGGATTGTTGATCATTTTATGCTTGATTCAGATTTGAACTTTAATCTTAAAAAAACTGATATCACTTCTTCTTAACATGGAATGATGCTAGTTTTTCAATTTTCTTGTGAAAAAAAACAACCATCATTAGGTTTAGTTTCCATTGTGGCTATTTTTTGTTGGAAGCTCTGAAGATTCAACTTTTATAACCTGATGTTTTCTTTTTGCTGTGTCTAATGTATAGTTTAAAAATGCTTTGCTGCGTATATACATCATTATTTTTGCTTATTGTTTCCAATTTAGTTTTCTTTGCGTTTATTGATGCTTTATCTAAAGTAGGAATGTTGTTGGTAAATGGCAGTTGTCTAATAGCTAGGAACCTATTAAATGGATTGAGGACTTGTTGGGAGGTTTTCCAGTACATGACTAACTCTGAGAATAAACTCTTTGGCGAAGGTGATGCTGCAAATTCTCTCCTTGAAGGCTATTCTAAGTTTGATTTAAATGGAAATATGGTTAGTATTTTTATTTTATATGGTTTGCTTGGCTCAAAATATTGGACTCCCTTTATTTAAGAATTATATTTCTTTTTTCCTTTTGTTTTCATTTTCAAATTTTTTTTCGGGGTCTTGGTATATGAACATCAGGGTAACAATGAAGTAAGAAGAAGATCAAGATTTTTACGTAGGAGAGGTAGAGTACGTCGCCTGAAGTATACTTGGAAATCTGCTGCTTACCATTCAATTAGGAAACGCATTACTGAGAGAAAAGACCAGCCATGCAGGCAATACAATCCATGTGGCTGCCAAACTGCTTGTGGAAAGCAGTGCGCTTGCCTTCTAAATGGAACCTGCTGTGAAAAGTATTGTGGGTGAGTCATTTTTTCCTTTAATTCGCAGAAATCAAACATCTAGAATTATCTAGCTTATCTTACCCTGAAAATTGCAAATTACTATTTTTCTTTAAAATGGCTGCTGTCCTTCCTGATTTAGTGTGTGAGTGTGGAAGAGTTTCTGCATGTCTCACCATTGCAGGGAAATTGTGGTGTTTGTGGAGCTAGATGTTGTATAAGCTTTTGTGTGTGCCTGTGCATTGTGTGCACTTATTGATGCATGACTGTCTTACACCAATTTGGGAAATTATGGGGTCAGTCCTATAGATGTTTTGCAACGGTTTGTGTTTGTACACTTAATGATAATATTGATGATGCATGGATAATTCAATTAAGATTTACATATTGATCCAGATGTCCCAAAAGCTGCAAGAATCGATTTAGAGGCTGTCATTGCGCTAAAAGTCAATGCCGAAGTCGTCAGTGTCCATGTTTTGCGGCAGACAGGGAATGTGATCCTGATGTTTGTAGGAACTGTTGGGTCAGGTGAGTTTTCATTTTGGATGCTCATTTATTTGAGTACTTTGTAGCATATTGTGGAAAAATATCCCTGATTGATTTCTGGGAATAAGAGCAATGATAAATGGGGAACTATCATGATATAAGTACATTGCTGTATCTGAGGTACACATTTTCTTCATCTTCTTTACTCAATTGTGTGTGTGTTTTGGTTTTAGAGAGTTTTAGCTTCTCCCTATGGTAGTACATGAAAATTAGCCCCAAAGGGTGGGTTCACTGATAAATTCTTGGATTTTAACCAAGATTTCAAATATCCAAAACCCTTTGGAGTCAGCTACATGGGATATTTGGTTTCCAATCACTAATTGTTGGTCTGACAGTGGTCCTTAGCTATAAACATTTTGCACACATAAGTGAGGCCGAGGGATTTTTGGGTGTCAAAAAAATATTGGAAAATTGAAAATGAATCAAAAGATGTCATTTTTTTTTTTATAGACAAATCAGTTGAATTTTGTTATCTTAAAGTGCCCAGGTAACTAAGCCAACAGTGTATTATTTACACTTTTTCACTGTTTTAATATTATATGTCATTTGAGCTTTCTAAATGGGTTTTTGCAGTTGTGGTGATGGTACTCTCGGAATTCCTGACCAAAAAGGTGATAACTATGAATGTAGGAACATGAAGCTTCTCCTCAAACAACAACAAAGGGTAATTGCATTCTCCTGTCTCCCTGTTTTTGTTACTTTCTATGTGTATACTGATGAATTTCTCAGTTATGTATACTTTTCCTTTCTGCTGTGAAGATATTCTTCAAATATTTGTCTAGATTCCCGGGCCCGGGAGAAATATTGAATTCACTGAATTCGTCAAGTTTTGGAACAAGCTTCTTTTGCAATGATTAAAGAGTATTAAACTCTGATCAATTTTGGAATATGTTCAGTATAAGAGATATTTGTTTAATTTTGTCCTTGAGTTATTATTTACTTAGAGTTTGTTATCTTAGAGTTCGGTGGTTGGGTTCGTTTTGAATGTATCCCATTTACTGTGGTGGTGCCTTTTGTGTTGTTTTTAAAAAATTTTATTGATTAGAAAAAATAAATGCTGCTTTAAGGTTGAATTGGTTCGATTTGCTCTTCCATATTTGTGGATAAGATTGTATATTCAAATGCATATAGTCAAACTAATAATCCTAAACTGGTATCTTTTAAAACCTTGGACAGTAAGAATTTATAATTAGTGGAGTGTTTTGGTTTCTGGAGTGTAAAGTTAGTAATGTTCAGGGCTGAGTTCATTGTCACAACATACTTGTTTTGTAAATTTAAGCACAGAATGTGGTATCTAATGTTTGATTCTAAGCAGTAAAATGTTCAGCTTAAATACTATGTTGAAGTTCTGTAACATGATTATGCTTAGTATTCTCTGTGTCTTTCTTTCTTAAGAGTTGTCTCTGGTATATGTCAAATATACCACTCAATTGGCATTTTATTGGTTATATATGTACTGTGAATGTAACTGTTTCTTGTAAACTACTGGAGTTTGATATTAAAGATTCTGCACTTCTACATTATATTTGCACTCACTTAGGTCTAATCCTCTGTTGTACAGGTTTTACTTGGTAGATCCGATGTTTCTGGGTGGGGAGCTTTCTTGAAGGTAATATCCTGATTTTGTTTAAGCTTAGCTCAACATGAAGCATCAGTCTTCATATGATATATGCTCCGTTTTTCTTGTGATGCTAAATAAATTTTGGCGGGCCTACAGAATAGTGTTGGAAAGCATGAATATCTTGGTGAATATACTGGAGAGCTGATTTCACATCGAGAAGCAGACAAGCGTGGAAAGATATATGATCGTGAAAATTCATCATTTCTCTTCAATCTCAATGATCAGGCATGATATATGGCAATACAGATTGTGTCTAACTTTTTTCTCTCTGTGCTAATGAGTATCTAAATCCATTTCTGTGCAGTTTGTTCTTGACGCTTATCGGAAGGGTGACAAATTGAAGTTTGCAAATCATTCTCCAGATCCAAACTGCTATGCTAAGGTAACCCTTGGACTACTAATGCACTCAGGATTTGCTATCGTATCAAGTCCCACTAAACTTTTTTCTGAAAGCAGTTGTCTAGATTCTAGACATCTCTGGAGCATCAGATTTTGAGCAGTATGCCAATTTGAAGTATCTGCTTAACCATTTTGTGGCAGGTCATCATGGTTGCTGGGGATCATCGGGTGGGCATTTTCGCCAAGGAGAGAATTAGTGCTGGTGAGGAACTTTTCTATGATTATCGTTATGAGCCAGACCGAGCTCCTGCTTGGGCTAGAAAGCCTGAGGCATCTGGGTCAAAAAAGGATGACGCTGCTCCATCAAGTGGTCGTGCTAAGAAGCTTGCTTAGTATAAGCATTTATTATGAAACTCAAAAGTTAAAATTTTCACATTCTTTTAACAGGTAGAAGCATCATTCTCATTAACCTTGGAGAAAAGTGTCTTCTCCATCATTTTGTTGTTGGAGATGCAATTGTCATCTCCATGGATAATTTAATTCAATTCTTACTTTGATTTATGTTTATCCCATTGCAGACTCAGCCACTAACGTAAGGAAATTAGTTTCATTGGATAAAGGGCAATAGAAAAAGCAGTATTATTGACTACTTTTGTTTTGCTGCTCACATCTTCCTTTCTCTTCTTTAGAAATTGAAATTATTATTATTATTATTATTATTTAATCATGGATTGCTACAAAAATGTCCTTTTACGCATAGCCAACATACCTGGATTACTTGCAATTAAGTTAAGCTTTCATTTGCTTGTTCTCATCATCAATGCTTCCCGAGTTCTTGTACTCAATCAATATATTACATTTGCCTGGTGCTTTCCTCGAAAATTAGGCAGTATATAAATTGGTTGTCGTGTTCTGTGTTGTGCTTCAGCTTAAACTTGATTAACAAGTTTTAATCAGATTTATATTGGACTGATCCTGTACGCAAGTGTTTTATAATGGCATAATCGTCCCTTTCCCTTTTCAGGTGGCCAAACTTGACTTGGTTTAGTAGATTTCGTACCCAACAAAAGGAAAATTACCCTGACACTTTTTGCAATCTAAAATGGTTTGGTTGTACAAGGCATTTATCATGCAATTAGTATTGTGTATAAATATAAATAATGTATATAAATTTATATACAAACAAAAATATGTTTTTATATATTTTAAGTATTATTTTATTATTAATTTAAAATTATTTAATTATATAATAGTATATTTAAGTTTGTATATACAGTTTTTTGGAATTACTCAGAACCTTTTGTTTGACAATAATAGTAAAGCATTACACAAGAAATTTCCCTGCGGAACTCAATTGGCCTATGGCATGGTAGAGGCCGTGCATAAGAAGGCCAAATAAATATTTCCCACCCAAGGTTCGGTGTAAATATAATTTTTTATTCGTTAATTATTAAAAATCTAAATATTTATTCATCTGATAAATTTTATTGTAATTATTAAGGATAAAATTGTTATTTTTTAAAATATTTAAAAAAACTAAAAATATTTCACATTTCTTATTTTTAAGTTTAAAAATCTAATAATTTTTTTTTATTTAAAGTTTAAAAAATCAATATTTCCCCCTAGAATTTTTCTAGCCATCACTATCCACAGTTGAAGACAACAACGACGGAGTTCTCCCCTTTTCTCAAATTTTCTCTCAGTCATACTCCATTTTTGGCCATCATAACCAAAGAAATTGGTTGACGAAGACGAAGAACGGTCGTTGTCTATCGCTTTCATTGGTTGGTGAAGGTCGAAAATAAAACAAGACTGAGAGAGAAGCTAGGCGAAAGGGAGAATGCTGTCATTGTCTACGTCATCGTCTCTGACCATCAACAGCGTGTTAAAAAAACCTTAAGATGAAATGTAAGTTTTTTTAATTTTAGATGAGAGAATTTGTTATTTTTTAAACTTCAGAGTGAAAATATAATAAATTTTTAATTTTTTAAATATTTTTGTTAAATAATAATTTTATCATTAATGATAATAATAACAACAAAAATTTAATAAATATATAAATATTTAATAATTTAATAATTAATAAATAAAAAATTAGATTTATATTAAAACCTGCGCGGAAAAATATCATTTCTCCGCATAAAATTGAAATGTTAACTTCCATCGGTGCATACCCCTGTGGTGAGGCAGCCTACCCCACCACGTGAGAGCCACTGGAATGAAAAACTTACAGGTGTGACTAAATCAAAGGCCCTTAGACAAAGACAAATACCGCCAATTCACAATTACATTGATTCATAGACAATCTTTGGAGCCAAACAATCGTGATAACAGAACTGTCTAAAGCAAAAAGTAAATTGACAATTTTCTTAAAAAATTAAAGGTTATTGATAGTGATATAAAAGCCCGGTTTTTCTGCCCAAATTACGTCATCAATGTCACTTCTCTGCACTGTACACCTTCTCTTTTGCTTTAATTTTTAGGCTTGCAGCTGTTAACTGCTCTGAGTCCCTTCTCTTTTCTCTCTACTGGATTTTTCTTGAGCTCTGCATAAGCACGCAGAAGCCACGTTGGCGTGTTTCATGGACTCTCGTAGCTTATGCAGAGCCTACGCAACTTGGTATCTCTTACTGTCACTTCTTTCACTCTTCCTTGTTCATTCTACTGCCTGTTCCAACGGCAATTGCCAGGTACCAAATGCTGATCTGTGAGATATTCTTCTTTCTTTCATTACCCAGAACTGAATTTTATGTTTTTTACAACAACAGGTTCTTGATTCATGTGCTACTGCCACAGACTGTGGGCCAGGTCTCTACTGTGGTAACTGCCCTGCTTTGGGTAAGACTCAACCCGTTTGCACCAGAGGCCAAGCTACAGTACCAACCGCTATTGTAAGCTTCTTCCTTCTACTTTGATATTTTGTACATTTGATGTTGGGTTTGTTCTGTTTTTCAATGTTTTTTATGAAGTTGGTTTTCTTTGGATTGAGTTGTCTGGAGAGAATTTTTTCCTAACAGATTGGTGGATTGCCTTTCAACAAGTATACATGGTTGGTGACTCATAATTCATTTAGTATCGTTGATGCACCGGCTTTGCCTGGTGTTCAAAGACTCACTTTTTACAATCAAGAAGACACTGTTACTAATCAGTTGAGGGTAAGCCATTATGTTTTTCTTCAATCTTAACCATGTTCAGTGATCCCTTTATTCGTCGGAAAGGAAAATGTCAATTCTGTAGCATTAAATTCCTTTCTGTCGCATTATGAACTCTAAATGTATTGTCTTGAATCGGATTCTTATGTAATTTTCTTTTGATGGATATTGATTAGAATGGAGTAAGGGGATTGATGCTGGATATGTACGATTTCAATAATGATATCTGGCTCTGCCATTCATTTCGTGGGCAATGTTTCAACTTCACTGCGTTTGTAATGTTCCTCCCTAATTTCTTCGTTTAGCAATGAAAATGTGATTATGTTCGATTGCTTTTTGAATTAGTTTGTAACGTATGCTTTGGATTGGTCTCAGCAACCTGCAGTTGACACTTTAAAAGAAGTGGAATCATTCTTGAGTCAGAATCCAACTGAGATTGTGACTATTATAATAGAGGATTATGTTCATACTCCAAAAGGGTTAACTAATTTGTTTACTAGTGCTGGTTTGGACAAGTATTGGTTTCCTGTGTCCAAGATGCCCAAGAAAGGTGAAGACTGGCCAACTGTAATGGAAATGGTGCAGTCAAACTACCGGCTTCTTGTTTTCACTTCAATTGCTTCGAAGGAATCAGAGGAAGGTGTGGCTTATCAGTGGAGATACATGGTGGAAAATGAAGGTAAGTATTTGAATAACTGTTATGCTTTTACTAATTTGAATCGCATGTATGTCATCCTTTAATTGCCTCATGATGTTGCATCAGCTGGAGATCCTGGGGTTAAACAAGGCTCCTGTCCTAACAGAAAAGAATCACAGCCACTGAATTCAAAAAAGGCCTCCCTTTTCCTTCAGAATTATTTCCCTACATATCCAGTTGAAGCTGAAGCTTGCAAAGAGCATTCAACTCCACTTGCTGAGATGGTTGGTACTTGTTATAAAGCAGCTGGGAACGTGATGCCCAACTTTTTGGCGGTCAATTTTTACATGGTAAGGAATCTTGCTTACCTTAGCTAAATTTGCAAAGATACCCTTACCGATTCAGCATCTTAACCGACAAGAATATATTGCAGAGGAGTGATGGAGGGGGTGTCTTTGATGTTTTGGATAGAATGAATGGCCAGACATTGTGCGGGTGCAATACTGTCCAAGCCTGCCAGGTTTGTCCATATAATAGTCTGATTACTTGTTAGTTCCATTCCACATTCTAGTTCAGTTAATTCATTACCTCTCTTTTGGATTCTAGCCCCTTGTATTTTTTTTAAAAAGAAGGAAAAAGACATAGTAATTGGAAACTTCTTCCAAGTCCACAAACTAGTGCAGATCCTTCTCTCTCACTCTGTCAAATCCATATTGTAGCTTTTGCCAAGTAGAGAAATCACAATTTTCTCATAATTTTAACAATCTGGCCGAAAGTTACTAAATGAAAAATTAAAAAAAGAAAGCAGCTCATAAATTAGCAGATATTTTCCAACAATTTATTGCCAAAATGTTTATAATTTGAAATTTGCATCAACTTGATCTGGGGTGCACCTCATAATCTACACTTACCCTAAAGTGAACCGTCAAGTACTCTATCAACCAGAGAAGCTGTGCATTAATCTTTATCAACCATATCTTGAATGCTGTATCAAAACTTGAGACCCTGTTATAGCAACTCATGGTGCACTTCATCTTTTTGATAGTTGACATTTATGTGTCGTTGGTATTTTGAACAATATGATGGTATCATCAAATTGAATTGTATTTATAGGTTTTTAAGTTCTTAATCCCTATAATAATGTACTATCTGTTAATCTGTTTGTTAGACAAGACTGTATTGATGGAATTTTGCAGGCTGGAGCACCTTTTGGATCTTGCAAGAATATTACTGTACCTAGGAGTCCACCAACTAATGATATGGGAAGCTTTACTGGATCTGTTCAGTTCTCAAGATCTGCTTCAACCGCACATTCTCCAAGTTGTTTGCTTTTCAAATTACTTTATCTTCCATTGATGCTGTTTCTGTTATTGCCGCGCTGAATAATATATACTATGGGAGAACATTACTGACCTACCATAGGAGGCACTATGATATATAGTAACAAATCACTGCCTTTTACAACCAGGGTCAAGCATTGGCTAATAGAGTTGAGTTATTTTAGAAAATTAAATGAAGAATTGAAGCAGGAAGTGATGTAGATAGTGGTGAAAAGAGAGTTGCAGTGTTTTTCAAAACATGGTTCAGTTATGCAGCTTTTACTACATTGAATCACTTGTCAGGTATTGGAATGTTTTAGATATTGACATTTATTCATCTATGCTTTCTTCACTGATACCACTAATGCATATTTTTATGTAAGTTTTGTTTGCCTGAAGAATTTATGCTAGACAAATTATCAAAATCCTTTTATAAGTTTACACTAGAGGTGTCAGGGGGTCGGGGTGGCCCGAGACCCCCTTTTTTTGGTCCTTGGGCCGTGAAGTTAGGCTTGCGGATTGACACAATACAATACATAATTTTTTAAAAAAATTTTATTATTATATAGAAAATCTAAAGAATTTATATAGGGAATCCAAAAATATTTATTAATATTATGAAAAATTAAAAATAAATAAAAAATAAATATTAATGTTATGAGAAAATCAAAAGATAATGTGAGAGATTTAAACTTATTAATTATTTGTTATAAGAAAAACTTAAAAGGAGAGAAATCCAATGGACCAAAAAAAAGATAAAAAATGTATAAAAATAGGGTGGCCCATTAAGGGCCCAAGTCTACATGATCTGCTGTAGAGTGGGTTAGGTGTAGGTAGACTCAATCCGTAAGGTCCATCACTGTATGGGCTTTGGCCCAACACAACTCATAAATGAGGTGGCTTACACCGATACCAACCCGATATGACTCACTGTCACTTCTAGTTTAACTGTACACTCAATCGGTTCTGTACTTTCAACTCAATATATCTTTTTCTAATTTCTTGTCATGGACCCATAATCATGTAAATTACATCATTAGTTATAAACTCAAACAAGCATTTTGCAGGTTTATTCTTCTATAACAATCAGTAATTTCAGTAGGGTTGAAAGAATTGCAAAGAAATAGCAGACAACACAACTATGGTATTCGAATTATATATCATATTATGTATCAAAAATTTTATTTTATGTATCGCATATCGAATATGATATCATATTTTATGATATAATTTTTTAAAAATAAAATAATAAAAATATATAATTGACATATCATTATTTTAAAAAAATATTATAAAAATATTTAAAAATTTAAAAATATATATTTTTTTATTATTTTATTATTTTCTCTAAAAAAAAATTAATCAGTATCAGTTTTATTTATATATATATATATATATATATATATATATGAATGGAAATATATGACTAAAAAGAAGCAGGCCATGTGACAGTGACAAGTTATATCTTTACTGGTACTAAAGCATGTAAAATTTATTGAGATAAAAAATGAAAATGCACAACTGACGAGAGCTAACATTGTGTAAATAGGCTATACATGAGCCGTCAGATGGTGTTTAGAGGAAGGCAACGTACGGTCCTTATCTACACTCAGATCCACTGTTTTGAGCCGAAAACGCAAAAACATGAAATGGTAGACCAGTTTTAAGAATTTTTGTTTCCAAAATATAATTATATATACAAATATATTATTACAAATTGAAGTGATGGGTTATAGTTAAGTGATACAATTGTTTATTTTTTTTATAAAATTTATTTATTTATTATATATATCTCTTAGAATATAATTTATAAAATAAATAATATTTTTAAAATCAGATCAGATCGATTAGTTTAATTAGTTAAACGATTAATTAGTCTATAATCTAATTCAATTTATAGATAAATATTGATCTGTTTGAAATTCAATTAAACATTGTAAACTTGTTGAACAAAAAAATTATTTAAAATCAATAAAATTGAATTTACATAACCCTATATAATTTTTGTCTTTTTTAAACTTAAAATAATTATAATTTATAAAATTTTAATTAAATTAATAATAAAATTTATAATTAGTTTTTTAATCTATATAATAGAATGTTAATTAATTAATTAACATATTTAAAATTATATTTTATATTTTAAAAAATATAATAAATATTTAATACCTTTTAAAAGATATAGGGCAGAAAACTTTTTTTCATTTAAGGTACAATGAAATTTTAAACTCTTATCTTCTAATTTTTAAAAATTTAAATAGTTATTTATAAAATAAAATATATTAAAAATTTTAGTTAGAGTTAGAGAGTAAAATTATTATTTAATGATAATATTTTAAAAAATAAAAGTTTATATCATTTTATCCCTTAATTTCAAAAAATTAACAATTTCTCCCAAAATTAAGTTATGAAAAGTGAAATTTTTTCCCTATATAGTGATTCAAATTTTGTCGATGAATTTTTGATAAACAATGACCGATCTCTCTTTCTCCTAGTGATATCTCTCTCTCCAACACTTTCTCTCTGATTGATAACATTTGAATTCAATAAAATTAAGATGAAATTCAGATAAAGAATTGAAACTTTTATTTTTAACCTTAATTAAAAATTTTAATATATTTTAATTCATAAATAAATATTTAAATTTTTAAAAATTAAAAAATAAAATTTTAAAGATTTTATTATACTTTAAGAAGTGGGAGTAAATCCTTTGGCCAAAAATATATAATAATATAATAATAAATTAAACCGATTAATAGATCACTTGAATAAATCGACCGCCAGTTCAATTTAGAAAATATTGAAAGTAAATCCTTTTCCTCACTTGGTTTAAAAGACTTGACTAATTTTTCTGTGGCCCACTCTCTCTCAACCAATTTATTTCCGTCCGCAGCATCTTTATCTTATCATATGCAGCAACAAAGCGGGGTCCACCAACTGATAAGGCCGTCTGAAATACCTTTTTACCCCCGGCTACACAGAGGAACTACAACTGTGCAATCAACCTCTTCACTCAGTCACCGTCAGACTGTCCTCGTGATTTTTTCTTAAACAAATAGCATCATGCCACGTGCATCCAAAGACATTGGGAACAAAAATTTTAACAATCCAATCCCATCATCCAAACCACACTGCCAAATTGACAACTCCATAGTCCTTGACCATCATCATGATTACAATGATCTCACACACGCACATCCCAACACACCAATCACCGTATCTATTTGACACGTCTATATCAAGCCACTAGGACCCACATAGATACAATAATCTTTTAGCCCTGTCTTGTCCGTAGGTGTTGACTGACGCCGGCTCACATACTCACAATATACGCTATTCTCTTTCTTATGTAAGACATCTGTAAATAAATTAAAGACGTGAGATCCATTTTTACTGATTAAAAAAAAAAAAATTTATATAATTACATATAAAAATAATGTATTATTGTAATAATATTATGTGTATTTATTTTTAATATATAAATATATATATTTAATATATATTATTATATAATTAAATAATATTAATTTAAAAATATAACTATATTTATATATATAATAAATATATATAATAGTATTTATATTATTTATCACTTAAATAGCATGTAAATTGGAATAATAGTATCAAACCTAGTACTCATAAAATTTAACTACATGTGCACACTTATAAGTACAGATTCTTCACCAAACACTACATTTGGACACCATGTTGCAATTACTTCTGTTTCTCGTTCTCTACAACATTTTACATGGACAAAGATTCTGCAAACCTTTGGATATTAAGGCCTAGCTTGCACGGGCTAATTAAAACAACTCCTGCACCTGGTCTGGGACAAAGGTAATGAATCGATATGCACCTGCAGATTTAATAAATAAGAGTAGGGTAAACTTGCTAGCTTTTTGCAGTTCAGTATTTGCACTTCAGACATTTTGGGACATCAAAGTTTGTTTTGATTCACAAAAATGTAAATTTACAGGCACTGAAATGTTTAGAGTACAAGTACAGTTACCAATGTAGCTATAATCTATTGTTATATCTCATAGAAGCCTTCTGTTTAATGTTACTTCTGAATTTTACATGCTTATAGCCTGGTATATTGCATGCATGTGTATTAGGATCCATAGAACCCAGAAATGTTATCAACTTCTCTCTTGTTTGATTGTTATTAATATTATTTGTACACCCCACCAATCTACATCAACTTTTTTTTTTTTTGCTTTGATTGATAGGGCTTTATGTTTGTTTGTTATTTTAATAACGAGTAATGTTATGTATTTGTATTTTTGATATACTATTTCATACCCACAACACCAACTCTAGGAAGCAAATGAAAATAAGGTAATTCTTTCTATTGGTGTTGACCATTATCACGAGAATGAAAGTGGGTCATGATTTCATGTTAGTATATTTTAATGGAAGAACCATCTAAGATGACACAATAAGAACCAGAGAAACCAGCCATAGAACATATTGACATGCCTTGTATTTGTACCTCACCAGAGCACGGACAGGGAGATTCCTCCTATCTAGTCACCCAAACGGAGGACGAGGCAACAAAATGAAGCCAATAAGTATAAGGGCTAATTTGAGTGGTAAAATGAGCCATTTCAAATAAAAGAAACTTTCTAATGATGATATTTCAAAATTAAATCTTTTAATTTATTTAAATTCTGAATTTTTATTTGTTTAAACTGGTCAATATTATTACCAATTTCATTTATGATTTTGGAGTAGGAATATCAGTTTATTTCAAAATTCAAAGAAACATGACATTTTCTTTTAGGACCATCAATAAATATACAAAAATATAATATAAACAGAAAAACAACACGAAAATAAAATTCCCTCATTAGGTTTTACCTCCTTGACCATTCTCGTTTCTACGTTAGAATTTGCTCCGCTACTGCCACTCTTCACAACAGAATTAGCATCACCATTCCAACTCTTCACGAAAGACTCTTTCCTCTGCTCAAGGAGCGAGCGAACCACCCTGATAGCTGTAGCAGTACGATCAAGCATTGCATGGGCTGAATTCGGTCACAATTCTTGTATGGAACCTTCAGAAGCTTCTGGAACTCCTCATTCTTCTTATCGAGTTCCTCTTCGCCAACATTATTATCACCATCAGTCTTCGCCTACGTAATGGAAGTCTTTTGAAAATTTATGTCCTTCCTTGATAGGAATTTGAATGATCATTTTGTCTCACACGAAGTCGTTCAACAACGGTCAGATAGCGAGCCGTAATGCAACACTGCGTTTTTCCGAAGCAGCAGCAGGACTGGATATTGCGGGTTTAATGGTTTATTTACTGATCATTTTAGTTTTTGCAAATAACGTATTGCTTCTATTCTATCTTCTTCTACCTCTTCCTCTCCCTCTCCCTCTCCCTCTTAATCCCCTCTCTAAATTTCTTTTTTAATGCTATGAAACTCATTCAATAACGTAAAAGGTTGAATCAAGAGGTATCAGAGCATTCAGATCGATGACAAAGGGCACTCGAATGAAGAGAAATGATACCGTCGATGTTGGAGGTAAGAATCATTAGGACTGACAGTAGTCCCTACTCAAGCCTGACTGTAGATGGCTCCTATCCATTGATTAAAGATGTTGGTTTTCCAATAAAAGGATAAGGATCCATATTATCAGATTATAGTTAGAAATTATAAAGAATGTAAGATCTAAAGCAACCAGATATTTACATGGCAAGGGTTCCTTAATTGAAACTCGACATTCAAGACATTAAAGATTTTAGTCGAATTCATTATACAAGAAAATCACTGTAGAAACTTTGACACTGAAAGCATAGTTAAAGATTCACTGAAATTCGTTCAAAATCAAAGAAAACAAGAGAGTTTTCTTACAACATATCTTAACAAATGAGAAAAAGATACGAATAGTTTAGAATTCTCTCAAATTCTGTTGATTAAAATAATATTATTTAATATACAAAGGGTTATTAAAATATTTAATCAACAAAATGACTATTTCGACTCTACTTACAAAATGACGTATGAGCCCCTATATTAGACAATTACATTTTATCATTTCAAATGATATGTTTAGGATAATTAATCTCATAAACTCTACCTTAACTTAAACTAACACAAGAAGAATACCCGTACAAACTTGACAAGATACTAGATAAAATCAATATCAAGTAAGTTTAAAGTTGTTTTAACTATATCATCCACACGCAAGTCAACGTAATATATGAGTAAAATCTTTCTATCAAAAAATTATAAGAAAAGTGTAACTTGACAAATTCAACCGTTCTCACGATTTTTTTAACATATCAAATTCATTTTCGACAATTATGAAACCATAAATTATCTTTAAACTCTAACCATAAATAAATAACAATGAAAACCAACCTTTCAAAGATCACATTTCATGTAACCGGAATTGGATTAACTATGTAGGTTAATTATACTAAGATTTAATTATATTTATTTATATAATTACACTGTTAATTTCGTCTCATTGTCCTTTAAATATAGCATAATTCATGTGCGTAGGGATGATAATTTTAACCTTTATATTGTTACTTTGACAATTTTTTATAATAACACCCCCTAATAAAAACTTTATGTTCATCCTTAATTGTTTGCATTGAATGGCCTGCCACGATCTAATGACCCTATGATTGGTGCAGTTTTTACTTGATATCCTAATTAGGGGGAAATGTCAAGCTTATAAGCTTCAAGAATAACAATAAGGCCGTTTATTGGTAGGATAGTGAACCATTGAGCTTGAGGGTGAAGGATAATGATTGAAGCTTGAGCATAATTCGAGGTCAATTGACAATACCGAGGGCGTTCTAACCAAAGCTAAAATACCTTGTACGGACACCACCACCACATAAATTCGGAGGAAGCCGAAGATGATGACAACAATTTTTGTTCTTTATTCGGAATTCATTAATCAACCAGGACTTGCATGATGCCCTGCTCTTCATTTTCAATTTCAGTTTTCCAGGATACCATTTCTGAATCCAGCTAGTAAATATATGCATTATTGAATTATTCACATACTATTTGTGTTTTTATATCATTCATATATTAAACATATTTAAAAAATTTTTAAATTTAAAATATATCAAATGTGTATTTTATACCTTTTTTATATTAAATATAAATTATATATTATGTTTTATGTTTATCATATTTTTACTGTATTTTTGAATTTTTAACTAAATTTAAAATATAAAATTATCTTTTATATTTTTAATTATTTACGAAAATATCACTATCATTTAATAAAAAACTAACAATATTTTTTTTTAATTTTCAATCTTAATTTTACATTTTTCTCACCCTTGACCTATACAAAGATTTGCTTTGATTTGAAGATGGAAATAAAACTAATTAATTTATATATTTTTTCCATTGACTAGTATGTTACTTATTGTACAAAAAATTTTGATTATGTATTATATTATATTAAGTTTGAATTATTAAAATATTATATTTGAATTAAATGATTTATATACTTTATATTTGAATTATTATATTAATTCTTAATAAAATATTTGTGAAAAATATTAAAATTATTATAGTATTATCATATTTTTAGAAATATATTATTGATGATGTATCGTATTAAATTTATATGTATACGCTTCGTATTTTTTATGCAAATTTTAAAGATTTTTTTATAAATATGTTTTTTATTATTTACCATATTATGCCCTTATAATTCATGTTACCATTTTTTTTTTTTTGTTTTCATATTCACTAACTAAAATTTGAATGTCCATTTCTTTCTCTCTTTCTTAAAAAAATAAAAATAAAAAATTTAAGAAATTGAAGCCATCGTCTTACAATACACCGGCTGTTATCCAACATTATCAGATCCAACTCAATTATTAATACTATATTTTTCCATTATTTGTTTTTATTTTTTCCATGTTAATTTATATAGTATAACATAAATGTAATTTTCAGATTTTTTTATAATGTGACACAGATTCTGGTGGAATAGAAAGGCCGGCAGTTGTAGAGTTACTAGGTTGAGCTTGAGCATAATAAAAAAATTAAAATGTATTAATATAATATAAATATAATGTTAGTTAGCGTGACTGTTTTAGTGCGACTCACGTGCAACGGGGAAGTGACTGTGAGTGGAACTCACCTGACAGAATCAATTTATTATTCCTACTCTATCCGTCATTTTTAGCAAATCACAGACGACTTATCTCGTGCCACCTAATCAACAGTACCACTGAAAATCATAATTGACCACTGTCTCAATCTTCCCACTCGCTCAACTGCCGCGTGACAAGAAATCCTCACTGTTTACCAATTTGTTTAATTTGAACCCCGCCCACCATGGCTTAAACTCTCAGCTCTGTTGCTGCTGCTTAATGCTAAGGATGCTTTGACAAGAAGACAAAAGGAAAGCGAGCAAAAGATAGAAAACAAACAAACTTATAACAGAAAACACAACCCAGAAAAAAGAAAAAAAAAAAAACCAAATGGAAGGTGATCTTTGTGATTTTGTTTTCCAAGATAGTAGCCATATTTTCGACAATGTTAATTTGGGTTCAGGAGGTTCATCTTTGGTCTGTAATAGCCAGGCTCAAGATGATTTCTCTATGTTTCTTCATCAGATTATGTTCCGTTCACCATCCACGAACACTTCTTCTTGTGTTATGGCTGACGCTGGGTTGTACACACTGGAGAATATTTCTCAGCCTTTGATCACTTCTTCACAAGGGTTTTTTACCGGTGATCCGGTGAATATGTTTACCGATGCTGATTTTTTATCGGGGAATGTGAATAAAGTCAGTGGAGGTACCGTGCCGTCTTCAAGCGTTGGAGTTGCCGAGAGCGAAACGGTTAATGAGGCCGACGGTGAAAGTGAGGTACTTGATTTTATTTGTTTGTCCTTCTATGTTTCTTTGCTGGCTGAGTCTAGAAAATGTTGTAGAATAGTTGATGGAAGTAGAATTCTCTGGTTGGTTTTTAGATTTAGTCACTGTTCTGTTGCTGAGAAAATGTGGCTTGAAGAAGTTTAATTTTGGGTTGAATTCTTTAAAACTTCAACCGATTCACAAATTTTAAACGCAGGGTATTGAAGCTTTGGCTCATCATGCTCCACCAAAGCCACTTACTTCTCGTTGTTCAAAGAGAACAAGAGCTGCAGAGGTGCACAATTTATCGGAAAAGGTGGTGGCTTGTGCATCTGATGCTTTGTTCTAAGAGTGTAGAAGGGCACTTTTGTTTTTATTTTTTCATTTTAATGGTAATTTAATGGCTTGGGGTTGAGTTTTTGTTGAACAGAGAAGGAGGAGCAGGATTAATGAGAAAATGAAAGCTTTGCAGAACTTAATTCCAAACTCTAACAAGGTAAGCAAATTTCAAATTTACAAGTTCTGCTTTTTGCTTGGTTGGTTGCTTTTATTTCATGAATAAAAGCCATCCTTTTATTTTTATGTTGATAACAGACAGACAAGGCATCAATGCTTGATGAAGCAATCGAATACCTCAAGCAGCTTCAGGTCCAGGTGCAGGTTTGTGGTTTCTCTTGTTTTTTCTTGTTCTGTACTTGTGTTGTTACTTTATTGCTCCTTCACTTGTATTGACACCTTAGCCGTAGAAGTTTGAGTTCTCCAAGCTAGCTGTAAACTGAATTGTGGTTAAACTAGCTGACTTGATTCTTGTGAAGGATTAATGTTCTGGGGATACAATTAATAAAACTGTTGCAGAGTATTTTCAGAGATTTTCATTGTTAAGAGCCTGACTTGAGCTGGTTGTGCCAAAGCAAAGTTCTTGAAGGGCTGATCTGCACTCAGTCCTACCCTTCTATTTGCAATAATATGTATTATTTGACTTGGAGTTTGCTATACCCAGCATGTTTAACACATGATAATTAGAGCAAGATAATACAAGGAAAAGATGATTTTGGTACATCTCTAACACTGCAAGGCGTCATTTAGTTGTCTCTGAATAATCTCACCCTGGCAAAAGTTTTTTGCTTTTTATAATTCCAGGGATCATTATAAATCTTCTAAAGTTCTTCATTTATATGATAAAAGATGATTAGTAACAAGCTATGCCTGAGTTTAATTTGGATAAAGTCATCATCACTTTTACTGCTTAAAACCATGACTATGCTGTTTACTTTCCAAAAACATGTCTATTTTTTATTGCAAACATGTTGATCTCTCTCAATTCAAAATTCCAGGATTTGAATTGATGTCCTTTATGAGCCAATTGGAGGACAAGTCATAGAATTTTACATTGTCAAGTTCACAAAATCTGGGAGTTCCAGGAAATTTGAATATGATGTGCAATTATTTCTCCCTCATCCTGTTGAAATTGACTAAACAAACAGAGTGGATTAATAAGTAGCAATGATAATAACCAAGTTTGGTTGTTACTTTGTGGTTTACGTTTCAGGTGTTAACACTGAAAAATGGATTTACCTTAAATCCCATGGCCTTCCCTGCGTTGGTGCAGCATTTCGAACTCTCTGAAGTGAGAATGGATTTTGGCCAGGAAAATGGATCTCAAATGAACTCAACAGGCACGCTTACTCTGAACCAACAAACTCCATCAGAGAACATCTTCAGTCTACCGAAGCATTGCAGTGCCTTGAATCAGCTACATCTTCCCAATATATCAACTATGATCAATTCAGAAACCACATTTGGTTTGGATTCATCAATCATTCATACTCACTTCGAACCCTTCCATCTCAGCACCTCATGCGGGTAATGCCTGAATGCCACTCCTTGTAGTAATTATGCATAGTTACACAAATAACATTCACATGTATGATATCGGTATGCAAGGTGAAGGTAACGGGCAGGCAAGACACGTTGCACCATCAACAACTAAATGTGAACCATTCTGAGACAAATATATCAGGTGTGTCCACTTAGTCTACTGTTCATCTTACTAATTAAATAAATATGGCTGGAGGATTGTAGTTGTGACATGGCTTTATCTGTTGACAGAATTTGGAATTGGAAGCACATCTATAGCTTTGCTTCCATTTAATACACAAGCTTCTGCTGCAAAGAACAGCGGCTCTTTAGAAGCATGCATAATGGGTAGAGACCAGGCTGAAGGTGTGCACTCAAAGAATAATGAGTGCAATCTGATACTTTCCCCCCAACTGAATGGGTAAAGAAACTTTTGAATAAGATGTAATTCCTGAGTGTAGCATATGAATTGCATAATTTTTCTTGGGATATGCTTTTGAACAGCATGCAAACTGGAAGGAACGTCCAGGGTGATGATATCAAGCTTGACGGGAAAGATTTCTGAAGTTTACTTGACCATTTACTTAACCTATTGGACTTAATGCAGCACTGCCGCTATAGTTAACTGCCAGTCTTAGTGTTTCTTTAAATCACTCTCGAAGCCTTGAGTGTGAAGGTGGTATTTTGGACTTCCTTCTAACTAGCTCTAGTGAGCAAAATTTGTCACAATCAAGTCGTATTTGCTCATTTTGTTATTCTCTTTCCAAGGCTTGAACTTATCTAACGGTTTTTATCGTGTAATATTACTACTAGTGCTAATATTATTTAATATGTGTTGGGAACGCTCACCCAAGCCTACCAATAAAAATAGAACAACTCAATTGAAAAAAAAACATACAAATAAATATTTGGCTCGGTTAAATCCATAGTAATTTATTCGAACTCAATCCATTAGATAATAATTTTTTATAATTATGTAATTTTTGTAAGAGAAAAATCACAAAAACTTTTTGCAAATACATGGCTTTTAAGTCAAAGAAGTCAAAGCAAAGGACATGTCTGCAACTTTGCTTAAACAACCAGTGTGAAACAAGATTCAAGATGTAATTCTAATAAATTATTGTTTGACTTAAATCTTCCAACCCTTAAGCAGCATCTACAAAATGTTAGAAAGCATTCATCTTCAATCTTCCTCTATCTTCAATCTTGTTAGCAACTAAGTCTCAAATTCCTACCTTGATTTGAGTTCATCCTCAAATGTTCACTCTTCCCAGCAACTATATCTTGAAATCCTCTCTTGATTATATTTCTTCCACATATCTAGTTTGCCTCTTTCCAAGTGACAAACCTCACTCTGATTGTTGGGGACACAACACTCAAACCCAGCAATAAAAATATAGCAAACCCAATTAAAAGAGAAAATACACAAATAAATATTTGGATCAATCGAAACCAAAGTGGTGAATTCCAAAACTCAATCCACAAATCAACAAGTCTTTACAATTATGTCACTTTGGAAGAGAAAAACCATAAAACTCCTTTTAATTATTGAATCTTAGAAAGCCTAATTACACATTGTAATAGTCTACTACTATTCTATCAATGTCTCTCATTATTTGAGATTACCTCATCTAGAAACAACTTTCTTTAAACAATCAATGTGGAACAAGATTTAAGGCATAATTCTAACAATATGTATATTTGACCTTCTTATTAAAAGTAATGTTATTGGGCATTCTAATTAAAAGTGATGTTATGAAGTGTGCTCTCTCCTATATAGATATTGCAGCAAGTCATATGAGATCGTGTCAGGCCGAATCTGGTGCGGCCCGCCATGCTCACGGTTCATGTTATGCCATGGCTGGCCAATTTTGGATGATGCAGAGGGACTTGGATTTTGGAGGGAACTTGATTTATGAAAGAGTTGGGTGCAACTGACTAATGATGTCATAGTTGTCCAAAAATGTATTGAATTTTCCTGATCATACTTTCTTTTGAAGTGTCAGTTGATTGTTACCATCAATTTCCATTGACTAACTATTGGTGGTGCTTGTCAATGCCTCCAGTTATGTTACAGCTAAACGTTGAACGCCTTTGAACTTACGAGTTTTACTTTTTCATCTTAAAATTAGTACTTAACCCAAGGCTTGGGCAGGTTATAGTTGATTTGAAGTTGAACCATCAGGAGTGTAGTTCTGTTCAGACTTCAAGATTGTCTTCACCTCCACCTACCAAGGGAGTGTAAGAAAAGCCAGCAATTTGAATTGACCAGAACCTCATTCCAATGCCCCTCTGAACACTGGTAGAGCGAGAAGTCTTATGCTTCATCATCATTTCTCTGACTGTCAACGGTGTCATTTCAATGCCAGTTGCTGGTTGTTTGCCTGTATCATAAACATTAATTGTTCTCCTCTTCGTCTTATTATTTCAATACAATAATACAGTTATGTCGTTTGATTTCAGAGACTGTAAGACTCGTTAACATATATCATTGCTTCTTACGAAGTCTAAAACAGACAACAAGTTAGTTGGTCAAGGCAAAATCCTCAACCTGCAATTTTTAAAGGATTGCAATATAGTTTATGGAGGTAGAGCTTACCAAGTACGGTTTCATGGTCATCATTGTTCACTGGATTATTCTTTCTGATTCCCGTTTGCACAGGACACACCCAGCTTCAGAGAGCACCTTTGTTTGCCTGAAGCTTCTTGGGAACAGCAATCTGTCAATCTGCCACAGCATTGAACTCTTTACTTCTAAATTCTAAATGGCAACAAGGGAGCCATGAGCGACCTGGCACCAAAAACCGAAAACAAAAACAAGAAAATAAAGCACGGTAATAGAGGCAAGTAGCTAATAAATGAACCGTCATTTTTTAAATTAATTCACAGGCCAACCGTTTGCTTAGACTTCCAATTGCATACGCCTTGACAACGGGAGCATGGCACTATGCTTTGATTAAATTAATCTTCCTCTGAAAAATTACTATGAAATGCACTTAATTTCCAACGTCCATTTCTTGAACGAGGGAAAAATATGAAATCAGAATGGTTTTACGTCATAACTTCAACATGTCCGAAAGCAAATGCCTTGGTCTTAAACGCCTTAGACATGTCCAACGGCTGGGCTGGCCCGTGACATTGCTCAATCTATTTGTGGGTTGTGCCAAGCTTAGGGTGTTTGCAGGTTGTGTTGGGGGTTTTGAGGTGCACTTGGCAAGATTTAAATAAACAAATAAAGATTACCAGTTAAGGATGTAAGAGTAACTCAGAAAATGTTGTGGCAAATTTTCTTGGGTTACTCTTACATCCTTAACCATTAACTATCATATTATTATTTAAATTTGTGGATTAGACCCCAAAATCCCTCAACATAACTTGCATAGATAATAAGTTTGGCACGACCCACAAATAGATTGGGCAATGCCTAACTCTGCAAATAGGTGATAAGTCACACTTCAGTTGTAATAAGAATGTGAAATTAATGATTAAAGATGCAACATTATCGATTGTAGTGTTGCTATTGATATCTTTCTTAATCAGATGATAAGTTACGGCAACTTTCTAGTCGGAGTTAGGCTTAAGTCTTTGTCCTGGTATCTTAACCTGTCAACCATTGCTTTTGCAGATTTCTCTTGCTGAATTCAATCCAACCTGGCAAATTTGAATGTGTTAAGGTTTCAAGGTCTCTGCTTGCCTTAACCCGTCAGACGGGCCATGGTTGAAAAGAATATTTGGATTGCCCAGTCGTGGCCCATTAATACGTGTTGAACGTGGTACACACTATTTAATTATTTCTTTGACCTGCCAGATTTCCGTTTCAAAACAAATTGCGCCTGATTTTCTGATTAAGGATGGTGCCTTTCAAACACATTAGTTTGGTCAGTATGCAGACGTGCTCCTTCCCATCAATATCCAATTTCACATGCCCCTGTATTTTGACCTTGGCACTGTCTGTTGGCCCTGCCAATGAACTCTACTATTTATAATAACTCCTGCAGTTTCAGAGCAGTACTGTTACTAGAGATGTCAATTTGGACCCGATTTTAGGGGCTCTGACCCTCTCCGACTCTAATGGAGAGGGGATTCCCCGATAAAAATGGGAAAAGGGGTAAGGATGGGGACAAAAAAAATTTCCGTAATCGGGGACGGGTCGGGGACAGGGATACATGTGTTCCCGCCCCGCCCCTTCCCACCCCATCCCATCCCCTCCCCTAAACTTAATATATTAATATAATAATTTCTAAACTATTAAGTTTTAGAAATTTTTACATTATGATTTATTAAAACTATAACTTTAATTTTACTAATTTTTGAATTATCAATTATTAGCTTTTACTAATTTCTAAACTATTAATATAATATATTAAAAAAACCCAGAATCTCATTATCATAAAATGCAAATGCATCAAATTAATTTTATTTCAACTTCAAAACTTAGTTAATCAATCCACCAGGTTTTACACACAAAAAATAATAAATTATAAACTTGATAAAATCAATTGAAGTGAATGAAAAGTGTTAAATTTAATATTATTATAAAATTACCCTAAATCACATACATGAAGAGCTACTAATGAAGAGATTGATTATTGTATATTGTTAGATTTTATGAAAACTTTATATTTGAACTAAAATAACAAAGAATATTTTGTAACTCTTGTAGCAAGTGATATTTTGGGAAAATATGATTTATTTTATTTATTGAAATATATAAAAAATTAAAATATATATTTATGGGTATGAGGAGGGGATTTTTCCCCGCGGGGACTGGGCGGGGATGGGGGGGGATTTTTCCCACGGGGACGGGACGGGATGGAGAGGGGATTTTTCCCCGTAGGGATAGGGAGGGGATGGGGAGAGGATTTTCCTTCGCGGGGAGGGGACGAGAATTATGTTTTATCCTCGTAACGGGGACGGGGATTGATATCCCTACGGGGATGGGAACGGGGATTGATATCCCCTCCCTGCCTCTCCCCATTGCCATCCCTAACCGTGACGCTCATATTGGTTGAATAGATAAATTCAAATATAATAATTGAATCCACATATATACTCATATTAATTGAATAGATAAATTCAAATACAATGAATTGCTAAGTGGTTAGCTATGACTCAATTTTTTTGATTGAACAGATAAGTTCAAACATAATAATTAAATATATAATTATACTCGTATTGATTGAATAGATAAATCCATGTACAATGAATTGCTAAGTGGATAGCTGCGACTCAGATTTTTTTGTTGACATCCAGAAGACAACTACTAACATATGGCTTACAATGAATTGAACCTTTGACGTTGACAAGGCCTATATCCAAATTAAATTCAAAATTAATTAAAAAAACCTTTGAAAATTTTAAAATGACACGGACGTGGACATGGAAAGTAATCAATGAGAATCACAGAACACATTGATTGATTTGAGGTTGATCTAACTTCTGCCTTTAGGGCAGTCCTGCATTTTCCTTTTAACATTTTTTAATCCAATTATCTAATATATTATATAACATTTTTTTAATTCAACAAATTTCCTTTTTTTTTTTTTTTTCAACAAATCACTAGTTTCTTCTTAATCTAGTATCTAAAGAATATAACGTTTACAATAGAAAACATTAAAATACATCTAATCACTAAAAACTCAAATATAATTTTAAAATAATGGTGTTAATACTGTTTTTCAAGATTAGTTTTTCATTATATAATAAATTTTACATACCCATTTTGAGTAAATAAATAAAAATGTATTTATATATATTATCATATAATTATGTAATTTAAAATTAAAGATTAAATAATAATCAATCATATAATGATACATATAAATATGTATCTCATTTGTATACACAAAATAAATATTATCACTTGCTTAATGCAAGATTAACTATGTAATTAATTATTTAGATAAATATATTATTTTAAGTTTTATAAAAATAATTTTACAGTGAAAATTGTTTTTTCTCTAATCAAATAAGTTGTATGGAGAAAACCCATAGAGTGCAAATCAATTTTTCTGCCTTATTATATAGTCTAATAATATATCATCAAAATTGTTTTACTGACATTTTATATATATATATTTTGAGTTTTTACCATTGATGAATTTTTTTTATTTGTTTTTTAGGCCTATTAGACTTTTTAACGTAAAAAAATAAAATTTAAATTATTGATCAAATGATTAATATAATTATTCATGATTCAATTATTATCAAATATGCAAAAACTAATTATTATATAATTAATTAATTATTATTATAATGCTAATCCATAACCATTATCTAATAATTATTCCAAACTGACACGGCTTGCTAAAAATCATCAACAAACGAATATTTTACACTATAGGTGTGTAAATTAGGCCAATTGGGGGATCTTAATATGAAATTCTCCCATTGGAGTTATTTTTTAGCCAACTAGAAAAATCATGCCAATAATTTACATTTAAAATAAATAAATAAATAATTTTTTATATTATTTATCAAACAATAGAAACTATAAATTTATTAAACATACAAAATTTTTTATTATATTACTAATTATTATATAGTCATAATTTAATTTAATATTTATAACCTTTAAATACATGAATATTTTTGGTCCTAAAAGGAACATATAACATCCAGCCACGTGTAAGACGGAAAATAAGATTTGAACAAAATGGGAGTTTTGTATTTACGGGCTCTGTCTTCTCTCGGTACTTCTCGCAATGGTTTTCCAAAAAACATTTATTAAAAAAAGGGAAACAGAAGACTTCGATTTTAATGGTCTATTGCGCCAAATAGCTCCATTCCGTTTTCAACAAGCCCTAAATAACACGGCTGTCTTCTCTTTGAATCGACTGTCTATATAAACACATGATGCACACATTTGCTGCACAGAGAACGAAGCAAAGCAAATAAGAGAACCCAAAAAAAAAAAAAAAATGGGGGGGAAAGGTAATGGTCAGAGTCAGACTGAAGCGCGCATGGGTCACGGTGTCGACGGCCCGACTAATCCCATGGTCACCCCGCTTTTAACCGATCTTTATCAGTTCACCATGGCTTATGCTTACTGGAAAGCCGGCAAGCATGAGGAACGTGCCGTGTAAGTTGTCTATTAAATCTTATATGTTTACCAAACTCTGCCTTAACTATTTGTTATGCGTTATTTATTGGTTTTGTTTCTAGTTAATTAGTAGCTGAATATGCTACTGTTTTGGTATTGAATTTTAAGGCGAGTTCACGATTAATTGAAGTTTTTATTGTGGAGTCTCGGCTACATTGAGGTTTATCATGTAAATTATTGTGTTATAAATAGGTTAACAATTTGAATTTTTTATACTTAGAAAGGGTTTCGGAGTTGTACTTGAGTGGTAAATTATGATGCTTTGAATGTTTGGACGAGCATTTCATGTTTCAATTAAATAATTACACTAACTTAAATTCGATTTTAACATAATTATTGAATTTGAAATGAATTACAAGACATACAATCTTGGCTTTGAAATTAATGTAAGGAACTAGGATAGTTGTTTATCAGGATCAAAATTGAAACAGCAGTATCAAGGGATTTCTGTAGTCCTTTTCTACTTGGTTTATGAATTTTTCATGGCAAAAATTTGAATCATTTAAATTTGTTTATTGCTCACTGGAAAGCATCAAGAATACTGATTACTGGCAACATTCTAAAGACTTTACTTTTAAGCTGCATACTGTGTTGTTCCCATGCTGCAAAGCCAACTCTCTAGAAGTTGGAATGCACTGTGTTGCTTTTATAATTTATTATTTGTGTCCTGGTGTGGTACAGGTTTGATTTATATTTTAGAAAGAATCCATTTGGTGGTGAATATACAATCTTTGCTGGTTTAGAAGAATGCATAAGGCTAATTGCTAACTTCAAGTTTACAGAGGATGAGATCTCGTTTGTCCGTCTTAGCTTGCCTGGTTCGTGTGAGGTATGACATAATAATTATATTAGTTATTAATTAATAATGGATAATGACATTGAAACACTGGTAGTTGCACCCAGGCTTGCTAATTGGCTATTGCAGTTTTTATTAAACCTGTTGAAATGCTATAGATCACTTTTGACTTCTTCTATAGTTTTAAGCATAATAGGTAGTCACTAAATATGTATGCAGCATTGTCTTAGTTGTAATTTGAACTTTGTTCACATTGGATTGGGTGGAAGATTAGTGATGGGTGCATGAGCTATACAAGTGTAACTTCATTGTCTTAATTGCTTCCATTTACCCTAAGCCCTAAGGAATGGGGAAACACTTGGTTGAATAACTGATGATGTCTGTTATCATTCCACTCTTTTTACTTATTTTGTTTTATTTACCATGACTTACCAATTGAATTGCTACACTGAAATGAACGGGTTTCCATTATAAAGTTTAAATTTTTTTCTGGCGATGGTGTGGAATACATGGATCCAATTCATATAATATGCATTTTTTCAATAAAATATTGCAAATTGTGAATTTTACCTACTAATTTATTATTAACTGATTGATTTATTGTTAATACAAACCATAGGATGGCTTCTTCAATTATCTTAGGGGAATCGACTGTTCTGATGTTGAAGTGTATGCTATTTCAGAGGGATCGGTTGTTTTCCCAAAGGTACCCTTGCTACGAGTTGAAGGGCCAGTTGCTGTGAGTGTTGCTTTCACACAGACATAATCTGTTTTGACACTATTTTATGATTCAATTCATTTTAATTCATATATTCTGTGGTTAGGTGGTCCAATTGCTGGAAACACCATTTTTGAATCTTATTAATTACGCATCATTAGTCGCTACAAATGCTGCAAGACATCGATTTGTAGCTGGAAAGTCCAAATTGTTACTTGAGTTTGGGCTTCGACGGGCTCAGGTTGCTCTCATTTATCTTTTTTCTCGTATGTGAACTGCAGATTTATGTTTCTTTGTAAGAGTAGCCTTCTTCATTTTACATGTAGGGACCTGATGGAGGGATAGGAGCATCAAAATACTGTTACATGGGAGGGTTTGATGCAACAAGGTAGTTTTTGCTGAAAATCTTTTTGTACAGTACAGTCATTGTTTCTCATTTCAACTGTATTTGTCCTATCGAGTTTCGAAGTTTTAACTTTTAAGTTCTATGCTCTAAGCATATGTAAGCAACTCTTATTCAAGTATAGCTGTCCATAGTACAAGTCTTAGTGAATAAATCCAATTTCTATTGACTTCTGAAATGGGCAACGGGTTAAACGGCTTGGTTTCAGCTGTGTCTCTCTTCAAAAATCAAAGAAAATATATTTGATCTACTTTTTAGGAACATGTTAAATGTGTAGAGTGAAATTATGGGCCCTAGGAACAATCAAGGATGCAAGTACCGTGTTTGATTGATCATGAGATATGTTGAGTCTTGAATTCTCCAATATTATTCATTTTTCTTTGGTTGTTAATCTGAGTAAATATTAGGTTTAATCTCTTTTGGATTTATGTTGTATGTTTTCAGTAATGTTGCAGCTGGGAGGTTATTTGGGATACCGCTTCGTGGAACACATTCGCATGCCTTTGTTAGCTCATTTATGGTTAGTTAATCAGATGGGATGTTAGTTCTTTTGAGTAAATTGCTTATAATGTACAAAAACCAGTTAGTTTTGTTAGTACCATCACAACTGACAATTGTTTAATGTTTTTGGACTTTTTTCCCATTTTAATCTCACTAGCTATTTCTTTGACATGTGACTGTAAATCCTTAACGTGACAAGTTGGAACTTTTGCGATATTCATATTTTAGGAGTATTGTGTTTGTGAATAGGAAAGCTATATATTCGATATTGAAAGCTTCTTTTGTAGCTTGTGTATCAAGACTAGTCCGGAATTGTTGTATCAAACCTTTAAGCTCAGAAAACTTGCCTTGTTCAATTTCAGATTATGCTTAGTGACTGATTGTTGTTTTATCAATTGCTGCACTTGCCTTTTAGCCTTGTTCTCTGCTTGTCTGGTTGATACTAGCAGGTTACAAAACTCTTTTTGTTTATAATTGTTGTTATGGTTGGTCATACACATCTATTGGTACTTAGCATGTCAATATTACTCTGGAGCCATTATGTAAGACTTGGCCTTGACACTTGGATCTCCTTGTATTTCTATCTGTTTTGCCTATATGTCTTAATCATACGAGTCATCATAATACTTTTGTTGTATCTAAAATGATTATTTCTTTGTTTTAGACTTGCAGGTTTTTGTTTATCTTTAATACTAATTTCTTATTTATATGTCAATTTGCAGAGTCCTGATGAGATAATAGAAAAATCACTTAAAAGCTCTGATGGCTCACATACTTGTGAGGATTTTGTCAGTCTGGTTCAGACATGGTTAAACAAAATTAAGGTTTGTTTTCCTTGATCATACATTTTGTTTTCCTTTTTCCTTTTCATTTTAATTTTGACATTTTTTTTGTGTTTTTCAATGTCAAATAGTCTTTGTACGTTTGAACACTATGTTATGTTAATATTTATTCATAATTGAGTTCAAGAGGTTGTTTGTTCACGGTTGTGATAGGATTTAGTAAAAAATTATTAAAACCTAGACAAATTTGAGCTAAATGAAATTTCAAACTATGTCAAGTGTTCTGTTCTATTTTCCGGAACTATTATGGCTTTCTAGAATTGGTGAGGGAAAAGTGGGCTCAGCGGAACAATTTTGCCATACCACTAAAAGGGAAAATTCTTCTATTTAGAGTAATGCTACCTATCCTATGAGACATACCAAAAATCTTATCCCAAGTGATATGTCATCCTATGTGATGTTGGCATTTCACATACCAATCATCACTTCATGTACATGTTAAAACCACATAGGATTTGACTGTGACACTCGTTGAAGGAGACAAAATCTCATTCACAAAGACGAAGGGTATTGATATCATCTCTACAAGATGCAAGGATAAATAAGAATTCAATGCAATAATCGTTAAACAATTCTTCAAAGAAAACTCAAATATGAATTTTATTGATTACTAATTAAATTGAATAACAATTAAAAGACTCAAGCCTCTTTATATAGGCTTCAAGTCTCCTAGTTAAAATAGAAAACTAATTCCTATAAAAACTCTAGAAATATCCTATAAGGAAACTAACTTTAATTAATACTTGGACTCTATAACACAACTTCCTAAATTCGTTAAAATCCTATCCTATACATCTTTCTAACCTCATTAGAACCTCTAAATACATAGGGACTCTTTGACAACCTAAAAGACTTACTTTATTAGGATTTTGACTTAAATTAAACTTAAAACACTTTCCTAAATAAAATCAACCTCTAAACTTGACAAATAATAGGATAACTATTTTTAGGATAACTAATCTAACCAGTTGTAATCCTAACAAATCATGGATTTATTATTTTTCTTTTGACTGGTGTCACCTATGCCTTTTTTTAGCCGTTTAGATTTGGTTGTGTACTCTTCTTGCCTTGGCTCCCCTCCATGATATGAAGGCCTTAGCCCCCATCAAGATTACACATTACTTGGATGTGGATTTTTGGATGTCCTTTGGGATGAGTACTGTTCCTTTTTTTTTTTTATGGCATGCTTTGCAGTGGTCACCTTTATTTTGTTGCAATTTTGGGAGGTTAATAAATTTTATGCATGCTTCAGAATGTTTTTTGTTTTTTTCTTTGGGGTGCAATTAGAACTAATTCGTTCAAAATTATAGTTTCATCTGTAAAGTAAATTTTATATTAGATTTGCTTTCTTCTATTCATTTTCTTGCCTTCAGTCCACTCCAATATTCAATCTTTTAATTCGTGCATTCTTCACAGTGGTCAAGTTCATTACGTGGCATATTTAGTGAGACAAATCAAAGTGAGCTAGCCGCTTTTACCTCATATGCCTTAGCATTCCCCAAGAGCTTTCTGGCTCTTGTAGACACATATGATGTAAGTATGCTTTAAAAGTATTTTCAATTCGGCAGTTATTATGTCATGCGTATCTCCATTTGGCATTTACTTATGTCTACTTGATAATAATGGGTTTCAATATCACCAAATCAATTTTACCAGGTCATGAGGAGTGGAGTTCCCAACTTTTGTGCAGTTGCTCTAGCACTCAATGATTTGGGGTATATCTGAAACCTTACACATATATTGTCATCAATACTTGATTGTGTGCTGTTGTTTTCTCTATATGTTCTTGGATGCTTATTGTCATTGACAGTACTTTAGTTTGTTTGTTAGAAATCAGAAGTTGGTGATTATGACAATAATGTGAGGACGTTCTTGTCTTAATTGGAAGATTGAAGTGATATTCCTGATTAAACTACACATTAAATTTCCTTTTTAAGTGTAAAAACCTTTAGCGTTGTGCAAATGCCAGCATATCATTAATGTGTAGATGAGGAATTCAAAATATTGTTTTAAAGCATTCAATCTTCTCATTCACTCTATGTTGGAGATAATGTGTTTTTATCACCTTCTTTTTATTGTTATGTTAAATTCCCATCTCTGTGTTCATATCTAATGCTTTTATTGTTCTTTGTTTCCAGCTCCTTAGTATTAGCATATAGATTTGTGATTTGAGAATCTTCCTTTCTTTTGCTTAGCATCTGAAATGAAAAGTCCAAGTAATTATTTACTCACACCATTTTCTTTTCTGACTTTGGATGAGATGCCATGCAGGTATAAAGCTGCAGGCATTAGATTGGACTCCGGTGATCTAGCATATTTATCTTGTGAGGCCCGAAAGTTCTTTCGCTCTATTGAGAAAGAATTTGGAGTGCCTGGTTTTGAAAAGATGAGCATTACTGCAAGTAATGATCTCAATGAAGAAACTTTGGATGCATTAAAAAACAGGTAATCTCTAAATTAAAATTATTTTGGATAAACTTATCTTCTTATTGCTTCTAAACTTTATGCATGTGTTAAAAGATTATAAAATTGCAAATATTTAGATTATTTTCTAAAATACCTTTTTGGAGTGACGACTATTAATAGGATGTATACGAGTGTGATACACCTACCTATTGGTGGGGATTTTTCTGATAGCATGATACCCTTTAGCTGGTATGCTGAGTAACTGTGTATGCCTGAACCTTTTTTCAGGTAATTATTGACTGCATCTGGCAATATCATTTTGTTGTATTCATACAGTCTGTGAATCACTGAGCTGCCCCGGTTATATCATTATTTGGGTAACAATTGGGTCAACTATAATGAGTTGTCCTGTTGAAATATTGTAATTTAGTATAAAGAAATAAATTACATCAATCCATCTATCTCTACAAACATTGTGTCAGAATAGAATTATTTGAATTAAAAGAATTAATTACCTCTATACATCTGTATAAGTTTAAGCTTTTAACATGTTATCTAATGTAATATTTATGTAGGATGATATAGTTAAATGTGTTCATTAAACATTATATTGGACTTTGATGTCTTAACGGGCTAACTTCTTTTTTAATCTTTGTGAAAGGGTCACGAGGTAGATGCATACGGAATAGGAACCTATCTGGTCACTTGCTATGCTCAGGCTGCTCTAGGTTGTGTTTTCAAGCTCGTTGAGATCAATAGTCAGCCTCGCATAAAACTTTCTGAAGATGTTTCAAAGGTGTGAGCATGCTGCCTAGAATCTTATAGTGTCATTGCTGTTCACTTTTAAAATTTTTATTCCTTTTCTGAATACTAGGTTTCTATGCCCTGTAAAAAACGGAGTTATAGATTATATGGCAGAGAAGGTTTCCCTCTGGTAGACATAATGACAGGAGAAAATGAACCATCTCCGAAGGTATTCTGTCTTTAAAGACTTTTTCATCTACTGTGCTGTGTATGTTACCACTCTCTGGTACTTTGATCTATTTGCAATTTTTCATCTGTCAGTTTGCATTCTTACGACTGTACTAAAAATTTTTTATCAGATGGTATACGATGATGATGGTAATGATGCAAGTAGAAATGCCCCTTTTTTAATTAGATTGTAAAATTGCAGGTGGGAGAACGAATTTTGTGTCGTCACCCTTTTAATGAATCTAAGAGAGCATATGTGGTGCCACAGCATGTTGAAGAACTTCTGAAGTGCTACTGGCCTGGGAACTCAGGTGGGCGTATGTGAAATTTTACCGAGATAAGCACTAATAATGCATAAAACTCAGAACGTATAATTTTTTGGATTAAAATAATTCAATGTTGTTGCAACTATCAGATTACACAATTTGGTTCTCTGTCTAACATCTGAGTGGCATTTTTGTGTCCTTAAGGTAAACGAAGAGAAGATTTACCTCCACTGAAGGACATTAGAGAACATTGCATCAAACAGCTTGAACAAATGCGGCCTGATCACATGAGGAGACTAAACCCGACACCTTACAAGGTACTGTAAACACTCCTCGCATGCTCAGTAAATTGACATCTGTTATAATAGTACTTTGGAATGATGAAAATAACTGATTCAAATGGCGATCAGGTGAGTGTAAGTGCGAAATTGTACGACTTCACTCATTTCCTCTGGCTCAATGAAGCACCCGTTGGGGAGTTGCAATAAGGATTTATCGGCATAAGCTTTCATGGAGAGTGGTGTACAAATTGCAAGTCACGATTCCAAGAGAATTGGAGGAGCTTCTTCAGATAGTCGTTGCATACACATGTTGAATTTATATTATAATTTAATTTCAGAGTTTCTATAATCAAACTCAATAAAACAACTGATTGTGTTGTATTGTGATAGTACAAATTGAATTTATAGGTAAAAATAAATCTTATTTTCTCACAATTACTTTAATAAAGCAACAAATATGTGTACATTTGCTAATATAATTCCTAATTAAATTTATTCTACTTGTCATTCATCAATCATATTCTACAATTGTAAATTTTATTTAGGGTAGTCTAGTCCAATTTTACTTTCTCAAAAACCTTCGTGATTCAAAATAAATAATCAATATAGAACAAGTGTAATCTAAGGACGACAACGGATCATTGAATATCTTAATCTCTATCTTGGTAGGGTAATATTTCCCTTGTTCCCATCCCATCCTTGCAGGGATGATAAGAAATCCGTGTCTTTTTCTCATTGGAAAAATTCTCTTTTCTTCTTCTCTTCATCTTTGTAAGAAAATTTTCTCATAATTTTTCTTCGCCATCATTTATTAGGTTGTTATAATAATTCATAAATTTTAACCATAATTCAATATATATAGGGTTAATAAGTATGTAGAGAAGGAGAGGAACCGAGAAAGGGATTAACTGGAGAAATGATGAGTTAGAAATATCTTTATCCTTACCTTCATTTTTATTGGAGAATCTCCTCTTCAAACCTGTTTTGTAGGCCAAATCGCCATGTATAGTATAATATGAATCCATTGTAGAGTCTCTAGCAAATAAACAATCAAATCCTATCATTTCATTTCTAATTATTAATTCGTTAAATCTTGTTGATGATCTTCCATACCACTCTAAAATATAATTATAATTACAGTGATGAATCTTATGTTTCACCTGATTTAAGAGCAACAAACGTGCATGGCAATTGGCATTAGCCTCTCAATAATCCTTCAATCACCAAATAATCCTTCAATCACCAATCTCTAGTACTGCTTTATGATAACTAAAAGGCTAAACAACGTGATTTTTGCCAACCAAATGAAAGATATGATGTATCTTTTGCTTTGCTTTCACTTTTATTCATTAATTACTTCACCATGAAAATGACAAATTTAGCAGCAGAGCCATTATTGTCCTCTGGGTTTGCCTGCTTTTCGTATCTGCTACTGTTGGTACTTGAGAAATACTTGTTTTCATGTGGAAAAGAAACAAGCCTTAGCTATGACATGACTGAGTTGAACAATACATGCATGCCTTTTCTGAGCCAACCAATTTGCTTTAGATTTCTCATCTCTTCACGACTCTTCTTCAACTCTAGTCTCTTGCTGCCTCCGAAAGGCATAGATTGGAAACTGAATAGAGCCTCTTTTTGCAGATTTCACTGACATTTGATGCACCCTTTTCAGGCACCACTTTATCTCTCCCACATCAAATCTTTATTCCAAAATTTTTACTCTTCTCCATAATTCATTCACAGAACTTTGTAACTTGTGATGTTTCTGATACAAAATTGATTTTGTCAGATCCTGGAAACTGTGGAGGAAAATTGAAGTTAAGAGACCCAGTTCCCATCTATTGGTTATATAATTACTTCGCCACTAATCTACATGGATGGAAGCTTTAAAAGATTAGTTTGAGTGACAAATAAAAAAAATTTCAAATATGAGATAATGAAAATTAGAGTTTAAATTTTTTCAATGATATTTCAAAATTAAACTTTTGATTTATTTGTTAAATATCTAGATGTTTCAATTTTTTTAACCCAAAAAGCTTCGATAATGGTAAAAACCAATTTTTAAATCCTTCCAATGCATTTGGTTGAATAGATTAACCAATGTGAAATTGGCTCACTATTTTCTTCCTTGTTTTTTTTTCTAACAAAGAAAAAGTATACAGTGTTTGCTTCTGCTTCTCTCAAGTGAAATTGATAGCATAAACCTACCATCCGCAAACAATTTAATTCAGTATGATTTGATAGCAAAAATATTACAGTCTGCAAACAACAATAACAATATAACGAACAGCAAACAATTAATTGAAGTCGTAAATTCAACCACTTAGAAAATACAAAACTTATCTGTAAGTTGTACTAGTTGACAGCCTGTGTTTTATGTAATTATATCTGCCATTGTTAGTACTGCTCAATTTTTTTTTCACAGGGAAAAACTTGCAAACTTCAGGGGGGAATCAGAATTGAGCAAAAACTTTTAACAAGGGTAAATATTTCAGATCAAACTCTTTGTTTCATGTAACAAGGTGAGACACAAGATGCTGATCATGTAAACACAGAATGTTACTGGTTTATCTCATACATATCTACAATGAGATTAAGGCCCTCCGTTTCAGTTTACTAGAATCAAGCTAGAAAGAATTCTCATCAAACAAGTATAATAATTTTCTGAGAAAGTTACTCCAACAACAAAATTTTCAGAAAAACCCATATAGGAATCTGTTAGATTTTCGAATTTAATTTGTTTCTCAATTATGCTTGAAATTGGAATACTTTATCTGTGTGACAGAGCTTCTGGTTAATTTTCTGAGTTAACATAATCAATGAAGAAAAGATCAAAGAAAAATCTGAGAAAATTTTCATCTTGGAAAGGAATTTAATTCATTAAAAAATTTGTTATGTACACTTAGCAGGACCCCCTTCTATTATCTAAGTCAGTCTCAGTGTCTCTCCAACTAATTTACAGCAGAAAAAGAAAAAAAAAAATCTGCATCAATTCAAGAAATCTCCAAGTCGCTTGATCTTGTCCTTCAATTTTATCTCACAGTGACCCAACTATCTGAATCTGACCAATCTGGTCTCTCATCACGGGCCAGTTGCCTGATTCTGCCCAAGAAGCAAATTCGAGATGACACAAATGAAACAGAGCTTGAAGAATTCCTTGATGTTCTTACAGATAATTGAACTGAAATCCATTCTGGAAAATTAAAAGGACATCTTGGTGATTCTTTGATTTCCTCCTTCAACGTAAGGATCTCCTCATCATGATCTTCAGAAGAATCATTCACAGAAACGAATGGATGGTTCAACAGCATCTCAGCAGTCCACCTCTTTTTAGGATCCTTAACAAAACATTTGATCAAAAAATCTTTGCCTTCATCGGACAATTCTCCAGGAATTAACGGCAACTCATCTCCTACGCCAATTCTAATCAACAAACCAAAAACATTGGCTCCATCTTTGAGATTCCAAGCTGGTTTCCCCGTCATCATCTCCACCACGGCGCACCCCAGAGCCCATATATCTCCCGGTGCCTCATATTCGTTGTCGTTTACAGCTTCCGGTGACATATACAATGGCGTTCCTCTGCACTCAAACTTCTCTTGTTGATTTTCCTTTCCTGATTTCTTGCCAAACCAAAATCAGCGATCTTGGCCTCACCCTTGTCAAAAACCAGCACGTTTTGGAGCTTTATATCACAGTGAACAAACCCTTTGGCGTGAATATGGCGAAGGCCTTGAAGCACTGATCTTGCGTATCGCCTAACATCTGACTCTCGCAATCTCCCGTTATTTTTCTTCACCCGATCAGCCAAACTCCCTCGAGATGCATACTCCAACAAGAGATTATAAAATCTCTCACCGTTTTCAACACTATAGTCATCACCAAAACACCTCAATCTGCGGACAACTACCCAATTCATCAAGTACTTCCTTCTCGTTCTTCAAACTAGAAACAAGAATCTTGACAAGTTTTCACCGCTATTAACGAAGGAAATCGAGAATAATCCTTTCTGGTTACCGCCAGACTTACACTTCCAAAGCTTCCCTGACCAAGAACGTCTCCTCGAACCAATCCATAGCTGATAACTCCACCAGAAAGAAAGAAGCCCAAAACAACACAAAGGCAAACTGCAGGAAAGAGAAGTCTCTCAAGTTATTTATAGTGGAGGAAAATCTAGTTGGTTTAGTTGTCAAATTAAAAGAAGTATTTTTTTTTTTTAATTAGTTTAGTTAAATTGAAGTTTAATTAACGCACGTGATAGGCAAGGATATTTTGGGTTAGCTTAGGAGTCGTTTTCTGAATTTGGACCGGAAACGGAACTGCAAGAATCATCCCCACTTTGGAAACGTGGTTAATGAATTGGCGGGTTTGACGATTTCTTGGGATTTTATTTTACTCGGCTCGGCTGCCTCTGCACACGCGGCTTGGATGGTGATGGTTTCAAGGAATGTTCGGATTATGATCTCCGGTTTTTCATTAATATTGGATAATTCAATAAAGATAACGGTTTGGAATTTAATTCATGCTCTTGTTCTCTTTGAATCAAAAATGGAAAAGTGTTTGCAAAACATTTCTTTCGTTGACTTCTCCACTCCAAGTCAGAAATTCAAAAAATAAATTTTATAATAATAATAATAATTATTATTATTATTATTATTAATGGAATGGAAATTACTTAAAATAGTTTATTTTTAACATACCTAAATGATATTAATCAATTTTTTATGGATGGATACACGTAAACCATGATTTAATGCTAGTTTTACTCTCATTTATAGCCTTAAAAATCTTATCTTTTTGCACATTTTTTCATCTAAAATTTGGTTAAAATAAAAAATAAATTAACAAAAAGGTGGTATTAGTTTATGATAATTACTTATTAGTTATAATAAGAAAGGATTTGTATATAAAAACTATTTATTTTATAAGAAATGATAGATTTTCGGATAGTAAAATGTTTGAACGTAAAAAACCCAATAGACATAATTACGTTTAATCATTATTCATTATATCTAATCAGTGTTTATTACATTTAGTTAATCTTCACCAAGTCACAGTTTATACATTTAATTACTATTTATCTTGTAACTATTTATTATATCTAATAATTATTTATCACATTTTGTCACTGTTTATCATAAATTTTAGAATTTGACATTTTCCGTAAAATATATATTTCTTTCGCTCATACATGAATTTACAAAAAAAAAAAAGGTTTAAAATCATTTTTGCACAATAAAAATAGATTGTTTTAATTAATTTCTCTAAAGGGAAAATTATCAATCTGGAAACAATGTTTTTAGAAATAAAAGAAAAGCCACATAAGTTATAATATATTTAGAAAAGAGACAATTTCCATGAGAATGGATTACATTTAACATTGATAAGCATAAAAAAGATATTTAATAAAGTTGCAATATAATAATTTTATGTAATTTAAAAACATTTACATTTTAGACTTAATTTATATTAAATCATGTAACTAAAAATATTTCCTTTTGACTTTTAAGTAGTGAAGGATCAAAGATAATTTACAAACATCCAGAATTTGATTGATCTCTTCTTTGGGTTAACCCAAAAAAAAAAACATTTCCTCTGCTCTTGCATCTTTCTTTATTATTTTCTGTCACTTGAATAAAAAGAAAAGCAATTAAGTTGAGAAAGAGTAGAAGAACATGATTTTCTGATTCTTTTTGCAGAATACAATGTAGTTGTCTTTGCACACCAAAATCTCTGCAGGCGTGTCTCATATGCATTAAAGAAAGAAATAACCCCTATCTTTTTGAAAACAATGCTTACTGGATTTTAAGCCTTAAATAATCAGCTTCTTCGCTCACTTTTATTCCTCTTAATTTTCATGCAAACGCAATTGATTAATTTTTAAATAAGCACATCTATGTCCTTCCTGTTAAAGCATCTCAGAAGAATCTTGTTCGCCGGCTGTGCGTAATCTATGTTTAGTGGGCAAATCTTAGAGCATAGTAATCGAATAAATTAAGATTTCACAAATCATGACAAAAATTTGAATCAAAATAGTAAATTTGTTGAAGCAAAGACTGCAGCATATGCAGATGCAGTGAACCCAATTTAATATTTCTAGCTGTCAATCATATACTGAACTCTAAATCTAAACCATATTTGCCTTTGCAATGTCCTAAATTCAGACTGCCCACCACACAACTTGAGCCACATCAATCACCACGAAATTCGCTGCAAATTAGTGAGAGGTCGTTTTTTGTGCCTGCCAACCTGAGCCATCACATGTCACCACGTTCTCCTCTTCAAATATTTTATCTTTGTTTCTGTTGGCACCGCAATTTCACCTTGGACCCCCATTTACCCCCTTCCCCTTGTCCTTCTTTTGTTTGTTATTTTACATTCGCTTCTCAGCGTTTATGTTACTTCGAAACCGCCCTAATTTTTTATGTGTTAGGTTGTTAGCTGGTTTAATTGAGATTGCAAGACCTGTAAGAATTTATATCAGCCATGGAGATAGACATGGGTCACGTTTATTTTGAGTAGGGCCAGCTTGTGTTGACATGGGAATTAAGATTTAGCTCATTATCTTTAAGAGATTTTCCATTTCCAACTAATGATTTATGGCAAACCAGTTCATTTTCATAAACAGTGATATGGTTGTTCATCATTCAGATTCAGTTTTTAGGCATGATTGTTCTCACATGTCACATGGTTGATGTAATTTCATTTACAGAATTATCATGTTTATCTTTTAAATGATGGTGTAAACTTGATTAATGAGCTCAAACTATTGTTTCATCCCATCTATAATAACACTAGTACAACATGGCTTAAATCTACTATCATTAAATTTGTAGAATTTAATGGTATTCATTTACCAATGTTGTGATGCTCCAAGGGCCAACTTAAATAGTAAAAAGAAAAGATTCAAAGTATAAGAATAAGAGTTTAAATCTTATTCGATAATATTTTAAAATTAAACTCTTATTTTATTTATCATAATAGTTATAGAATCAATTATCAAATTTAAGGTCATAGTTGTTTGGTATAGTCAACCCGTTCCCAAAAACATGGTTTGGCTTGAACTGGATTTTTGTGTTAAAAAAAAAAACGATGGAGAAGAAAAGGGAAGTATTATTAATTGCAATAGGATGGCATATCTACTGTCGCTTAATGAGCACAGTGTTATGGTTTCAAGTGCATCCGAATTTTCAACAAAATTTATTAAATTTGGTGTAGGTTGCACTCTGAAATCTGGTGACTTGCCATTAAATTGTCAATTTCCAATGAAGAGAGGGAGAAAAGTTGGGATTTTGTCGCTTCTTCAAAAAAAAAAAAAAACAAAAAAGAAAACCCTTTGGAGGAGGGGACGGTTGGCTCGGGCCTGTGAATATTATCAGTCAATTCACGTAACATGAACTTGACCTTTCAGCTCCATATCATATCATTAAATCATAGAATTTAAATCCAACTGGTTAGCAAGTAGCAGCCACCAAACTCCAACACAAAACTACCCATGCAATGCACCAAATGCGCCCACTGGTCAATTTGCTACCATATTTGCGCGCAACCATTTTCATGGGTCCCTCCACACTGGCCATGGCTCATGTGAGCGTCAATTCTTCTAGAGCTTGACCCACGGCCACTAGCCACCATGTTTGATTTGACCCATTGTGAACCGCCCCTCCGTTGAATGTTTCACGCCGCTACATTTTTTTTTTTCTTGATGGGAACCTGTTTGATTTTATAAGATAAGTAAATTTGAGATATAATAATCAAATTCACAATCATTATATCAGATACATAAGGATTTTGATTTTTGTTTACCTTGCCAAATTACCAAAATA